>NC_084761.1:89873184-90483005 GCF_028858725.1 Colius striatus
AACCATTTTTAAAAATAATCAAGGGTCATTTGCTTAAATAATGTAATGAATTTACTCTAGTTTTATTCATCCAAGAATAGGTCTGGAAACAATAACCCAGACTTGTTAAGTTGGTTCTTCTTCCAGCTCAACACCTTCTCAGTTGCGTGACTGACAGATAATTTTACTGTTACAGTAAAGTCTCACAGACTCATGATAAGGATCTCTAGTATCGACTTCTTTTCCTGCCAGAAAACTGTAATCAACTCTTATTTCACACCACTCTGGATGAAAAATGAGAACAGTGAGGTCTAAAATGTGTATCAAGCGTACAAACCTGCCTTTTATTGAAAAGTTGCCTTCCAAAGAACTCCAGTCTTATGAAAAAAGGAAACACATATTTGCTTTCTCAAACTAGCATTTGCTTCTCAATTGTATTTAAAATGTTGCAATGTACTTCTGAACTGCATGAGTAGCATTTTGGTGTCCACAGAAATATTTTGGATGCATCTTTTCACCATTTTAATAATAACTGAATCCAAAGAAATTTCATACTCATACCAAAAGCAAAACTAGAGCAAGCCAAAAAATCATCCCAGCAGTATGTTTTATCTCTGATTACACTGCAGGATGCACTTGAACATGCCTATGTTCCTGTAATAAACACTGTACCCCATGTCAGCTGTGATATGCATGCTGAGTTTTGGCAATATTATGCAACTTTTTGCCCAGTCTTCCTATTCCCTTCCAGTCTCTCATGAAAGAGTAAAGTACATGCCCTAATTCAGCAAAATGGCTGAGACTGGGGAGCAGATCTCACCTGTGATTGACAGGAAAGATACAGCAGCTGTTCTAGGGTGTCCCCTTTAGAAGATCTGGTTCAGATTCTGTAAATACAAGGAAAAAGGGGGAAAAAAATACTACCTCAGCTTGTAAGAAAGTAAGCTTGACGAGCTCTCTGAATGTTCATCTTCAAAGCACTCTTCCCTTCCTTCATATGTAAACTGGTTATATGGCAAATACAGAGGTGTAGACTTTGCTGATGGAGACTGGGAGGCCTCCGTCTGTGATGTAGAAGGACCTGGTTGCTGATTTTCATGCATTTTCACATCACTGTGGTCTGTCACTTTGGATAAGATCCTATCAATGGTTTTGTAGTAAGGCCAGTCAGGTGCAACAGTTTCACTGTCAGTCATGCATTTTAATTTCCTGCAAGAAAAGGCATACAACATTAAAGCTTGTTTTCCTATAAAAGTACTTTTCATACAGATATTCTATCTCAAAACATTTGTTCTGGTCACATTTAGGGGTAGAACGGAATGCTTTTAACAAGATTGAAATTAGACACTCTTTCATTTCCAGTGAAGCCTTTCAGTTCCTTTTCCTAGTTTTTAACTTCTGATAAAAAGCTGCATGTAAACCCCAAACGAAATTCAATACAAATAAAGAACATTACAACTTTGAATGGAAATTGTACTGTGATGGTTGTAGAATAGCTTTTCATGCCCTTACAGAGTGCTAAACTAACCATTCTGACAGCAGCCCCTGACAACTGGATTAGACAACACACCACAGCCTTTACCAAACTATGGACAGCCTTGTCCTTTCATGCTTTGGAGAATGAATATTTGTTTTCCATGATGCATACAAGTGGCTATAAATATAATTCATACGCTTTTGCTAATATAGCCTAAAAGCTCTGAATTGCCTAGGTAAATATCTCAGTAACAACTATGAGACGTAGATGTCTGTTCATCTGTTACACAACAAAGGTAAGTGTAGGAATAACTATAGAATTCCATTAATTCTCAAAAGCCCCAATCAAAACTGTTAACAATGCATTATAAACAGCATGCACAAAATCATTACAGTCATTTTGTAGGACTATCAACCGTGAACTTGTCTTTCACATGCATTTGATCGGGAGATCTATTATTCGGTCCTAACATAAAGTTCACTGTTATTCCACTTGGTACCCACTGTTATTTTATTTCTTTTTACTGAGAAATAAAACACTGAGATGTGTAGATGAATTATACATCTCAAAGATGTCCCAGCAGAGTCCCAAACTTTCTTTTCATTTGCCTTTCCCAGCTGCAATTTTGTTACTCTAAATCAAAATGCAGCAAGGGAACAGAACAGGAAAGGCAAGACCAGTGACAAATGCTCCATTTTCATAAACCAGATTTCATTCAAACAAATCAAATCAGATTCTCACAACTAGCAAGACGCTTTTATTTGCAGAAAAAAAAATGATAAAAACTATTCCTGGACACCTGGCCCACTCCCTTGTTTTGAAGCCTTTCAGGTTTTTCCTCCTCAGAATCCACCCTGCCCACACCAGTCCTGCAAAGCACAGAATTAAATAACATGTAAACATTACAAAAATGGTGCCAAACTTAAAAGTGAGAACTGGAAGTTCTTCCTTTTAAACAGCTCTCAGCCTAGGGTAAGGGGAAATCCACCAGTGAGGAAAGAAGGCAGAAAGATTTGCTTAGATTTTAAAGCCATTTAAGGATTCTTCTTTTTTTTTCTCATCCTTTCAAGGTCTGATGAGCTTTTCCAGCTGTTTAGAAATGCACATCATAGCCCTGCATAGCAAAGTCTCCACAGCCATCCATATTTTTATGCCCTGTATGCATTCAAAATTTTAATTTCATACATGTTTCACAACCTACCGCTGCAATTTCATAGTCAGGAGAATATCTAGCACAGCCTATAAATACCTGCATATCCTTCCAGCACAGATACCAAATAGCTAAATACAAGGGCTGACAGCAACAATCACTTGATATTGATTATCTTTAGTTCAATTTTTTAGGCTATTTGCATGAAAAACATATTAATTAAAGCACTATAAGCTACTAGCCAAGTCTACACTCCACATGTGTTCGCCCGTGGTGAAACCCTCTCCACATATTGAAGCAACAGGGTTTAAACCATTACTATCCTCAGATGCTTATTGCAATACATTCACCGTGGTCAGTAATCCCCATGGGCAAGACAGCAAAAAGCCATGCATGAACAGATCATACATGCCAGTGTAAAGTCCAGCAGCTGCTTTAAGACTTCACAGGGCATGGTTTCAGTCTTCAAGACTGCTAAACGTTGTGCCAAAAAGGACATGCAAAACTCAGAGATTGTATCCTACTGACTGCTCTGGATGGCAGACCCATATTGACCCTAGAATTAACCACGACCTCCAAGTCTTCATCAGCAGAGCTGCTGCCCAGCCAGTCCATCCCCTGTCTCTATCAGTGCAGCAGATTTGACGATCCCAGAGATAGGACTTTGCATATGTCTTTGTAGAATTTCATGATGTCCCTGTCAGCCCGTTCCTCAAGCCTGTCTAAGTCCTGAATGGTCCTCTGAATGGCAGTCCTGCCCTCACATGTGCAGATTCTGTTTAATATCTTTATCAATGATCTAGACAAGGGGAGAGAGTGCCCCCTTCTTTGGTTTGTTGATAGTAGACAGGACATGTGCCAGTATAAATCCCTGCAGTCCTCCAGTTGGAATGAGCCTCTAGATGGAGTACAAGACTTGAACCACTGCTCTCTGAGCCCAGACATCCAGACAGTTTTTCACCCAGCTGCATGCATTTGGAGTATAACACCACAAATTGGATATAAGGATGTTCTTCAAGACTGTGTCAAAAAGGTTGCTATTGTCAAACTAGACAGCATACATTACCTTCATCCACAGATCTAGTCTCTGAACTACAGAAAGCAAGCAGGTCAGATATGGCTCAGTAAATACAATCTGCCTATTTCCAGCCATTATCATCTCCTTTATGTGACTGAATATTGGTTCCAAAATGGCTTGCTTTGTGATCTTCCTAGAGGCTAAAGGGAAGCTGAAACTTTTAACTCCTATTCTTGCATTTTCTGAAGAGGGGTTCAGCAGTGGCCTTTCTTCAGTCCCCCGGAACCTCCCCTAATCTTCACAAACTTTCAGAGGTGATTCCTGACTCAGCCCTTTTCTATTAGTGGTACTTCCTCTAACCTTGCTCTAGGCACATCAGACTGAAACTCCTGGGCAGTGAAGACTGAGATAAAAAAGGTATAGAATATTCTCAGCCTTATTACTTGCACCTGCTTTCACCAAATCAACCAAGCTTCATGCAAATTTTCAGTATAGTCCCTAGCATCAACAACTGTGAGATGAAGAGATTGAGAGCAACCCTGCTGAGGTGGACTTGGGGGTACTGGTGTATGAAAAGCTGGATATGAGCTGGCAATGTGTGCTTGCTGCCCAAAAAGCCAATCATATTCCAGGCTACATCACAAGCAGCATGGCCAGCAGGTCAAGGGAGGGGATTCTGCCCCTCTCTTCTTGTGAGACCACATCTGCAGGACTGCATCCAGCTCTGGGATCTCTAGCATAAGGAGATGGAATTGTTGGAGCAGGCCCAGATGAGGCCACAGAAAAAGATCAAAGGGATGGAACACTTCTCCTATGAGGAAAGAATGGAGAGTTGGGGTTGTTGAACCTGGAGAAGGCTCTGAGGGGGCCTTATTGCAGTCTTTCAACGCTTAATGAGAGCCTACAGAAAAGATGGGGAAGGACTTTTTAACAGGGCAAGCAGCAGCAGGACAAGGGGTACTGGTTTTAAACTAAAAGTGTGTGGACTCAGACTAGATATAAGGAAGAGGTTTTTTAAATATGAGAGTGATGAAACACTGGCACAGGTTTCCCAGAGAGGTGGTAGGTGCCCCATCTCTGCAGACCTTCAAGGTCAAGTTGGACAGGATTCTGAGCAACCTGATCCAGTGGAAGATATCCCTGCTCATGGCATAGGAGTGACTTTTACAGGTCCCTGCCAACCCAAATCATTCTATTATTGTGTGATAAGTTTTCAGAAGTAGGTATTTTGCCCAAGTAGGTCAGTACCTTGGTTTTTATATTTGCACTCAGCTCTGTACCTAGACCCCACTTCTTAAAAAAATATTATGATTTTGAAGGAGGAGCTGTTGTTTATTATCTGCCCACGCAGCTGTAGAGTTGCAGCTATGTAAAACGAGGTATTTCTCAGTCTCTGAATACACCAGATATTAATTCTTCTGTTTCTGACTGCTTACCATAGTTCTGGCCTAAAAAAAAGGGGGTATCACTACCATGAGGGAGGCAAGAGAACTTGCCAGCAGCAATCATCTACCTATATGGAGTCTGGCTCATAGAGAAAGAAAAAAGGATGAAATAGACAGAGAGATGAGAAGGAGGAAAGGAGTGCTAGTCCTTCGGAAAAGAAGCAGAAACACTGCAAGTGGAGGTAAAGAGGGAAAACGTTCACTGGAATAGTGGTGATGGTTTTGCTTTCTGGTAAAAATAAATGAAATATCAAACTCTGTAATATTAATATCAGGTGTCAGGATTCACTGATTTTAAAATACTGTCTTCTACAACTGCCAGATGTCCAGAAAATCTAGTGAGACAGCTGAGAGTTTTTGCCTGCATCAAGGCAAGCATAATCCTCACAGAACTGAAGTCTAAATGATGAATTTCCTGCTGTCTGTCAGTCAGTACTGTAACTCACCACAGCAAGTCTTAGTCACATCCAAAAGGTAAAGCTGAGGTTCTTTGTATCTCTGTGCTTTGATTTGTTTGTTTTAATGAAAAATGAAGACATTAAGAAGAAACAGGACAATAGTAAGGCTGGGATGGAATAGCCCATGAAAGAAGGAGGAAGACAAACCAAACACTGAACATTTTGAAATTTGGCAAATCATTGCCTGAGTGAGCAAGCCAGGCAGGAAAAATAGGTAAAAAACAGAGGTGAGAAAGTCGGCAGAGCTTGCAAAATAAATTCCCACTGAGTTTATCTAGACCTGTTGCTGTTTCACGAGGCTCTATTAAAATCCAGCTGAGAACTCTCTCTAAAAACTCAGGAATAAAAGTTGTGCTTCCAGGGGACAAATATCTGCAGTATGAAAAACACTGTCAACCCAGTTAAACTGAAATGTGGCTGCTTGATTAATTGCAGAGAAGTGAATAAATTAATGGACTTTGAGATCCTATCGCCAAAATGCTTCACCGAATGAGCTGAGACAACAGCTGAGTGATCTGGGCTGCCATTGACCTTTCTTCTTTGTGCCTATCAATACTCCTAAAATAAAAGTATTACTGTATAATGTTCTAAAGAATTTTTTTCAAATCCTCATTATTTAGTCAGTAGAAAGCAGGCAACCTATAACTTGCCTCTTTTTTCAGTCTTTACTCAAAACACTATTGGGTTTTTTATTGTCATGACATTATTTGATATTACTACTTGCCTTAAGGAACGGATACGAGATCCATCTCCTGGGGTTTCTGAGAAAAGCTTTCAAAATAAATAATAAATAGCAACTGTTCATGAACCAATCAATGGTGAGCAAAAGAAAGAATGTATGAAAGTACAGTACTAAGTTGTGCATCTGCTATAAATTATTGACATTAAAAAGATGGTAAAATATTCAAATTCATCTTTCTGCAGTAATTCGGCTGCACTTATATTTTATCATTTGCTGTAGCAGAGGTCAAATATTCCAGTTGCTTAATGTCATAGAACACAGCAATGGATTACACAAGCAACAATGTTTAATTGCTATCATGTACACATGAAAATAAAAAAATTAGGCTAATCTTTCATTCAAACCATGAGACTGAATCAAATTTACCAATCATTAGCATTAATTGACTGTGATTCAATCAAAAAGCAACAGCTGCATCCTGTTTTCTAGGCTTTGGGGAGGGTAATGTTTTTGAAAATAATAAATTTGCATTCACACAGTTCTTATTTTTAAACATCAGAAGGAATCAGTCAAAACTGTCGACCACTCTGCAAGCTTTACAATCCCTGCTCCCTTTTTATAAGCCTGCGTGTTTTATGTCACTGGAAATATTATAACAACAGATACAGGGCACTGTTACTCATCAAGATCAGCATATTAGCAGTGACAGGACAGTGCTTTCTTTTGGGAGGAGTAATTACAGGTTCATATGTGCTGAATGCTCCAAGTAGCCTACATAATAGAAAGAATTCAGCACATACTCTTAAGTGATGCTAAACTGCAAGAGCTGGCATGCTAATCTCAGCAAAACTTTTGATGACCAGAACATCAGAAAGCTTAACTCTGAATTCCAGCAGGCTTGACTCAACCATTCCCCCTTCCAAGACAGATAAATAAGGAGGTTCACGCAGCTGAGCACACAGGCATCTCTAAAATTGAACATTAGAAACCTAGTGAGTGATCTATCCACAGCAGATATTTCAGATTCTAGAGTAATCCCTAAAAGCAGAATTTTACTCCAATGCAACAGCGAAAAAATCTTCCTTCCACCCAAGGTGCAGGATTTTCCTCTCAATTTCCATGGTCCTTTAACATACTGAGACTCCTGCAAGAATTACTTCAGGCCATGGGATATTTTCCCCTGAATAGTTTCCTCCAAATATACTTGGACTACAGTAATGCAGAGGAATACAGGAACTGCCCCCAGATCATCCCATCATCCTGTTCCCTCACTCCTGACAAAAGACAGTGTTAAATACTTCAAGAGCCATTTTAACGGACAGGTTTGGGGCATACATTCACCCATAAAGACACCTGGTTACTTTCCCATTGACAGCTAGTAATATGCTGAAACGCCTTGTCTTCCAGAACTATCTAATTTGAAAACAAACAACGTCTGTATTTTTATTTAATAAATCTAATGTCTAATAAAAATCATAATAAAACAACCTACCACTCTCTTGGTGCTGATGAATCTCAGCGGTAATGAGTTCCATATGCTTATTATGCAGTGTCATACAAATGTATATGACTCTAACTAGCTTTACGTTTCTTGCCTTGCAATTCCAACAAATAACTTCTTGTATTATGGCAAAAGAGATATCAGCTTTATATTCTGAAAATGTTCTACTGTATATTTGGATGCACCTCTAGAACTCCCTTATATTTCTTTGCCTTCTTTCCAAGCAAGTCACAAAATTTCCCATTTCTCTTAATAAAGAAAACTTTTCACATCTCAGCCTAATATCGTTTTCTAGACGTCTTCTCAGTCCCTGGGATGAAATATAGGGCAGTCACAAATAAACAGACAAATTCCAGGAGGAAGTAATGACAAAAATCAGATTTATGTGGTGGCATTTTGACATCGGAATAATGGTTTTACCTCAGGTGTGGAGGAAGGGGATAAGATCACTCTAAAATTGCTTTTGTGACAGATGCTCACACATACACCAAACTACATCTGAACTAACTTTATCTGGCAGCACAAAATTCCACATAGGATCCAAGAGCACCCACAGCCAGGGTGAATACTCAGGCTGTGAGCACACACTGAGCTCTATGCCACTGAAAGCACCCACTGAGTTGCATTAGCTGCAGCAATTGCAATAATTACTGGCTAAGAAATGCTCCTCCCCTACCTATGTATAATATTGTCTGACTTTGACTCCTTCTGCACAATGAGTAATAGCTTTCACTGACCAAAATAACAAAAACAATATTTATAGAACTGCATCTTAAAAGGCTATGGGATCCTCAGACTGGAAAGCACCATTATAAACGTGTTTACTTCTCCCTCTCTCAGATCCTTTAATGTTTCAGGTCATTAATATCTGTTTCAAGGGATGTCCCAAGAGAAGATATGCCAGTGATAACAATTTTAAGACTGAACAGTTAAAAGGACTAGTAGAAATATTCAAGCACTTCTTTTAAGGAAAAAAATATACATATATGCATACATGGAGATATATATGCACATACAGTAATTTGTAGGAGAGAATTTTGTTTTCCTTTATGACATTGTGGCCCATAGTTAAGTAATAATAATACCATTTGATTAAATATTCCAATCCAGTTCATTTCTGACTGTTAAAGTAAGAGTACAGACCTTATCACTTTTGCAACACTGTAAGTAGTTCTCTACAAGAGTAAAGGATCATGAAGAAAGATGGGAAAAAATAACAGCTTGGGTGCAGTACACCCTCCTCATTCCTGCTGCTGGTGCTATGTTCTCCCGGGTCATGCTTACTAACCCTACGTAATCATTACAAAATGTTATCTCAAAATAGAGCATTTTCCCCCCTCTGGGGCTGTTCTCTTTCAGTTTAAGCCACAGTGCCACGATAAATCTCAGAATTGCAGTAGGGTAAAGCGCCTTCCTCAATTATCCTTTAGGCGCCAAAATGCAGATTAAAACTCAGCTGCCTCACAGCAAAGGCAGCAGCCAGTGGCAGCTCACATCATTTACAGTTTCATCACAACATTTCCTATCCTCACACAACAACAAAAAGTACCCAGAAAACTGGAAATCCTAACTCATAGCTTTTGTTTGTCCCTGTTCTTTCTGACACCTCTCCTTGACTGCAAAGCACAAAGCCGTGCTTTGGATAAGAGCAAACAATAAGAAAGATGCATTTCACATTCAAGGGTACAAAATGAAACGGCACATTTGCTGTCTCATTTCGCAAGGCAGTTTTTAACTCTCCTAAATTAGCATATTAATCAATAAGCAGGGAGCTGCAATGCACTGCAAATTAGAAAAGCAGCACGACAACATGCGACAGAAGCAATCTTAGAAGTTCACAGAAACATCAGAATGTTTTGTGCTATGTTTACACACGCACACAGAGTGCATGTATGTGAGTGATTTCATTTCTTCCCTTCCTCCAATGCAACTTTAAAGTAAAAACATTCATTAGAAAATCTGAGACAGTCTGATGGGTGACAACACTAAAAATTTAGAACAAAGGCTGACAGAAATAACCTATTCCACCTGACAATTACAGCACTTCAATATCTTGCAGTGTTGCTAGACACCTGTAAAATCTCGGTGCTGCGAGATGTATTTCTCAGCAGGGAGGACTGCAGATTTAGCAGACTAAGCAAAGGCCTGGTAGCCAGCAACTCCCGACTTCTAAATCTGCACCCGGGTGTGAATTGCTGGGTGATGCTGGGCAAAATCTCTCTTACTTCCAGCTTTCTGATCTACATTCCGGGTGAAGAAATTTGTAAGGATTACAGCAGGGTTAGTAAAACATTTTAGAGACATTAGCACTTGCTACAAGATATCAAGTTTAATGTTATGGGAAATGATGTTAAAGACTATGCTCGGGGATCATACAAATGTAGAAGGAGGACATTCAAAGTTAAGGGTTTTACAGGATTTTCCCCAGTTTTCTGTGTGATGAGCAGCCTCTGCATTAAATACAGTAAGGGTGCCTTACAGAAAAGCGAGCAGTTTTAACATGGTTGCCTGCTGTAATAACCTTTTTTATTATTAATACGAGCTTTGAGGAGAGATTAAATAAGAGAGTCACATATTTGATTTTCTTGCATTACAAGCACATAGCTAAAATCACCACTCAGGATTTCCAGCATGAGGCAGTCTGTGCCTCACACAGATAAGATTTTTTCTTTCTTTTTTTTTAAAAAAAGGAGGGGGGGAAAGATATGCAAATATTTCTGTTCTAATTGTTTTTCCCCTGCAAACAACAAATGTACAAATGCCTCGCATTTTCTAAAGTCAGCTTCCCCTCCTAACTGACACTGCCTGCTCTTTATCATCCCCTTGTAGACACCTCCGCCCTCCCCCCGACTCGTTTGAGCAGTATTGACGGTGCACATTGATTCTCCCTCTGCAGATATAATAGTTCTTTCGCTGCTGTTGCTGCTGCTTATAATTATAGCAATGTGTGTCACTCTGTAATAAGACATTCAATTATTCTTGGCCTCGTGAAGTGTAACCCTTCAACTCATGAGAACAAAATCTAGGAGCTTCAGTCCCCCCTCCCAAAACATCATTCCGTGGGGTTTTTTTAAACTTTGTCTTGCAGTACCGATCCTCACTGGCCACTTCGAACTGCAGGAGTTTCTCTGCAAGGAACTGCTGCTAAGCTAACACAATCAGTCCCCTCAGCAAAGAGCAAAAAAAAGATCAATCTCCTTTCCCATAAAATACATTTCCATCCCTCTGCATCATAACAATGCTAGCTCATTATAAAGAAACAAAGTTGTCCCAGAGTTTGACATGAAATGGGGGAAAAAATTAACAATGACGTAACAGCACTGGCAAGAGAGAATTTTAAAAGCGATACGAACAATCTTCAATCTTTTATCGACAGATTTCCTCTAGGAGACTTCTTCTGAAAAGCAAAAAAAAATCACTGCGTTGTCCCTGCTAAAATCTCTTAAAATAAAAAGAATGAACTGAAGCTTACCTGTACTGGAATGTCATATTTGTAATTTTTATCTTTATTTCCTCTCCGTGGCGAATTTCTCCAGTCATTTCAAAGAGTTTGTTAGCCATTTTCTCATAAACTTTGGCATTCCTTTTAGTTTGTTTCAGCTCATCAAAAAATTCTTCCCAGACCAGCATTAAACCTCTCATTTCTGCATCAGTCCAGTTTCTGGCCCTCCTGTGTTTCTCAGTCTGAGAAGAGACAATGTAACTGGGAATTTCTGCTGCAGCCA
Organism: Colius striatus; assembly: GCF_028858725.1. Classification (NCBI taxonomy): domain Eukaryota; kingdom Metazoa; phylum Chordata; class Aves; order Coliiformes; family Coliidae; genus Colius; species Colius striatus. The sequence goes on from NC_084761.1 coordinate 89,884,620, forward strand.
TTGCTGACTGACCTAAAAGGGTTTTAAAAGAGGACACTTAATATAGATTGAGTTTTTAGTTTAGGTTTTTTGTAGTGCAAGACATGCATATGTGGATAAAGAATTTGAATGACAACAGAACATATGAAACCTTTTTGCAACAGCTTGAAGCTTGAGTGCACAAAATGGGGCCTACATCTGACAGGCAGGAATTTAGTTAAAAGCTTTTAAACAGAGAAACGTCATTTTGATGTCACGTTTCCATAGCAACAGAGCAACTGCATAAGCTACAACAACAAAAACCTTTTAACTGAAAGCCAAAGAATCAGGACAAAGTTGACAGGCCATCAATATTAAAGCTTTTAAACACTTCAGGTTTAACAAAAAAAAAAAAGATCTATGCAGCCTTTGAGAAGCTACTTTTAAGTTTCTACTTCTTTTTTAGCTTTCCCTTACCTTTTAGGCAGACAATCTGCTAGCAGGGGGTCATGGTCGCCTGAACGAGCTTTTAAGTTGCGCCTTGACAGACTCTCTAGGAGGTTGCAAGGACTGAGGCCACGTATACAAAAAAAAAAGGGGGGGGATTTTTTGCAAAGATATTCTGCAAAAAGCTTCGGCCAGCTTTATGAAAACTATACATCTCTAAGCTAATAAATGTTTAAGCAGGCAGGCTCATTAAAAAGGAACCTGCATCTGGGTTTAAGAACATGCACAAAATAGTATTTAAGTCTTTAAATATAGAGAGAAATGTATAGGAGATTTCAATAGAAAGACACTTTTTTTTCCCTCTCCCCGAGATGTTTTGCTGCTGATAAGCACACACTGCAGTCCTGTCAGTATGAATTTGCCTTTGTAGGTATGTATTACTGTATGTGTATTTTGTATTCCTAGTAATTTAGATGCTATTTATGCAGCCCGTGTTCTGCCTTAGGACTGCAGCACAAGCATTTCACCTGCTTTATGGGGAACCTAAAAGGATTATTCAATGAGTTAAAAAAAGGCTGCGAGATGCTTAGAACTGTGAATAAATTGCTTTGCTGTAAAACAAGCATTTTGAGCTGGTTTCTATATAAGGCTAAATTCTGCCAGCAGTTATACCAGAGAAGCACTGCTTTTTAGTCGTATTAAATATTGTGCAACACAAGCAGTGGGCCAAATTCTGCTCACATTCGAGGGAGGTGAAGATAATCTTTCACAAAAACGGTGAGGTGCATGAACTGCATTAATTTAAGCAGGATGACCAGAAAGAGGTTAATTTCCTAGAGTCCCTATATAACCACGTTATGTAAAATACAAATAAATAAATGGACCTTTCTTCTTATTATTTTCTATATCAGCATTAAACAGCAATAACGACCTCACTGCAGGGCATTTCCTGAAGATTAATGACAGGCAGGGGTTAATGGCCTGAGGCTCACCCAGTCAGTCGTTAATCCCCAGGAAATGTTCTGTGCCTCAATCCTTAATGCTTAAGTATCCTATAAAGTGTAAGTCTTCTCATAACCACATCCTTGATCTTAACAATAGTTTAAAAATGCACAGCTTGATTTGCATCCTGGAGATGGCAAAGAGAGCACAAAATGTTCCTAAAAGGTACACTAGTAACATTTGTAGTAGGGTTGCCTTCTATTTTATTTCTTCTATTGCTTATTACAAAAGGCACAACGGCATACCATAGAACAAGGAGGTGGGGGGGAGGGGGGACAAGCACATTTACTGTACATAGGAACTTCCACTGATCCAACCCTGAACGTGTCTGTGTCAGAAATATACCTGCTGAGTCACTGGCTTCCTCAAGAAAAAAAAAGAGAGAGAGAGAGAGAAAGAAAAAAATCCCTTAGCTTCCAAATAACTACTTTCAACTACTAATATGACAGCCTAGCCACTATTACCTTTAAAATTGTGTAAATAGCAGCATATGCTGTGCTGATGATCTCGCATGGTTTGTCTCTTGGGTGGCCAGCTGGGAGACATCACATGATCAGGGGACAGATGGTGGTCAGAAGAGGATCAGCTGGTGGCACGTTCATTTTATTAATTTATTGTTTTGTTTTGAAATTCCCATCACTTAACCTTGGGCTCCATGCTGTACCAGATCAGGCTGGCTGCAGCCACAGCCAGAGGCTGGGGATCACCAGGAGAAGTTTAAGGAAGCAACGCAGCGTCCGAGAGGAAAACACCTTCCGTCTCCTGTTACAGCACTGGCTCTGAGACTTGGGACCAACACACACTGCAGCAAAGCCAAGCTTGCCTTTCAACCTTTAATCATCCAAGAGAGGTTGGTTTTCCCCTCCAGACTTTAATCCACCCAGGTTCTGAAAACGCTGATTAACCCCACTGAAAGTCATAGCATGGTATGTATATACTGCAGAAACCCCAAAGATCTCTGGTCTCTGCTTTACAGATTGGGTTTTTTTAATCTGGTTTCAAGCACGACAAACCAGGGCAGGGCAGGAGAAAATCTGTCCAGCTGCAACAAGTTCTTCCTGCGACAGTCCACAACTCTTCCCCTTTTCATCCACATCTGCCCTGTGCATATGGCATCCGTGTGGCTGCTCCCTGTGCTCTGCACAGTCAGACAGGGCTGTACCAGCTCTGGGATCCTGCAGAAGTGGGGGAATTTTCCCTGTACAATTCACATCTCTCAACTTTTCTATAAGCTGTTTCCTATTAGTGTAATTGACAGATTGATAGTGATATGGTGCAACTTAAAATCCGTTAATAAAAGAAATGCTTTCTAATAATATGTCCCTTATTCCCCTCCCCTCTGCACCAGAAGGGAATCCGAGTTTCCAGGACTCAGGTTTTATCTCCTCCTCTGAGAAAGTCATTGATATTAATTATGGAGACTCCACATGCCTCCTCTGCGTCACTGAAGCACGTGTGCCAAGTGGTTGATAAAGTGGCTGTTTTCCCACGTGGAGCTGAAAGCAAGGAAAGCTTTTTACCCCCACATAATCCCTGCAGTCCTCACCGGAGCCAGAGGAGGAAAAAAGTACCTCTTTGGGCTGTGTCTCTCTCTGCTGATGTTCTGCAGATCTGTGCAGTCCTGGGGAGTCAGTAACCCCTTGTTCTGGTGCCAAGAAACAGCTAAAACAGGACAGGCAAACCTTTAAGGGAAGAGCAGCCCTGTGGCAGTGAGAGAGCCTTCCCTCCCTGGGATGGGATCAGGAGGAGGAGAAGCTCCATTAGCACTCAGCTCTTTCTTGCCCCTCTCAAGCTACAGGCTAGCCAAGATCCCTCCTCTACCACAAAGACTGTCTGGTCACCAAACCCAGAATAGGTGTTGGCACAACAAGCTGCAATTGCCAAACTCAAGGCACCAATGCACTGGGTGCCAACATCCCTCACATGCTCCACTCTGACGTCTCCACTGATAGCTGAGTGCTCCAGCCCAGCACTGAGTACCCTGCAAATAACTGAAGCTGTAACTGTTCTCATCAAGAAAAAAAATGAGGCTACTTCTCTTGGAAACCACTGAAATGCATAATGGAACTTCTGAGGACAGCTTTGTAGACTTCTTTCTGTAGGGGACATCTGTCCTGCTCACCCAGTCCCTCCTCTGCTAGGCACTACAACGGCAAGTCTAGATAATGTTCCCATGAACACTAACCTCCCTGGACTTGAGGATCTCTCTCATGCTCTTCCCTTAATGCACACCAGCTTTTAAACCTTGGAGCAATGTGAATGTAATGATCCTCTTGCAAATCTGTCTTCCTATTATCTAAACACCTTTTTTTTTTTGCAGTCATTATATATTAGTTTCAATAATAGCTCTCACAGCTGTTCCATCTTTCATGGTGATCTCTAAAGATAACAAACCACCCAAAATGGTAGAAGGGTTTCTGATTTGGAGATGTGGATCTAATGAAGTTCGCCTATAGATCAGAGTTCAGACAATTCCATTAATCCTGGCATATCTGTTGATTATACGTCAAGTGATCTCTGCTAACCAACTGCAAACATAGCCTTCAAGCTTGCAAGTGTGGGCTTACACATGCCAAATAAAACTTCCTCTAGCCAAGTTTTAGGGCAAGGTGCTTTCCCCTGAGTTTTCAGGGAGGTAACAGCTCTAGTTAGTCAATTACCAGAGCTCAACCCACAAACTGTAAACCATTAAACTGTGATTACAGAAGAGCATGTCTGATCCTGCTGATGGAGATTGTGGTTGGAGAAGCCAGGCAGCACCTTCTGGGCAAATCAGAATTTATTCCATTAAGACACAAGAAACGTCTGCAACTTCTTCTAAATATAATTCTGTGTCTAAAACCCAAATGGGCAGCTGCCTGTAGAGGTGCTGACACACAGGTCACTGCCTTTTTGGATTTCAGAAGTGGAAGTGTACTATAGTTTTGGTTTTGAAAAGTCTTGAGATTGACTGGTCCAGTCTCAACATCCTTTTAGGCAGCAGCTTTGAGCAGGAAGGAGGACTCTTTGGTAGAAGGATGTCCCCACTTCAAAGGCCATCAGAAATGTGCATCACCCCTCAAAGACATAGTCCAACTCTCAAAAACATATGGCTGTTTCTGTAGATCATCCTGTAATGCCTTCATTACACAGAATTCAACAAAAACATGAAAAGTTACATGCACCCTTCTAGAGGTGCAACCCCTGCCATTCTGTGGTTTTATGTCTAGGGCAAGCCATTGAAAATAAGGCTACCCAGAGCACAGGCTTGTCACTGCTCCTTGCAGTCCTCCAGTCTGGCCCATTGGGAGTGTAACACACATGGCAACAACAAATCTTGAAATTGGAGAGTGGCTGCAGAGCACGTGTTCATCCTCCGATTGTTTCAGAGCAGGCATGCCTTAACAACTCTGTTCAACTGGGTATAAAAATACATACGTGCTGGTTAAAAACAAAGCACTGGGGTTCTGTGTGTCAGGGGGTTACTATATTTGAAGTTCAAAAAAGCTGTCTGCACAGATTAGGAAGCTGTCTCCTGCCCCACATTGTGCCATCAACTGGGCTGAAATGCTCAGTATCTGAAGTCTTACTGAAAATGATGTTTTCAATCTCTCTGATTTCTCACACTGCAATTTGCAGAGAGGGATAAATGCACTGAGAGAAGAAATAGTCTTCCACTGCTTCTGAAAATCTTGGCCCAAGGAGACAGGCATGGACAGGGAATCACGGAGGAGAAGCTCCCTTCTTATTTTCCTCCACTAAACCGACAGGTCCATGGCAGTGAAGCTGTTGTGCTCAGGGGAGAGCTGGAAACCAGAAGCTCACCCTAAGGTAGGGAAACACCTTGCAGACAGCAGAGCTGGGCTTGGGAAATCTAGTAAAGTCCATACACCCTTCAGTTTGCAGGTCTCCTTGGATGATGGAGTCCTGTAAAGATGGATGATGGGGGTTTGTAAAGGCTCAGAAGCTACAGAAAACTTAAGTGTTATGAACACAGCGCCACTGGATCGGTGCTGTCAAACTGCACAGGAGCCACAGCTGGTGCCACCCTAGTGCCTGTAAGGGGAGTTTAACAATGCAAAGGCATTCATCAAGGCAGTAAAAAGATATCCAAACTGCAAGAGGGACTGATACAATGGTAGAAACAACAACAACAACAAAAAAAACCCCATTCAGGCTGAGGAAGTACAGTTCCTGCCTCAAAGTACATAGGAAAAGGACATTCCCTTTCATCAGAGGGCCTGCAACCTAATTGGGACATGCCACAAGGGAAACAAACATGATAGACTAGGAGGGACAAGGGACAATAACACATTACCAAGCAAAGGCATTGTGTGGTTGAATACCTTTTATGTATATCTAAAATAAATAATACATGCAAAGACACCAGGTATTTCTGACAAGAGAAGCGAGTGCTCTGGAGGAAACTGGCTGAGGGAAAAGCACCCTGGCTGACATGGGGCACACAAAATTTTGACATGTCAACACTTTGGATGAAAAGAGCAAGAAAAAGAAACATTTCCAGAGTGATGCTCTGCTCTGGGGCTGTCTGTATGGCAGGTGTCCCTAGGGTGCAGTGGGGCACTGGGTAGCCCAGGAGGATGGTGGTTTGAGAAGGTGCAGGTGAGCTGCAGTAAGCTGGAGGGGTTTTTTGATTTCATTTGCTAGACTACATCCTGCTTGAATTTCACTGTAATCAGAACATTTCCCAAAAGCATTTTGCTCTTGCTGAACTGGCAGATTCTGACCAAAAATATCTCCTTTGCCTATTTTTGTAGTAACCATGGAAGCCAGCTTTGCACAGACATTCAGTTGGAGAGAGAACTGATGGCAAGAGACAGCGAGGTGAATGCAGAGAAGATGGGAAATGGGATTTCAGCAGTTTTTGTGGTCAGACCAGGAAGCATTAGCACAGACAACGAGGAGAACTGGAATTCATTGCTTGAAGAAACCAGATATACACTGATATGTTGTTAATAATTACATTAAGAATTAGAGTAGTGAGATTTCTTGAACTATTTTGTAATTAAGTTTATCAGAAACACAAACACTCATGCTACAGACCCTAGATTAGCATAGTGGGGGGGAAAAAACATCCCTTATGTCCAGAAATTGCAAATCACCACTCCCAAAATGTCTTGCACTTCCAATACATGGAGGCAAGATGGACTTTGTCATGCATGTGCCTTTATCTTCAGACATACAGAGAGAGACAAGTAATATCCTTATAAAAATTAGTCATATAGTATAAAGAGCAAAGACATGAGCTCTACATGTGTCTCACTCCCTGTTCAAATTAGAGCAAACAGAGCATTTATGAGATTTGCTTATTGTCAAGAAATCCTTTGCAGGTCTTTAGCATGTGGAATAACCCTGCAGTACATACTATCAGACGTACTCCTTTTCTGGTAAGAAAGCAACACATCAGATTACAGTGAAAATTACTCAGTTCCCAATGAACGGTTTCCCAAATCCCACTTGAAAGGAATCATTTTGCCCCTGCTTACTTACAGGGGTTAATCAATAAGTCCTCATGCCCTTGTTTGGTTTTTAGCACATTTTAGCAAGCTACATGCTGGAAAGTGTCTAGTCCATCAAAAACTGCTCCTAATATGCTATGCAAATATTTCTCTTAGAAGCAAATTCCTCTGAGAACCTGTTTTAAACAGTTCACTTTAGACATAGACCATGATTTAATCCAGTTTTTATTCGAGATATATCACAAAAGAAGACAAATAATCCCTGCTGTGCAGAAATTTGCCCTGTGCCTTATGCTGCATCACGAAAAAACAGATGATGGCAACTGTTTTGACCATGCTGCTGCTGCACACACCAGTGTTTCTGTCCCAGCAAGAATTAATGCTGCTGGTGTCATTCCTCTCTAACAGCAGCATAAAAGGTAGTAATATTTAAATAGATGCTTGAAGGAAGTTATTGATTCATTCCCATTCATTCACAGAATCACAGAATGGTTGGGGTTGGAAGAGACCTCTAGAGATCATCAAGTCCAGCCTTGTGGTAAATCAGGTCACACAGGAACAAATCCCGGAGTGTTTTGGAAACCTCCAGAGAAGGAGATTCCACACCTGTCCCAGGCAGCCTGTGCCAGGGCTCTCTCAACCTCAGATCAAAGAAGTTTTTCTTGTGTTTAAGTGGACCTTTTTGTGTTCCAGCTCATGCCCATTACCCTTAGTCCTGTCGCTGGACACTACAGACAAAAGTGTCGCCCCCATCCTCCTGACATCCACCTTTTAGGTGCTTCTAAGTGTTGATGAGGTTTGATCCATCACCAGGAAGCCATCCCCTGGATTCACAGAGATGAGAGTGAGCCAAGTACGGGGAGTTTGGCAGGACTTCAGCTAAGCAAGTTTTTTCACCATTGTGGTAGCAAGCATTAGAGCTATGCTGAATAAATGGGTTCTAGCTTGCTGTTCTTCCAGAAAGGAGAGCGGTTTGGGCCCTTTTCCAGCAACCTCAGAGAGACTGCAGTGAAAGTTGATGGCAAATTCTCCTCGGGAGATCCCAGATTATCCCCAGCTGCCAGACTTTGCCTCGCAAACGTTCAGCTCAGCTCTCCAGACCCAAAGAGGAAAATTTACAAGGTTTTAAAAATATATATATTATCTGTACCAGATAAAATATTTAAGGCACAGGAGATTTTCATATCAGTTGGTAACATATTTAAATATTAAAGTGTAAATGGTGTTTTGGGTATTATTGCAAGGCAGCCTCAGGAATGGAAATTGGAGAAAATTCTTGTAACCTATAAAGTTCAGATGATGCTCGTAAAAGGCTGCCTGATCTGAGAGCTGCCAAAAAGAGAAACAAAACCAAAAACCAAACTAGCCAGTGGGCACCACTGTGGTAGCCAAAGAGCTTATCTGCATAAGTGGCTGCTAATGGAAGTTGAGACCATACAAGAGGTAGCTGCTATTTCAGGGACAGGCTGCCAGGGATGTCACAGCCATCCCACAGCATCTCTGGGTCCTTGCATGGGAAATGGGTACTTTTTTCAAGAGACTGAACTGAAAGTATCACACAGCAGGTCATGGTTGGTCTTGACTTAATTCCCAATGCCCTGCTCAAAGTTTTTCAGGGGAGGTTACTAACCTGTCAGAGTGATACGTGAAAAAGCTGCTATCCCCAGTGAAAACACACTGGGTTTCCAGCAGAAACATGTGTTTCCCTGTCATCCCACAGATCCTGTGCAGTCATATGGCCTGCCAAATCCTGTATGGTCTGTACTCACAAATGCTCCCTCTGAGAGGATGACTTCTGCCTTTGTGCAGATCCACACACATTCTTCAGCTACCAGGACTCTGAATTCTAACTCCAAGGCAAACATAGTACTGGGAACTTAAGGGTGAGCTCTCATGCCTTGGGATAGCAGGAGGACGAATCTTGTCAACGCAGAAAAGTTTATTATAGTATCATAGAATCACAGAATGGTAGGGTTGGAAGGGACCTTCAGAGATCATCTAGTCCAACCCCCCTGCAGAAGCAGGGTCACCTAGATCAGGTCACATAGGAACATGTCCAGGCGGGTCTTGAAGACCTCCAAGGAAGGAGACTCCACAACCCCTCTGGGCAGCCTGTGCCAGGGCTCCCTCATCTCAACAGTGAAGTAGTTTTTTCTTATGTTTAAGTGGAACTTTCTGTGTTCCAGCTTCATCCCATTACCCCTTCTCCTGTTGCCAGCTACTGTAGAAAAAAGGGATGTCCCAACCTCCTGACACCAACCATTTAGATATTTATACATGTTGATAAGATCTCTCCTCAGTCTCCTCTTCTCCAGACTAAACAGCCCCAGTTCCCGCAGCCTTTCCTTGTATGAAAGATGTTCCAGTCCCCTGATCATCTTGGTGGCCCTGAGCTGGACTCTCTCCAGCATTTCCCTGTCCCTCTTGAGCTGAGGAGCCCAGAACTGGACACAGGACTCCAGATGAGGCCTCACCAGGGCAGAGTAGAGGGGGAGAAGAACCTCCCTTGACCTGCTGGCCACACTCTTCTTGATGCATCCCAGGATGCCATTGGCCTTCTTGGCCACGAGGGCACATTGCTGGCTCATGTTCAGTTTATTATCAACCAGGACTCCCAGATCTCTCTCTGCAGAGCTGCTCTCCAGCAGGTCAATCCCCAGCCTGTACTGGTGCGTGGGGTTGTTCCTTCCCAGATGCAGGACTCTGCACTTGTCCTTGTGACATGAGGTTCCTCTCTGCCCAAAATATATGCATATAGCATTGCCCATTTTAATATAGTGGATTGCCAGCATTTGGGCTGATTCCTCTTGGTTTACAGCAGGCACCGACTTGCACCTTGGACATGCCAAGGACAGCCAGGAGGGGTCATCTACCCCTCTCACATCAAGGTGACAGGACCAGCCCACCTTCTGTCATGGGATGCCACTCCTCTGGCAGCCTTCACCATAAGCCTGTACTGCAACTGCTTTTAGGTTCCTCATTGACTCCTGGCTTTTTCCAGCTGTTTTTCCTCTCCTGACTCTCACAGAATCTTAAGGGTTGGAAGGGACTTCAAGAAATCATCTATTCCAATCCCCCTGCCAGAGCGGGACCACCTAGAGTAAGTCACACAGGAACTCATCCAGGTGGGTTTTGAATGTTCCCAGAGAAGGAGACCCTGCAACCCATCTGCACAGCCTGTTCCAGTGCTCCCTCACCCTCACAGTGAAGAAATTCTTCCTTGTGTTTCTTTGGAACCTGTTATGTTCCAGTTTATACCCATTGCCCCTTGTCCTATCATTGGACAACATTGAAAAGAGCCTGACTCCATCCTCCTGACACCCACTCTTTACATATTTGTAAACATTAATGAGGTCACCCCTCAGTCTCCTCCAAGCTGAAGAGCCCCAGCTCCTTCAGCCTTTCCTCATAAGAAAGATGTTTCACTCCCTTAATCATCTTGGTGGCCCTGTGATGGACTTTCTTCAGCAGCTCCCTGTTCCTGAACATAGGGGCCCAGAACTGGACACGATATTCCAGATGCGGTCTCCTCAGTGCAAAGCAGAGGGGGAGGACAATCTCTAACCTACTAACCACAGCCCTTCTAATACATCCCAGGATGCCATTGGTCTTCTTTCTGATGTTTATCAGATGCAGTGCTGCTCCAACCACTCTCCACTCACCAGGGCTCAGCTTGTACTCCAGTCTTCACAAGCTACTCCAATCCAGGCAGCAGCTTCTCATGGTTTAGCTGTCACTAAACCAAGGAGTGTGTATGTGCTTCCTCTGTTAGTGTCTGTGAAGTACTGCCAGCAAACCCATCAGCCCACTGATCAAAGAAACATTTCCTAGCCATTGCACACAGGAGCATTCTGGCCAGCCTGAGGAAGTCTGTCTACCTCCCTTCCTAAGTTCTCCTGAACTAACACACACCCACAAAACACTCTGGATGCAAGCATTTCCACATCCAGCACCACCTGTCCAATACCAGTGGTTTTCAAATCTTCCCCAGTGCTTTTCATTCAACATGGCATTCAGTGTTGTCAGCCAGAGGAGGTGCCCCAAATAAGTGTAGGTATGTGCAGGAAAAGAGCTCCATAATCTGCTTGCCTGTAAATACCCACCACATGGGTATAGAATACCTCCAGTTGGAAGGGACCCTTAAGGACCATCAAGTCCAACCCCCTGCTCTTCACAGGTCTGCCTGAAACTAAACCATAGGATTAAGAGCATCGTGTAGATGTTTCCTGAACAGCAGGCTCAGTGCTGTGACCACTTACCTGGGGAGCCTGTTCTAGTGACCCAACACCTTCTCAGTGAAGAATCTTTTCCTAATGTCCAATCTGATCTTGCTTTGATGTAGATTTGAAGGCAACTAAAGCTAATACTGCCAAAAGGAGTGACAGAGTACTTGCCACCATCCATTTTTCTGCTGAGTAGATCATGCCAGTGCAATCAAGATTAGTTTAAATTATGGATGAGCTGGACTCAGCTTATCTGTAGCAGATTAGTGAGCACTCAAAGGACTCTCTTCTTGGCAGCAAAGCTGCCTCCAGTAGGTGAGTAAAGGTTATTCTGAAGAGTAACAAAGCTGAAGATTTACAGACCAGATTCTCAGTAATACAGAACCTACCCATTTCTAGTAAAACTCCACAGGGGGCTGGGCATATACCCAGCACAAATAAGAAACCTAACCCAGATGTCTGAGGGGAGCATGCAGACCACAAACATATGGAACCTAAAACCACACAGCTGCAGGAGACATCCAGCATGAAGATGTAAGTACAGACAAGCTGTCCACAGGGAGTCCAATGCAGATGTGAATGGCACTAGGGAGTTCTTATTTTGTTTAACCTCTAAACATTCAACCGACAGATTCCTCCATAGCCAGAAGGTGCACTTTTGGATACCCATGTTCTAAGCAAATCTTTAATTGCTCAGAAGGTTGGCATGTTTTGGTTATGGAGAACAGCTTTAATGACTGCTGGACCAGTGACCTGAACAAAGTAACCATGAACCACCAGCTGATAGGAGAAAAATAAGAAACAATTTACACAAAACCAAGCCAACCAAGCCAGTTCACAACACAGGACGTGGTCCTGTTTCATTAGAGTGGCCAGTGGTTTTCATTTGCTGTGCAGTCAGCAATAGTGCATTTCCCAAGGGAGGCACTCTCGTGCAACTGTTTACTAGAGGCAATCAGCCAAATCTAAAGGATTTAGGGAGCCAGTCCTCTCCCACCTCACTCACTTTACTCTTAAAGGGTATTGTAAAAACTTCTTGGACTGGCTTTAGCTCCTGTGGCTTTAAAAAGTGCTCAACAGCCTGATTCACAAACCTTCTCAACCAAGGGCACAACAAATGTAACTGTTTAATATTTACAAATATCTCAATGGTGGGTGTCAGGAGGTTGGGACATCCCTTTTTTCTATGGTATCTATCAACAGGACAAGGGGTAATGGGATGAAGCTGGAACACAAAAAGTTCCACTTAAACATAAGAAGAAAGTATTTCACTGTTGAGGTGAGGGAGCCCTGTCAGAGCCTGCCCAGAGGGGTTGTGGAGGTCTTCAAGACCTGCCTGGACATGTTCCTGTGTGATCTGTCCCCCCCCTTCTGCAGGGGGGTTGGACTAGATGATCTCTAAAGGTCCCTTCCAACCCCCACCATTCTATGATTCTATGATTCTTCTCAGCATCTCACTAACCACTTAAAAAAATATTCTTGTCTGCTAGCAAACTGCATCTTTAACCCAACAGTGATGGCTTTCGTTCTTGAACATACTGCTTGCACTGACTCTTGCCCCACGCTGTCTTTAACACCATGTAGCAATATCCCAGTGGCTGAAGCCACTCAAAAAGACCAAAAATGCATCACAGGCAGGAGTCTAATAAAACATTCAATGCTAGTGTCATGGTTTTCTCCATTTGCGACATCTTTCCTCTCTGCACACTGTGCTTTGTGATAACTGGACAGGCAGATTATATTAAAGCTCACACAAACCTTTTCAAATGGTTTCTCATCAAGTCTCAGCAGGAACTAATTGAAGATTAAACTAATAATTCCTTGCTGCCTCTTATGGAGTGTCACTTTTTGTGAATACATTATGGAGAACAACAGTGAGGTGCAGACCTGGCACAACCACTGAACACAGGAGCTTGGAGTGGCTGGACAACCCAGCACAGGTCTGGGAAATGAGGACTTGGGTCAGCCTCATAAATGGGACAAGGCAAACCTTTATCCATCTCTTCTGGCTATAAAAACCAGTCTAGCAAGACCAAGATAGAACACCTCTCCCAAAATGTCATCCCTCCTTTCTGAAAACAAAGGAGCAAGTCTGACAAGAGCCGTTTGATGTTACATTAAATATTGCCAATGAACTCTCTGATCTTCCCTGCCTCCTGAAATCTGGAGAGTACCATGAGACCCAGCCAAAACCCAGCTACCATAATTCGTGTGCATCCCTGCTTTAACCTGTTTCCACAATAACCAAATTCTTTCATCAACTGATCTGCAGCTCTGTGTCTGACCTCTGATCTGCACAGTGCCCCTCTGGATATCGTACACAGCTATCAGATAATGACAACTGACATCCAGACTTCCACCAGCCTCTGGGTAAAAGTTAGAATGCTGGATCATGGCAGATCCTCAGACAAAGAAAAAAAATTAATGTGCTTTTACTGCAGTGCCTTGTAGAGTTTAAGGAGATATTTAACCAGAGATGAAAGCTGAAAGAAAGGTCCAAAAAGGTTTTGAAGCAACAGAAAACACACCCTGGAATGTCAGAACCAGACATTTCACTCAGCAATAAAATTCATGATCCCAAAATCAGAATGAGATATAGCCTTACTAGCCCTTGCTTTGACAGAAAAACATATTTCCAAGCTTCTACTCTTGTAAAGGCAGAGGAGAATCCTGAGCACTTGACACCACAACTATTTGGAATATTTTCTTAGTACTTTACACATCTGTTTACTGTGAATGTTTTAGAAACATCATTGTGATCTAATCTACTCTGCCTCCCCATGACATTATCTTACAAATGAGAACTCCTTCAGGCAGGTATCACAGGCAAGTTTCCATCTAGGCACTTAAAAAGTTTCAGGTGGTGTGAGTTATCAGTCAAAATTTCTGGAATCACTCGAAGTTTTAAGACAATTTTAGATGCTTTCCACTACTTTCAACATGATACAATACAGGGAAGCAAGTTCAGCTTTGGTTTAGATTATTAACATGATTGCAGAGCAAAAAAGCAACTCTCTCCGTTCCCAAATGCTCAATTCTGTATGAAACCACAGTAAAACGGTAAGTAAACCTTGTGAATAAGGTTTTCATTTAAATCTGAATGTGTTAATTACTGTCAGAGCCAACATCTGTGCCACTATTTTATTTATATACACACACATATATATAGACATGCTTTTTTGTGTGTGTACAGATACATATACACACACATTATTTTACCTGGTTGATTTCTAAGAGCAACTATTCCAGTATTGGAAGAGGAGAGAAAGGGACAGCTGAAGGAAGACTGAGCCATTGTCTCACTGTAGAGTCCAGGAAAACCTCTCTACTTGTAGACTGAACCTCAGGAACTGGAAGAGTATTGTATTTTCCCTCCAAAAATTCAGAAGTGTATTGCATGTCCCTACTGACTCTGCACTCAGGACAAATTCAAGACTGCTAAAAATCAGACCAAAGCCTGCATGTAAAAGCTTGGGGAAACAGTGAGACCAACTGCCAGTCCAATACAGGACTGTGTGGCTGTTTAACCCTGGCTAGCTGCCAGGTGCCCACCAAAGCTGCTCTGTCACTCCTCCTCCAACACTAGGCAGGTGAGAGAAATATAACGAAAGGCTTGTGGGTTGAAACAGGGACAAGGAGATCACTCAGCAATTACTGTCATGGGTAGAATAGACTCAGCTTGAGAAGAATTGGTTTGATTTATTAACAATCAAAACAGAGGAGAGTAATAAGAAAGAAAAGCTGAATCTTAAAAACACCTCCCCATACCCATTTCTTCTTCCCAGGTCTCTGCCTCCTCCCCATCAGCTGTGCCAGGGGACAGGGAATGGGAGTTTTGGTCAGTTCATCATAGATTATCTCTGCCAAAGCTTCCTCTCAGGGAGAGGAGTCCTCACACTTCCCCTGCTACAGTGAGGGGTCCCTCCCACAGCAGACAGTCCTCCACAAACTTCTCCAAAGCAAGTCCTTCTCACAAGCAGCAGTTCTTCACAAACTGCCCCATCATGGGTCTTGTTCCCACATTCTCAGTCCCTGCTGCTGCAGTTCAGCATCTGCACTGCAACTTCTTCCCCTTTTCCCCTTCTCCAATACATTAATCACAGAGGGGTTATTTCCATTGCTAATTGGCCAGGTCTAGGTCAGCAGCAGGTTCATCTCAGAGCCGACTGGCACTGGCCCTATCAGATACAGGAGAAGCCTCGAGCAGCTCTTTTTTGAAGACACCACTCCTGTAGCTACCAAAACCTGGCCACACAAACCCACTGCACACAAAAAGCAATTGACACTTAAAGTCATGAATAAATGTTAAAAGTCTAGAAATTTTAAAACCCACCCCTCCCAATCCACTGGCTCACGTCTCTGAACTGGTCCAGTCAAACAGGAACCTCAGAGCCAGTACATCAGAACAAAACAAATGGGTTCAAAAGCAAAGCACAGATCAGTTAAATCCCATAAAAACCTGACTCAGCAGTCACCACAGAAACAGGTATTATAACATGGACTCCTCTTTCCACAAGGTACAAACCTATGAAAGGACTCCTTGCACGGGGCTGAAACACTGATCAACATGACCTCCTCTGTCTGAGGAGACAACACAGCAACTTCTCCACATGCAGAAACTGCAGCCCTGAAACACTTGGCCCTGTTCCCTTGCTCTGCTTTTCAGAGGTGGAGCAGAAGGGAGTCACAGGCTCAATACACAAACTCATCTTTTATTGGCTTTTGGGGTTTTATGGTATGGAAGAAAAACCTTCAGTACCTGCTGTCCTAGGAACAGAAGATCCTCCATGAGCCTTGAAATCAACGCAGGAGTCCTCACAGCAGATCACTGACCCGGAGCAGGACTTTGTGTCTGGAGTAGAGAGAGTTTGGCAGAACAAGGCACCATGCAGGGAGAGGAGGGAGGAAACATTTAGTAGCCATGGAGGAATAAGGTCAGCTGTGCTTAGCCAAGGTCATCTTGTAAAGGTCTAGTGAGGTAGGTTTAATTTAGTTTGCAAACTGTAGCCTTTCAAACAGCACAAACATATTCCACATGCTATATAGTCCCATCATAAGTGGCTTGAATCCTCCTGTAACCTTTTGACAACCTCATTCCTATGTGCTGAAAGCTACTCACTTTAAGCCAAAAGAATACAGCAAACACTCTCATCTACACATCTTACCACTGCCAGCAAAAGATGTCTCTTTAAAAGACCCAGACTCACCCAGGCCACCCATAGATGTATTTTTTCCCTGACTTTTCTCTCATCTGCTAAACTCTCCCATTAGTGAGTTAATGCTCAATGCTTGGCATACTGTCCTTCTGAGGGTCACAAATCTTTTTTAAAACGTGGTGGGTCCTGAAGGTATTGTTATCTCTGTTTTACACAAGGAGAAGCCAGAGAGAGCAAGAGGAAAAAAACTCAAACTCTTTTAAATGACTGTGAAAATGAAGTAATTTTTCAAAAGAGAATCAGACACTCCAGAGCTGAAGTCAACCTTTGTCGTGGTTTGGCCCAGCTAGCACAACAGCACCACGACAGTTTCTTGCTCGATGCCCCCATTCACCCCCACCCTCGTTAAGATGGCGGAGGACCCAGTGAAATGGGAGTAAAAAGATAAGCAAGATTGTTGTGGATTGAGACAAGGGCAGGGAGGGCTCACTGCCAATTATGGTTCTGGGCAAAACAGACTCCAGTACTCGACTTAGAGAGGAAAGTAGGAAAGTTTATTCTACAAGAAACAGAACGGAATAAAAGCAAAAAGGGAGTAGGATGATGAGAAAATTACAACCAGCACTTTAAGATCTCCCTCCCCCATCCCTCCTTTCTTCCCGGGCCCAGCTCACTGCTCCCGATATCTCTACCTCCTCCCCCCGCAACAGCTCAGGGGGGCAGGGAGTGGGGGATGTGGTCAGTCTCTCACAGATGGGCTTTGCCGCTTCTGTCTTCTCAGATGAGGATGACTCCTGGCATTCTTCCCCTGCTCCAACACGGGGTTCCTCCCCCGGAACACAGTCCTTAACAAACTTCTCTGGTGTGGGTTGTTCCCAGCAGCTGTGGCTTCTGCCGATACAGGGTCCCTTCCTCGGGACACAGTCCTTGGTGAATATCTCTGACGTGGATTCTTCACCGCGGTTGCAGGGTCCCTCTCTCGGGACAAGGCCTCTTCTGGGCATAAGTTTAATGAGCTGCTTTGTCGTGGGTTCCTCCCCACAGTTGCAGCTGTGGATATTGGGTCCCTTCCTCGGGACAGGGCCTGCTCCGGCCATAGTGATAAAGGGCCCCTCCTTCGGGACAAGGCCTCCTCCGGCCAAAATCACTGTCCCTGGCTCGGGGCCTTTAATGAAGTGAATCGCTGCCCCTGGTCCGGGGTCAGCTTTAGCAAAATGAGTTTCTGCCCCTGATGCGGGCTCATTATCAGAATGAGTCTGTACCGCTGATGCGGGGTCTTTAAAGAAATGAAAATAAATCTCAGCTTCACCAGTTCTCTCCATAGAATGCAGGGGAGTCTCTGCTACAGTACACCTCCTCCCTTTCATCACTGACCTTGGAGTCCGCATGGTTGTTTCTCTCACCGTTCCTACTCCTTGCACCACCACCAGCCAGAAGAAGAGAAGAAGGGGCAGAAGAAAGAAAGAAAATGGAGGAAGACACCTCCCCTTCCGGCTTCTTCTTAAAAAGTGATCGTGGAGGCGTCTAATTGGCTCAGCCCCAGAAGTGGGTCTGGCTCAGAGCTGGGGAGAGTTGTGAGCAACTTCTTACAGGAGCCATCTTTGCAGCCCCTTCCCCCTTACCAGAAAAGGCTGTCATGTCAAACCATGACATTCCACCCCTCGCCTTCACGAATTGCTTTTTAAGGAGGTGTTAAAAATCCACCCCTCGTCCCTTCACCAAAGGTAGAACCACTTAAAACCTCAATAGTCAGCAGTACAGTTCATGTTTTGCCCGTTACCACTCCCAATTAGTATCCTTGTCTCAAATTTAATCTGTAATGCTCCAAGTCCCACAGACTCGGGGCCCCACGTTGGGCGCCAATAATGTCGTGGTTTGGCCCAGCTAGCACAACAGCACCACGACAGTTTCTTGCTCGATGCCCCCATTCACCCCCACCCTCGTTAAGATGGCGGAGGACCCAGTGAAATGGGAGTAAAAAGATAAGCAAGATTGTTGTGGATTGAGACAAGGGCAGGGAGGGCTCACTGCCAATTATGGTTCTGGGCAAAACAGACTCCAGTACTCGACTTAGAGAGGAAAGTAGGAAAGTTTATTCTACAAGAAACAGAACGGAATAAAAGCAAAAAGGGAGTAGGATGATGAGAAAATTACAACCAGCACTTTAAGATCTCCCTCCCCCATCCCTCCTTTCTTCCCGGGCCCAGCTCACTGCTCCCGATATCTCTACCTCCTCCCCCCGCAACAGCTCAGGGGGGCAGGGAGTGGGGGATGTGGTCAGTCTCTCACAGATGGGCTTTGCCGCTTCTGTCTTCTCAGATGAGGATGACTCCTGGCATTCTTCCCCTGCTCCAACACGGGGTTCCTCCCCCGGAACACAGTCCTTAACAAACTTCTCTGGTGTGGGTTGTTCCCAGCAGCTGTGGCTTCTGCCGATACAGGGTCCCTTCCTCGGGACACAGTCCTTGGTGAATATCTCTGACGTGGATTCTTCACCGCGGTTGCAGGGTCCCTCTCTCGGGACAAGGCCTCTTCTGGGCATAAGTTTAATGAGCTGCTTTGTCGTGGGTTCCTCCCCACAGTTGCAGCTGTGGATATTGGGTCCCTTCCTCGGGACAGGGCCTGCTCCGGCCATAGTGATAAAGGGCCCCTCCTTCGGGACAAGGCCTCCTCCGGCCAAAATCACTGTCCCTGGCTCGGGGCCTTTAATGAAGTGAATCGCTGCCCCTGGTCCGGGGTCAGCTTTAGCAAAATGAGTTTCTGCCCCTGATGCGGGCTCATTATCAGAATGAGTCTGTACCGCTGATGCGGGGTCTTTAAAGAAATGAAAATAAATCTCAGCTTCACCAGTTCTCTCCATAGAATGCAGGGGAGTCTCTGCTACAGTACACCTCCTCCCTTTCATCACTGACCTTGGAGTCCGCATGGTTGTTTCTCTCACCGTTCCTACTCCTTGCACCACCACCAGCCAGAAGAAGAGAAGAAGGGGCAGAAGAAAGAAAGAAAATGGAGGAAGACACCTCCCCTTCCGGCTTCTTCTTAAAAAGTGATCGTGGAGGCGTCTAATTGGCTCAGCCCCAGAAGTGGGTCTGGCTCAGAGCTGGGGAGAGTTGTGAGCAACTTCTTACAGGAGCCATCTTTGCAGCCCCTTCCCCCTTACCAGAAAAGGCTGTCATGTCAAACCATGACAACCTTGCACGTCCTTCAGTCACATCTCAAAATCAAACACGTTCTCAATTCACTGAAAGAAAGGCCCTCAAAGTCACAGAGGTACCTAAGGACTATCACAATGGGAAACTATTTCTAAGATTAAGACATAGAGCTGAATTAGTCATGTCCTCTCCCCTCCTCCAAGAAATAACTGATTAGGTACCTAACTGTCCACAGCAACTCATTTTTTCACACACACAAAAAAAACCCCCATAAAAGATATTTGCATACCTCAAGTTTTTATTCTTCCATGCTGAGATCCCACCATTTTGGCCCAGCTGAACCTCTTAGCACTTTTGCCTGTGAAAACCCACTTGGGACTGAGAAGTCGTGAGCGTAAATAATGCTCCTCAACGTGGCTGAGGTGTTGGTATGAGGCAGCAGCTGCTCTGACTTTCATTTAAAGACATGGCTAGAGGAAGAGGGTGTGTTTGAGGTGGCATGAAAATAGCACCAGTCGTCAGGACGAGGTGGTTACAACTTCTCCCTCTGGAGAGAGGTGCAGAGTTTGGACTCTGCCTCCAGGACTGGTTTTCATTTCTACCCAGTGATGTTTTAATGCAAAGCATGTAACAAGCAGCCTTGGGAATGCTGCCAGATACCTGCTCCCCACCTCCCTTCAGGGGAGATCCCAACCAGTAGGCCACAGTCAGGCTCCCACTTGTTTCTCCTCACCGTGGCACAACTTCAATAGGAAGGTCTGAGAGGTTGCCTACAGCCTGGGAAGGGACAGGTGGATTTGAATATCCCTTGGGAGAAGGAGGACCCAAACCCAAGTTGGACCACTTCTGAGACGAGTATTATAACCATTAAGTTATTACATGAAAACCACCACACTGATCATTTGTATCTTAAGCAGTGAGCGCAAGGCTGGGAGCTGAGGCCTCAGCAACAGGGGCAGGTTTTACTCCCCTGGCCGGGTTTGGGGCTTGCAGAGCATGGGAGTCACTCACGGGATGTGGCAGGAGAAGCTGGCATGGGGAAATGGGTGCCAGAAGGATACCCAGAGCCTAAGCAGCTATCAGGACAATTAGAAGGCAGGGAACAAGGTCCTGCGATCAAGGCCCCTTGAAATCACCAGATACATTTCTTCCCACCATTGGAAGCCCTAACCTACTACTACAGGGTTAAAATGTCAAACCAAAATGTCCTTTATCACCACCAAAGTGCTTTTACCTTGAATTTTCAAGTGTTTGTTTAAGCTGAGTTTAAAAATATTCTGGGCTCCTTGGCTGTTAAGCAGATCACAAAACTCTGTAGTCCAACAGGTTATAGAAAGTTTCCACAGTCTTACTAACTATTGAGTGCCTGGTTAGCTTCCTGCACCTTCTTCATCTTCCAACTAAACAATTAACTAAAGGAGCTTATGAAATAAATTTCTAAAGTAGCTGTTAGCCCATGTGTTTTTATCTCAAACCAAAGCAATAAAGTTAGTAATCATCAGCTCTACATTTAATTGTTAGAACAGAGTATGTAATTAAAAAGCAAGTCTATTCATGTTTTTAAATACTGGAAGCCTAATTTTCTTCAAATTCGTTGTTTCTTCCAATTCTTTAAATATACATTTGAAAGAAGTGGAAAGACAGTGTTATTTAAAAGTCACAGATAAGTCTTTGGAGAAGATACGTTTTAATCTTACTGAAACATACTAAATAGGAGGTATGCAGTAGAAAAGTAGCACTTTTTGACAAAGCAGGAGGGATTTAGAGAAGGTGCCCCTCTAAATAGAGATAGATGAGTAGGCTGAATAAATGGAAAATATTTGCAAGTCATTTCAGACATTTGGCAAGAGAATTTTGTAGGTAGATGTATGTCACAGCTCCAGATTTCTTTTCAGGCTCGTTCCCAAATAAAGCCTGACACAAGATTTTGATTTAGATTTCAGACTCATCTCAATGACATGGTCATTAGTTTATCCAACAGCATTAAAAGTGAACAGCAAGTGCCCCTAAACCTCCTCCCACAACATAAGAAAATAAGAGCTAAACTTCTGCGTCATTCCACACTGATGATTTTTAGACAGAATTTCCCACTCACCTTAACAAGGTAGTCATTTTAAAATAACTGTCAAGCCTTCATATTTCTGAAGCCACTTGCTGGTGGAATTTGATATCCTCTACCTAGAGCACCATAAAGTGTTTGGGAGAATTGTTGTTAGGCAGGAATACACAGCTATACAGAGTGAGACAGCCCTTCACTTCAGCAGTGAGAGCTTTAGCGTGGGAAATGCAGCCAAAATCTGAAAAGATATCCCCTCTAGCTGACACTTCTGTCTAGACCAGACATCAAAGATGCTCCACGCAAGCTAGAGATTGGTGTTCATAAACTCACAACTGATGTTCAAAAAAAGAGAGAGTGTTTAGTCAGATATAGCTTATGATCCTAGAAAGAAACAGGCTGGTTCATTCATCAGGAGTGAGTCTGGTCTCCAAAACAAATGCATCAAATCCCAAATTTTACTTCACTCGATCTGAGTGGATACCTTTTCTGGGCCTTATCTTGACCAAGATAAATCTGTGTCCTTCAAACATGTGTCTTGTCATGGACCAGGGTAATATCTCAACTCCTATCCTCTAACATGTTCCTAATCTCACAGTCAGGGATGACCAGTATAGATATAAAATGTTCAGGTGAATCACTGAAGGCATCTACCACTGCTTTGTCATGCAAGCAAGCAAATGACATGCATCAAACAGTGAAAATGAAGGAACTTGTTTTTCTTCATAGATTATATAAAACTTTTGGCCCATTTAAAACCAGCATTCTCAATTAAAATTACATCCTGCTAGAAAAAGGTAATGCTCTTGTTGTGATCGAGTCATTGTTGCATTGATTTTACTGGGGAGAAAAGAGTGTTCACTGGTATGGATGTTTCTCAAAGTAAGGTATTCAATGAGGAAAAATAACATAACAAAAATAAAAGAGTCCTTTTAACTATAGCTTTATGAGGTATTTAGTCAACATAGTTATTCTGTAAAAGAGCTGGGGTATAAACTCCAGTCTCTCAGCGATTATCACAGAACCATCTCTGAATGGTACAAGGAAAAATTTGCAATGCATCTTCTTTCCTCTAAAGAGTCATCATCATTTTGGCCCATCCAGGGACAAAAGACCATGATTAGACTGAAATACCACAGGCCCTGGAACTTCCCAAGGAGAGAGAGGGCTTAACTGCCGCTCATGGTCCTGGACAAAACAGACAAGGCTACTCAACTTGGGGAAGAAAATGAGATTAAACTTAATCTGCCTCCAACTAAAACATAACAAACAGAAATATTCAATGGAAAAATAATACAGAGTAGGGTGAATGATGGAAGTGTAACCAGCTCTTTAAGATCACGATTACCCCACCACTTCTCTCTTCCCAGGCTCAGAGCCCTAAAGCCCAGTATCATTACCTCTTCCCCCCATAAGCAGTGCTGGGGGCAGGGAATGGGGAGTTTCAGTCAGTCCTTTCCTCATGTCTCTTGCTGCTTATCTCACTCCTGAGGAGAAGGGCTCCTTGCCAGGCCTCCCTTGCTCCAGCTCGGGGTCTCCCCCACACCAGGCAGCCCTGCACAGGCTGCTCCCATGGGATGCTGCAACCCCAGTTCATCTTCTGCGGGCTGGGGTCTAAACTGCTCGCTCCCTCTGACCCAGAGTCTCCAGCTCTCACCCCCTATCACAGGGTCTCTGCTTCTCATTGTGGGCTACAAGGATGTCTCTGGTCCAGCATCATTCCTTCTGTCTTCCTGACTGCAGGGCATAGTTGCCTTTATCTTGCCCTTCCTTTCAATTTCCTTCCATGCATTTCAATTTCCCATCCTTAAACAGTGACCACAGAGGCACCAGATTGGCCCAGCCAGGATGGGGGTGGGTCCGAACCTCAGAGGGAAAGTCCAAGGACCCTTTACTGGTTCTGCACCGCAGCCCCATCCCCTTGTTACCAAGCAAAAAACTGCTCCTTGCAAAACCATGATACAAGGACTGTGGGAAACATCAGACACTTCATTTACCTCTCCCCATACATCCCCTAGATGCCAAACCCCTCAAAACTTCCCCTTCCCTGGTGTTAAACAAAAATACGAAAAAGGGTTTTCCCAAACACAAAAGAGTCAGGGAGGGGAAATTGAGGCTGCTTCTCGGGTGGATACAATAGATGAATCAGATGCAATCCAAAAAGCAATGTAAAAAAATATAGCTCAGTTTTCAGCATGAATGATGCTGCTGAACAGGGAGAGGGAAGGCACAATAAGTGGTATGAACAAGAGGAGGACAGCTATCTGCTGACATGTAAGCAGAGCTGAACAAGCGTAATGCATTCAAATCAGGGACCTGACAATTCTCTGGCAGCATTTGAGAAACACAGGAAAAAGCTGTATGACATGGTGCCAGTAGTAGTTAGAGGACTAGACGTGATGACCCTAAGGGTCCTTTCCAAGCCTATATTTAAGTTCTCTTGGCATAGAAACCCATCTGTATCTACCTATGATCATTCTCATAGCTTTTCTGTGTGCTATTTCTATTTCTTCTGTATTCAAGACCCAGTTATCACACTGTGTAACACTTGGGCACGTTGGGGATTTACACATACACTGTTTAACACTTGTGCACATAGGTCTAGGCTTTTTAAATGTTAAGTTTTCTTTAAAGTCTTTAACATCCTATTTATCTTCTTGATCATTACTAAGGATTGAGCTGATATTTTCCAAGATATTTTTCCTGAATGGTTACATCTTTGTGGATACACAGGTATGGTTCTTATCCTCTTGTGTGTTATTTGGCTGTTGTCTAGATTAAGTGAGAAAATGAAGAATGTTCACAGCCAGCTTTAATTTTAACTACCTTGAAAGTTTCTTATGGATAAGGTTTGTCATCTCCCCTTTTTTTCTAAAGCATTAGTAGATGGTTATCAACAGAGATGCTCGTAGCCTGGTCACTTTCCTGCAACTGGAGAACGTTTTGGTGGAAAACTTTCTGGTTTATTACCATTAATTAATTAGAACCATAACCAGTTCAAAACTACAGGAGTACTTTCCCTTTTATTTCTTGAGAATTTAGGGGATTTGATGGCTATTGGTAAAGGACCTTGGAAGTCCAGCTATACCTGATGAAGTGAATCACCTCTACCCAAGGGCTGCTGGGCTTCAAAGTACACAGATTTGTGACAGCTTCCTTCTACAAAATGCATTTTTACATTTACCCAGGATATCATATTTACTCTACAAATTCAAATCTCATTTTAGTTTCCATAAATTTGCCCAAGGAAGGCCGGATTTGCCAGTGTACATAGCCCTTTAAATATCAATCACATTTGCCACCTTTGCTTGCCATCGCAAATGTTTGACTCATATCAAATAAAACCATGAATTCAACATCCCCACATTGGGGACTCTTGGGTGGCTACCATGGCTACCACCTATTTTTATCAACAGTATTATGCATTTTATCCAATTGTTCTAAAATTGTTCTGCTCACACTTCCATTTAAAACACTCCTTTAGACAATGCCAGATATCAAAATGCTGCAGAGAAGAAAGCTTCCTGAGATTCTTTATAATGAACAGCAAAGCAAAGATTTATTTAGCCTTGCTGTAACAGCCCTGTGTACTTTTGGAGTGTTCTTGTTACACTGCAATCATCTGTCAAGCGTGCTGATGGACAGGCTTCTTGCTCTTCATGTGTTTAAAGGTGTTTTCTCATTGTTTCTGTGAGTTTAGCAGGTTGTTCCTCGAAATTGATTTTACCTGCCTTGTTTAACTTGCTTTATTTAACTTGAATGTATACTCTTTTCTATTTTTCCTGTTCAAACATGACCTCTACTTTCTGAAAGATGTCTTTTTACTTCTAACATCTCTCTGCTCCTCCACTGAACAATACAGCTTTTCAGAGAGTGCTGCTCAAGCCTTTTGATAGAAGAGTGATACACACTTCCTTGAGCTCCTATTATAACATCTTCTCAAGAGCCGCATGTTCTCTGCGAGCATCTTACTCCTTTAGCTGTTCCTTTGAACCACAAGACTGTAAGAATCATCCTCATACTTATGTATTCCACCTCTTTGAGATTTTTTGTTCACACAGGGACAGGAAAACTGAATTTGTCTTGGTCATTGCACATTCTTCTGGCTTAAAACTAGAGTTATCTTTTTCCTCTCACATTGTTTCACATCCATGCATTGTTTTCCCTGTCGTTTCTCACATCAAAATCTTTCTCCTTCTTTTCTGATCCTACGTTTAAGTGTTGTCAGTATTTCTTCCTTTACTTTTGCAGAGAAAGGCTGTGTCTTGCCTTGTACTTCATGGAATGCTCTCTTAACTGTCTTAAATACAAGTCTCTCCTCCAAATGAAATTACTCCATTTGCCAAGATAAGAGGAGCCCATATTTCCAAACCAGACTCCTCTGATTTTCTCAGCCAGCACTTTCATAAGGAGAATTTTCCAGACAGTTTCAGGACCATGTTTCTATCATCACTGTGCAATAATACTAATTACAAACACAGTCAACACCAATATCAACACAGATACCAGTACATCCCTCTGAGATAAGAAATGTGTTCCTCTAGCCTTATTCTTTGTTTCCCACCAGGGCAATGAAGTCTCCTGGAAGTGCAGTTCCTTCACACCTCTAGGACAGTTTGGATGACAAACCTAAGATCAGCTTCTGTACTGTTTACTAAAAAACCACTTTAAGGAGGATCACTGACACAGATGACTGAATTTCATCCAGGAGTTTCTAGCAGTGTTCCCCCGTCTCATACATTTATTTGGATTTCATTTCCTTCTGGAGCCTCAAGGGAAATTTCATAATCAGCACACCTGGCATGTGTAGTATAAATAATTAAGGGGATGTCCTCTCAACCTATGCAGAAAAGCTGTTCTGCTGTAAGAAATGGCATGGATCATAGTCTTACTAGAAGGAAGAATCAGGGTTATCACATCCTCTCCACTTTCAGACTCAAAAAACCTCATGAACGTTTACTGAAGCAGATGGAGTCAAGGCTCTACCTGATCTAGCTCAGAGCCTACTCAATCAATAGCAGTTATTTCAACATTATTTTTTCTATGCTGTCAGCATAGATGATACTTTATCATTACTTTTCTGTCCCAGAATAGGATTTATCACTTGCCTTAACACGAAGATCGTGACACCAATTTAGGTTATAATCACATTGAGAAAAATACTTTGTGACAAATTTGGCAATAAGCCAGCACTATATAAACTGGCTTGAAGACAAAGAATACATAGGGGCAAACCATGTTAAAGAAGACAGGGATCACGAGAAGCCCTCCACACTTCACTTTATCTTTCCAACAATTTGCAAGGGCAATGTAGGTGTTACAGCTCAAGCTCTGGTTGTCCTTGGAGGTATTCCCCAACAGACACCATGAGTGCTAAAGTCCTCACAAATTGCACATTATAAGAAGGGGAAACTATATTATTATTGCAAATGGATAAAACAGTCAACCCTTCCCTTGCTTTGTAGGACATTCCTGTCTGATGGCTCACCCTAATACTTTGGTAGCATCGGCACAACTTCGATCTAAAAGAGTTGTTTGGAGGTTGCTTTTTTCCTTGAGGGGAAAACTCCTCAGTAACTGGACACGGAATATATAACTGCAAAATTTCACTGAAGTGCTTTGTGTCTTTCTCCGCTTTACAATAGAATCCTTTGTTCTGAATTCTTTCTCTTACCTTTGACTAATTCCCTGCCTTAATCTGTATTTAACACAGACACCACAGATCCCTCACTTGAATTTTTTTTCCCCCTCAAACCAAACTCCAGTTTTACTTTAAAGCTTCTAAAATAGTTTTAGCACATAAGTGTTTCACTTTGTGTTGCCATTTGTAACAACAGAGGTTAAGCAGTTCATTTAAATATGCCTCCTTGATTTGTAACTGAAACAGATTCAAAGACTGTGATTTGCTCACCATCATTGCTCCTGTTTTCCAACACATTAATTGGATACAGGCAGACAAATCAAGAAAATCAGCCTCTCATCAAGGACTGTGATCTAAATTCTGAGTTTTTACAGTTAAAAAAAAAAGCTAATGAATAATTTATGACCAAAAGATTAAATCTGATTCGAACAAAACCAAACATATATGTAACACTGTGTAAACATGCTCCCACCCCTTTCAATTTGCCCAGTTAGCTTAGATCCATCCAAGTGCTTACGCATTTTTATGAAAGCAGTCAGATTTGGATGACCTATGGCTAATTATATCTATTACCATCAGTGTGAACAGATCATATTTAGATTCCATTTTTCAGTCGGCTGTGAACAATAGCACATTCGTTACCAGACTTTCTCCCTTTCTAAAGGCCTGATACTACAATTGGGCCTGATTTGGCACCTGTAAGTTGCTGTAAGGGGACACTGCTCAGGTGCATGAGTCTTCTAGAACCAGAGCTTTCAGTCACAGTGTGATAAAGCACTGCAGGATTACGGTGGTTTTCCCAACAAAAACCACTCATCTTCATTGTCCAAGTTCATTTTCACCAGTAACATCAAGACCTTACTTTTCAGTTTAGAAGAGAAGCAGGAAGAAGTCAGCAGGGCAGAAGGATCCAGGCATCCTGAACAAAATTCAGTATTTAGTTTCAGTGCTGCCCTCTTCTTATCCTACCCAGAGCAGAAGGATGGATGGGCTCTGATTAATTAAACCAATTTCTGAACCCCCAGTAAGAAGTGGGTTTCAGTTTAGAAAGTGGCAGCAGGAGGACTCTGGGCATGTCAAAGTCCACTAGTAGAGCTTCACAGGCTGAGGAGTGTTTTTCCTCTCTTCGAGGAGAAAACATGTGAATTGAAAGTCTGCACAGGATGGGTTTATTACCACAGCATGAGCACTTGGTAATGAGGTATACTATGGAACCTGTGAGGCTTCCCTTTCCTCATGGTTCTGCTCTGGGGGAACCTTGCAGGGCCACGCACCTGCCTCTCTGCAGCCATCCGCCCCTTTCACAATAGCCACAGCCAAACCTGCTCCAAGTACTCGCCAGCTGAGGGGACTAAGGGGTTAATCCAACTGGCAGGCATACATTAAGCCATGCTAAGAGCATTCCACAGAAATACCATCCCAGCCAGCAGCCCAGAAGGAATAGCTAACCTGACACACGCTGTGTCAGGGCAACAGGCACGTACACTTGTTTTTTACATGCAGCATCAATAGGGCGTTTTGCAGGGTGCTCCTGAAACCTTAGAAACTCATAGGCAGAGAAAATCAGCCCTTGTAAGGACAGCTGCACAAAAACAACCCCCCAACCCTGGAAAGCCGTTTGTGCTGTGGAAGTTGTACTTTGCTTGCAGCAGGCTCAGTTCAAAACCGTACCATCTGTTTGAAAGGCAAACTATTTCCTCACTCATTTTAAAAGCTGCAGCTCTGCCCCCTCCCCCCTTTGCATAAGGATGCCCTGTAGAGAAACACAGGAGAGTAAGAAACCCTTAGTTGTAAGTATCCCAGATATTGATCTCTACCAGGCTACATAAACCAGCAGTTTTAGCAGTCTCTCAGGAATTTGCCATAAAAGCAATTGGAACTGCAATTAACCACGGCACATCTTAGGATAGGGAAAGACTTCTAACTAGAAGCTAATTAGGAGGGCAAACACTGATGCTTGTTAGCTGAGATGCTAATGAGAATTATACTTGAGTGGCAGCAGACTAGCTATTCAGAGTTAATTAGAAACCTCAGCTGATCGTATATTGCTCTTAAGAGCTTTCAAAACAAACAACTGGAAAAACTGTCCTGCAGCTAAGGATCCAGTATGCTATGTTGAGTAATTCAGAGGCACAGAGAACAGCCAGAAAATTACTCTCAGGCATCGAGGTAACTTAACGGCATGTGGAAAAGGTAAAGGTTTTTAGGAGGCACATGCCCTCCTGGATCTTCTGTGACGGTTCATCGGTGGTAAACCTGGTGCTGCATGAACACCGCCTGGTAAAAACAGCACCCGTTGGCACAGGAGGGAGAGCTGGGGGGCTGACAGACGCCCCGAGCATCACACCTCTCTGGTGCAGGACAAGGACTTGGACTGGTCCAAGAGCCTCTAGCAGCCTTGTATCCCACCCACCAGCCTCTCCCATGCTAGCCCTCAACCAGGGAAAGCTGCTGGTGTCAGCTGTATGAGGGTGAAGCAGCAGCTGTGTGCAAGTTGCTCTCACCATGCCTCTGTCTTCCCGGGGCAGAGGATTTTACTCGCTCCCCTTCTTTGAGCAGTGGGTAAGCAAAGAGTAAATGATGCACTTCGAGGGGAAAAATCTGTTAAACATAACATCACTGCAATGGGGATGGTGAAGTGTGGCCTTACCTGGGCTGAGTTGCATGGCTGATTCCTGCTCTGAGCAGAGCCAGGGAAGCAAGGCAGAGGGGCTGTGTGTTTAAATGTTTCCTCTGTTGCCTGATTGGAAGCGCAAGAGCCAGTCAGGGGCAGGGGAGAGGCTGCTAAAGACTTAAGTATGTTGCTTGTTTCAGGAAAAGATTGGATACTGAAGAACCTGCAGAGTGGTTCACAGGGCATTTGAACACATAAAAATGTTTGGGTGCCACAGGGGAGAGAAACGTTCCAGAAGAGTCAAGGGGATTTTCAGTTTTGCTGAGGCCCTGTTTGCATTAAAACTTGCAGTGATTTAAGCAAAAGCTGGTTTTAATTCTGTTTATTGAAACCAATTGCAAACCCATGTGGATACTCTTAAACAGATTCAGCTTTCCAAAAGAAAACCCAATGCAATGCAGATTTCAATTAAAACAGAGAATCACAGAATGGTCACACACAGAAGAGCACCCACAAACGGGTTTGCAGCAGTAGAATTAAACAGGTTTCAAAGCTTAACTTTAGCTAAACAGTTGTGATCTTTTAATGCAGTTGTGACTAAGCAATCACTGGCTGATGGTGTGTGAGGGGATGGGGAACTTTGTGTACTGAAAGCTCCCTGCAAGACTTCTGGGAGGGAATCTGTGTAAAGACACCCTTTGCAAAAGCTTTTCAGTATCTGCAGTGGAAAGCCTGTGAAAGTACAAAGAATTAAGAGTAAACACTGACATTGGCAACTATAATCCATAAATCCATCTGTTTCTTAAAGCAAAAGAGTACCTGGTGTGTAAGCAATACTCTGAAGAGCCAAATGTACTTTGCTAAAGCTTTGGGAACCATCGTTTTCACCTGATGCTTTTGAAACAAGAGCTCCAGATTGTGGTTATTCAGGTTTAACAGGACTAGTAATTGCTGGCTGAAGCTAGAGGCAAAATTCCCCAAACGCCACAGTGATGTAGCTCAGGGCTTGACCAGCTGCAGCTCACAGGAGAATCCTCTCAGCCATAAGCCTTACACCTTAGCTCAGTGACCAGGAGGTGACTGTGTGTTTGACAAAGCTGTTTGACAGATGATCCCTGAGCTGGCTGGGGGTCCCCTAGCTCAGCAGCTCTCACAGCTGCTCTGTACAGTGTAATAAGCTGCCTGGCAACCCAAACCAGGCTACAGAAAAGAAATAGAAAAGATTTAAATGCAAGTAACTTGTATTAATGCTGCAGGGAAGATTTACTAGTGGGGAACTAAGGGTATAGATCATGATACCTCTCAGCCATAGCAAAGTGCTCTCAAGCTGGCACAGGTCCTAGACACAGTCTAGCCAGCCAGCACAGCACAGAAATGTAAGGCAACTGCCTTCCTCTCCTTCTCAGGGCTTATTCCCTCCTCCACCCCCTCATTGCCTAGTACTTCTGGCAGATCTTCCCCCTGTGGAAGGCTTACAGCCTTCCCAGAGCTGCAGCCCCAACTGGAAGCAAACCAGGACAAGGATCTAGTGTTTCCAGGGTTGGTACTGCTGACAGCAACAGGTACAGGTAAAACCACAGGCCCAGGTGAGCAGAGCTCCGGTTTGGCCATAGACACATTTGTGTCTTTCCTCCCTCCATGACCATCTGAGGAGTGCCTGGAGTGGCACAGCATTGTCTGCAGGATATGGTATCTCCCAGGATTGATGGACAGCAATTCCAGTGCCTAAGTTGACAATGAAAAGTACATACCTGTATTTAAAAGGTTAGTTTAGCTAAGCCAGAGCCTCTTTCAGCAGGCCATGTTGGTTTCAGTCTGCTTCAGTGTACTGATGCTTAACTTTCTTTGCATCAGAGATAGTGCCTTTACTGATAGCAGAGGACTACAGCAGTGCCTGCCGTTTCTCTGTTGTAACTGGGCAAATGTACCTTGACTCCACAGCCTTACCAGCCTGGGCCCAGTCAGCCCCAAACCTGGGATCAGAAGTCCCTTTCTCATGCTGCCAGGGGCTGTGCTCATCTAGCCCCAGTCCCACTGCACCCTGGCTCAATGCACACTGTAAGGGCACACAAGGTTGGCCCATTTCTGTGAAAAAGAGGTACCTGAAAATGCTCACTAAACTTGGCCTTTGCCACATTACCTTCAGCCTTTGATTTCTGCACTTGCCTCAAAATCTTCAGTTTCTCAGGCTGTCTGTCAGAACTCATACCCTGTGCCCAATTGATATACTTGGGAGCAGAGCCCTGCAGTTGGCCACAGCACAAGTTAAGCCACACCAGCAATTCCTAA
Source organism: Colius striatus (assembly GCF_028858725.1). Classification (NCBI taxonomy): domain Eukaryota; kingdom Metazoa; phylum Chordata; class Aves; order Coliiformes; family Coliidae; genus Colius; species Colius striatus. Next base: position 89,916,617 of record NC_084761.1, read on the forward strand.
CAGAGCTCAGCCTGTCAGTTGCTCTCTCTCTCCTCTCTCCCAGACAGGCATTTTGATGAGGCAGTGTGGTGAGCACCTTTAACATGCTGTGCTGACACCCCACTGTATTGGATTTATTTTCCAAAGAACAATCAAAGACATTGGGTTCAAACGATCACTGGCTCCTGACAAAGCACCCATAGATAGGCATGAGCCAATGCTGGAACACACACAGCAGTAATCCCATGGTAGTGAGGCATATACACATATATGTGGAAAAACCAAATCAGAAACTCTTGTGGGTGGAACCACAGCTGAAAGTGTTGGATTTGCTCCACCATGCTCAGGACATACCCCCTCAGCTCTGTGCACTTCGCTCCCAGAACAAGAAGTCTTCTGACTGTGTCTTTATGCTTCTGGGGAATATATAGCAGAACTGTGTTCTCTGAACACTTTTTGCTGCCTTGCCAAGCAGTCTCCTCTGTCATCTCCAAATTGTGTTGCTCCTACTGATTCAGGAGGTTGACATACAGTCTTCTAACATCCCAGCAAGCACATGCTACAAACTCTAACTTTCCCCATTTGCTACATGTGCTGGGTTCCCACCTTCCCTCTGCAGGGATAAATATACAACCCTAACCCTGAATTTCATCTATTTCCCTTCTCCTGGCTGTGACTGCCAGCCCTGCTAGCTTCACACTGCCTGCCACACAGCAGCCAGCTCCTCAAGAGCCCCATTTTCCTTTAAGGCTGACGGTGTCCCGCTGCAGCAGCATCAGCTCCCCATGCTGGCCGGCCCACACTGCACACCTGCAGCAAAATCACACGAGCTGGGGCAGATTTTCCCTCTTTACTCCCCTCAGAACTAGGCAGCTGCTTAGCTTGCAATGCAGATCCCTGGGATCAGCGTTTTAGCTCTGCAGGACATACTACCCCAGGTCTCTGTCTAGGAAAGGTTTTCATTGTATTCTGCTCTGAGCTCTGCCTGCTGTCTTTTAAGTTTTCATGTGCACTGGGGAATTTCCTTTGCTCAGTAAATATTCGTGAGTTTGTCAAGGATTATTTCTAGGTTTTCTAATAATGGGGTTTCTAGTAATGCCTCTGAAGGTCCTTTGGGTATTTTTTTTCCCTAATTCACAGTGTGATCTCTCACAACTGACATAATGCCCCAAAATTGCAACACTGCAAGCTTTTATCTTGGATCACTTACCAGTCCTCTTTTTCTTCAGGGAAGAAAAGAAGGGGAAAAACTAAAAAAAAGGTAGTATCAGGCACAGAAGTCTCTTCTTTGTTCAGGCCTTTGGCCTCAGGTCAAGAAGGCTTTTCACAGGAAAGCCCTGTGGTTCCCTTGAGAACTTGCATAAAACCCCATTCTCTGCTGCCGCCTTCACCTCTGTGCCCTCTACATGCAGGGGCTGTATCTCAGTTTCCCTGTGCTGCTTCTTCCTCTCTGCATTTACTTTTTGGTAACAGAGTACATCTACCATATCCCATGGGAGATGGCTGAAGGGACTTTTAGCCTAGAGGAACTAGTGAATACATGAAGCCATTTTCTCCATTCTAGTTCTCATTTGGATTTGTTTTGTTTGAGTATGTATTACTAAAATAATTTGTCCACAGTCTAATATGGGCGGGTTTCTACTTTCAATTGCATTAAGTAGTCCTGTGTTTTCTGCATGACCTGTAATCCCAGCGTGCTGTATGCCATTCACTCTCTGTCTTTACCATAAAACAATCATGCTGCCATTCAGTTTTTGTGAGGCATGTCTTACTGCAATAGCTTACTCTTCTCCCACATTAGGTTGAGGCAATCTCTGTAGCATCACATGCTCATCATCCCTGCCAACAGCTGTTCAAGGGAGCTGTGCTGCTTCCCTCAAGCAGGCAGTGCTGCTCTGCACTTCACAAATCACTTCTGCTGCTTTGCACTAGTCATACCTGTAAAATCTCATTCTCTGAGTCACCAATTATGTGAAAGTGGAAAGCAACACAGTGCTTTCCATCTCCCTGCATTTCTCTGCTGCTTTTCCTCATTGTATTTTATCTCCTCCTTTCTGCACCTTTGTGTCTTGCCTTTGCACAAACATCATTGCACTTTGAAGAGTGTTTTTCAGCTCTGAGATAGCTTGTCACTTCTTTTCCTGATGTTTTACTTCTGTCCTACAGGAGACGGATAGGAGCACCAATGCATTATATTCTGGGCAGAAGAAAGTTTACTGTGCCCATACCTCACCAAAATGGTGAACAACTCCATTAACAAAATCCTGCTCCACACAGGGACTTCTTATCCTGGGCTTGAACCTACCAGAACTGCAGCGGTCACTGGGCTCACACCTGCTCAGGCTGTGCTTGTACAAACATGGTCAGCAAGGATCACAGAGCTAACAAGTTCAAGTACCCTCCAGCATTTTTGCTCAAGTTTGTATTCCAATAACCACTGCTGAATTAATCTTTGAAGATTTGTGAGCATCAGTCCTCTTGCACAGCTTGGCCATATGAAACTTACTTTTGCTGATTCTTGGTAACACTTGTCAATACTTTTCCTATCAAACCTCATTAAAGTATTGGGATTTTTTTTCCTTCCTTTTCCAGAAATAGGCTTTTGTCTTCTCTTGGCAAGTCTGTTCCTGTTCCCATCCTAATCCTGCTAGAGAATGTGCATTGCTCATTACCCTTAATAACATGTCTACAGTATTTTTTTTTCTGCCTTTCATTTTTCTGCATATTTGGCAGTTTTGTAGCTGTCCTCCTGTGAGCTGAGTAAAGCTTAGTTTCTGCATCCATTCCTTTTCCTACAAGTCCAGCCAAAGCAGAAAGCCCAGGAGCCCTCACCATGCTCTTCATTCACAGAGCAATTCTGAATTTCTGGTCAGGTTTCCTTGCCACAACCAGCTCACATCTGCCAACAGGTGCAAACAAAAGAAGGTCCTTGCTGTGAAACAACTCCGTTTTATTCCTTTGACTCTCCTCAACCACATCCTGAGAGGAGATTTCTCCCTCTCCAGTGTTACAGCACTCCCTGTCAGAGTGTTGTCATAAAAACATCTACTTTTTACCTGCAAGTTACCACATAATGCATAAAACCTCAGTGAAGTATGTACATGGGTATCCCCCAGAATGAAAGCCTCTGTACACACTTAATAATGAAATACCCATTCCAGACTTAGACGAAAGGACAGATAACGGCAACTGGCAACAGCTCAAATACTGATGCTTCAGCCCACTGTGGGTTTTTTCCCTGCTATTCTAAATGTATGTCCATATTTCAATTAAAAATATTTCACAAGAAGCTTTATAAAAATTGGTAAAGCTTTCATGTCCCATCTGAAAGGGCTCCTTGAAACAGATTAAAAAAGAAAACATCAAGGAAGACATTAGGAAGGTAACTCACTCTTTCATCAGTATATGTACTTCATAATGCACATCAGGTACCACGGGAACTGCTGTTCAAGGTTAAAGCAAGGTCCCTATGAAAGGGACAATTACTCTCTAGTGATAGATAAGGAAAAGAAACTCAAAGCTAAACCATGTGAGAGGAAAGGCGGGAGTGCTCAAAGTTCAGCAGATTCAGGTTTTTATCTGCAACTAATAGCTCCCCAACAGCCTCTCCCCGTCCCCACACCTGAAAGGCAGTGGATGGACCAAGCCCCAGCACAGAGGAGACCTCTCCTCAGGTGGGAAGTCGGCGGGGCCGGTGGGTGCTGTGGGTCACAGCAGGACACACAGCTCATGCCTTTACCAGGAGGCTGTGCTTGGACTGGGGTGCCAGATACTATTTAAAAAAAAGCCTGGTTTCAGCATCCTTTTTAGGTACTATAAGGCATATTTTTGAATGGAAAATAAGAACTAAAGCTCATGTCCAATATAGTGCCAAATTTGGTGGAAAAGGGACAACTTGTCCTGGTTTAGCAAGGAGCAGCTTTTGCTCGGTAACAGGGGGAGCGGGTTGCAGTGAAGACCCGGTAAAGAGTTTGCGGACTCTCCCTGGTTCCTGGGTTCAGACCCACCTCCGGCCCTGCTGGGCCAATCTGGTGCCTCTGCCATCACTATTTAGGGGACGGGAATTTGGAATGCGAGGTGGGAGGTGTAAGAGTGATACAAGATGGAGGCGACCACGCGGACTCTTCAGCCAGAGAAGGAGGAAGGAAGGAGGAGCAGTAGACCGGAGACCCTTCTGCAAGCCGTGGCGAGAATGCAGCTGTGCCCCTGCAACCTGTGGAGATCCGTGGCAGGACTGAGAGCCACCAGCAGCTCCATGTGAGTGAGCCCGGATGGGCGAGGGACTGTGTGGGGAGACGGCCATGGCCCAGGCCGTGTTGGAGAGCCTGCACGCCGCAGAGCAGCCCCACACGAGAGGCAGAGAGGAGCTGCAGCCTTCGGGATAAATGCATGTTGGAGCAGCCCGTGCAGGGCTGCCATGTGTGTGAGTTACCCCACGGACTTGCAGGGAGGACTGGTGTGGAGCCCACCTGCCCTGAGGAGGGACAAACGGCAGAAGCTATCGGGAGCAGACTAACTGAAACCCCCACTGCCTGCCCCCCCCCGGACCATTCAGGAGGGGACAGGGTAAAAACCCCGGGATCAGGGCTCTGAGCCCGGGAAGAGGGGAGGTGTGGCAAGAAGGTGTTCTTAAAGAGGCTGGTGGGACTCTTCATTGTTGTATTACTCTGTGTTGGTTTATTTTGGTTATGTTTTAGGGTTTTAAGGTTCTGTTTTACTTGATGTTGCATTAAATTATTTTCTGTTTTCTTCCCCAAGCCGAGTAGCCTGGTCTGTTTGTCCTGAACCTTAAGCGGCAATTAAGCTCTCCCTACCCTTTGGCAGTCCTCAGCCTCTTCCATACTTGAGGCAAATCGTGGTCCTTTGTTCCCTGATAGGCCTAAACCACGACACAACTCGACAACATTATTTGAACATCACTTTGTTCAGAGTTGACAAAAATGTATTTGGAGGCTGGTGATTAACAGCTTTTTAAATATTAGGTATTTAATTGAACATACCCCGATTTGCATTGCAGTTGGTCTCCAGACTCTTGTTAGAGATCCAAAGTTCTGCCAGGATAGAAGACCAGAGGAAAAGATGATTGTGAGCAGAGGTCATGGCTTAGCAAGGAGCTGCTTTTGCTTGGTAACAGGGGGAGAGTTCTCCCTGACCCTCTGCCCCTTCCCCCTCCCGCACTGCTTATGGGGTGAGGAGGTAATGACATTGGGCTCAGGGCACTGAGCCAGGGAAGATTGAAGGGGTGGGGTAATGGTGATCTTAAAGAGCTGCTTGCACTTCCATCATTTGACCTATTTTGTATTATTTTTCCATTAGATATTTCTGTTTGTTATGTTTTAGTTGGAGGCAGATTAAGTTTAATCTCATTTTCTTCCCCAAGATGAGTAGCCTTGTCTGTTTTGTCCAGGACCATGAGCGGCAATTAAGCCCTCTCTCTCCTTGGGAAGTTCCAGGGCCTGTGGTACTTCAGTCTGATTGTGGTCTTTTGTCCCTGGATGGGCATAAATCAAGACATTTGGCACCCAACATGGGACAGGAGGTACTGGAGACTGGAATCCGAGATAAGGATAGTTAATTGGGAAAGGTAAAGGGCAAAACAGAGGACTGGGGCTACGTTGTGGCTAGGGGTGAATTCTATGAGGTGCCCATCTCCCATTGATGTTGAGTATGTGTACTGTATTCATTTATGCACTACCTGTATATGTTATTTATTTTCATGAGGAAGTGTTTGGTCCTGTTTGATGCGAGTTACTGTGTGCTGGTTTGTGAAGATGGCTCAGATCTCCTTGATGTGTTCTTGAATAAGTGATTCACAGAGGCGAGGGGTGGGATGTCTTGGTTTAGCGAGGAGCCTCCAGAGAGTGTAGGCCAAGTAAAGAGTTCTTGAACTTTCCTCCAGCTCTGAGGTTCAACTCCTGAGGTTCTGTGGTCTGGCCCAGCTGGGCCAATCTGGCACCTCTGCCACCACTATTTAAGGATGGGAATTAGAGGTGTGTGGAAGGAGATGGAAGGGAAGGGCAAGACGGAGGTGACCACACAGACCCTGCAGCCAAGAAAAGACAGGAGTGATGCCAGACCAGAGACATCCTTGTAGCCTACAATGAGAAGCAGAGACTCTGTGACAGGGGGTGAGAGAGGGAGACTCCAGGTCAGAGGGAACGAGCAGTTTAGACCACAGCCCACAGCAGATGAACTGGGGTTGCAGCATCCCATGGGAGCAGCCTGTGCAGGGCTGCCCGGTGTGGGGGAGACCCCGAGCTGCAGCAAGGGAGGCCTGACGAGGAACGCTTCTCCTCAGGAGTGAGATAAGCAGCAAGAGACATGAGGAAAGGACTGACTGCAACCCTCCATTCCCTGACACCCCCCCACTTAAGTGTAGGGAGGAGTACAAACACCAGGATCAGGTGCCTGCGCCCAGGAAGAGGGCAGGGGTGGGAGGAAGGGGATCTTAAAGGGGCTGGTGGCACTTTTAATCATCGCCCTGCTCTGTAGTGCCTTCGGTTGGATATTTCTGTCTGTTATGTTTTTGGTTGTGGTGGATTAAATTAAATTACATTTTCCTCTCCAAGTTGAACAGTTTGTTGGGGATGGTAAGGGGTGAGTGAGCCCTGCTGGTCCTTAGGATTTTCCAAAGGCTGATCATGGTCCTGGATGGGCCTAAACCACCACACAGTGTTAGATCAGTGATTGGACTCTGAAATGATTCCATGACTCTGTGATCCAGATATGTCAGCAAACGTTCCCTCTTAGAACAAGCCCCTCACAGCAAATTTAGCATTATGTTTCTCGAAGAAATAAGCTAGAGCAGAAATGGAAAAAAAACAATAAGTTTTCCAATTTCCCAAAGCACTCTCTCAGTCTTCAACTGCTCACAGCTCAGGGACTTCCCACAACAAACGTGCTTCCTGTGTATCTAATAATCCTCAATAATGCACTCTCTGGTCTTGTCTAGTCTCCTTTTGAAGCCCTCTAACCCTTTAGCACACAAACAGCCACAATTTTGACAAGTTCTTCAGCTTAACTCCTTGTTAAGTGAAAAAAACATCTCCTTTTGCTTGCTTTCAGCATGGTTACCCCTAACTTCGTATCTTCTTTCCTTCAGAGTCACAAATGCTGTTTTAGATGCCAGTTGCAGCCATCCTGTCTAAGCATGCAGGGATGGGCTTAAGAAACCTGATTCTCACCTGGAGTTGAACCTGGTAAGGGACATGAAGGACAAGAAGGGCTTCTAGAAGAGTATTAGCAGAAGAAGAGAGACAAGGCAAAAGGTGGACTCACTGCAGAATGGAGTCACCTGGTGACAAAGGACATGGAAATGGCTGTGGCATTCTATGCCTTCACCACCTTGGCTGTCACTGGTAAAACTTGCTTCCAGGAATCCCAGTCCCACCCACAGGAAGGTCTAGAGCAACAAATGCTCACCCTCAATGGAAAAGTGTCGGACTGGAAACAGGCATCACTTCTGCCTTCAAAGAGGAAGATGTGGAGCACTACAGGCTCAGCCTTAACTCAGTCCCTAAGAAGCTAATGGAGCAAAAAATTCTGGAACCCATTTCCAAACATACTAAAGACAAGTTGGCTATTGACAGTAATCAGGATAGATTTAGGAAAGGGTAACCACACCTGATCAAGCTGAGAACTTTCTTTGATGAAATGACTGCTCAGTAGATGAAAGGAGGTAAGTGCAACTTCTTTATCTTGACTTTTGCAAAGGCTGAGACGGTGTCCCCCATAACAGCCTCACAGATAAACTGATGAAGCATGGGCTAGGTAAGTGAGCAGTGGTGAGTTGCACTGGAAACTGGATAAACTGTTGGGCTCCAAAAGTTGCAATCAGTGGCACAAAGTGTATTGCAGTCACTGAGGGAATAACCCAGGGGTTAGTACTGTGCCCAGTTTTGCTCAACATCTTCATTAGTGACCTGGATGATGGGGCAGAGCTCACCTCAGCAAGTTTGCAGAGGATGCAAAACTGGGAAGGGCAGTTGGTGCCCTGGATGATGTACTGACATCCAGCAGGACATCCAGCAGGATGTCAGCAGGCTGAAAAACGGGGTCACCAGGTACCTCCTCAACTAATGAAAGTCTTGTGCCTGAGAAGGAATAATTCCATGCACCAGGATAAGCTGGGGCTGACTGGCTGGAAAGTAGTTTTGCAGAAGATGACCTGGGGGACCTGGTGGAAAAATGAAACATGAGCCAGCAACCTGCTCTAAATGACTTGCACATTGCCAAGGAAGAGCAAAGAGACAGCCCTGCATGGATAAAGGAATCCTCAGGGCTGTATTCAGCCCCAATACGACTGCACGTGCATCGTACCGAGATGTAAAAGCTCAAGGACTGGACAAAACCAAATCATACCACAGAAATAAGAAACTATCCCTTTCCCTGAAAGCATTTTGGGAAGGAGCCATTTTTTTTTCCTCTTTGTCCTACCAAATCCCTACTGATTCCCCTGACAGCAGGACTGTTAAGCACTACTCAACATTTAAATACTTAGGAATAAGTTGTGTAATACCAAGTTTATACAGTCAAGCTATTTTGATTTTTTTAAAGTCATTATATCAAGAGGTCAGTTTACAAAACCAGAAACAAGCTGTGTCTGATAAATCTTAATGTCTCAGACGCTGAACTCTGGTACATCAGAATTGTATCATTTAATGTATTTTCAGAGAAGTAACTTTCTGGAATGTGACTGAGAAACAAAACAATGCAAGAATGTTACCTGTGGAAATTCAAAACATCAGGATGTCACTAGAGAGAAATGCAGCAATATGAGGAGGTGCAACGGCAGCTAGAAAAAGCAGAAGCGTTTTTCCTCATTTGATTATCAGGAGAGAAAAAAGTCCCACACTTGCTTTCCTCATTTAGATGAAAGGCACCAACATATAAAGAAGAAAGATAGTTCTGGCTGGCTCTGGAGCAGTAATTTACAGGGAAAATGCTGGTTCAAAGAACAAATAAAGCATTTATTCTTTTTATAATCAAATATAAAGGAACACTCAAGTTAAAGCCTAATTTTAAAGGTAAAAAACACTACTAAGAAGCAGTTTCAAGTTCTGCAACCTTCTTTTAACTAAACTATCACTGTGCTCACTTAAAATGTGTCCTCCCTGCTGCTCTGAACACCCACAGAGCCAGGGAAAACTGAATGTGAAAGCTGGAAGCAAACTGTAAAAATGCTCTTGGAACCTTTAACAACAGACAGGAAACATTTTTGGGCATAACATGGAGATGCAGACACAGCCACTGAACATGAAGAATAAGATGACAACACTTCTTATCATTCCTTTGTCCCTGGGCTGTAACTTGCAGCCACGTCATATGAACTCATTTCCTCCCCTCTCTTCAGCTTGAAGGCTCTCAGTCCCTTTTCAGAAGCTGTTCTGGCTCTGTTCTACAACACCCTTAAAAGTGTCACAGGTGCCTCTCTGTCCTCATGTGCACCATAGCTGTTTGGTCACAAGGCACACATCATCCTTGAGGTCCACAAACTGCCTTGACCACATATATCCAAGTCAAGGCTATACAAAACAAGACACACAGCCATGAAGCACCCATTTGCTCAGGGTTTGGATTATTTGTTTGTTTGTTCTAAACAAACACTCTCCCTGTCCATAGCTGTCCATCAGCAGACAAAAAGGTCCTTTACTGCTGCACAGAATCCTATCCTTGCTTCTCATGTCATGCCTTAGAGCTTTAAGGAGAAAAGCACAAGAAAAAAAACCACACGTCAGCCTTTGTCACTACCTCTTTCTGGGTCGCACTAAAACATCAACTCTTGATCATTTTCTTTTGAATGAACGCTCACCTTCCATGACAGGCTTGAAAACTCTCTTCAAAATGCATCACTCGGGGTAAATTCTTGTTTATGGCACTCGGCTTCCAAAGTTACTCTGTCTACATGAGATTTTATATCCAGTAAAGCATGACTGAGTACATGTGAAGTAATAATCAAATTTCCTCTCCTGTTCTGAGACTTCTTTCATGTAATCAAGCTACAGAGAACAATGCAGTTTAGTCATCTTTAATTTGGGATTGGCATTTACGTTTCATCTAGAGTGAATGCAAACTGAGAACAAAAGCAGCAGATACAAAGGAGAGCCAGGCCTCACTAAGATGTTAATAATTAATAACCACTTTGATGATATTTAACCCATCAGCAAAAATGCAAAAGAACTTTGAGCACTATAAATCTCACAGAGTACCTCATACTTTCACCAGTGCATAGAGTCTGGCAATCTTGTCAAGTGCAATACTATAGTAGCTCAACATGACTTCTTATGACACTCCATTATCACCACTAGATTCATCAGTAATTTCAAAGGTGTAATGTGCAGTTTGGATTTTTAGCGATCTAAGAAATGTAGATTTGTTTAATCCAGTCATCTCTGACAAACCAACTTGAATCAGACCAAGTTTGCTCTCAAAGTCCACGGTGGGCCAGTGGTCGAACTTGAAAACAAACGTGTCAATGTAATATCAGCCTCTGTTTTACCACTGATAACATAACTTGGTCCCAGATAATGCTTTCTGAAGCAGCAGGTTCCTTTCACTTTTACTGTTAAGAGCTGCCTGTAGGTTTCCCAGTTGCCATATCATATTTCTCATTTTTTAAATGTTTATCAGATCACACTGCAATGGAAACAGGTATTATCCATGAGCTCACACTGAAGTAATTCTGCAGTATATAACTATATTGCTTAAGTGGGCATAGGTAGGACCACAAAAGCAGCAAAGAAGCAGAAGTACAGACAGAAATGTAATTTGTCTAGGCATTCAGTTTTGGTACTGACAAAGTAAACATCTGAACAGTCTTCTTAGATTATTACATTAAGTATTAGAAAGTTGCAGATTTATTCAGTCCCTTTCTTAAGATTCACTTCTTCAGGACCCACAGTTCATTCATAAACTCCAGGTTTTGGATCATTTGGATCACTTACCTTCTGTCACTTAGTCACGTAGCAACCTACTGTTGACACACAACTTTTATTTTAAAGCATTAATTAGCCAGGTGAAATATTTATTCTGGGGGTCAGTGCAGAGGGAAGAAGGTGGGAGGAGAAGGAATGAGCTTAAGCCATGTTGCCAAGAGATGCAAGGATCAGATGCTTTGAAAGCACTTAAAAAGATCTCCCAGCTCTCCAGTATCCAGTGGTTTTTTTTTATACACAGTTGGTTTGAAGTAGCTGTGAAGGCAAAGAAAAATGAGTATGAACAAAGTATAATTGAAGAATATCTGCCCAAACTTGCCTGAAACAAAAGTTTAAAAATTGTGTTGTTATCATGGATGTTAAATCAAATGCCAAAGAAGGTATTGGAAATATCAACATTAACAAGACATATCAGGAAAAGAGAAGTTAGCAATATTTACACTTACATTTCCATTGCATGGCAAGAGGATGCTTCAGTCCTAGAGCTATTACTTAACAGCAAGACAGGGATAAAAACAAACTTAGTGCCTCTTCCTCAAGGGAGGAAAAGGGTAGAAAAGACTTATTTAAGATGCTCATTTGGGGACATTATTTCAAGTTTGGTGAATGCTGACTTTGAAGTTTTACAGTAATTCAAGATAAGCTAGATTAGCAGAAACTTACTATTCAAATAGTCTGACTTAACCTGGCTCACAGCTCTGTAGGCATCTGGGGCATGGTCAAACCCAACCCTCAGGGATGCATTTTGCTTGGAGACCAAATAGTGCAGCTTGGCTGAACCAACTCCAAAATGTAAATATTGAGGTAAAACAATCAGGTTGCACTCGATCAAAATCTACTCACAGCATTTGCAGTTCGTAGGATATGAAAACAGCACCTGGGGTGAGGATTACTCACATACATTTGGATGAATATGCCATGGGAAAGAATAGAAACAAAATTAAGGCAGAATTATGCCTGCAACAGAAGAGCAGGAGGTTTGGCTCAGAAGGTACTACTCTAAATACTGTATAAACTTTGTCATGTTCCTACTTCCAACCTTTTAACAAACCTACAAGTTACAAATCTCTTCATGTCTTCAAACAGTTATGCAAAACTTAGGTATAATTACGGTATAGTTCTACAAGCAATCAAAGCTTTTTGTCTTGTAACTGGGGTGGAGCCAAGCCAATTCCAAAATAAAGGCTGCAATACTCCTAGAGCTACATTGACTAAAAAGAAGAAACAAAACAATGCCTACAAGGGACAGGAGAGGCAGCGGGGAAAGTAGAGAAGTAATAGTAAATTAAAAAGGTCCAGTCTTTTAAGTGCAACACTTCAGCTCCCTGTGCCAGGGATTACTCTTTAGGGATAATTTTTGCAAAAATTAAATGAGTATTCTTCTCTGAGTGACAAAAAGATGAAGACTTCACTATCCAAACATGTCTTCAGCTCTGGAGACAAAGAAACTTACCTCTGTATGGTTCTGTCCCTTGGTTCCACAGCTAAACTAAAATGTGACAAGACTGGCTGATCATTCACTACTAACACTGACAAGGGAAAACAAGATGTAAAGACAATATTTGACTGAGAAGAAAATCAGGACGTGCTTTCTACATTAAGCTACTACTTTAAAGCTTACTCCAGAATTTCCAGCTGAGAGCAGCAAAGTTAATCAAAACAAGATGTCTCTGAGCAGTTGAGTACTGCAAGAGATCCTCCAGTGTTCAGCAGCAGGACCACCCACAAATGTCTTTTAAGATGCAAGCCTAACAGCTGGGAAACCAAGCTTAGGCAAGTTAAACCATTTCTTCTCCTGTGTAATATTATCCTCCCGCCTGCCCCCTTCCCATTGCTGCAGATAAATACACCCTCGTTCGCCAATACAGCTGTATGCTTCAATTTTGTGTTCTCTCATCTCATTGAGAATCCCAGAGAAGTTTTGGCAAGCATGACTATTGGATACAATTAAAAGCTCAGCTGGGATACTACTTGGGTTAACTGCAAACAGCACTGTGACTGTGTGAAGTGCACCTATGTTTGCAGAGAGTTTAAGCGCTCCTGTGTATCTTTAACATACTCCATATTTGATAGTTGCTGAAAAGAAGATATATTAGGGGAAAAAAACCCATAGTAAGAATGCATCAAGATCTTTTTTAAAAACAACCAGAGAAAAATCACTTACAGTAATAGTTACATTTTATTTTCTCTTTTAGTTTCAATGTGCAGTATTTTCACCATTTTTTTGTTGTTAAACTGAAACATACATCTCAAATTATATGCTCTCCTTTTCCTTTGAGTACAATTGCTTTTGGGGTTGGGGCTCCAAGCTTTTTGCTCCTCATTGCCCTCAAAATGGTACAAGACAACACCACAGGGTGTGTTACCTTATCCTCTGTCAGGTTGATCCAGCCTGATGGTATGCACACACACAGAGGGATGGGTAGGACAAGCTCACACGACAGAAAGCAGCACATGCTTCACAAACGCTCGGCGGCATTTCCACCCAGTTCACTTGAACACAGCGAAAACTTGACAGATGGTAGAAGCTCTCCTGGGGATGACTGTGGGATTCTCAAGATTTTCAATGGATACTTTAAGATAGCATGCACAAAGAGTTCACCTGAAATCTCAGTATTAGCTAAAATCAGCGTATTGGACTTGCCCCAGAATTTTGCTACATTGCTTCCTCTAGTTCTTACAGCAGCTTGCTATCACTTTAAAATACTTCAACTACCTAAACACTACCCAAGTGTCTTGTAACTCTTATAACTTTCATCAGTTGTATCCCTTATAATCAACGTTGTTGTGAAAGGGCAGAGCACCTACCATTGTCACTTACTTGATTTCTACTTTAGCAGATAGTTGGGATTGTACATGGAAAACGTCTCCTTTACACAATTAATCTCCTTGAATCAGTTCCCCTTTTTCTCCCATCCCATCCAACCACCGAGTAAGGTCCTGAATTACCAAATTTAATTAAACTGCTTATTGCTATATTTATTGCTCCTGATATCCTAAAATTTCTTTTATTTAGGAAGTGTAAATGCTTAGCCATGGCAGCTCCACAAAAGTGTTAAGACAAACCAGGTCTGCTGCTCTTGGAAAACTGTCTTTGCAGTGTTTTTGACACAACCTCCTTATCTGCTATGTAAAGTTAAACAGCCATTTAAAAAGGGAAACGGCAAGATAGAAAGCTCTTAAGGCAATTATAAATATCAACAAATTACTGTTAACCCAAAAGGTTCCACTTGTTCCCCACCACAGAAAATGCTCACGTTGTTTTTTGCAGTTTGGAGCCAAGAGGAACTAAGACAACAGAGATTCCACTGAAATAGGTTTCTTTGTATTGCTAACTAAGTACCAGACAAGTTTTGAAATCTTAAAATAAAAGGGGACAAGCAGACAAAGGGGAGGATGGGCGATGAAGATAAGAATTGTGAATAAGAACAAGATATCCCCTGAAGGGATCTGAGGTGCCTGGGATAAGTTGAGAACCTTGGAATACATAAATCAATGGGGAAACAGGAAACAAAGACAGAACAGGGAATAAAAAGCCCAATGTTGTATCCATTAGGTGTGCCTACTACCTAGGACACCTGCTCTTGCAAGAAGGCTAAATAAAAGCTCCTCACTGAAGAGTCTGACCTGAGCCTTTCACGAGAAAATTTGTTTCTTATACCCACTCCTTTTGATCTAAATCTGCTCATTCATTACTCAGTGCTTCAGGAATGCTGCTGGTAGTTAAGAAACAAGCAATGTCTTGGTGCTGAGAAGGCATTCCTACCAAAGCAAAAGTAATACAAAATCATTCACTAGGTGCTTCAGGCAAGAACCAACATCTGAGTATACACTTTAGAAAAGATTTAAATAAACTCACATTTAATTTCAACTGGCAAAGAGCATAAAGATTAAAGAAAATACTTTGAATCCTACAAACAAGAACATGGTTTACAATAGGCTGCAGTTTCCAACTTCTCATTCCTGCACTCAAGTGCAAGGGAAGGGACATGCTGAAATGAAATGCAAGCAAACTTCATTAAACAAGCCAGTGGGTAGCAGGGCCAAAAACTATTTCTAAGAAGATGGCTAGTATATAGTGTTCTTAAAAGAGGGGCATGTTAGGGACTTGGTAAAGTACGTTCATTTGACAACTGAATTGTAAATCAAGTTTTAAACATTAATCTGTTTTAAGTATGCTCCCAATCATGCCATACCTCTAAACCTTGTCAGGTTGTCAAGAAGCCAGTTCCACTACAAAGCACACTGAAGAAACTGTTTGGTTTGGTTTGCCAGGACACCAAATGTAAGGACTAAGCCCAAACACATTTCTAGCCTGTTCTCAACAGCCTGATTTTCAGAATAACTGTCTCTTTACAGCGAGTTAAAAACAGTGAAATTAAATTTTGACTTAAATCAATCTCAAGGGACAAGTCAATTTTTAATTTTCTTTTTTGATTGAACTCCAGTGTTGGTATTTTTCAGTGGCCACTGTTTTGCTGTTACTGTCCCTATCACATACCTCTTGGCTCTTGTCACTAGAAGCAGGCAGGAGTGATTTTAAGCATGATTTCACCCCAAAAAAAGTGAGGGCGGGGAAACCATATCTAGGAAGTAGACAATAAAGTGTGCTGCAGCTGAAATTTTAGATTTGAAGCACTACTGGTGTGTGTTTTTACACCATGAAGACTCTCAAGTTACTCCCTTCAGGTCACTGAGAATTTCCTAAGAGGAGGTGCCCTTCTTTAGACACTTAGGACACGTTTCAGGAGGTATATTACAACAAATCTCCAAGATAGGTTAAAACAGATGGAGTTACTACTACTGGTGAACCTGTATGAGGTTAGAACTGACGGCATCAGCTTTAAAGCTTGACTTGAAACAGGTAATGTGAATATCTGCTTGAAGGCCAGCAACTGGCATTTGAGGAGAGGTCACATTTGGTATTTTTCATCCAGCCATGCTGGCTGTTTAATTCAATGTATTCCTTCACTGGTTGAAAGATTCTATGGCAAGTCCTAAATTGGTCTGGAAAGTCTCATCAAGCATCTAGCTCCAGTTATCCCAGGGTAAAGTAACCAGCTATCCTGTGTTAACCACGAGGAGCTTAAAATGATGAAGAATTTAACCGTTTGGAACACAACATAGTTATATGGTGAGAATATGGCTAAGCTGATGCTTAAAAAATATATTAAAATCTATTTTAAATTTTGGAAAATAGCTTACAAAAATATCTTCACTTAAACTATATATCATACAAAAACTGACTGGCGTGTGGGTTTACAGTACAAAACGCTTATTGGTGGTTACAAAAGGGAAGAGTGATCTATACTACCCTTAATGAAAACACAGGGCATTATATCTCACTGCCTTAAATTAGCCTCTTATCAGAATTAAGATAATTTCCAATATAACTCAAAAAACTTTCAAACAGTATCTATTTTACTAAACCTTTTCCTGAACTCCTGTTCAGTTTCTTTTAAAAATCACCACAGTGCTGTGGCCCAAGAAAGAAGAGTAACCCATCTAAGGGCAGAAATAAGTGCTCTAGATAGTATGATCTGTAGAGAGCTAAATAGAGCAACACCTACAGTTGTTTCTACTGCCCATACTATCAGTTTCCTCTATCAGTTTCTGAAAGGAAGTTTCACCAGTGGACAATTCCTTTATAACCAATTGATGGGCAGAAGCGACAATTTTTGGTCTAGATTGGAATTAGTTTAAATACATGGGTTTAATAAATACAAATATACACATCTGTATACATTAAATGTTGTCACATGTGTATAATTTCAACATATACATTATATACAAAAATACATACAGTACATGCTCCTCCTGACAACACTATCTCATTTTTCCAAGTGTCACCAAAAGGTGTGATAAGAAAATGAAGAGAGG
Organism: Colius striatus; assembly: GCF_028858725.1. Classification (NCBI taxonomy): domain Eukaryota; kingdom Metazoa; phylum Chordata; class Aves; order Coliiformes; family Coliidae; genus Colius; species Colius striatus. The sequence continues at coordinate 89,933,410 of NC_084761.1, forward strand.
TTAAATATAGGATGTGACCAAGAACCAAGGTATCATTTCTTCAGAACTAAAGACTTTTAACAAATACAACTGAAGACAAACACTGCACTAGAATTCCCCACATAATGGTTAGGAATCAATGGGTTTCCCTGGGTGGCAAGTAAAAGCTGAATCTGGCCCTGTGTAGTGTTCTGAAGTTCATGGATATCCGTATTGAGTTTGTGTCTAAAGCATCAGGTGTATAAGAGGTAACAAAAGAGGTTGTGTTATCTAACACCTTAGCCAGTCCCAAAGTAGACCACAGCAGCCTTCTGATTCTCAATTGCTAGCATCAATTTGTTTACAGGAAAGTGGTTTGAATCCAGATGACACCATGGTCTCAGTTAGGAAAGGTCAAATGGTTATTGACTACTGGGGAGCTTGCACCATTTTGTCTCTTAAAATGCTGTGCAGCAAATAAGAGCATTTTTTAAAGTATACAAAAGGCTGTTCCAGAGTAACTAGTCCTCTCTTTTACCATTATGTCTCAAAGTACAGGAATTTCAAAGAAGCTACAGTAAAATGGATCACAAGAATGCCTCCTCAGTACAGTCTCTCGAGACAAATCAATCAACATATTCCAGTTTTAAAGTACTTTAAGAAAATGTGAGATGCAAAACAAGATGTGATCTGTACATTAAGATGGATTTCCAAAAGGAACATGAATTCAAGCACGAGGGAAAAAAAGAAAATGAGGACAATACAGATGTCAAGACATTCAATAATGTGGCTTCTGTTCGTCTCAAATTACAGAAGAGCTCATGCATCACACATCTTACAATTTTACATACTGTACATGATATAGAAATATTTAAGTTAAAATTTCTTTTACTGATATAGTGTACTCAAATTTTAAATCCTGAGAAGAAAAAAGAAAAATGTGTGGTTACGTATGTGCACTACATCTCTGGTATCACCAACACATACACCACAGGATATCAGAGAGTCCAGAGAGAGAATTACATGCTGGAAGTGTAAATCATGAAAGCCATTTTCTCTTTTCCTTGTTTGGGAGAGACATTAGGAAACAATTTCTATTCTGTACTACACAATAGTATATACAGGTACATAGAACTAAGTTTTCTAACGAGTGCAGCTTGCAATAACAGTCTGTCAAGGTCTTACTGGCTGCACCACGGTGGCTTCAGCTGAACATTAGGAAGAAGAGTAACACCAGTTACCTTGCATGTAGTACTTGCTCATATTTGACAGTTGGTAAGTGTGTCTCAGGTGAGGCTCAAACATCACTTGAAAAACACTGACTTATTTCTTTCCACTCACAGGTGCCTGGTGTCAACAACAAGAACTACACTAGACTTTTCAGGTGATTTCCAGTGCTGCAGAGCACTTGTCCATGCATTCTGGAAGCAAAACTCACAAGTCCATATTTATCACAAATGCAACCCCAGACACTTTCTTGTTCTTCCATTCCCCATAATCCATACCAGATTCCAACATTAGTCATGCAGTTCCACTACACATCAACACGTTCAACATGCTGTGACCTTGTGAACATTCTGCAAACAGGTTAGTAAGCGATGATACGGGGTTCCTGGAGATGCCACCACCTCAAACACTGACTGAAAGGCCCTCCGATCCAATTCCTCATCTATCTGATGTCGGTAGAAGTCTATGGCCACCAAACAGAAGATGTTAACATCCACTTGCTCTGCTTTTCCCATTCTGCTGATAATATGTGGAAGACTGAAATAGAAGTTAAGGTCATAACATGACAGAAATTGCTCACCTTTTTGGTATAACAGTTTAAACCCTGTTCTCCAATTAAATGTTGCAGTTCTGAGTTCACAAATGACATGAAAAGTGCAAAATATTGTCACATTGTAATTAAATTGCTACTACAGAAATCCTACTTCTTCATCAACCTCACACAATTTCTTATCCCCTGAAATGCATTTTCATCTAGCAGTAGTTTTCTTAATACATTGCATCACACAGAGCAATCAGCCTCGCAGTTGAAGCTGCTGAAAGTCAACTAGCATTGCTGAGATCTAGAGTCATTAGGAAGTCTCAAACATGACATATGGCCACATTTTTTGCCTGGTCATCAAATAAAACAGTTATTTTTCTGTTGGTTTTCAAATAAACCCAGCAACACCTATGTCTTTCATCTGTTCCCACTTATTTGGCTGATGTCATTCCGTTAACAGATTTCACTATTAATGCAGTGCACCTCCAGGGATACACTTGCAAAAAACACTTTGTATGTCAAAGATTATTTGCTTTCATTTGAGTTTGTTCTTTTTTCAAAAAAAGATACCTTTTGCCTTGCAGACATCACTACAGAGCTTTTAAAAGTCACTGCAAAGTGATTCGCTGAAGCTTTAAGAAGTCCTTCAAAGTAAGGACTTTCCCAATCATCTTGATTAGCCACAGGGAATAGATCTTAAAACAGTGGTTTTAGATAACATGATCTATCTAAAGTTCTCTTTTTTCCCCTCAAACCCGATGCACTAGTAGCATGAAGTCATATACATCATTGTTAACTGCAGCAAATGTGCCTTGTTTTGAGTGTTCAACCTGTACTCTTATCCTTCAAGCTATCAATGTGCTTTACAGAACCACTGTATTTACCGAGAAATGGCTCACATTCACTTTTTTTAGGATACATTGCTGAAATCCATTGACTGGTGGAAGCACTGACAAAAAAACAGGAAAGACTCCACATTGCCATTGCCACAGGTGTTCTTTGTGTGAAATTAGAGAGGGACAGCATCACCCAGTCGCGGACCATTGAAGACTGTCCAGTGCTATGTAGTGTCTGAAATACCTGCAAAAATATTTTACAGAGGAATGGTAGGTCGTCACGGGAAAGAGTTCAGTTTCTCTTGTAAAGGTTCTCTCAAGCTACAAAGCTCTGAGGTTCACAAACCAGATTCCTGAAGACAACTTGGTCTAAAGAATTAATGAACACAATGCCGAGACAAAGAGACTATGCAAAAGTCAGTCAAGAGCCAACTGGACTCATGACATCTGTAACAAAGAGAAGTATGCACACAGAAATGCAAGGCTTGTCTGGTATCTCTGTTTTTACAGATGAAATGTGGAATATATATGCACTCTCAGGTGATGTATGAGTCCAGTAAGTACAAGAACAAAATACCCAGCAGCCCAACTGAGTCCACCAGGCCAGATGACCTGAGCTGGCTGCTTGATATCTAAAGAATCTGAGCACCAGGATCACAACTATTAATTTTCTCTTTATTTTCCTGTTAGCAGTGGTTGAACTGTACCCGCTGTTAGTTTTGCCTTCCAGGTGCCATGGTGATTCTAGCACTCCATTGTGCCTGGCAAACAAAGCTCTCAGCAGTTCAGCTCAATCGCTGCAACTGGCTCGTTACATCTTGGCAAAATTGGTATTTGCTCCTGTGATTGAGTTTATTAGAAATCTTCTGAAACATTTAAGAAAAAAACCCCAAACATTACCTTATAAACTACTGTTGCCATGAATTGCGGGTAAGGCTGCTGATTGGATAAGAATTCTCCAATAACTTTATTCATTACATCTTGTGGGGGGAAGAAATCATCAAGGAACTGTGGAAGAATCCGAGCCACTACTCTGGCTTCAAAAGGAAATCCCTTCCTGATCCTGAAAATAATAAATAAGAACATATTTTGTGATGGAATTTTAGTAAATATCTCATTCTTTTCTGATTTCATTGGCAATAGAAAGAACATTTTACTTTCACCATCAGATAGCAAAAACTTCAACACTGAGGAATCCAAGTCTTCCTGTAGCCTTACTCTAACAGTCTATTCAAACAAGTCTATCAAAGCTACTGGAAGTTGTTATAGGTGTCATGTCCATCTGTCATCCCAACCCCACCTCTCCTCCTCTTTTTTTAAATAGTCAACAGTTTTTGAAGCTCTGAAATTGCATCAGAGACAAGATTTAAATATAAGAATGCTGAAAAAAAAATGCACAAGAACAAAAAGGAGAGAGAGATCACTACTCTTAGTTATCAGGGGTAAACTTTGTAGAAGCAAAACACTCATTTCCATTCATAACATCTTTGCATTTTTTTATTCAAGACCAGGATGAGCAATATATCAAACATGAAAAACAAGTGGCAGTTCAGCATATAAAAAGAGGGGAAAAGACATTCCAACTTTTACAATTTTACTTAAACTCCACACTGATTGGAAAAATGTTCCTAATAAAGGCTGCATCTGTTAATGTGTCAAGATCAACGTACCATTGTGTGATTACTCCCTGCAAAAGTGATTTTCTGATTTTAGTATTTGTTTTGCTAACTCTTGGAAGTGATATTCTCAACAGCACACAAGCACTGCTCTAGTTCTGTTCTCACTGAGTGCAGAAGTCAAACCCTCATCCAGTTTTACAGAAAAACCACTGAACACTTTGAGAAATGTAAACCACTATCCCACAAACTACTAAGCAAAATCTAACATGCTATGCTCACTTAAGACAGCTTAAGACTGTCAGATCAAAACAAGGGTTTTGAAATATTTCCATTAAATGAATTCCATATGAATGCAGAAGTTTTACTGTATTCTTCCACTGCCATTACTAAACAGAACAACACTTGGGTGGGGAAAGGGGAAAAAGGTTTTAAACTCTTAGGGTGACTTGAAAGATTATTTCCTGTACATTGGATTTATATCCTTGATTATGTAGAAGGCATCCTGAAAAACACTTAAGAGTCTGACCTGAAGGGAGCTGGAAATATAAAGTATTATGGTTTCTGCAACACAGTATCAGTTAGGACATGTCTGTTTTCCATTTACATTCCTGCACATTTGTGCTGGCTTCAGCAACTCCATCAGTGTTACTGCGTATACTAGAAGTATCAATTTTAAGCAATGGTAAGCAGAGAAACGTCATTAAATAAATATTACATCTGTCAAGTACAGAAGTGACCACGCAGGGAATCATTTCCCTCCCAGTGCCCTACTGCACATGTTTTATCCTCTTACCTATCAAAGAGGACAGACACTCGTTCCATCGCTACGATCACAGATTCGCTGTCAGGAGCAGTGGGATTTACATCAGTGGCACGACTGGGGCTGATTTTTTCCTTTCCTATACCAAAACAATTTGTTACAAGTTTACTGTGGATGCTAAAATAAGGCCTCTTTTCCTTGGTAACAGAAATAAAGAAAACTAGCACTGTTTGTAAGCTAGTCTCTCAGCACATCAAAGGTATAAAAATAGTAAATACCTGTGTACATGCAAGTCAGCATTAACCCAAGTGCTGCCATTGCTCTGTGGGGGCTCTGCACATTTACTCTGTCAACACTCAGTTTAACCAGGGATTCACTATCCAGCCTAGAAAGTTGCTCTGAAAGGAGGAGTCGTTCTAATCCTCTCAGGACACAATGATAAATAATGGATGGTGTGGATTCATCACTTCCAGACACCATGACTCCACACATCTGAAATAAAGAAAAAAGCAAATTACCTGGTTTTGAGGTGTACTAAGGTTATCTTCCAGCACCATACCCATGCAGCTAGCATGGAACTGCATCAGGTACCAAGAAAACCTGATGAAACTAAACCCAAAAGTGTACCTACACCACAATAATCATGTGAAGTGTTCAAGATAGCTATATGTGGTGATCCCAGTTTACATGACCACCAGTGACAGAAGGCATCCCAACATACCTGTATAATTCCTGCAGAGAATTCAGGCCCTACATCAAGTGGGTAATTTTCAATCAAATAGAAAGCAGCTGCACACATTACCAAGATGTGCTGTTGGTTATGGATATTCACACAACTGTAAATAAGCAAAAACATTAATGGTCACTTACATCAAAGTTGTCTGGGTCATAAACAGAGACAATATAAACAATCCTCAGAAACATTAAGTATTCTTTTCACATTAAATTTATGCAGTTTTAGAAATCACACAAAGTATCACCAAAATGCCATAAAACAACACTGGTTGTCATGGAAGTCCAGTGCAATACATGACATTTTTCAGCAATATAACTACAAGCTGTCACTGCTGGACTTGTTTGAGAGAAATAAACTTAATTACTAATCCTGAAAGTCTTCTTAGAAGAGTATGCCTTTTGACAGAAAAATAAGGTTTAAGGAACACAATTCACCAGAGACGCAAGTCTGAGCTATCAAACAGTTTTCTCACCCTCAAATATCCTCTCGCTTCTGTAAATCAAACCTAAAATTGGCTGATATTTTCCATGAGAATGCCAAACCCTGTTTGATACAACAGCCTGCTCTAAAATGTACTGACAACAGCAAACCACAAAGAGCCCTTTTGTTCACACATCCCTCAGGGTGGGACGGGGAAAGGGAGGAAAACTCTTACTGTGCTACTCCTCTCAAATTGGAGAGCAGATACTCGCTGATAATTGGAATGAGTTGCTTTGCTGTCTCATCAAGTAAATCACACTCAAGGATGTAAAGAATTCCATGCAGAGCTCCAATCCGACTTGGCATATGGGTGCTTCTTAGAGTTGATTCCAGCAGTCGACTTACAGGTTCAGCCACAGCTTTATCCTAATACATCCAACAAGAGTATTCATTAGCAGTCAGCACTGGTTGAACATTTGGTGACTCCTGTCATTTGGAAATACTTGGAACAAATTAAAGAGCAGAAAGTATGGCAGAACTAGAGATTGGCTTAAAACTACTTTTAAATCAAATATCACATGATGAATATAATCAATTAATAGACGACTTGCAAATTAATCAATAAACTGATGCTGCTTTGTTTTACCTCTAAAAAGTTCCATGATTTAAGGTCAAAAAGATCAAGATAAGCATTAGTTCAGTAAATAATATGTGCTGTTAAGGACCTAGCCTTCTGTGCTGGGGAGGTTCAGATTGGATATTAGGAAAAAAATTCTTCACTGAAAGGGTTGTCAAGAACTGCCTGGGGAAGAGTCTGAGTCACCATCCCTGGAAGTATTCAAGAAGACATGTAGATGTGCTAATGAGTGATATAGTTTAGAAGTGGACTTGGCAGTGCCAGGTTAATGGTCAGACCTGATGACCTTAAAGGTCACCTCCAATCTAAATGCTACTATCACTCTATGTTTAGTCTTCAAAACACAAAGCCGGTATCAGATACTTCACTCCCTGTTAGCAAAGTAAAATAACTTACTAGGACACACAAAACTTATTCTAAACTGTTAATTTAAACAGTATTTTTTTTACAATCTATTTTAAGTATTTAGTAGAAATGATTTGTCCATGTCTTGAAATATCTAAGACACAAGCTAGTTTTACTAGCTCTCTAGCTGCACATCTAAGCAGAATTTCTACATAACTGAAAATGGGACAAGCAACTCTTCATGGAATCCACTTTTTTTTCGTCCCACTAGTCTGTTATATTCAGCTGTTTGCTTGAGAGAATGTGTTATTAGTTCACAGTAGGAAATTACAGCCTAGTCAGAACAAGTTGATCTCTAAAATTGCTTCTACATGTTTGACATCACTTTCACAGCCTTCCCTTGCACCGTTACTGCTGCAACAGCTACTGTATGCCCTATCCCAAAAGGCTTTCATAACTTTTCTTATCACTATTATCAGATAGAAATGCTAACTTCTTCCAAAAGAATTTGTATTTTTTTTCCTGAATAATCTCACTCCAAAATGTCCACTGAGAAATACTAGTGCTCTCTGGCCTACAGATTCAAAGACTGCAACACATTTCATTAAATACCTTGCATTAATAATGCTCTTTTCCTAAGTGTAGACCTATGCAACAGAGAGAAGTGTTAGGAAAGGCATATCTGAGTATTAAGCTACATATTCATATTCAGGCACTGTCCCTGCCTCTCATGAGACTACAGTCATTCACCTGTAAGAGAAAACTGGCAATAGTTGTGCCACAGTCCTTATTTCTGTTCTGAAATGTAACAAATGAGGTCAGGGCAAGAGGTAACACTCAGCTGAGTAAAATCAACCAAAAAAGCACATTAAGTTCAAACCTCAAAACACCTCCAAACCAAACAAGCTTTCTGTTTGATTATAGGACATCTGGAGATGATGTTTGTAGCCTCTGAAAGCCCAAAACACATATCCCATTTCTTCTCATAGCCATGCAGATCAGCTAAGGGATTTTCTTAGAGAAAAACCACTCTTACCTTACCAAGTACAACAGATTTTGCAGCAGAAGCTAAGGATGAATTAACCTAGACATTGATGAACATGCAGTAAACTTCCATGAGAATTTCTTACCATTCCAAGAACAGCAGCAGCTTTACAGGTGGCTGGTATCAAATACTGTACAAGGATCTCATCTTCCGATGGATGCACCTTTCGCAATTCTGTCAATGTTGTATACATCATCTCAAACTGATTCCTTTCTGTAAACAAGTCTGATACTGCCAGAAGCTGTACACAAATTAAAATTGAATATAAAAAAGCCCATTAGCAGACAGCCAAAAATTGACTCTGTCTTCTGTTGTAATTGTCAGCTAAAGATCCTTATTTGATCTATTAAATGTGTACACAGTGACTCAAGTGTCTGAAATAACTATTGATGTCCAAAATTAATCCCACCATCCATCTCAGATAACAATTACCTCCAAATAGCCTTTTTTTCCCCCAAAAGTTTTACAAAATCAAATCCACTGTAGTGATTCTGGAAAAATAGTGAACATTGTCATCTACAATGTACTAACACCACACAATGAAGTCTTTCACGATCATGAATATTGGATATCAAGACACATTCCACACCTGTGTTCTTTAGTTTTGCTTCTATGCTTCAATAGTCCATTTATTCCTCTAATACATTGTTGTTCCATTTTCATTTTCTTACAGAGACAGGATAAGCAAAATCCTGAAATCTACTTTTAGCTAGCAGATGGGTAAAATACCGACGGCCATTAAGTAACAATAAAAGGTTTCTAATGTAGTCGCAGAATGCACAATCCAGATGCCTATTTAGTTTAAATTAGTATAATGGTAGAACTGCTCAAGCACTGCCCACATAACAGCACTGCCAAGAAAAATCAGTGCTTTCCATATATTGAAAGATGCTTTACAAATGCTGCTCAGCTGTGAATATTTGGTAATATATACTCAATTACGACTTTGAGTAATAGTTGAGACTTACCGATCGCACCACTTCGCTGATCAAAATGACTGGTGTTCTCTTGCTGGGATTTGATGGCAATATCCACTGACTATATAGTTCAAGCAAGAACTGAGAACAGGAATGTATATCTACACCAGCCCGGTGCTTCCTGCAAGGCACAGTAAGTAAGACTTAAAATGGCTATTCTTAAGCCCTGTTAAAAAACTTGATTCAAAATACTACAGTTATTTACCAGAGTCCAATTAATGAACCCATCTTATTCAACCCAACAGGAAGATATAAAAGCTTATTGATATGTCAAAGGAAAGAAGGAAAAATAAAACACCTGGTGTTAATAGGAGAAGTTGGTGGTGAGGAAGGAGCAGGTATGTCATTCTCATCTTCTTCATCTTCACCCCACTCTTCTTCTCTCAATGGAGTGATATTATTTCCTAACCATATGGAGTGTATAGAGACCTTGAAATCCACACAGAACACAAAACCAAATAGAAAAGCACATCATTTAACACCCTTACAGCCAGATTAGAAAAGAAATAGATTTTTCACTTAAATAGCAGGCAACACACAGCCCCAAATAACATTCATATGAACTGCACATCAATTTTATTTATTTATTTTTAACTTTTCCCAACATTTTAGTTCAACTCATTTTAAAACTGTATGGTACAGCAAAACAGGAGCACCATGTGCTCAGTACAGCAATACAGGCGGTGCTGAAAGCTGTAAGCAACCACCTAAACATGTGTGTGCATCACCTCAAAGTCAACTTATCAGATCTAAAATCTAAGTAGGAATATTTACAATTCACATGAAGTAAGAAAATAATTCAGAAAAAACTGTAGTGACTGCAGTTCAATCAAACACACACTCCTAACTCTTATCAAAGTAGAACTCAATATAACTGATTGCAATATAAGTCTTCTCAAATCAGACATGACTAAGATTTCAAGCCCTAAGACTTTAAGACTCAGGTTAGATAAACAATTACCCACAAAGAAAAAAAACTTTTTAGATGTTCTTTAAGTTTTATTTTATCAGAGGCCTGCTGATGGAGTTTCATATACACATTGGTTTGAAGATTCCTGTGTTTCAGTAGGGCTATTACATTTTCCTCTAAAGTTATCTCCCTTACATAGCTAAAGATTTCTTTCTTATATAAAAATTCACCCTTACATGGATTTTTTTTTCATGTCAAGCATAAATTTACCCATATTCTTTAATTTTTCAAGCAGGATATCTAATGTCTAATGCCTAATTTTGTTATAGAGTTAATAGGTTTTGTAAATAACATGTAAGGTCTGTAAACACACAAATACTGAATGTTCAAGCCACTTAGCATCTCGAGAGAACATACATACACCTAGAGAAAGACAAGTGATTGTTTAGTCTTCCCTATGCAAAACATACCTCAAGGAAAAAAGTGTCACCTGAGTATTTAAGATTATTAATTGAACAGTGAAACAAATGTTACATTTAAAACTTGTATGTAACTTCACATAAAGACTAATTTTCTAAGGAGGTAAATAACTGGATAGGGATTATTTTTCTATTCACTATATGTAGTACTAGTTTTACAACTACCATCATCCAGGGAAATCTATATCCCTACATTGAGTTTTACTTAGAATTAAAACAACATGGCTTATTTTATGTTTAACACACAAGGCTGAAATGTACAACTTGATAGCTGCATCATGGGTAGATCTCATGTAGAAGCAAAAATTCCATGAGAGGAGTCACCCAGTTACTATCATTACTCGCAGCTTTCCATTTACATTTGATGTTAAGCAATGCCTCTTAATGGAATTTTCACAAATTGGAAGAAATGTAGTAAAATTCCAGCTGAAAGCTGAGGTTTAAACAGACCTGTCCCAGTTTATAGTCCATATCTCCTATTTCTCGTTCAGTGTTGATCTGCAGTAAGAGTTTTTCGTGGCTGATAAGAGCACCTATAACAAAGCAGAAGACAAGATTTTAAATCATGCTTTAAAAAGTAGATGTGAAAATGGCCTAATTTCCTGAAAACAGGATTTAAAATACAATTCATAAGAGTATTTTTTCTACTTTTTAAATATAAAAGAAATACACTCTCCTTTCCCCACTCCCACACTTACCTGTAGTAGCAGGAGAAAGTGATGGAACAGGGTCCCAAGCTTGGTATAAGTGATGTGTAGCAATATTATCTCTCTTGGATACCATTGCTTGGATTTCCTGTTCAACAATTCCCCTGATAACACTTAGCTTCCTCCCAAACCTGGAAACCAAAGAGAAATCAGTTTAGGCAGATTTTCCCTTGCACGTTTTTATGCAAGTCTGACTAGCTTACTCTACAATGTTACATGTCTGTGCTTATTTTTATTATCAGCGATGCTAAAGCTGAGAGATGTTAAGAAATACATTCTGCACACTGTTTACTAGGTTTTAATAAGATTCTGTCTTTTTCAGGTACTGTGTTTTATATGAGCAGGTTTATGATACTAAATCCATGTAACTTCTGTGTGAGCAGATCCATCTGTATAATCTTTTGTTTAAAAAATACAGTCTACACATTTTCTTGCTCTAGCTAGATTAAGGAACTGTAATAATGTATTAATTACAAACAGAACTTTTATGCATTTTAGAATAAGTTCAAAAAAATTACCTTGTGTCCAGAGCTTTTAAAGCTTTGTTGCGGGGCTGCTGTTCCAAACAGCTAACTGCTGGGTTGCCTGCAACAGGTATTGTCATTGCACTCAGCACCAAGGAAGTTATGGCTTGTACTGCAAGAACATTAATCTGGGTCCTCTCTGTATCCTCCTGTAAAATGAACTTACTGTAGTTTGAATTGCAAAAAAAGCAAATCCTGAAAGCCCTGAATATGAGTTTGTCATCTTCCGTTAAGCTATGATTAATGAGCCTGACATCTAGACTTCTTCCCTTCCAGAAATCCAACCTATATAAGCAACGAACTCAAAATACTGTGACTGTAGCAGCAACACATCCTTCCATCTCAGCAGCCATTCTGCATGTATTCCCACTTTTCTGTAGTAGCTAGCGGCAGGACAAGGGGTAATGGGATGAAGCTGGAACACAAAGTTTCATTTAAATATAAGAAAAAACTGTTTAACTGTTGAGGTGAGGGAGCCCTGGCACAGGCTGCCCAGGGAGGGTGTGGAGTCTCCTTCCTTGGAGGTCTTCAAGACCCACTTGGACATGTTCCTATGTGACCTGATCTAGGTGGACCTGCTTCTGTAGGGTGGTTGGACTAGATGATCTCTAAAGGTCCCTTCCAACCCCTATGATTCTGTGCTGCTTCTTATACCAACAGCATTAAAACCTCAAGATGTCTATTTCAAAACTAAGCATTTAGTTTCTTTCTTTGCATCTACGCATTAGTCACCTGTTGAAACAAAGCATCAAGTAAGACTAAATCTAAGTTGGAAACTCTTCAGAGAGGGATCCATGTTAACTGTTTTTAGTTACTGCCCTTTAGGAACAAAACTCAAACCCAGCATTAATTCTCAGCAGCATTTTGCTGGGCAGCATTATCCAAATGCATTCAGTGTTATTCTAAAGCACATTCATTATTTAGCACCACTGTAAAAGTGTGAGAAAACTGTAGCACCATGTTCTGAAAATATTAGGTTAGATTCAGCCATTAACACTTGAGGCACTGCCATTTTCACTCCCCTTCCCTCTCGTAGAAGTATTTGTAGTAGTCTGTTTCTTTCCCTTGAAAACAAAAAAATCTTAAACTTCTGTGGGTTGTAACTCATCCTCCCCATGTTGATGGCAGTAAGAATGTTTGCAGTACATTTAACTGTTTTTCTCAGAACTGCTCATCATCAGTACTTCCACTAAATTGGCCTTTTAATGAACTCAAATTAGAAAAACAGCACAAAGATTTGCAGATTCTGGAGTGGTGAGATGCTTCTCTGTTTTTACTTTCATAAAAGTTCCTGATCTCTTCATGAAAGTATCAGACTACAAGAGAGTTTTAAGAAAAAAATATTCACACATTGAAATCTATAACAGTGCTTAAAGTATTTATAGTTCTCAATACACCATTTTTCCTTGGAAAGCAAAGGAACAGTATTGCTCCTACAATATGTTCTACAAATATGCACCCTCCACATGACAACTAAGGAAGTACCAATAGCTAGGTTGCCTTAAGTATGATCCAACATGGTCATTATGGAGAAAACAGTTAAGTTGAAAATTCTGCAGGCTGCCCAAGTATCCAAGTCAGTCTAACTGACAGAAAATGCTAATCCAGGAAAGAAGGATGATGATGCCTTGCTCCTTTTTGCACTCTGACAGCTAAGAAGCAAGCAAAACAACTCCCTTCGTCTGCTACCCAGGGTTCAGTATTTACAGGCCCTTCAAACTCTTCAAGATATGCTTTAGGCTTTGCATCTCCCATCAGGGCCATCTGCAATTTGGGAGTGAATGCTGTGTGAATCTGGGAAAAAACATACTGCAGGTCCAAGACCTAGAAGCTAGTAAAATCAGTTCACTAGCAGGTTAAGATATCTGAAGAAGGAAAAAGTCCTTCATGATAGCTGTCATACACCGAATCTTCAGGGTTGGAAGGGACTTCAAAGGATTGTCCAATCTCCCTGCCAGAGCAGGATCACCTAGAGTAGGTCACACAGGAACTCATCCAGGTTTGGAAAGTCTCCAGAGGAGGAGACTTCACAACCCATCTGGGCAGCCTGTTCCAGTGCTCCCTCACCTGAACAGGGAAGAAGCTTTTCCTTCTGTTTCTTTGGAACCTCTTATGTTCCAGTTTGTACCTGTTGCTCCTTTTCCTATCATTGGCCATCACTGAGAAGAGACAGGCTCCATCCTCCTGACAATCAGCCTTTATGTATTTGTAAACATGAATGAACCAGTACATTTCCTAAAGGCACAGTTCTCTCAAAGTTTTGGAGTTTCTGTTGTGCCTAAAGCCAAACATCTAATCAAGCAAACTCTGAACTGTGTGCATATGAGTGACATGCTAATATAAAGTTCACATACCTTCAGTAAAATCTTTGCATACTATTTAAATGCTTGCTTTAAGCCAGAAGATGGATGTGTCTGAACTCACAAGGATTTGAAGACAAGGGAATACAATTCCAAAATAATTTCTTAGTTTTAGTTACTACCTCTCTGCTTTACAAGTTTATTAATAGCAATGTTTTTCTTAGATTAAGGAAAATTTAACTTAAAAAAATTCAGTGAGTAACATTACCTCTTGTTGGCTCTCCTCCTGGTCCATTACAATAGGCTGAGTTACAAGCACACCAAGCAAAGTAGCCCAAGTCTCTTCAAACTGAGTACGACTGACCCATCCTATGAAAACACTCAGAAATAGCCATTTATGTCTTAATACAAATTTAAACGTGGAACAATTAAAAAAAATGTTATGTCATTTCCATACATTTAGTTTTGTACCATTTCCTATTCAATCTGGCATTTTTATGCAATCACTAGAGCTAATTTAAACTGTTCTGTTTTATGAAGCGATGAACCCTTTAGAAGGGTTCTCTACATTAATATTTAAATGGCTCTGTGCAGGTTGTTTCTTATATAGATTTAAATATTTTGACTGTTCGCCTTTCAAAGCATTGAGATCTATCAGGTTTTCCTAACACAAAATCATCTGGCAAATTAGCCAGATGTCACAGGAAATAAAGTCATGGAGAATTCCATAATGAGCCAAGAAATAGTCATACCCTAAAAGCAAATGAATTACCTAGAAACAGACATTAAAATTCAAGATTCTGAAGTTTTTCCAAATAGATTTTTAAGTAGGAAAGACTGAAGAGGATTCCTCAATAATACCTTGCACTTTATACTAATAATATCTAAAGAGTCAAAAATGAGAAAAACACATTAGGCATTACAGTGATGGAATAGAAATCAGTGCTACATCACAAGCCAGTCCAATACCAATGTGTAGATTAGAGATGGGAAAAAACCCTCAAATAACTGAAGAACTTCTGTAAGCACATGGAAAACTTGATGCATTACCCTTGACAATATCTCCTGTGTTACCTGATCTAGGTGGACCTGCTTCTGCAGGGGGGTTGGACTAGATGATCTCTAAAGGTCCCTTCTAACCCTACCGTTCTATGATTCTATATGTTTACAAAGACTTGAACTGTTAAGCCCCACTGCTCTCACTTAGTAAACCTCGAAATATTTAGATGCTTTAAAGTGATAGTATCTTATTTAAAATACTGAGTGGGGCAATAAATTTTATTTTATACTTTACATTATTAAAAAAAGAGAAGAGGCAAAATACTCTGTAACATATTGTCAACCATATGCTCCAAAAAAAACAAGTGGCCATTCTGTAAAAGCACACTGAAATAACCTTCCTGAGTTGGAATAATTTTTGGCTTAATTTCTGTAACTGGTATTTGATTCTCTGCATTGAGCAAAATGCAAGAATTACTGCAGCACAATTACTAACCTGCTCTGAAATATTATCTCTTCCACATAAAAGTAAACAAATGGTACCAGACTCATTTATTCCATAACTTCACAACAGGTAAATACCCAATAAGAGCCGAGTGTATTAGCTTTGAATGTTGTACATACCAAGTGTATTAATGCGATAGATGAACTCCTTAAAGATTTCTTTTTCTTGAAGAAATTCTACTGGGATTTCAGGGAAAACTGTGCCAAAGTCACCTGCAGGCTTTGGTGACCAGCCTAATTTCCAGACCTGACAAAATGGAAAGAAAGCAATTATCCAAAACAGAAACAATATTAACATGACAGCTATAAATATATATGCACCATTCAAAAGCAATGAGACATTAATAAAGTAATTCTCCCCAACACAAAAACATTTTGAGATAATTAAATTTCTAACATATTTAATACACATTTACACTATATTTCTAATACAATGGAGGTTTACATATTTCCCACTATGAATTAATTATTCAGTCCTACAGTCCAAGTTTGAATATGAAAGCAAATAAGCTACTGTCATATATTTCAGTATAGAATTTAAGTGACTCAAGGTCAGTTTAGACGAGGCTTTGAGCAACCTGGTCTAGTGGAGACAGTCTCTGCCCATGGCAGAGGGGCTTGATACTAGATGATCTTTAAGATGATCTTCCAACCCAAACCACTCTAGGACTCTACGACTGCTTGATTGTTCAGAAATGATGCTGAAAGGCAGTTCGGGAAAACCAATTCACATACTATTGATGTCCAAAAAAGCACAAAGATTCTGCCAAGAGCAGGCAAAAAAGTCTCAATCCAAAACATCAGTATCTTTAGATATCTCTTTAAAAACACAACAAAGACCCAAGAAATGGCCTTGCACATATTGGGAAATACTCTTTTGCTCTACCTAATGAGCATCTAGAAATGTTTCTGGGAAGGGTTTTTGAAGTTTATCAAAACAAAGTCATTTCACAGTACTAACAGTAATACATGGAAGTAATCAGGAGGTGTTCTTAAGCCATGTTACATTGGCCAAAAAGAAAAGGCTGAAATACCTTGTCCAAAAGATTCAAGATGAGTTAGGAAAGAATAGCAGTACAAAATCCAAAAGTATTTGCATGGCATACCGTGGTATGGCACCGCAAGCAAATATGAGTTATTTCAAACGCTACTTCAGAAACCTTAGCACTACTGTATCATTATGCTGCTTAGCATGACAAAAAATGAACTTGTCAATTCATGTGTCAAGGAAAGGGGCAGTGTAGATTTTGCATTCTTTTATGGGATAAGCAATCCCAATGAGCAGGAGGAAATACTAGCCCTTAAACACACCCAAGTCACTGCTTGCATTTCCTTTCTCAATCTACTCCCTGTACATTCTTTCACCTAAGAACACAAGGAGTGACCACACTCCTTTCTAATCAAATCTGATTCCCAAGTAATCTCCTATTTGGTATTTTTGTAATGTTTTGCTACTCATTATTTTAAAAGACAAATTGTCTGATCAAACCAACTAAATGTTCAAGTCGTACTGATGTAAAACTTAGGATGCAGCACCATGTCTGCTTTTCAAAATAGTTGTCCAATAGCTTTTAAAGTCCTGAAAACAAAGTATAATGAACATACCAAAGGAGGCACTCTTGTGTAACTGTTCACTAGAGGCAGTCTTGCTAAACTGATGATGATGTTCTTGAGGACGGGAGTAAGAAACGCTGGGATACTGCTGTTTCTTTTGTGTCCCAGTGCCAAGACAGTCTGTAAGCATTCCACCATTTCAGCTACCATCTCACAAGCTGCAGTAATGTGTTTAGTTTCTTTGGGGTGAAAAAGAAATTCAGGTTTTGAAATGCAGTCAAAAGACATATAATTTCAGAAGATATAGAAAACCAAGAAATCCCCACTTAATGAAAGAGTGTATCAACTAAAAAGCATAAAAGCACAAGAAGGATGTCTACAAAGAGATATTCTACAATATTTCAGTACTAGTGCCACTCTCCCTGCAATGGCTTGCACTGTTTTCCAGCCTCAGTACTGGAGATGACCAGTACCTGAGATCTGTCAGCAGTGCAGCACACATGCTAAACCACAGCAAGAATGGGCCTCACTGAATAGGGCCTTTGTGAGAATTTTAAATGACAAAACTAATCTGAGAAAATAGTCATATAGCTGGTTCTATGTTAAATCTAGCAAGTAGGTAATTTCTGTAGATGGAAGGGGTATCTTACTGTACCAGCACAGCTGGATAGGGAACACTGTTGTCCACAATCACAGACTACACCTGACCCTCACCTCAACACAGTGCTCCTATACTGCAGAAAGGTAGATGTATAATTGTTAATGTATGTTCTGAATAAATAATCTATTTTCTCCCACATTAAATTTTAAAATCCCACAACAGTTAAAAAAACCCTCAGTCTGCAGTGTGCTGCACAGCTAACAGAATCCCCCCCAAATCTGCATTAATGTTTAAATTTCAAGAAAAAGCTATACATGTTAAAAATGTCAACCTATATTTAATAAGCATTTATCAAATGCAAATAAGGTCTCAAATGAACTCTCCTTGTTAAAAATAGTAACAGAAAGGCTACCTACAAATACTTCTTCAGTAAAAGTTTAAGGCAAAAGTGGAATTCACCATTTACTTACTCTGTGTGTTGGAATCAACTTCACCCTCACTTAATCCTTTTGAAGCATTTTTCTTTCTTTCAGGACTAAGAAGTTGATTGCCAGGTTCAACAGCAACTGAATTAGAGAAAAATATTTGAAAGATACAGTCATTACATATCTCATGATCTATTTTTCTCCTCAAAACCACACAGAAGTCAAATATTTAACATCTCCACGGCATCTGCCAAGTTCAAAAGTAAACACAAAATTTTAAATGAGAAATTAGTCAAAATAAATTTGTCAATTAAATAATTAAAAAGGACTCAAGAGGAAATATTCCAGACACCCAGCATTTGATCAATAATGGCTGACAGTTTATCAAGAAAATTTTCTGAAATTGGACTCACCTGCTTCTATGATAAATCTAATGCAGTTAATTAAGGAGCAAGCATATGTCATATTAGCTGCAGAAGCCAACAAATTCCAGAGACTAGGCTGCTGCAATGTCAGACAACAACTATCCAGAGCAGCTTGAAGATCTACACTTAATGGAATCTGGTCATGCATTAAATGCCATGATAATGCCTGTGCAAAAAAAAAAAAATTCCCATTAGTACCAAATTGTGGCAACAGAAAAACTTATATAACCAAAGGTAGTGGTTTTTTTTTCTTTTTACTCAACAATACTTAGAGTTTTATTAGCAAGTTGTATTGGGTTTTTTTCCCTGAGATTTTTTTTAAGTACAAGAAAATTATGAGCGTTACACACAGTTAATTCAGTGTACCAAAAATCAGCGCAGGGACATTCTTCTAAATGCCAAGATCCTTCTATCATTCAAACAACCTCTCCTTGTTAAAAGTTGCCCTTGTCCCATACACCCATCTGATCTACTAATACAGAATCATAGAATGGTAGGGTTGGAAGGGACCTTTAGAGATCATCTAGTCCAACCCCCCTGCAGAAGCAGGGTCACCTAAATCAGGTCACATAGGAACATGTCCAGGCGGGTCTTGAAGACCTCCAAGGAAGGAGACTCCACAACCTCTCTGGGCAGCCTGTGCCAGGGCTCCCTCACCTCAACAGTGAGATAATTATTTCTTATATTTAAGTGGAACTTTTTGTGTTCCAGCTTCATCCCATTACCCCTTGTCCTATTACTAGCTACTATAGAAAAAAGGGATGTCCCAACCTCCTGACACCCACTTTTTAGATATTTGTAAATCCTCCCTCAGTCTTCTCTTCTACAGACTAAACAGCCCCAATATAGGTCCAGTAAAACAACCACTAAAGAAATTTCTACAGTTACCACCCCAAAACTGCCCAAACTGAAAGTTACTCAATGGTGATCAGTTTAACTCAAAATCATTCCCTCTCCCAACATTTCACCACATCTTTAATTATGCTGTAGTTTCTTACCTCTACTGACATAACTATGAATTTCAGGATATCATCCTCTTTGTCAGGTGGAACACGGAGACCAGCTGGTAGTTTTGAGAGCAACAACAAATACTGAGCCAGTGCACGACAAAGTGTCATCATAGACTGATACATCACCTCATCTCCTATAAAATAAGACTGGATGAAATCTAGCAGTTCCATTTTTTTCCTCTCAATAAACGTTTTTCAGAACTATTTCATAAGCACTTTTATGCCAGGTATCTTGATTTTTTTTTAATAGTAAGTTCATGTACTCACAAGACATCTGTAAAGTACCCTTGCAGAGGAGAGAATAAACTTAAAAAGACTGCTATTTCTATTACCAAAGATATCGCTTAGTTTTTTCCAGTAGGCTGATGGCTCAGTTGGCAATAGTGGTTGAAAAACCTGGTGGCTGGCAGGAAGGTTTTGTACAGCTGCAGACACGTGATCCAGAGTTACCCTCCGAGCTGTTTCAAACAAGCTGCTCTTCTGGGATCTTGAGATTTCATTCATGCCAAGACTTAAACAAGGTGCTAACAAGCTCAGGTTGAACTCCTGAAATGGAACAGTAGATTAAAAAGTAAAGGAATTGCTTTTAAAGAGAAGCTAAGTATCTGACAGTACAGTTCTGGCATACTAATATGGTAGTAAATTAACAGTTTCTTAATTAACTAACTTTGTTATTATGATTTCTGCTTTGCTGCAGTGTAACAATACCATAATTAAGCCTATATTTCTTCCACATTTAAATTGCAAACAGCACTGTACTGGAAAGATGAAACAACATGCTCTTCCAAATTTTCAGAACAATACACGATTAAAACTTATATAAAAAAAATACAACTGTAATACATTTATATACCTATATACAAGGTATCTTCAAGTAATAAGTTATCAAACAAGTCAATCAGAAGTGTTTCTAAAAAACATTTTCCACTATTATTTCTCCACACCAGCCCCAACTGTAATATAGTGAACTGGATCAATGTAGGTTTCTTAGAAAACTAAGTAATGGATACAAGTTGTCCCGTTTGCCAGATTTATTATCTATGGTCCGTTAATAGCATATTGCAAGTCATCTAGCACAGACATTTAAAAGGCTGCAGAAACACATGGCCTTGTAAGAGACTGTTAAGGCAGAACAAGAAAATTACGTGAAACAGTACAACTGGATTTTTGTGATTGCAATACATAAACTGTCACTGCCACTATACACATCCAGCCTGTACTACTAGAAAGTTTCTACTAGCAGTATTGCTACACACAGAAATCAACATATCTACTATTTTAGTTTTTAAAATTAAGGTAAATTTAGGAAGCAAACAACCAGTATTATATAAGTATGAAGTGTTTACATTTCAGAATCTAATCTATTAATACTACTACCACTAAGAATACTAGAAATAACTACATCCTCTGCAGCTGACTCTGTTTCATCTGACAAAAATGTTACCTTGCTGGTCATGAAGGAGTTCAGGTCAGGTTGAGGAATCCTATTTACCAGCTCTGCACCTTCCAGAAGTGCTGAGTCGGACTTAACATAACACTGTGACCTCACTAGTGACACATACCAGTCCTTTAATAAAGAATAATAAAAAAAAAGAAATTACATATTTGTTCCCAGAAAATAACACAGTTCATGGGGGCAGGGGGAGAATTGCTCATTGGCATTTAATTGTGGTCCGTTTAAGAATCACTAGATCATAGCAATGTCAACAAAACTCAGAAAAATCCAAGCAAAACAGACAACTAGTGGATGGATCATCTTAAACTAGAACAATGGATGTTCACTAGCAAGTTGTCTATTGCCATAAAGTCTGGCCAGGAAATTAAAAAAAAAGAAAGAAAGAAGCTTAACATCCAGGACAAGTCTATGTATTAATAACCTAAAGCTGAGGAGAATATGTTGAAAAAATAAAACCTGGAATACTCAGTAGTTACACAAACATAACAGTGATAGCAAACAAACCAATACTGTAACCATGTCTTCAGATTCAAATAAATCAGCAGATGAAGACAAATTCACTGAAGTATAAGAAGACTACCACACATCACTGCAAATTTACTCCTTATATTATTAGCAATAAGCCCACAGGAATTCATTACAATTAATTTAACTAAGTAATATAAGAGGCTCAGTTAGTGTTTTTTTATCCCTTCTCTGTGTTTTCTTCTCTCTCATAACTGCACATTCTGAATTTGCTATTAACTAGAATGCTACTGAGCCTGTCAGAGTTGAAGGAACAACTAGACAATGCTCTTACTCCCATGGGTCAGTTTTATGTAGCAGGGAGTTTGACTTGATGATCCTTATGGGTCCCTTCCAACTTGAGGCATTCTATGAACTACATAAGGGCTTTGGACGAAGCATACAAAACTACTTCCTTTGTGCAGGATATACAGTTACAAAGGAGGGAGATCTTTTGGTTAATTTGAAAACTGAAAGATATGGGTAAATGGTTTCTGAGCACAGTGTCTCCTCCTGCTAAGTAGCTCACAGTCTCTATCCTAACTCAACAGACTTCTCAACTACTTATCAGTCCCCTCCTAACTGTCAGCTAATCGAATCATTTTTTTGCCATCTCAGTTACATATATCTCATAAACTGTGTAACAGTGCAGAACACAAAGGAATGAAGAGGAGAAATTATCTGTGCCACAGGACAAACTAGAAAGAAAGACACAGGCTCCGAAAAGCTTGCTCCTCCCCATCCTGCTTTGAAATACATGGATCTAAGAAAACGAAAGACAGAAACAGTTAAGCAGTCATGATTGTTGTCTAAAATTACTTTAAAGCTGAGAAGTGGGAACCAAGAAGTAATGCTTAATTTCCAAGAGACAACCAACAGTTTTCAGCAAATTAATAAACACATGCAGTAAACACATGAAGAAAACAAGTATTTATCTCTCTACTGAATCTTATACAAACCTTTCCAATAAAATTAATCAAAGAAACAAAACTTGCTAGCTTTTCACAGCACCATAACAAACATCATCTATGTGCTAATTATTCATCCTAAGTTCAACAGTCTAACACATATGAAATCATACACTGAGCTGTATTTGAGCATTGACATGCTGAGAATGTTAACTGCATAGTAAAAATAAAGAGTGTTTAAATATTTTGTAATGAGCAAAAGCTTGTTTACTGTCAAGGCACTTTTAGTGACTCTATATAAAACATGATCTTACTTTGTCTAGAACTACATTCTCTAAAGCTGGTTGGTCTTCTCCATCTAATGGGTGTGAGGTAACCAGAGGTGAAGGACTACTTGTGTCTGGAGCTACCATAAGACGAAACCTATCCAAGAGCGAGTAAAGTCTTTG
Source organism: Colius striatus (assembly GCF_028858725.1). Classification (NCBI taxonomy): domain Eukaryota; kingdom Metazoa; phylum Chordata; class Aves; order Coliiformes; family Coliidae; genus Colius; species Colius striatus. Next base: position 89,956,266 of record NC_084761.1, read on the forward strand.
GTGTCTGAAAACAGAAGAACACATCAGCAGAGAGCTAACTTACTCAGTTTTATAAATCATTTAAAAACAGAAAGACATCCAGTGAGCCAATTCTAACCCTGGGACAGAAAAGTAGTACATGCTTAAGCATAAAATGTAAACTGTGCAGTTTCCTTTATGCACAAAATCTTTTTAATGAGTAAGGGAATCACAGTCAAAATACAGATTATTTGAGTGCAGAGAAACACATTTTAACACATACTATGAAAGAATTCCCTAAAACTTAATTTCATGAGGTTTTAAAAAAAATATATTAAGAATTCCAGTTTTTGGATTTCAGTCAGTGTCAGGGGTTTTGTTTTGATTTCTTTGCGTTTTATTTGGTTTGGTTTTTTCTTTTGTTTGGCTGTTTTTTTAGATTCCATTATTTCCATCAAGAACTTGTATAAAGTCATTTGGAGATTTTGGAGAATTTTAAAAAATTCAGATGTTATCTACAAACACACATCAATATCAATACACTGCAGCACTGGGCTTTAGAGTGTTTACCCCTACTTTTTAGTCATTTCAGTCAAGAGATATTAACCTTAAACACCAATGACATCAAGAGGATTAAATCTGGCTCCTCCAACGTTACTGAACTTCTGAAAAAGCTTTATTTAATTTGCTTCTTTTTATAACAGCAGTTTGTCCTTAAACATCTGGGAGACTAAACAGTTAAAACTTTCTATACTGTTGTCTGGGGAGAAAAATGCAAAACAAAACAGATAACACCACAAAAAAAAATCCCAGCACCACAGAAACAAGTTCATCTAGCTTGGACTCACAAAAATGTGCAGAAGTTTGAAGAAAATAAAGTTGCTTTCAGTAATGTAACTTTGGTCAATTAAATAGTTAAATACTGAGTGGAATGGGGAGAGAGAATTTGATGCATTCAAGCCTTTAGCTTGCTTTAATTCTTAAGTACTCTGCAAATTCAACTCAGGCAATGCAACTGTTCTTGTGCCTGAACTTGTCTTCATCTCTTAAGAAGCTTTATTTCTGTTTTACTTCTGTAAAAGGATCAATTATCTCATCTTTAAGAACAACACCAAATATATGCAATGAATATGAGAACATTACTTAGTTGGGCATTTTAATGTGTATTATTTACCTTGTTGCTAATCCACTGTTTTGAAGGTATTCCTGAATTCTATCCAGTTCTTCAAGGGGTAACTGAGTAATGCTGTTCTATAGGAGAGTCACAACAATTTTATTGGACAGAAAAAGTAACATACCCACAGGTTCTCTGAAAACTCAATTAATCACTTAAACATCATCACAGTTTGATGTACTTGAAATCATTACATTTGATTATATTGCTAGCACAGCCCAGTCTTATTTACAAATGAATGTATTTATCCTTACCTGTAAATTTGCAGCCAAAAGCATTTCCACCCGCCGGCAAGCCAGCGTGTCAACCATGCGAGCAAGCACACGGAATGGAGTACACAAAAGCTTATCAACATACAACGTTAAGACAGCCCCAGACTGGCTGAGATGTATTCCCTCTAAACACTGCAAAGTCTTCTTCAGAGTCGTGGGCTAGATGTTGAAACAAAACAGAAAAAATGGTGAAAAAAGAGCACAATCAATTGGAATACAAAGATCTTAAAGCTAAAGGGAAGAGCATTTAGAAAAAGAAAACTGTAGCAGACAACTAGCTGATTCATATAATAATGTATATATGGATAGATTGTAGTTACTGGCTTGTTCAATTAATATGAACACTGAGTCAGTTGATGTTTAATTGTGAAAGCAAGAAGTAGGGAGGAAAAGTTTTAGGGAAAACTTTTTAGTGAGACTTAAGTGGAATTGTAGACATTTTTGAAAACAGTGAGAAGATTGAAGTCTTGCTGGAAGAAGAAATTTCATACATTTGATGGACTGGAACACATCTGATACTGAAGTTGCTAATATATTGTAAGGTTCATTTTTTGCATTTTTCAAGAGGTGACTTTAAAAATAAACTTAGAAGTTGATAAATGACCTGGAAATGTCAGCATTTGCATAGTTGCCAGTTAAACTTATGCTGAAATATAAGTGACTGTATTCTTTCAAAGAGTCAAAAAGTTAAACTTACAGCTGCAAGATTCTCACACCGTGACTGAATGGCCTGGATGAAGAGACCACTGGCTGCTGAATTCCTGTGGACAGCACTAATGAAGTCCTGTACCGGAGGCTCATGGGATAGATTAATCAAGTCTTGAACATGATTCACAATAAGCCAAGTCAAATGTTCTGAATCATGTAGGTTTTGACACTAAAGGAGAAAAAAAAAAATTACACTCTGATTCCAGTAATACCCACGTTAAGTGTTTAATTACTAAAAATTTTATCTGATACAACAAAGTTTTCCCTACATAATTCTGGGAGCTATTTTAAAATAAAGGCACAAAGTGTCTATATTTTAATATCACCATCACTATTTTTTCATAACAAACTTTCCAAATGCTTTTGATCTTAATGCAAACTAAGAGACTTATCATAAACTTGTAAAACAGGTTTTTTAAAAAATCCACTACAAATCCAAGTTAGAAACAAATAAATTGAGGTCAGTTGAAAGATGTTGTTTTGAATGAAATACTGTTTGAAATAAACACGCACAGAGTCCTCTTGTAAAATGTTGTTCTCATTCGGGCTTGTTTTTAAAGTTTTCTTACTACTATGGACCTTAAACATAGGATGAGTAATTTCTAGAAAGCAAATCCAAAGAGATTTCTCACCAATTAATTTTCAACCTATAGAGGCTGTGTCTGTATCAATGGCAGTGCCATGCAACATGAAAAGATCTATAGCACTCGCTAGGTGATACCGAGAGGCTGACACTCCTCAGTAGAGTGTTTGGAGGATTCTACCTCTAACCTGACTCTAGAGACTGAATATCTATTACTACTTGAAGTGCTTCTAAACACAGCTTTTGGTTTAGTTGAACCTGAAAGGAGTGCAGTTTGCTTACCCCAAAACTGCTGTGCAATGCAAATCTAAGTGCAATACTAGATATTACCAGAAGATTCACAGAATCTCAAGGGCTGGAAGGAACCTCGAAAAATCATCTAGTCCAACCCCCCTGCCAGAGCAGGACCACCTAGAATAGGTCACACAGGAACTTGTCCAGTTGGGTTTTGAATGTCTCCAGAGAAGCAGACTCAACAACCAATTCCCTTCAAAAGTTCCCAATGAACTAAAAAGCTAATATTGAGGCAACAAGAGACTAAAATCACAGCAACTGTTCTCATTAGAAAACCAGAATGGAAGTTAAAAACTCATGTGAAACCTCTCCTCTTTAATGTTGCCTCCTAAACACTGTGCACTGCTCCTAATGTTGGGACGTCTAACACTACGCAATGTGCTTCTAACCATTCTATTACCCACCATGTACACTTTACAAGCCAAGAGAACACTAAGTTCAGAATAGAAAAAAAATGCCAAATGAGGTCATACTTAAGGTTATAAAAGCACTACCTGAAAATAAAAGGACTAGTTTCACAAGTCTTCATTTCTCACTTATGAACCAGACAGATTCAGTTAATGCACATTAGTAATAAGACTATCAGCATGATAATACTACAGTCCTAAATTCATATTTCAATACTTACAACATAGTCACAAAAAAGAATGAGTGCTCCTCTTCTCACTATCTCACGATTGCACATACCACGTTTAGATGCTGAATCCGATTCATCGCTGTCTCCAGATATTTGAGGGCTAAGCAATTTAGTAGTAGAAAGACTGTGTCTCCTGCAAGAAGTACATAGTATTTTGTTACCATTTTATTACTATGGATACCAAAACATTAATTACTTGGATATTCTACCAATGTCCTCAAATAATATTTATTTTCCTAGAAACTTAATTAAAATTTCACATTGTTTTGAAGTAAACACTTTACTCTCCATCACCTTCTTACTTTCTAATAACTGTAGCATAACTTTTCTGTTCTAAGCTTATTACTTCCTTGGACAGTCTGAAGAACTTCCGAAGAATGAAAACAGGATATTTAAAGGAAAAGCATGAGCTACTGCATCTCTGGTAGGATAAGAGAACCTGATACTACATACTCTTCCTAAGCCAAATCAGTGATCTTGAGCACTTTGCCTAGTGTCAGATTGAAAGTGACATCCAATCCAGAAAAAAAAAACAGATGTGACATTGGTAAATCAAAAAAAGACAACTGCAACAAAAAGCAGACATCAACTTTGCTATTTTACTTGATTTTGCTCTTAAATCTGGTAATTTAATGTATCCTCAAATCACAATAACAATTTTTCACATCATGAGGTTGAACTGAGGCAAGAATATCACATTTGAGCAGGTATTGATCCACTCATGTTGTACAGTTAGATCACTCTTCCATAACATTCACGACAAGTGCATCAGAAAGGTCTCTCAAGTCAGTTGTTAATCTCCTTCTACAGTTAACACAGAGAACAACCACTCATATAGGAGGTATCTTCCTCCTATATTCAGAAGACCATTCATTCCAATGCCACTGATAGGAAGACCAAGGGAAGACTAACTTCAGATCAAGGGAACACTCATTTTAGACCAAGTCTCTGAATTTCAGACATCTAACATTAAGTGAAGTTACTATGGTGCTTCATGCTAATGAATCAGCACAGTGCTGATACTATGTTTTGATCACATTTAGTAATAGACCTACTGAGAATAGACAACAGACATAACCATAGCTACAGCTATACTGATCAGATTGTATTTTCATAAACACAACCATGCACACCATCTGCTCTGCCTGGTTATTTGCTAGAAGGTAAAATACCAAGTCTTTATAGTAGTGTGAAATACTGAATATTTTGTCATAGTTATTTCCCCACTTTAAGTATTCACATGAAGCTTTCTTTCCTTAAAAGTGGAGAGACTACCTTTTCTGTTGAGGAACAATTTTGTGCAGAATATATTTCCTCAGTTTGAAAGACATACAGATATCAGAACAGACAATATATAAACACAAAGTAAATGCAGAACTTCAGAATCCAAATAGCACTACTGAACAAGCTGACAGGCTTACCAGGAAAAGATAGATTTTAAAAGATAATAATTTTAGCAAATGTAATTACAATACACACAAATACCCCTGAGGATAAAAATCTAAATCTTACTTTGGGGTTTGATGCACTTCTGACCACCAGTTGTAGTTGGTATAATTGACAAGAAGCAGGATTTGACACCAGAGGAGAACTAAGGAAGGATGTGTGGGAATCATGGATTGAACAAGGTCACTCAAACTTTCAAGGGTATAGAAACTCCCATCAGATCCATCTCCTGTAAAAAGTCTCGTGGCTGCAGCTGTGATTCTTCTAAACATCCCTGAAAACAATACAACCATGTTAGAGTAACTGTTCTAGACTGAATTAGGAAGTTTTAAAATTGCTCAGAGTATCCCAAGAATACAAATCTTGTTTCATAAGCCACTACTATTCCTAGAAGAAAGGTGTATCTTAAGTGGTTTTCAAATATAAGGCAAGTCATGGAGGTTGCCCATGGACAGTGTATAAACCAGTCATGACCAGCTCCTACACTCAATAAATAACGCTTGTGATAGGTTTCATTACAATTCTAGTCTATTTTCTCAACATTGTCATGCAGCAAAAAGTTTATCTGATACTTGAAAATCTTTACCATATTTAAAATCAATAATTGCAATCCACGATTTTTCAGTGTTTTGTCTATTTTATAAGGTAAAACACAGAAGTTCTAATTAACAACTATGCTGTACCTACTATTCTACATTCTAAGGAAGATAACTTAAAAGTATCCTACCTCAGATTACTGATTCCTAACTAATTTAGCTCAAAGTACACTGACACCCTTCCAATCAATTTCTAAAGCACCGTCTTCATTTCAGCCGAGATAAAGTTCATTTTCTTCCTATTTACTGGTACCAGGCTGTGTTTTGGATTTGTGCTGAGAACAGTGTTGATAACACAGGGATGTTTTGTTATTGCTGAGCAGGGTTTGCACAGCCTCAAGGCTTTTTCTGCCCTGCCAGCGAGAGGGCTGGAGGTGCACAAGAAGCTGGCATAGAGCATGGCCAGGATAGCTGACTCCAACTAGCCAAAGGGCTATTTCATACCACAGAAAGTCATGCCCAGTAAAGAAACTGGGAGAAGTTGGCAGGGAGGGGTTGATCTCTGTTCGGGTATCAGTCAGTCAGAGGGTGGCAAGCAACTGCATTGGGCATCATTTGGGTTTTATTTCTCTCCCTGTTACATTCCTTTTCATAACACCTACTATATTATCTATTATTATTGTTGTTGTTATATTTCATTTTAGTCATTAAACTATTCTCATTTCCACCCAGGAGTTTTGCTTGTTTTTCCCAGTTCTCCTTATCCCACTGAAGGAGGATGAGCAAGCGGCTGCATGGTGCTTAGTTGTTGGCTGGGGTTAAACCACAGCAGTACAATAAGTATGTGTTTTTAAATGAAGAAAAGTCATCGCTGCCTACTGAACACTCAGCACACAAGCTGAATTTTGCCTTCTGACTTGTTGTGTCTGTATTCATATCCCAAAACAAACAGTGGGAAAATGAGAAAAAAGGACAAACTTAGACTTGTATAAAGGTACAGTTCTTTTTGAGTTCCTACATGAGAAGATAAGATCAAGCTAAAAAAGGTTTCTTACAAACCAGTTAGAAACCAAAAGCTACTCAGAATAATGAAAGGGATCTCTAATGTTGCTTGTTTGACTTGCCAGATATAGAGAAGAATGAACCTGTAAATTCCACAGCCACATGGACCAGTTCAAGTTTTTGCCAGGACTGACAAATGCACAATGTAAATAGCAAACAATCACAGAATCACAAGAAATCAGTCTCAAAACTCATCTTCCTGCATTTGCAGTAATTGCACCATCTAGTGACTTTCTACAGTTATGAAAGCCATGGCATGCTGATCTTTTCACTTCATCTATGCCTTTTATTTCTAGTATTTCAAAGTAGAACATTGAAAGTGTTCATTTGTCATCTAGCAGCTTCCTATAGTTGAATACATAGGAGTCAGCAATGCTCACATTTTGGAAAAAAACCTAACAGGTGAGAAGACAAAACATCCAAGAATGGCTAAAAATGACATAACACCTTAGTCTATGTTCCCAATTGCTGTAAGCTGCACCTGTAGTTAGGAGACTATAGCTTAAAGAGAAAAAAGTTATAGAGGTTCTAACTGAACAAAATAAAAGTATAACAAAACGAGGCACTTAGTTAACCCCTAAGCTTAAACCTCAAAGGAAATACTACAACATGAAAATACAACCCAGGTATCCGAACAACTTTCCTTCTAACTCTGTTACAGTGGTGCTCCTAGTGTTAGCCTGCTGCTACCAGTACTTAGAGCTGATTTATAGTCTTAGATTATATTAATTTATAGACGTTCTGCAACACACATATACCAGTGCTCTGCATGAGTATTTAAGTATTTAATTTTTATTTTGCATGCAAATGCCTCTACAGTTTCTGAGAATGCTCACAGTGGACCAGCAGAACTAGCTGACCCTTTCACCATCCCCAGCTCCCACTGTGGAAAAGCCCACTTCCCTGACTTCCATCACCAGATTGATTTTCTGTTTTCATTGGTTCTGGCTTGCCACCACATAATCACTTACTCTAAATCATCTTGGCAGAAGTTATTTGTTATAATGTTTGTTTCAAATGTTTCACCATAACACAAATTAATAGCATAAACAGTTATTACTTTAACAGACACACAGGAAAATAGAACAATCACTCATTACATCCAGAGTCCTGTGCTTAAAACAAACATCAAGGAAGGCTCTGGTAACTATCATCACCTTTTGTGTCTCTTCACTCACAATCCTGGAGTCTCTAGGGCAAGAATCTAGGTCTGGAGGATTTAATTTCTTAAACAAAAGCTCTCTTCTGACGAGTCGAGATACGAAACATTGTTCATCACAGACGCACAAACTCTCATAACATAATTCAATTAGTTTCCCCATTCATTTTTCTACCTGATATTGTCACTGAAGGCTACAAAGAGTGAAGCTACTTAAAGTTAAATCAAGGCAATGCAGAAGCTTTGACCTTTGACAGAGAATCAGTTGAAGATCCAGAACACTTCCACAAGCACTTTATTTGAAGTCTACTTCTACAATACTCATGTTTGCAAGAAGCAGCTGATAGCAACAACAGGAACAGAACCAAGTTCTAGTTTTGGGGTTTTTTTCTCTCAAAAAAAGGCCTTTATAATTGAATTCTGTAAAAAGAGCTCAAAACAAAAATGGTTTAGAGATTGTTGGGATGAAATGGAGCACAGAATCATGATAAATATCTAAAAACAGTACTCTGTATGTACATTTTTTTGTTATTTGCATCTGCTAAATAGTGAAGTACTGTAATTCTCATTTTGCAGACAAGGCCATGGAATGCACAGCTCCTTGTCTCACATCTGTAAGAAAGCCAATGAAGAAACAGGCACTTGCGGCAAGACCTTTTAAATTACAGTCAACTACTATAAGCCAGGGTTGGAATTCAGTTGCAGGCTGAAAATCAGAAGGCAAAAAAGACAGTCATAGTAAAGAAAAAGAAAACAAAAGACAGGTAAGACAGTGCCATTATTAGGAATGTAAGACTAAGGAATTAGGCTAAGGACTATAAAATTACCAGAGACTGGCTATCTAGTAGAAGACAACTAAGGCAGAATTTCCAGACCTGAAGAAAGGAGCTCAAAACCAGCTAGCTGGAACAGTACTACCTTTTCTACTTCTCCAGCTCTGGTTTTTTGGCTGTATGCTTTGCAGGGTTATTTGCCTTTTTTTGGTATGTTTTTATGAATTATGTTAAAGATCAGGAACATTCCTTGTCATGAGTCTGATATAGTGGTCTGTAAATTAGTATTAAGTCTGGACATAGCTATGTCCTGGTTTAGCAAGGAGCAGCTTTTGGCTTAGTAACAGGGGGAGCGGGTTGCAGTGAAGACCCGGTAAAGAGTTTGCGGACCCTCCCCCGGCTCCTGGGTTCACACCCACCTCCGGCCCTGCTGGGCCAATCTGGCGCCTCTGCCATCACTATTTAGGGGACGGGAATTTGGAATGCGGGTCAGGAGGTGTAAGAGGGATACAAGATGGAGGCGACCACGCGGACCCTTCAGCCAGAGGAGGAAGGAAGGAGGAGCAGTGGAGCGGAGACCCTTCTGCAAGCCGTGGCGAGAATGCAAGCTGTGCCCCTGAAACCTGTGGAGATCCGTGGCAGGACTGAGAGCCACCAGCAGCTCCATGTGAGTGAGCCCGGACGGGCGAGGGACTGTGTGGGGAGACGGCCATGGCCCAGGCCGTGCTGGAGAGCCTGCACGTCGCAGAGCAGCCCCACACGAGAGGCAGAGAGGAGCTGCAGCCTTTGGAATGGGTGCACGTCGGAGCAGCCCGTGCAGGGCTGCCGTGTGTGTGAGTTACCCCACGGACTCGCAGGGAGGACTGGTGTGGAGTTGGCCCGTCCTAAGGAGGGACGAACGGCAGAAGCTATTGGGAGCAGACTGACTGAGACCTCCACTGCCTGCCCCCCCGAACCGTTCGGGGGGGGCAAGGTAAAAACCCCGGGATCAGGGCTCTGAGCCCGGGAAGAGGGGAGGTGTGGCGGGAAGGTGTTCTTAAAAAGGCTGGTTGGACTCTTCATTGACGTATTCCTCTGTGTTGTTTCGTTTTGGTTATGTTTTAGGTTTTTGTGGGTATGTTTTAGTTGATGTTGCATTAAATTATTTTCTGGTTTTTTTTTCTTCCCCAAACCGAGTAGCCTGGTCCGTTTTGTCCTGAACCTTAAGCGGCAATTAAGCCCTCCATGCCCTTGAGCAATTCTCAGCCTCTTCGGTACTTGAGGCTAATCGTCTTTGTTCCCTGATGGGCCTAAACCACGACAAGCTACCAACCACCAATATGAGAAAAAACACAAGCAATACAGCCACAAATCTGGAACAGTTTGCATTTTTGGACTGGAAAATTTTAGATAGTTAAAAGGAAAGATAAAAAGTCACTAGTTGGATTTTGTTCCACATAGAGAGAAGAAATGTGAACAACATGCCCCGCATACATGAGCACAAAGTTTGGGAGGTTCTGTATACTAAGTAGGATAGAATGTCTTCAGCATCTATGTATTCCTTCTCAGTAATATGTGTTCAACAATTGTCTCAGAAAAAACACCCTGTCACTGAATGTTACGTGAGGCAATGTTTAAAGGCTTACCTGATTTGAAGATATGTATTAAGCACATAAGCAACGTGCCCAGCTCCTGGCAGTAGAAAGTATGTTGCTGCTCATTCATGTCCACTTTCAATTGTTTGGTAACAATATCTTCCAACAGAATGCCAACTAGTTGTAGTAAGAACCTTGAAAAACCATGTATATAAACAACAAACAATGCTATCAATGCAGAATCTTTCAGAATGAGGTTTGCTCATGAAATTCCTTAAGTTTGATAAATAAAATATGTAGTCCATTCATCCTAAATAGGATGCTAAACTAAATACTACAGAATAGGTTGACCTAAAACAAATAAGGTATAGGTATGAAGAGAAGCACTTTGATAATTACATATTGGATCTGTGTTACTTATTCACCAGCTAAAATTGTGATAGCATGTATACACCAGCCTACCTCACCTCAGCAAACATTCTAAATGCTATGGTGTCTTTATAATGATTTGCAATGAGCTAAAAATACACCATGACCATGACAGTTACAGCAGCTCAGCAAGTCACAGTAATTCAGCTGTTTACAGCCTCATCTGCCACATAGGTTCCATGGCAAACCTCCAGCCATGGGAAAAAAAATGTAATGGAAATTATCATCACCAAAAAAAGTCATCCTGGCAGTAATTGTCCTCAACACACTCCTGTTGGATGTAAGGTCATAGGAAGAGAGTTCAGAAGACCCTTCCCCCTCTATCTGTAACCCTCTCAGTGAGTTGAAAGATTAGAAACAGCATTTTACTCGTATCTGAAGTTCCATAATTGAGTGAAAAATTCTACTTCCTTAAACAAGTGGCTATTTCAAATACTTTCCATCACATTAAGATAATGACAAAAATCATGTCAACATAGTATCACTGCCTTCTCCATGCTTCCTGTGCCTGAAGTTTGTCACTTTCTGTGGACATCAGCATGGGAAGCTAACTAGACAAAGCTAGCTCCTTAAAAAAAAAGAAATAAAGAGCAGGACTAACTTAATATATTTGACTCCCAACTGCTTCCAAGATACTACTACAGAACCTGGGCATCTACTAGCAGGATGACTCACCTTTCAGTTCTCCACACAGGGAGGACAGAAAAGGTTAACAAGTCTTTGGACCTGATCGTAGCAAATCTAGAGTTCACTAATTTAACAGCTCCATTAGGTCTTCCACTTGCCTCAAGAAGAGGTATCAGAACAGCCCAAAGTCCTTTACCACAGATCGCTCATCTCTTCTACTTTCCTTACAATTATTTCTTCCTCCACACACATTCCCCCTCATCAACTTATTAACAGACAACATTCCTACCAGTTAACAGTTCTATACAGGTACATTGCACAATAGATATGCAATTTCTCATAAATCTTAATCTTTCCCCACAGTTACTCAAAAGACAACATACCTAGAAAATGTCTCTTCAGGCAGATATTTAGCCTGTTTCACCTCAGAGCGATCCTCTGGTGCAGGTAAGTTATTTTCTCCACGTCTCAGTCGGTTAATTGCTTGACATGAAATCAAATATGGTGAAAAGGAAAGCTCTTGTATACGGGACAGAACAATGTCTTCTGTTGACTGTGAAATCAGAACTCTAAGGATAGCTAAAATTCCAGAAACCCAGAGCTGGACAGTGCTCACTGATGCCTAATACAAACAGAAAAATGCAGAAGACTCTTAGCTTCAAAAGCATTCAACACAGCATATATTATATATGAATATATTTTAAAACATTTTCATTAACTTCTGTATAAAATCCTGCCCTTTTGAGAAGGGAGCAAGCAGGAAACAATTTCTCTGTTCAGGTCTAACAAAATGCTATTCTGGTGGTAACTGTCAAGTTTATGTTCACTTTGTAAAACAATCTCTCAACTGTAAAAACGTTACTAATACTTGCATGAGAAAAATGTGATTTACTTACTAAATTGCACTCTAGAATTTATTGTAATAGCATATCTCTATATTCCTGATCCTCAAAATAAAAAGTGAAGGCAAGTAATCCATAATCCATAGGCAGAATGTTCCTGTACAAAGTGCTCTTGGTTTCAATTCTTTCCTAAAATCTGCTCCAAGTACTTGAACACCACATTGCAAATTAAGAGAGAGAAACACATGTTCTTTAGTTTTGCATGAAACACAACAAATCCTCTCTCCTCTTTGGAAATAACTGCTTACCATTGTTTTAGGAGTAACAAACATACTCCTTAAAAGCATGTCAACAGGGCGAAGGGATGACGGAGCCAAAATTTCAAACAGTGTGTTTAATACTCCCAAAGCATCATGAGAATCTATATGCATCTGTAAAAGAAGAACAATAAACTAATTTGTAACTATTCACTAAAGGTAAATGCAAAACAAAATTATCACTACATGTTTTCAATATTTCTGTGACAAATCTACACGTAATAAAGTTGTCCTTTACAGTACAAAATTTAGAGCAATCAAAAGCTCTGAAAGGTAAATTAAAGTTTCAGTGCAGACCTGCCTACACACCAATTTTGAGAACAGACAAAAAAACCAAATCTATCATAAGAAATTCAATATACATACCATATATATCTATATTTTTAGGATAAACATGCCATATTCAGAATAAGACCAAAAGACTGTCTTGTCATAAAATCTAAAAACTTTTCTTCTCCCTGCACATCCTAGCAGGCATATTTATAGAGATGAAAACTGGTCATGACTAAACTTAAGCAGGTAACTAGAAGAAAACACACCCATCCTAATCATCAGAAAAGTGAACAACTACAGTAGTATCACACTGCAGCAACAGATGTAAGACATCTTACTTGATCAGTTTTTAAATAAAATATAAAACAATCAACTTCAAAAAGTGAACTTTTTGTGGACTTGAAATCTAGATGATCCTATCTTGCCTAAATAATTCAACAGTTGAGCACATGCACAGACTCATACAAAATCAAGGCACTTTAAGTTTGCCAGGTTTTATCTTTGCTCAAAACCATTGCCTGATCCATAATAACTGCCCTTTCTCCTCAGTTATGAACTCTCTTCATGGGAGTGGGGATGCACCTTCATGCAGTAAAGAACATTAATGCCACAATTTCACTAGCTTTATTTTTTATCTTTGAAGTACATGTTTCTAATTCCAGGAAAGCTATATCCAAGGCAAGTCCCGTGTTGCTTAGAGAGTAGCACTGAAAAAACTTCTTTCTCCAAAGAGCTTTCTTTCCTTCTCAGATAAGAAGAACCTACACTCCATCCCCAGTGTGCTGTCCAGTGAAAAAGAGATTAACATACTGGAGGGAGTACAACAGAAAGCCACACAGATGGTCACAGGCTTGGAGCACCTGTCATATAAGGAGAAGTTGAAACTGTTCAGCCTGGAGAAAGGTCAGAGGGATCTTTATCAAGGTTTACAAAGTACCTAACCAGGGGAAGCAGGTGGGAGGAGATGACAAATACAGAAAGAAGAGCCAGAATCTTTTCAGCAATATTCAGTACCGGGATGAAAGGCAAAATGCAAGAAATTCAATTTAAATATACGGGGTTTATATTTATTTGTTTTCCATCTGTGAGGATGCTCAGACACTGGGAGAGGTTGCCCAGAGAGATAATGGAGGCTCCATTCTTGGAGACTGTCAAAACTTGACTGGACATGGTCCTAAGCAACCTTCTCCAACAGACCTTGCTTTGAGGGGAAGACAATATGTAGAGGTGTGTTCCAACCTCAACTATTCCATGACTGTGTGATATACTAATGAAGTTTCAGACTATGTTTTTACCTTCTCCTCACTAAGCAAAAACACAACTAGAGTCTCAAAGATACTGTACATACACCACTCATTTAAATATGACCATGATCATTTCAACGACTCAGCTTGCCCTGCATTGTTTTTCCAGATACGGCAAACACATTTACAAAAAAAATCTGTCTTCATATCAAGAATGACCAAAATCACATTACCCAAAGCCATTATTGATACATGCATTACAACAATTAATTTAGTGGTTATTGATTAAAAAAAATCATGTAACAACCTGCTGTTTTGCAAGCATTGGGAGAATTATGTCAGCTATTTGCCTGGACAGTCTTTTCCATTTGTCTTCATTTTCTTTATGACACTGTTGCAACACTAAGATGAACATTTCTAGCACCTGAGGAAAAGGGCAAAAGAATGCAAGTAAATACCCACACTAAGAGGAACCATTTAAATAATACAATAGTGGAAAAAATATTTACCTGTTTCATCCATTTGCCAAAGAGAAGAAAGAAAGAAAAGAAAATCCACATGAGAAATACCATATTCTTAAATCCTCATTTTCAGGTCAAAGCTTGTTCTTAGCTATGACATTTAAATGAGAACTCGACAGTTACTGCTATTAACTTGGGAAAAAAAATGCTTTCTTGGTCCTTTTAAATGGCATTTGTTAAAAGAGTATTTAAATAACGAGAAACAGAATAGTCAATATAAATGCTGCAGAGCATACACAACAAAAATAGGAGGAAGAAAGTGGGCAACTTCCCACCCGTATACAGTTTCTTTACTCTAGCTCAAATAAAATTTCAATTTGGTCAAGGAAATGGAATACACATTTTTATAGAGCTCATTCACCTGAAATTCACCAGTACAGCCTGGAGGTTGACCTGCTGGAGACTAGCTCAGAAAAGAGAGAGCTGGGAATCCTGGTTGATAATAAACTAACCAGGAGCCAGCAATGTGCCCTCGTGGCCAAGAAGGACAATGGCATCCTGGGATGCATCAAAAAGAGTGTGGCCAGCAGGTTGAGAGAGGTTCTGCTCCCCCTCTGCCCTGGTTAGGCCTCATCTGGAGTCCTGTATCCAGTTCTGGGCTCCTCAGCTCAAGAGGGACAGAAAAATTCTGGAGAGTCCAGCGCAGCATCATCAAGATGATCAGGGGACTGAAGCTGTTTAGTCTGGAGAAGAGGAGACTGAGGGGGGATCTCATTAATATTTACAAATATCTAAGTGCTAAGTGCTGGTTGGGGCATCCCTTTCTTCTACTGTATCTAGCAACAGGACAAGGGGTGTTGGGATGAAACTGGAACACAAAAAAGTTCCAGTTAAACGTAAGAAAAAACTGTTCTATTGTGAGGGTGAGGGAGCCCTGGCACAGGCTGCCCAGAGGGGTTGTGGAGTCTCTTTCCTTGGAGGTCTTCAAGATCTGCCTGGATGTGTTCCTGTGCAACTTGATCTAGGTTGACCTGCTTCTGCAGGGGGGTTGGACTAGATGATCTCTAAAGGTCCCTTCCAACCCCTACCATTCTGTGATTCTATATGTCAGTTCCATACAAAAGTGTATGGGAGGGCATAGAAATGAGTACACCACCAGGAAGGATCATTCCAATAGCTGAATGTGGTATTGGCCTGAGGGTTACAGAAACCACACTCTCCTCCCAGAAAGTTTGCAGTCCTCCCAGAAAGTTTGATCATGAGAGAAGGGAATGCCTCTGGGCTGAATGAGAGGAGACAGAAGCAATTCTGGGCTTAACTCTGGAGCTCTGTGGATGGTAACTACATTTGTAACAGAAAAAGGGTAGAGGTTTCAGCTCTTGGAGCCTCCCAAATTATAGACATGTCACTCAGAACACCCAGCCAGAGCCAGGAAACAACAGAACTTCCCAGGGGTTGGTTTATACATACTGCATCAGCAGAACAGGACAGAGTATGAGCTACAAACAGGATGGTGTGGGAAGAGCAGTGCATGGGTGGTCTTTAATAGGTTAAGTGTGTCAGCAGGGGATCTGCTAGCAATTGCAGTACCTTATGTAACACATAAGTTATTCACTATTTCACATCATGTGTCTACAGAGTGCCATTTCATATAGTTATATTAGTCATTTTATGATTATAAAACTACAAATTCAAAAGAAAATGTGGATACACAGAATTACCCTAATCTGAACATGCAGTTCCAGCAAATTATTTTGACAAGATGTACTGCCTTTTCTTCCAACTATTCTCAGAAGGTACACTGCTTACATTAGCATACACCAGAATTGCATCTTCACATGATGAAAGGAAAAGCACATTAAGTTTGTTAAGCATCTGAATAAGCAATAAGATCCCATGTTAATTATGTCACTTCTTTTAAAATTACTTTTATGTTTTTCTTTTAAACAAAGTGTATTGAGCAAAGTCCTTCTTACACTCCTACAAAGCAAAAACATGTTTTCCAGACCCATGAGCTCTGGGGGAAAAGTAGTTAGACAGTTGTCAGCACTTACTACCAGCTTCATTATCTTCTTAAAATAATTTGTATTTTAGAATGTTATTGAAGCTATTGCTATTGTGCAGCAATATCTAAATCATCTCTATGCAGCATGTTTCTTACTTTAATGCGGTCCTCTCTTCCACTTCTACACCCATTCTTTTAGGTTTCTTGAATCCCAAATTATTACAACTCTTCTACTAATCTTTTGTTCATTTATTTTGCAACACCATCAAGACTGTGATCTTAACTGGAGCTTTTCAGTGCTTTGTTACTTAGGCTTGACTATAAAATCCCATAGATATATTATTTAACTTGAAATGTGGATCTGCAGTGCAGAAGCTTTCCTTCACCCTCAAAACTGTTTGCATACTCTCTTTGTAAGGAAAGATCACACAGAGTCCAGCTATTCAAGTTTTGTACAGAAAGTGCCTGAAGTGCTTCTAGCAATTAAAGCAATGTTACCCTTATATGAGCTATAAAAAGGGATACTTTGCCTTCCTCTCTTACCTGATGGTACTGAATAAGTCTCAGTAGCATTGACACTACCACTTCCTTTTGTGTTTCCAACTCTTTTCCAGCATCAGCTTTATTTGTTCCTCTTAACACAAAGAGATCATGGACGATGGGTTGCAGAGCTGGTATTGCTGAAATGAGATTTGTTTGTTTTAGCATGAGAGAACACGTTGCCTTCTAGCAGTTCAGCTACTGAAAGTAAACTGCGCTTTAGTTTATTTAAAGGTTTACCCATCTCTAAAAACCAGACAAATAAAAACCAAACTTATCATGCATAATGATGTTTTCCCTTTTTACTTCTAATAGAAAATGTCTATTATGGACATATGTGTCCATTCTCATAGATATAAAATAGATATTTTTGTAAAGTACCTCTCATAATCACTGGAAAGTATCAGAGAGATGCTTCTACTTAAAGGCTAAAAGCAGAGAGGAAGGGAAGGGGACTAAAAGTTAAAATCTTTAAGGTACTGCTATGTTGTGAACTTATTACCTAATAGAGTTTCAAATAAAAGCTTTGTTACTATTACATCAATGAGAAATACAAGGCAGCAGTATTACTAGCATACAATAAACTTCCTGACAACATTGAGACTCATTTCATGTAACAAAAACTTACAAGCTAGTGTCTTCTGGAACAATCAGTATGATTACAGTTTTCTGGAGCACAGTATTCAATACTGTTTTCATTGCTGAACTATTACTAATATTAGTGTTGATGCTTTCATTGGTGTTTTTAATTACCATGTGTAACTGCTTTCCTCTCACTGGCCATAATACCATCACAGAGCTGAATAATCTTAGGAATTCCAATTATCTGTTTGGAATGATACCGCTCATAAGACAGCAACACCAGGAAAAAGAAGATATTAGGAATAATTGCTTCAGACTCCCTGAAAAAGAAAATTACAAGTGTCAAGTTTGAATTTCACGACTCTCTTCAGTACAAATTCATCTTTTTACAGTAAGGTTTTTTAAAAGAATATATTGTTCTCCTTCTATACAGCATATCTTTTGTGCCCTGTTCTTTACTGTGAGGTTTTTTCCCACAAGGGATTTCTTTCAAGTTTTGACCATTATACAGTTACTAAAATAAACACATACAGATGCACATGACACACATAACACCTACAGAACAAAAAACCCAGTTCTCTCCTCCTACAAATCCAAGTGTGAGGATAACAAAAAAATTCCACTGCATTGACTATGATCTATTAGGTACTATACAAAATCTACCAGGTGATCAGAATACAAACAGATTCACACTGAAGCCACAATAGGAAGAAGTAGCTCCCCCTTCAGTAAATGAATCCTAGCAATGAAGTGCTGATTGATTCCTGAAAGCATAGCTTTGGAGGGAGTACCAAAGGAATGGATTTCCAATACTACACGGAGAAAAATATAGCTTAAGTTTTTTTTCTTTTCCCTCATGCTACCTGTCTACTTCTTCAGTCACATGGAACCCAAATGATTTAAAGGGGCTACCACTGGAGCCAGACAACAAACAAGCACATTGTCCAGAAGGTAATTCCCTTTCTCATAAGACAGAAATAACCAGCAAAATTAATCACTACATGGTTCAGAATGAGGCAGTTGTAAACTCACATCGCTTAAATGATCTTTGCAGATTTCATACCTGAACTGTCCTACTTCGATGTATTCAAACTGCTTTAACACAAACCCAATAAACACCTAAAGAGAGAACAAAGCACACAATAGATACAGAGACATTAATTCCCATTAGAAAACATTTTGGCAGAGTTATAAATCAGTGTGTGTTTTGGAAGGAGAGAAAGACAGGCATTGAAAAGTCATTTACTCTTAGAGCTCATTTTAGTATGTTACAAAGTGTTCCTTCTACAGTTAAAGACCTTGAGAATATTGTTGATGTTAGAGCCTATTATGATTTGCATGAACTTCTGTCACATTTTACTTGTAGTTATATATTTCTAACTTTCTCATTCATGTAACATACACTATTTGAGGCATTACAGCCAAGTAGTTAAGAATCAACCAGAAATTTAGCTCTAAACCAAGGTAAAATCCAAAGTGTTTATGCATTGAGAACATTTATCTGTGTTGAAGTTACAGGAAAGCTATGTATTGCAATTCTTACTAGTTTATAAACCTAAAAATACTGTAGTAAAGTGCTGCATTTACTGCTTATATTGACAACTAGACTACTGTACTTGCCACTAGCTTCCTCCTATGTTTAAAATCAAATAATGGCTGTCAACCATGATGCTCACTGTCAGTCATGCAGTAGTCCATGCTCTCAATATAGAAAGAAGGTATCTCTGTAAATGAACTTCTACTTAACAATACTGATTGTATTGCTCACATCATCTTACTCCTAAAGGCAATCTGAGAACAGCTCTTTATAACCTCTGCAACAACTATTTTAGTAATTTATATGCAACAGAGAACCAGAAATCTGAAGCTCTTTACGGTAGAGTGGTCAAGCTGAGTCTCACCCTCCTTTAAGCTTTTGTACTATAGGGGAAAACGATGAATGGACTGTTGCAAGTATTTTCCCTGTAAACATTAAGCCTGCTGGTGAGATCCCTGTACTACCAATTTGCAAAAATAGTAAGGAGCCAACCTGATCTGAATCCAGAAGACAGTAGTTCACCCGCAGTTGAACCAGTTGAGCAAGCAAGTCTAGAACTTGTCTCTGCAGCTGTACCGATGTTGTTGTTGTATATTGTTTCAATGCTTTTATGACAAGGGGTTCAAATAAACGAATGTGATTGTGAATAGCATTCTGTAACAGAGAGATTTTAAAGTAATCTAACATCTGAACAGGTCTCTGATTCAAAATCAAATTACATTTCAAAACGAGGAAAAACTATTGTAAATCTAAGGTACAGTTCTTTCAGGAGTATGTAGATACAAGTACCTTATCAGCACGATGTTTTGCTGCACTGCTAATGCTAGTTTTCAGCTGTGTAGAAACTTTCTGCAGGACATCAAACCATCTGCCATAAAAAAGCCAAAAAACCCCATACACATTAAAAAAAATATAGAGAGACAAGCACAAGAATCTTAGTAAAATGAAAGAGTGGTAACAAACTACAATACACTATGATTAGATTGCAGATTTGTGGACAACAAACATTAAGTAGAGAAAGAATTTCTGTTTTTTGCTGAGTCACCCTTCCATCTTTCATTTAAGGACACTGTCTGTTTGCCATAATGGGCAGAGGAACCTCATGAGGTTCAACAAGGACAAGTGCAGAGTCCTGCCTCTTGGAAGGAACAACCCCATGCACCAGGAGAGGCTGGGGACTGACCTGCTGGAGAGCAGCTCTGCAGAAAGAGACCTGGGAGTCCTGGTTGATAATAAACTAACCATGAGCCAGCAATGTGCCCTCCTGGCCAAGAATGCCAATGGCACCCTGGCATACATCAAGAAGAGTGTGGGGCCAGCAGGTCAAGGGAGATTCTTCTCCCCCTCTACTCTGCCCTGGTGAGGCCTCATCTGAAGTCCTGTGTCTAGTTCTGGGTTCCTCAGCTCAAAAGGGACAGGGAACTTCAGAAGACAGTCCAGCACAGGGCCATCAAGATCATCAGGGGACTGGAGCATCTTCCTTATGAGGAAAGGCTGCAAGAACTGGGGCTGTTTAGTCTGGAGAAGAGGAGACTGAGGGAGGATCTCATTAATATTTACAAATATCTAAAGGGTGGGTGTCAGGAGGTTGGGACATCCCTTTTTTCTATAGTATCTAGCAACAGGACAAGGGGTAATGGGATGAAGCTGGAACACAAAAAGTTCCACTTAAATATAAGAAAAAACTATTTCACTATGAGGGTGAGGGAGCCCTGGCACAGGCTGCCCAGGGAGGGTGTGGAGTCTCCTTCCTTGGAGGTCTTCAACACCTGCCTGGACATGTTCCTATGTGACCTGATCTAGGTTGAGCTGCTTCTGCAGGGAGCTTGGACTAGATGTTCTCTAAAGGTCCCTTCTAGCCCTTAACATTGTATAACTTTATGATAATTAGCCAATTAATGATTTTGAAAACAAGCATTTTAAACTATTAACCTTTTAAAAAACTTAAGTGATATCCATTTTAACAATTTAGCTCTGATTTGGGAAAGGTACTAGTGCTAATCAATAGTTTTGTCGCTACCAAGACAAATTATTCTGCTTAAGTCTACAATACACAATACATTAATTTTAAGTTACTTAACTCCTATACAATACTTGCACTTATAAAAATAAAAAGATATTCTAGGTCAAGTTAACATTGTATTATAAGGGAAGAAAATTACCCTGAAGCATCATGTTCCTGCTCGGCCTGAACCATATTCCTTAGACTAGCATCAGCCAGGGCCTGGGTAAAATGTGTGTATGGTGCCATGAAGCAATAATGATAGAGACCAGGTCGCAAATTGGAAGAACCTAAGCGTTGAGCTTTGCCTTGAGCTTTGTTGGGATTTGAAGACAAGCCATCATACTGAGAAGCCAGATTTGTCCCAAACAATGTTTTCAATAACTAGACAGGAAAATTGAAAGGGACAAAAAAGAATAGGTTAACATTAAAGGAAAAAAAATAAACACTTGACTCATCATCATCCCAACGGGTTTAAGAGAATAGGCCAAAATGCAAACTCTGGAGCACGTAGTCAAACACAAGATCAAAGCAAAAAGCTGGAAAAAAGCAATAATCCACATCTCACCCCAAAATATACGACTGTGTTTGCAACTAAAGTTATTTCCATGTGACAATTCAAACCAGAAAGCTCACCTCCCACCAAAATTAAACTTTGATGACTTAAACCTAAACATTTAACTGGAAGTCTGCAAGAAATCCATCAGTAAGACAGTTCTTTGCTTTCCAGGTGTTTGATGTAGTTAATTGGCTACAGACACACTTGGGAATGTACAAAACAAACTTGTTTTCTGAGCATCAGATAAAATAGTTCTTTGAATTGGAAGCAGTTCGAGAAGAAATTATGTTATTCAGATGGTATCAAGCTTCAGAACAAGTAATGAAAATGAAAGAAAATATGCTCTGCTCCACCTGGGCTACAGTTTCCTCACACTGCTTCCCTTAAAAGAATGGTCATCAATTGACGTCAAAATTAACCTTCCAGTAAGAGACAAAAAATTACCTCCTTACCTGCTGTACACACACTGTTGCCATTGTTGGTTCTCTGTTAAAACATGATTTCAGGTATCCCAAGATTTCTTCTACACACTGGAAAATCAGAAAAACAAGTGCACTTAACTGCATTTTTCTGCATTATATAAATGATTACTATGAAAACTGGAGAACAGTACTGCTTTTTTTTTTTTTTCCAAGTAAAACTACACTAACTTAAGGGAAGTCATAGAAGTAAAAAAAAAAGTAAGACCTACCTCCTAGTCTTAAAATACCACAATGCCTAACACCACAATTAAGGAGAGAAAATAGCAAGACACAAGGAGATGAAGAAGAGCAGTATGCCTTCTGACATTTTGTATATTTAACAAGAGTATATTTAAACATATTAATATAGTAAGAATGATTGAAGGCAAACCACTTTGCTGGAAAGAAAAATCTCCATGTGAAATTTAAACAGTAAAAAAGTGACTCCAACTTTCAATAGCAGCAATTTAATCCATAAAATCTGCTTTAGCACTTTACTCAACATTGTGGCAAAAGGCTTCTAGGATTACTGTCTCTCTTGATAGTATCAGTTTTAAAAACGTTCATACATGCCTTTTGCCAGGAAGGACCACAGATATTTAACAACTTAAGCACAAAAGAAAAACCACACAAATCTTATACCTTTCCAATGTCTTGAAGAGTAGCAAGCTCCAAGATCTGAGACAGAACATCTAAGGCAGATCGTAAGAAACACCCAAACTTTTCATTACTGTTCTGGAGATCCAAAGTAACCTGGGCCACAGAAGTGAAAACACACTTTTCTTAACAATTATTTAACAAGGAGATAAAAATCACAGAAAAAGGTGGGTATTAACACAAAAAGACCATTTGCCTGAAGTTTCATTATAGTTCAATCAACACCAGTGACAGCATAGACTCCCTTGGGAATTGCTGGAAAAGGAGGACTTAATTTTGACTATTAAAATGAAAGGGATCTGATAGCTTCAGGAAGGTACAGTATGCGGGAAAGCATGGGATGTTGACAAGTAACAGAGAAGGAATATTTCCTCAAAACATAGCAGGTGTGATAAGAATATACTCTCTGAAGTGTACAGATCAGATCTCCAAGCTGCTAGGGAATGCATCTTCTGTTACCTGAACTGAGTAACAAGGTCATCCATAACTGAGGACACTTGGATCTATCCAGCATTGCCAAGTTAGCACAGGATCATTTGGTACCAGCATTAGTGACAGCAGATAAACAAACAACAGGGTAACAATGCTTATCAGGGGTTTTTCTTAGGTTGGGTTTTCTTTTTAGTGGTAGTGGTTGAGATTTTTAAAATTTCTTTTGTGTGGATAAACTGTTTACACAGGCAAACAAGTGAGTCTCAATAGAAGCAGAGCTATGTTTAAAAGAAACATAGTGATTTCCCAACCACATTCTAACTCAAATAAACAATATCACGTAATACCTTATAATTAGCATGAGTTGCTTTCAAGACATCGTATAACTTCAGATATGATGGAAGATGATAAAAGCTTCCTACTGAAGAAGATTTACTTGTTGGAACGGGCCCAGTAGCATCAGTTTGCCTAGTAGCTTAAAAGTATATCATAGATTAGCACACATAATTTTTCTGGGGTGCTCATGACAAGTGTACTCAACATAATCTACCATAACTGAACTATGAGACCATGAATGTGTTGATCTGCATGAGTATTTTGAACTCCATAAACACATGCTGTACATGTAGAAAAAGAACTAGCACTCCAAGAAACTAGCCTGCCAAGTGAAGAGAAATTAACCTAAAGGGTTTTTATTGAAGTGCAAGTACAATTTACAAACCAGAATTAACATCCATTTCCTTCATTCATTACTAAGAAAAAGAAAGTTGCCAGGATTCAGAATCTTGTTCCCAAGAGCAATGGAAGTTATTCCTGGGAAACGTTGCAAAGCAACTTTCCAACTTCTTTTAAGTATAAAATATGCAAAAATTACTTCTTAATTTTACTCAACAGATGAGTACATTCAGAAAACATTGCTTTGAAAGTAGTTAATTTTCATAAAAAACCAAAACAGTAAAGAAGGTCTCACCCTCAGCTGCCTTTCCTGCAATATAGTAGAGAAAAGAACTTCTGACAGTAGGTCTACCAGCCTTTGAACTACGACTTCACAAAACAAGTTACTCAGTTTTATTTCTTCTCTCTAAGTCATAACCATATTTAGGTGGGGATGGTGGGTGGGAGAGTGAATAGGAGTAAGTGTGCCTACCTGGACTTGTTTCCCCACCCTTTTTAGGGCTCATTGGCACAGACGCCTGTTCAACAGACTCCCTCTCCTTTCCCTTCCTCCGAATTGGACTAAGAGAAGGTGGATTTGTGAGAGAAGGTAACGCTGCCTAGAAATAAAAGAAGCTTTATTAACTTTTACGGACAAGTAGCTTTTCTTCTTCTTCTTCTTCTACACAAATTCAACCATATTCATCCCTTGTTTAAACTTCTCTTTATTTGATTGTCATTTAAAGGGAAATGTGTCAGCTCTCAGGTTCAGGACATGAATTTTCTGGGTGAAAAAACAGATATTTAATATATACTCTACTTCCCTTCCCAGCTTCAGCATAAACCAATAAGATGGACTTAGAGCTCAATGACTAAACTTTTTGATTCCAGACAAGTAAGTGTCAAAAAAAAAAAAATACTCTCACATTTTTAAAATACGAAGAAATTACTAATCCTAACAACAGTGCTTTACAGTCACCAAATCAGCCTCAAAACATAGAGGTCTCAAAAAACCCAACAAACCCAAATCTGAACGTACCTCACATCACCTGTTTCAGAAGTCTAAATATTTTGCAGATAGGGGAGGTATTTTTAGCCTCAAAAGGAGCTCAGTGCATTACAGCCAGCCAACCAACCCCAAAGTCAACAAATGTTTGCAATGTAATACTCCACTTACTACACACATTTCTCACTAAATTGATGTTTCAATTAAGTTACCAGGAATAAAAGGTTCAAAGTTTAAGTTAGTATTACATACATTACAGAACAAAAGGAAAACCCACTCTGTAGAAGAACAATCTGCATGTTTCTTCTCATGTTACTTGCTCTCATCCAAGTCAAATTATCTAGATATTAGCTACCTGTAACAACTCCAAAATGTGAAGCCTTCGAGAAGTCTGCATTACAACAGTATTTAAGTCAAACCACTTTATTTTTAATCCATACCTTTACTGCGGGGCCAGGAGCAACATCATCCATTACATGTGCACAAATATTAATGACCTTCAACAGATGAGAAAAGAGCTGTTCTACTAAAGTAACAAGAGTTCGATCTGCCAGAGCTGGCCAAGGTTCCTCTTGCTTTGCAGCACCTTGGTTTGAATCTTCCTCCACATTCCAGGGATTCTTTAAGCACTTGGGAGCACTTGCTGCAATAGAAATTACATTCTTTAAAGAAGATCATAGAATCATAGAACAGACTGAGTCAGAAGGGACCTTAAAGACCACCTAGTTCCAACCTCCCTGCCACAGGCATGGACACAGTCCACTAGATCAGGCTGCTCAAAGCTCCATCCACCCTGGCTGAACACTTTCAGGGATGGAGTATCCACATTTCTATACAACCTGCTTCAGTGCATTGCCACCCTCACAGGGAAGAATTTCTGCCTTATATTGAATCTAAATCTACCCTCTTTCAGTAAACAAAAACTGTTCAGATAAACACTTAAGTATCAGAAAATTTTAGAAGCATATATGGTTATCATCTCAATATGAACAGAAATTCAAACAGGGAAAGAGTCTCTATTTTCAAAACCAAGAGTAAGTGCATAGTTTTAAACAATAAGAAAATGTTAATTCTTTGTAACCAGCCTGTACTAAACATACTTCACATTCCCTTTGGCAACTACAGGACGTTTACAATGTGGAGGCAGTATCTTTTCAAACCTCTTGTATTTAAGAAATTTCTTCTTTGGAATTTAAGACATTTCTGCTTAGCCTTGCAAGTATTGTGGTGTGCAATCAGAACAGAGTGAGATACAGGCTTCCTGATGGTAACAGTAAAAACATCAGGACACTTCTACTTCTCTTGTTCTGCCTTACCTGCAAGCAAGTTTCCAGTCAAAATCAAAGCATCCTGATGTGCAGAGAGGTCCAGTGGGAACCACGCTGATGAAAGGAGAGATAGGACCATACCAGCCATTCCAATGGTGCAGCCCCTCTGAGCTTCATCTGAAGCACTTGGCTGGGAAACACTGAAAGTTTAATTTTGGAATGTCATGACTCTTAAAATTGCCAAAATGGGGAAAAGAGTCTTAAGAAAATTAATGGCGAAGCAGACTGCTAATCTAAAACAACACAATAAATGCTACAGAAATACACATTTAACATTCAAGTTGGACTTATAAAAATGCAATTTGCAGCAGAGACTTGAAAACACCTTCTCTTCTTGAAGAGATGTTACTTCTTTCTTTATTTTTAAATGGCAAATACCAAAGCTGCTAGTGACATCTACTGATAAAGTGAAGAATTCTGTATTTAATTGCTAACCAGTATGGTCCTGAACTAGCCCCAGTTAAAAGTAAAGAGCATATGCAAGGGTAGAGATGAGACATGTAAGTTGCTGCTGCATTCCATGTTTAAAGGAAAATCACATTTTTGCACACAACTTAAGTTTCAAAAAGAGCAGGCAGATATCACCAAAAGCAGTTTGTCAGAACACTATGTGAGTTATACACATCATTTCAAAGCTGTTAAGACCCGCACAATACTACTAACCTGTCAGGGAAAAGACTTTATGCAACTTCTATATAAAGAAATTGTTTTCAGACTATTTTAATTAACAAATTACAAATACAGAAACTAAAACTTACACTAAGAATATCTATTATTTTAGCAAATGTACACAGGTAATTATAGTGCCCTTTTTCTAGAAGTATTTTAATTCCTAAGTGTTGTTTACTTAAGAAATCATCCATGTTGAGTTGTACTGAGTTGGAATGCAGCAGTTCCAATAGCTTTTGAATTGCAAGAATTACAATACTTAAGACAGAAAAGAAATTTGGTAAAATTCCCATGTTATTATCCATGTTGTTATCTTATTATTTCCCAGAACAGTGTTTCTGTCTTTCCATAAAGATAAAATTAACAATCCAAATGAGTAAGAACAGGGGCTGGAAATTTATGAAAGAATGAGAGGAAGGGACACAGGTTATGTGTTCTTGCATCACTGATGAATATCAGATGCATCTTTTTTTAAGCTGGGTAGACCAGAAGACACATTGTTGCCATTTGACATTGATTTTACTTTCCGGCTAAGTACTGCTCACATATTAAACCTACTCCACTTGTTAATAACAGATTTATATCTCAAAAGATATCAGTTAGAATGCTATACAGAGCACAACAGACTTACGGCCAGCAAGGTGAAAAAAAGGCATGCCAACAGGAAAAGTAGCTGGGAAAGGGTTGGTTTGCAGTTCTTGTTGAGGTTTGGTTTGTTTTTAAAACAAGATAAAATTTTGCAATAGAGTTTCAGGACACCAGAATAGTAAAATAAGAGACACAATTACAGTAACAAAGAAAATCAACACAAATGATGCTAAATCTATTTAAAAAACAAACAGTTTGACACATGTCCATCTTCAGTAGCTAGTTTTACAGCTCACATGGCACAGCACAACGATAATCAGAAGGTAAGATCAAAGCTTTAGAGTTGCCAACCATACAGGTACATTCTGAAGAAACTTTTCAGAATGTAAGCACTTGGGGGTTATCAGATATTACCTACATAACAATTATTACAGATAGCTCATCTGGTGTTCTGATTCAGTGTGCCAAATGAAAAGGATTTAAACACTGATTTGACACTTTCATAGTTATAAAAGCAATTAGAAACCAGTTTGCTTTACCCATTGTTTTTCAACATGAACATGAGACTAAGGTGAAGACAACAATGTTCTGTTTTTAAAGAGATACTACAATAAACAATATCCTGAAGATAAACATTCTTTGAAAAGCATGGAAAATCTTCTCCTGTTATTTATTTAGATAGATGTTGAACAAATGTGTCTTAACTACAGCAGTTGCAGCCATTCCCTGTGATATATGCCATGGTTCCAGAGTTGACAAAGTGCTGACACAATATCCTGATATCCTGACCTTACACTCCTCTGTATGAAGTTCTTAAGTAATTCTAAGTTAAGCTTAAAAGAGTATAACCTAACTAGGATTTCCAATGTACTTCTGTTTCCCAAACATGACTTTTAGAAGGTTGAATAACAGATGAGGGAACATACCCACAGTGCCATCCCACGCTCCAGGTGCAGACTGGAAACGTTGTGGAAAGAAGACACAAAGCTTCACAGCAGCCAAACTGAAAAGTTAACACCAAAAATTGTATCAGATTCATCACTGGAAGAGTTGACAACAACAAAGTCTCTTAAGAGTGAAAATTAAATATATTACTATTGCCATTGCCACAGTACCAAAGCTAAAAACACAAATACAGACAGGAAATAATTAAAAATAAAAGGCATCAAGCAAAGAAGAGACATGAAAAAGCGCAGCAACCAAGATAACTCACCGTAAGTGCTCTTGTAGTGGAGATTGTCAATGCATGGGAAATTGCTGCAATAACCCTTGAGAGATTGTTTTCCATGGTGACATCTGTTGGACTTTGCAGCATATTGTAACCTCTGTATGTTCTGAAAGAGAAACAGTTCCTCCACTAAAACATGGTCTTGAAAAAATTATGCACTTCTAAAATGATTATGGATTAAACTACTATTACTTATTTCATAGACTGCTTATAAAACACAAAATCATAGAACATTAAATATTATTTTGTTATATAAATACTATTTTAATATTTTTGCTTCTGCACTAGCAAAATCCATTTACTTTATAAACCAAATCCCTTTTTAAGCAAACAGAAACAATAGACCTACTCTCAATATCTAAGTGCTCTAGAAATCCCCATTAATGTAACATTAGTCTTTGCTTATGGCTCATATCAATCTAACGTTTTTGCATGTTCACAAACGTTGGATTATTGCTGTAAATACATACCTTTTTTGAAACAACACATGTTCACAAAGTTCTATTGTTTCCATACTATAGCATATAAAATCTAAAGTGATGTGATGTGATCAAGATCATGTATGGAAAAAGTACATAGTTAAGAAGTTCCATGACAAATTGATGGAAGCAAAAAGTTTTCATAAAGATATACAACTCATATTGCTGTAAGACAGGACATCTAAACAGAAGAGTTTAGGAAAGCATAGTTGGCAGCAAAAATACAAGAAGATCACACTATCAAAATAAGAATTTACTTCGAAATTATACAGGCAGTACAGACTTCTGCAATCACAATCATTAACAGGATGTGAAGAGTTCTAAATATAAATCACCATACCCGAGGAATAATGTAAATATATGATTGGCTTGTAAAGCTGAACTTAGTTGTGCAATTTAACAGACAAATAGAGTGACCTCAGGTGAAGACATGATAAAGTTTATCACAGAATAAAGGTGCCTTGTGATCAATGTGTGAGCACATCACTACTAACTGTCACACCAGTTTACTCTTTAAAAATCAGTCTGTTTCTGCAGAGCCTAAATCTACCACCGATGCTCCTACAAATTAGAAAAAGAATTCATAAGCACATGGATTTTTACGATTTAGGTATGATTTTAGGCACCATAAACTGAAATCAGCATCTACACTCCTGTTAAAGCAAGACAAGATATAACATACCTGGTGATAGTGCTCACTGCAAAGTGAGATGGTGGCTGTGTTTCATGCATTAGTAGTTTCAGGTAGACACTGCTTTGGTCTCTTGCTGCTGCCACAACTGGATCAGCCTGTCCTTGATCACAGTTATAAAACAGCTTTGGAACAAGCCTTAAAGATAATTGTCACAAATTATTATTCAGAAATTATTTTATATAAAATTTAAAGTACATTTAAAATACATTTAATACACAGTTCAGAAAGCTGCATGCACTAATCACATATATGAAATTGTAAACAGAAGCTGTTGTTAAAACTCATTGTTAAGCTGAATTCATCTTTATACAACTGCTCTTCATTATAATCAAGGAGCTCAAATTAGGAAAAAAGGAAATGCTCAAGACATCTGGTAGTTAAAAAACCCCATCTTTTATACAGATGTCTATTATAGATGCTACAACTACCACTTGGCTAGAGTAGTTCTCTCTGTGTTCCCTTACCTCTCCAGATACTTCCCTATGGATATCTGTGTCAACTGAAAATTAGTTTCTACTAGAAAAGGACAATTTTTCACCACCTGATTTCTACGCAGCAAAGGTTAAACATTCAATAAGACCCAGACTTCTTGAACAGCAATATTTTCAACTTAGACAACAGTGGAAAACTACAGTATATATTTTTTTAAATTCCACTGACAGTATTTCCAATGAATGTCCTTACTGGATGTTCCAAGTGGCTTCTGTAAGCTTGTAGCAGCTTTCTTGGGCAGTTAATTAATTTCCAACCTTAACACACACACTGTTACTAATTCAAAATGAAAACTCCAAGTTCCCATCCCTCAGTAATTCTTTCAAAATCAAGTCACAGAATCCTAGAACAGCAGAAGTTGGAAGGTACCTTTAGAGATCATCTAGTCCAACCTCCCTGTTCAAGCAGGTCAAACTAGATCAGGTTGCACAGGAACGTGTCCAGGTGGGTCTTGAAGATCTCCAAGGAAGGAGACTCCACAACCCCTCTGGGCAGCCTGTGCCAGGGCTCCCTCACCTCAACAGGGAAATAGTTTTTTCTTATGTTTAAGTGGAACTTTTTGTGTTCCAGCTTCATCCCATTACCCCTTGTCCTGTTGCTAGCTACTATAGAAAAAAGGGATGTCCCAACCTCCTGACACCCACCCTTTAGATATTTGTAAATATTAATGAGATCCCTCCTCAATCTCCTCTTCTCCAGACTAAACAGCCCCAGTTCCCACAGCCTTTCCTCATAAGGAAGATGCTCCAGTCCCCTGATCATCCTGGTGGCCCTGCGTTGGACTGTCTCCAGCAATTCCCTGTCCCTCTTGAGTTGAGGAGCCCAGAACTGGACACAGGACTCCAGATGAGGCCTCACCAGGGCAGAGTAGAGGGGGAGCAGAACCTCCATTGACCTGCCAACCACATTCTTCTTGATACATCTCTGAACAAAAGCACCAAATGCTGATGTAACAGCATTTCTCTGCATTACAAATGCTTTTAAGTGGCAGAATTTTCAAGGTTTCATTGTTCTTTGTTATTAGGAATGGACAAGAATTAATAGCCTGAAAAAACTAGGGAAGTTACTTCTCTGACAATAAAATATTCCAGGAATTCTGTATTAGATGCTCCCAACTTCTTTAAAAATAAAACTTGCATCCTTGAATTCTAATAAATAAACTACCAACTAACCCTTAATGTTTGGTGCATTTATCTGGACTGCAGCTGTAACTGTAGTAGGTTACAAGAATCGATTGCTTTTTAAACAAGATCAGCTACTTCACCATAATCACTGAGCACTGAAGTTTTAAGACACACTGCTTACAACCACAGGGAAATTACAATATTTGGGAGTTAGGACAAGCCAGTAGTACTGCAATATTTTATATCCATCAGTTACTGTCTAGATACCGAAGGAATTACTTCATCATGCAGAAAACTAACTTGAAGTTGAAATTGAAAGTGACTCTCAGAAAATAATACAGTTAAACATAACTGTAATGATAATTAAAAAAAAAAGCACAACTGGCTCATGATTCAGAATGGTGTATGCTTTAGGTACCATAAAGATCAACTTGTCTCTCACTCCTCATTTAAACAAAAACATTTTTAAAAGTCTCTAAGGCATTATATTAGTTACAAGCACACAGTAACATGCAAATGTTTTTCTTCACTCTGGAAGAAAAACCCCTCAAACATTAGGTACCTCGTTAATGAAGCTGCAGCTACGTGTCTCACTCTTGGATCTTCATCTCCAAGTAGACATATTACAACGTTATTAAGTACTCTCTCTTGAAGTTTTAGTAGCTAGAAAGTAAATTAGAACAGTAAAACTCATTGGACATTTTCATCATTTGATCAGACTGTTAAACGGCAGATGAAATCTCACTGTCACACAAGTCTTTAAGACAAACTTTACCTTAATGGGATCAAATTATAAACATACCAGAGAACACTAGGATGTTTGAATCTCGGAAGTAAAGTATCTTTGCAATTACAACAATGTCTCAGAACATGAGCCTACCTATACAACACATACATGCAATAATATCAGTGCTGTCAGAATTTAAACATGAAGTGCTGAAATTGCACTGGTGCTTTAATCCAGAAATACAATATGCTGATTGAACAATTTACTTACACCAGTATAATGATGAATACCTCTGTGCAAGCTCTCAGTTTTTCCTTCCAAGAAGCTGACAAGCCTATAGTAAAACAGAATTTAGAGTACATTAGTTGTACTCTAACGTACAACAACTCAGATGGTGTTTCTCCCCTCAGTGTTCTTTTTGTTTATTTTTTAAAAATTCCACTTCAGGGAAAAATCAAATAGTAAACCACTACTTTCTGATAAAGCAAGCTATTTGCTAAACTACCATCTGATTACTGTAATAGAATTGCTTTCTACAATAAAAAACATTATTTACACACTGTGTTTGTAACTCTACTTTTTTTCCCAATGTATAGAAGAAAAGCCAGACTGCTGTGAAAAGATGGTAACACACTCTAAATACCACTATTCAGAAAGAGTCCAATTTTGTATGACTAAAGAATTTTCACAGAAACACCTTTTGTCCTTCAGCTTAGAAGAACCTGATGAGAAGGAAGTCATTCACTTCAGTATAACAGAAACTGTGCAGCTGAAGAAAGCTGACTTATAATAATGTAGAAGAAGTCAAGGACTTTTTCCTTAAAAAAAACATACAACTTGATATGAAATCCAAGTTAGTTTCCAGATTATATGGTCTCACTCTGATCACAGATTTACAGAAGACTTGATAAAACAAATCACTGAAACTCGTACAGAGTGTTACTTGGATTGGGCTTGGTGGTGAAGTTAATGGTAACTTGACAAAGGGATGCATATAGTCCTTACAGGAATGATTGGTCTGGATTAGCTTTACGAAATTAATTAACGTTTTAGAAGAAAATGCTCCATTGTGGTTCCAGTTTCTTACATACAGCACCTTTGCACTGCAGCTACAACATCCATGGAAAAATATACACACTTACCGAAAATCCACCTCTGCAAGTGTTTCCAGAAGTTCTGTCCGTACCAGCCAATATGAGCTGTTCTTCAGCGTAAGGAGGTCAACAATTAATTGTAAACCGAGTTCACTGTAACTGCTGCTACATAAGCTCATGATGCAATGCTGAGAAGAAAAAACAACCTTCAGTTACATTATAGATTTAAGTGATCATAAAAATCTTGTTTATTTAGAATACTTTAAAAAGTTATTGCTTAAGAACTAGCAGGAAGTAGCAGAACTAGGTACTGTGCAAGCCTAGGACACCAGCTCCATGTGAACTGCTAAAACCTGCTGCTGAATTTCAACTCTGAAAAGGAATACCAGCCCCAGAGATCAGAGAACTATCCTCCAAAGAGTAAGGTCTGAAACTCACAAGGATTAAACACCACAAGCACTATATTCTTACAAGTTCAAAACCAGTCTCTGCTTATTTCCACCTGGTATTTTTTAGATATTTGGTTTTGATTTCCAAAGCTTTTCAAGAAGTCGTACCTCCTAATTTTAACGACTGTTCAACTACATGCACAGTGTGTGACCTTGGAAAAAGTTATAGATCTCTACACTTCTGTGTCTCATTTAACTACACAAAAATGTACCTTCTTAACAACACAAAATGTTTTAGAACATTTCTGTCAAATGGTATGAAGTCAGGCTTATCTATCAAGAAAAAGTCAAAACTGACTAATGTAAGTTGCCTGAACTGAACAATTGTAATGAAGTTTTCTAAAAAGCCATTATCATAAGTGTAATCATATATGAAACCATTACATATAAACAATAATGTTATAGAACAAGAAGGTTAAAAAGATAGTAGCATTTAAAGCTAACTGGATTTCTTTCCCTCAGTGGCATCACAGATCCCTCCTCTTAGCACATGAAATCACACCGTCCACTCATTAACTATTTGCACTTTACTAAATGCTACACTTGGCATCACTGACCCACAAGCTGTAATACAGTCAGCCAATTTCCTTTGGCCTCTCATTTGTCCTTGTTGTTCTGCTTTTTTTGAAAACCCATCAAGGAAAAGCTCCCTCCTTCACCCCTCTGCTTTTCCTCAGATTTTTCTACAGAAATGTCACACACCTGAAGTTCCATTCAAATTCAGCTACTGTCTCTACTTTAACAATTGTCTGATGGATTTTGCACCCAATTTGAAACTTAATTTCCTCACTTAGAAAAGAAAATATTATTTCAGAAAAGAATCACTATTTTCCTGTCATTTCTCACATTTGATTTTTGCTCTCCACAGAGAGGCTACAACCAGGTGTTACAAGTTCATACCTCCCTGCTGAGGCTAGATATCCTTCCTATTAATGTAACATATCAATACATTTAGGACTTGCAATATCACAATTAGATTACATTGCTACACAGTCTAACCAACATCATTATTTTTCAGTTGTTTGTTTCTCCATTTCTGCACCTGAGCCCATGTCTTCTATAATAAAGTTATTGGGGAAGAGGTAAATTTTCATTGTATGTTTATATACTTGAGCATCCCAGGATCCTGCTCAATCAGTAATGCCCCTGTGATCTGTGGTGGTGTAAATAACTGCTTGTGCTTACCCTCACAGCTGTACAAGCCAGTTTGCAGGTAACAGAGGACTCATCTTTCAGCGTTTTCTGTAGCAGAGGTATGCAGTCTACCAAGGAGAAAATATTTCCTAACAAAGAAAAAGAATTCAGAGCAATGAAACAAAGGAAAATTTCCACTACACCAGATGCTCAAATGCTTAAACTTTTACCTGTTGAGCTTCTGACATTTATTAGCCACTTTTCCACATCAAAGCGTGATTTAATTAGAATGGAGTTGATAATTGTTCCACACAGAATGGCTGTAGCTCCTCTAATCTGGGGATCTCCATGGTCAATGTAGTT
Organism: Colius striatus; assembly: GCF_028858725.1. NCBI lineage: Eukaryota > Metazoa > Chordata > Aves > Coliiformes > Coliidae > Colius > Colius striatus. Next base: position 89,991,439 of record NC_084761.1, read on the forward strand.
CAGAATATCTGATACATACTGCTCCTCTAAAAAAATAAGTAACAACTACTTTATTTTATAGTCTTAAGACTTCATTGATCTCTGTGTTTCAGTGGAAGTATGAATTATTGCACAGTCATTGGTAGCATATGCGTAATATGCCCAACTTTAGTTCTCTCTTTCAGAGAGTCCTTTCATGTAATCTACAGATCATACACACTATCCAGACCAATGATTGCATAAAACCCCTAGTGATACCTTTCAATTACACACAAAATGCTCCAGGGAAATCCAAGAAGGGTTTTAGTCAACACTGCACTCTTATATTAAACCAGCTGAATACTCCAGGTTCCTGCTGATCATATTGTAGCATTCATAAAAATGAAACAAATGGTTTATAAATGGTTTCTTCTGGTTTATTTTAGGCCATCTTACAGATGGTTTCTAAGATAAACAAATCACTTCCACATAGCAGTTGCACTAAACCACTTTCAACTTGTGAGAAGCTCCACAAGCTCGTCCACTGAAATTTAACTCACTACAAAAACCAAAATCTCACCATGTGTGCTACCAGTGCAGACAGTAAGTTCATTCCAGCTGGCATAATATCTGTTGGCAAATGCTAAACTGGATATAAAAATTTTCCATATAGATGGCTGGCTCACCTATCTGAAAAGCCAAGCACACTATTAAAATGGAATATGTGAACTGCAACATACCGTACTCTTCTCCCATTGCTTCAAGAGGCATTTTATACAGCTTGCTGAAGAAAGACTCGGGGTGAAGCGCAACAGCTGCTCCAACACAACTTACTGCCAGAGCTTTTACACTGACTCTCACATCTCTATCAGGAACTAAAGCTGAGGAGGGAAAAAAAAAAACGGAGGGGGAAGAGTATTTAAAAGATTCCAGAATTGTTTTGAAGTTAATTAATAATTCTGTATGATATAAATAGCTTAGCCTGGACAAAAAAAAAGGCAGAGCAAGTAGTTCCCATTTATCAAAAGCAGCAGTTACACAGAGTCTTCAGGCTTTTTTAGAAAAAGATAAGAAAAAATTACCCACTCACTTCCACTCCTGAGACTAGAACTACTACACTGTCTTTCCAAGTACACTACACTAGCAGAGCACATGAACAAATATCTTAGAAATGGGGAAAATCTCAAACATCTTACACACTCACTTCAGTGTTATATGACACATATACATGCCTGTGACACAGACCGCCCAGTGAAAGAAATGGAAGCACCAGTGTATGGAAAATCCCTTCTGACATTTTACTGCTACACTGCAAAGGTTAGTAACTCCTGAGCCCCAACAGCCTCCTCTAACAATCACTGTCAAAACGCTTCTCTTGAGCCATCACATGTGAAAAAACTGATGAAAAACGCCCACATTAACTACAAAATGTTAAAAAATGAAAAGAATTCAACTTTAGATTTCAGCTAAGTCTTTGAAAGCCTTAAATCAATTCTCTGCTTTACTACACCGACTGACTCAAGGACAAGTAGGTACACAATAACATTCCTTAAACCCAAAAGACGTTGGAAGAAATCAGCATAGAATTCAAACACAAACGAGTGCAAGCTAAAAAAAAAGATACTTTAAATCTTGTTTTAATTAAAAGAATTTTGGAACTGTAAATGAAATCATTTATAAAGCTGTTAAGACAACTGAAATAACTATATTCTTCTGAACTTGTTTTTAGGAGTTTCAACAGAATGCACTACAACTCAGAAAACTGTTATCTCACTGAGGTATTTAAACTTTTACAGTGAACAAGTTGTGCACCCAACACTGATAAAAAGAATACTGATATTAGATTGCCTTCAGAGCTTCATACTATCTATAAACCATCATGGCCCCACAGGTTAAGCCTCATAATAATTTATATTAAGTAATTAATTATTTGACTTATGGTTTAGGTTATTTTAACTCTTCTTTAGATGCCTTGTGGTTCAAAATAGGATTCATTGGCAAGTGGTATAAATTTTTAAGTGTTTTTAGGTTTTTATGTATTCTGGAACTATCATTTAAATCATAACTTACAAAAAAGCCCCACCCCCAAGAGCTCCAATAAAGTGAGATTCAAAGCCAGTATCATTTCCAACTTTGTACAGAGAGACACGTGATAAACCAATGAGTCTTGAACAGAAACTTACCTCCTTTCTCCCCAGTAAGTAGAAAAGAGGCTGACAGAAGTCTTACGCAGTGCACTAAGGGAGCAGAATTTCCATCGGTATAGTGACCTATGTCTCCCTTTACCCTGGACGGCTACAGAAGGCAATTCACAATTTTAAAAACAGACAAAAATTAGTCTTCAATTTACATAAAATAGTAAGCACAACAAGATTGAGAAAAACTGTACATCTACCAGTGTGCAAAAGTTATAATACAAAATGTGTTTAATACATGTTTCAAAAAATGCCTTTAAAACATGACGCTTTCAGGAAGTTTGCATCCAGTATCAGAACTGGTTTAGTTTTATCACAAAAACAACAAGCATTCTGTAGATTTTTCAAATGATCCAGACTTCTTGTTTTCACCTGAAGGAATCTGATATATCACTTTTTGTCACCAATGATCTTCGGAAACTTTGTATAAGAACTAATTTATTCCTAGTTCTTTCCAAAGTAGCCTGACAAACTTCTGTAGTTTCACATTTAGATTTCCCCAGAAGCCCAAGCTGACCTAACTGTATGCCGCAAACAAAAGGACTTTTGCCCCAACTCTGAACAGGTTTAAAGCTAAACTCAAAAAATAGTAAAAGGAAACCAATAACTTGTGGTTAGAACAGCATGAGCCTCTTTGCAGAAAGAATGTCTCAAAGAGTAACACAATAACTTCTGAGGAGATCATGAAGTTACCTACACAAGCTAGCAACCAGTACAAAGCTATTTTGGGTATACTAGTCTACTCTAATAATGTACAGACAAAAGGAGTTTCTGTTCTCAGCAGTTTGTGGTGTTATGGTTTGATTCTGATTACATTCAAGGTGTCAACACCTGAGTATTCACCTTATGTTAAAGGAAATTCAGACAAAACTCAGATTTATTGTTCAACCTTAGTTATGCTGACTTATAATGAAGCACACCATATACACAGGCTACCCACATTTACCACTAATTTACATGATCATAACTGTAACTGTTTTTATTCCTAGCTGTTTTAAACTTTAAACAAGACCACTGTGACTACTTCTCACCTTATTTTCATGATCACCAGGATCAGCTGCATCTTCTTTTGACGTAAATCTATCTACACTGCTATCAGAAGGCTGCCTACTATGGCTCATGGTTTTCAACATGTGAGGCTGTTGAAGAGCTTTAGGAAAAGGAAATTAATGACATACCATTTCAGATGCAAATTAAAAGCATTTTAATTGAACTCAATTATAGAAACATGAAAAATAAATTAGCAGTGATCAAAACAAATGATTCATTAGAGGTGTTGAAATATATTCCATATATTTTAATCTAGTTATTTGGCTTTCATATCCATTACACAAGTCTTCAGTATCTTAGAAGTTAAACACCCAAGATGCACCTATATCACCTGTCTTAAAGGTGTCACCAGTTCTGTGTCCATTCATCCCACACTGCCCGCCCCCCCACCCTCCTCCCAAATTTATCAACATACCAATAGAAGAACTTCTGAAAGATTCTGATGAATCATCTTGGAGAATATTTGCAGTTTCATCTTCCTCATCCTGCAGCTGCCCAATCTGCATTCCAGAATACTGCCCCTCAGCACCCTCCAAAACCTACATAGCGCAAGGACAAGACTTAAAATAACTTAAACACACTGCACTAAATATCACACATGCAGTGTTAGTAATCTAGAAATAATTTGAAAGCAAACATGAGCCTGGTAAATATTAGTGTATAACTGCATGCAGGCCTCAAAGCAGTTCTCCTCTTCCTCCAGCATTTGGGCTATTAGAGGCCACAGTGTCATCTTGCAGTGTCCCACCTGAGCCATCAATTTGGATGTTTAAGACTAGGGAACTGGAACACTAGGTGCATTGCCTCCCCTGCAGCTATTCTTGCTCCCTCTTCCAAACACACCTGTCCCTGTACCTCAGCAATTACAAATCACAACCAACACCCTTACTGTCACAAACTGAACTTATCCCTTGCTGTAAAACTCTCATGTAACCTCACTTATCGCCGACATGTAAAACCAAACTCAGAACACACTGTGTAGTACAAAAAGGGACACAGTTAAAATATGTTAAAATTCCTTCATTCTAAACCAGAGATGCTGGCACTTCTGGAAGAGTTTGGCCATTGGTCCCAATATAATATATAGGAAGTTAGGTATATGGAAAAATAACTATAAAAAGGAAAAAAAAGAGACTAAAACACAGTGAAAGTAAAAGTAAAAAACACTTCAGAGTTAAGTTTATGAGAGGACAAAATAGTTATTCAGTTACTCCTCAGCCTTATAAGCTCCTGGTAATTATTCATTAAAAAGCCCTTGTGTAAGCAGGACAATCACTTAGTTTGTTAATTACAAAAAAAATCATTTCACTTGCAAACATCAATTCCTGTTTGCAAACAGTATGAAAGGCAACAATGGCAACAGCCTGATGAGAATTTGATAGGAATATGTCTTGTCATAAACACAACTTGTCAACAAATGCCTGCTCACTTTGGCCTCTGCACTGCCTACATCTAATCCAGAGGCAGAGCAATTATCATGACTCCTTTGGCTCTTGAATCCTCACACTTGCACGAGTATTTGCTTATCATAATTGTGACTTTACCATTTATTGCAGTGGTAAGAAACTGTGACTCTTCCAAAGTTACTATCAGCAAACTTAAATCAAAAGTTTGATGTTTCAATAAAAGACAGTCTATGTTTTCCCCTTTCTTGCACTTTGTGCCCTTGCTCCCAGTAATTGTATTTTTGCTGTTTTTATTACAACCTCACAATATACTTCCCTGAAATGTATTAACATACCTATACTGTATGCACATTTCAGGTGTTAATTAGACATGTAACTGCTATGTTAGTAAATCATGCAGTATTCACTCTGTATAGGAGAAATCCTTAAGATGGAATAAAGAGGCAAAAAAAAGACTTGTGTTGCCAAGTGAAAAAGCACAGGCAGAAGACAATGTGAAGCATCCAGTCCAAAAGTATTCCTCTATCATTCCAAATAGACTGTTCACCCTTTAACACTTCCATTAGTCCTCCTGCAGCCAAACAATTATTAATATGTCTATACAGAATGAAAGATATTCTGCTAAGAGGATATATTTATGACAAGCCTTTGATATTGACATTCTTCCAGTAAGAGACAATCTGTTAATGTCCTCATATGACCTACCCAGTGAACACAGGGATTACACCTTTGCAGTTTTAACTACTGCTGAAGTGAAAGTGTTAAAAGGAGGTCAAGCTCTCCAATAGAGGTGTGAGCTGCTGACCTTTCCATTGTTACTAGCTGAGGATGGAAAAGTAGAAGACGAGTAAGTAGATGAATCCAAGTCTGGGCCCTCCATGGAAGAGCTCTGAGATATGTCGGGCCCCTCGGTAGAAGGGGATCCCCCCTCTGCCTGTTGCACACTTACAATTTCAGAACTGTCCGAAGGGGTTACAGCAGAGTCTGGACCTTCTGTAGTAGTCTGAGAGCTATCACTAATTGGTGAGGAAGCCTGTGTACCATCATTCAAGTCCATAGTGGGATCGGACTGGACAGCACTGATCTGGCTGGAGCTTCGGCTAAGCACATCATCTTCTTCCCCTTCAGTAGCTGTACTTGTCAAATCACAGCTTGCCAGGTCTACAGAGTCTGACTGCAACGTATGCTGAGAACGTGGCTGCTCAGTAATGATATCGTGTCCGGTAGGATCAGCAGCTGAACTGCCTACAGACCCAGCTGTTGATACACCCGATGAAGAAGCTAGGTCACTGGTTATTTCACCTTTCATAGAAGCTGCAAAACACAGATATTTATCAGTCAATCATGTGTTTAAACTTGTGTTTCACTCTCAATACTATACCACATACTAAGACACATACTAAACTAGTCTAAGGAAGTGTATAGCTAAACAGTTAAACTACAGGTAGGGCAATAAGTATCTGTAAGATGCCATTCTATCTATACCAGTAGCTCAATGTCTCAACTTATCCAATAAAAAAAATAAAAATGCAGTCAACTTCATTAGGTAAGTTTTATACCCAGGAGTATTTATGGTTTCAGTTTTGTTAGCATGTCTTGAGTGTCCATCCTCTTCCTATTCACCACAACACATCACTGTGATATTTCACATAGCTTAGTAAGAGAATGGATTCGTAATGTAAAATAATATAAGTTGACTGTAGTGCTAAAGGGAAAGCCAGGTACCTGCAAACGATGCAGCGCTGACATCTGATCGGGTTTCAGAATCATCCTCCAAACCCTCTTCCTCACCAAGAAGTATTTTACCTGAGAAGTGATATAGGAAAACCTTTACAGTTTTCAAAAATTATCATCAACCTGAAATGCTGAACAGTTGAATTCACTTAGATGTAAAATCTACTTTGAAAAAGTTATCCAACTAATTTTCCAGAGCTGTGACAGGCAACAGATGGAAAAGAGAAAGGAGTGAAATAAGTGAATATCCAGTCCCTCACTATCTGATCAGGAGAGAAACAGACAGCAGTGACAAGGAAACACACAGTTAAGTAATTTTATTGAGCAGTATAACCATTCAGGAAACTACCTATGACCTATTTTTGTGGACTATATTTCATCCCTATTAAAAAGGACTGGATACCTGTCATCTGGATGTCTACTCTCAAGTCAGAAGGACATGAAAGCATCACAAGTAACACAATAAATAAGAAAAAATAATTCCTCCTTAAGACTACGAAAATTGTCAAAGACTACTTGCAGTTTGGGGATTGGAACTCCAACAATAACAGAATGTAAAACATCTAAGGGGAAGAGCAGCACAGACTAGAAGCAAAGAAAAACATAAGCGGGACAGGATGATGAGCCACGGACCACATCCATTAAGATTCAAGGACTACAAAGGCATCTATCTTCAGAGAGGCTTTTGCCATGAGATAGCATGGGAACCACTTATAATCTAACACCTATAATCATCCCTGAGTTGCCTTACTCACAGAGTAATATCTCTTTAAAATAGAGGCAGTAGAAAGAGAAAGATAGCTGCAGATGCACACTGCCTGGGAGCCAACTGCATTGAAAAGGCAGGATACAGAGTGCAGAGGGAGCTACTGAGCTTCTAGACCTCACAAGTCTCTTGCTGAGACAGAGGGATTCATAACTGCTTTGAGATAAGCCTCTTTTGTCATTCAGAACAAGCTTCCCTTATAGTCTAAGATTCATCATGCAAGACACCAATATTTTGATAACTCTAGGTGAATTCTTTTGCATCTAATTTAAGTTACCAACAGGTAAAAAAAAGCGTTATCAGACTTCTGTGTTAATTTATCACAACTGCTTTCATACATAGTAGTAATGCTGTAGAATCGTCATCCTCTGGAAAGTATGTTTTATGCTATTCAAACCTGTAAGGTAGGCAAAAGAGTAACCATTTCCGTGTATGTTCTATGTAAAATAACAGCAACTGAAGAACTACACACTCCTATGGAAGAATGGGTAAAATGCTGCTAATAGGTCCCCCCAAAAAACATGAAAGACAGCATTTTTTTCTCTATTCTTTCACATACTAACATCCATTTCACTGAAACAAACCAAGATATTGTTCCGCTTTCCACAGCTGATCACCTTTATATGTAAGTGAAAGAGGTCAGATGCTGAAAAACACTTATTAGGTGTATTAAGCTTTGATGTTTAAAAGAGTCTATAAAGCAAGTTTCACAACATTTTGCTATTTGAAAAAAAAACCAAAACAGAAAGTTAAAATGCAGAACACAGGCTTCATTTCAAAATGGGCTGTCAGTCTTTTTTGTAAATAATTTTCTGAAGCTGAAACAAACCAACCAACATAGACCAGTTGCTCTGTTGGTCCAGAGCAGTAAGACTAAAAGGACATGGAATGTCTGAGTTCTTAAGTTAGAGGCATAGATTTCTGTAGACCAGTCTCACTTTATATCCCTACACTCAAAGTGCTATTACAGTTAAAAGTAGTTGCATCCATGGCCAACACGAGAAGCCTACTACTCTATGTGGTAATAGGCTGCAAGATGACTTCAAGTAATAGGCTTGATTTTTCTTTCTACAATGGGGAGCAGCAGGAAAGTAATAATTCACAGTTTGAAATCAAACCTGTACAAAGTACAAAATTGTAAACAGATTTATTCAAATTAGCTTAAATCAATTTAAACCATTGGTTTACATTACAAAATCTTCACACCATGGCCTTGAAAACTCAAAGCTGATGACTAATACATGAAGGAAAGGTTAGCATTTTAACAAGTACTTTAATTGAATTTACACTACTACTAATACTTTAAAGTTACACTGAATATTACTAACAATTCAAAGTATCAAAGCTATAATTCACCATTTTTCATTTAAAAGTGTCATACCTTATTACTCTGATTTGCTGCATTGTCTCACCCTTGGATGCTGCAGCACTACCCACGTTTAAAATACACTTGCTTTCTGTTTTTTTTAAGCTACAAGCACTATTTAATCCAGCTCAGATCACTATTTCACATTTAGGTATACTCTTAAAGTATATCTGCATATTCTTTAAACATTATGAGATTCCTTGCACACAAAGATGGGAAAATGTTTGGAAAAAAATGTAAGCTACTCACTCTAATGGCCCTTAGAGTTTGCATAATCTCTTTTAGTCTTAAGAGAAACTTCAAGAAGTAGTTTTTCAGTATTGCACATCTCTGCTTACTATATTTCCACTGACTGCACTACACTCACACACAATTCCACTGCAATAGCAACACACTGCTCAACTAAATCAAGTGATCAAGCTGTTACATAGCTGTATCTATAGTGATTCTAGTACTTGTATGACTGGATTTAATCCAAGTGTAAATGAATAAGGAGAAACGACGTACTTTCATGTACAATCTGGGAAAAGAATGCTTCAGAGAAAATAGTATTTAAAATCCTGATAAATTATCTATTGAAGAAACAAATCAAAATATACAAAATGTATAGAATTAATCATCAAGAGTAAAAAAGCAATAAGAAATCATCGTATCAAAGCATGCAAACATACACGTGCATTAGTGAAAGAAGAAAAAACCCAGGCCTAACAAAACCAGGAAGGTTAAGTACTTTGTGAGTTATTTTAAAGGTTAAATATTATCATCAAAATTAAGAATGCCTTGTTCAGGGAGATTATTTTTAGATGTGCTCTTTAAAAGTGAAAATTGCATCAATATTCATCACCATAACTTTGCCAGTGAACTACAGCAAAAGTAAGAATTACACTGCTTGAAATAATTTTAGAATATCTTGATTGCAATATTGGAAATCATATCAGAATTCTTTTAAGACTGACTAATTAAACTCAGCTGATAACACAAAGGTAATTGAGAATGAAGACTGAAGCTCAGCAAGACAATGAGATGGGAGGGGAAGAAAAAAACTACAAAAAAAAAGAAAGAAGAGGATGCAATTAAAGATTTGGTTTTGAAAATAATCACCTTTATGCTTTCTCGCAAGAACAGGGCTGCATGAAGACCCCCCTCCAGCTGCAAATCACAGAAAGTAACACATCAGGGCAAAGACAGAGCTGCTGAAATCATGAAGGAATTCTAATAGCCACAAATGGGAATTAAAAAAACAGAATCCAAAGCCAGGAAGTAATAGAAAACTTGTTGCTTTTAAAGTTCAAGTTTTTTGGATCATTTGCCATCAAATGACTTTTTATTTTTCTAAGCCACTTGTGTAAAGTTTATTTTTAAAAAAGTATGCTCAAAATTTCACTGCTATGATTGCTTCCAGCTAATGAATTACCTTCTAATAGCAGCAATATTAGAATGATCCATTAGTTGATACAGAAGACCTTATAGAAATCCAATCAGAGATTGATTCTTTTGAAACAGGTAAGTAGTAGTTAAGAGACAATTTTAAGAACATGCACTTCACAGACAAGAACAGTTTGGATAAACTGATTTGAACAGTTATGGATAAACTTAAGTCATGCTATAATTTCATGCTGGTTTTGGTATTCAGCAAGGAGCTCTCAGTTAATATAAATTTAGATTAGATCAGCCTTTTATAAATCACAGTTGTCAGATGCTTGGTGAGAAGAACATTAATTTTGTGTGGGGAAAAAAAAAAACCAACCTGTCACCACAGTTAACTCATTCTGTGCAACCAACAAAACCATCAACAGAAACTATAGTAAATACTCTGGAGTTTGTCATTAGTCAATGAATGTATACCCATTTAAAGGAAGGAGGGAAAAAACCTTTACTGTGTCTGGGGTGAAAAATGTCATGCATAACTTCCTAAGTGGAATTTTATCCTTCCTACTTTGGCTAACACTGAGAAATAGAGCTGGTGATGCATATTCATCTCCTTTTACTTGAATTATCAAAAAAATGGCTTACCTATAAGTTCCACTATGCTCCCACTGCGGTTCCTGACGGCAGATTCATCTTTGGATACACTGACCTGTGCAATACCCCCTGAAGCAGTCAGGGCGTGGAGAAGTTCAGGTGGTGGTGTTCTGAAGAGCTGTTGCAATAATTCTAAAGCTCCAGTCACAACGTTATGGTCCTGATGCTGGGTGTAATGCAAAGTCAACTCATAAACCTAAAACCCAACAAAGTACTGGAGTAAATCTTTATGAAGATACAATATACTACATTTCTTCTCATATAACTTCAGTGGTGCATTACAAATGACTGACGTTTACCACATCTAATCTACACCACACTCTTGCAAGAGAAAAATGTCAATTAACTGCCTTTTTGGTAGAAGTCTGTTATAGAAGGAGGAATGGTATCAAGGAACACTGTAAGTATTATGAAGTTCTGTAGCTCCTTTGGGAACACCTAAAAGGTGCTGCTGATGCATTTTACTGGGACTTCTGATCATAATTTATCAATAATTCCAGTCTCTGAACCAATTCTGATTTACCAATATAAACAGGAATTTGAGGAAACAATTCAGAATGTTCAACCTCAAACTAGTGCTGTCTCATACTACACAAAAGATTTATTTATTTTCCTTCCAATTAGTACTCTTCAGGTTATTATTACTATTTTACCTGTATAAGTTGTTCTGGTGAAGGTGAAATCTCTGTTTCTTTTCTTGTTACACCAAAACTGCCTTTCAGGCTGGTATCCTTTACTTGTTGTTGCAATAAAGGTATGAGATACCTCAGTGTAAGTAAAACACCCAGAATTAAAAGAGTAGGATGATCATCATCTACAGGAATCAACAAGCCTGGGGGCAGAAAAGCAGCAGTCAAATCACTTAATAACAGTAGTTAGTTTCAATACAAGTGTTATTTCACATAGTCCATATAAAAGCTTCTTTAATAAATAAATAAAAAACCAACCAAGCTCACAAATAAAATCCCACCAGAACAAACAAACCCCATTAATACCCTAGTAAGAATGCTTTCTAGCTGCAGACACATTTTAAAATAAACATTACTTAAGATTCCTGACGACTTAAGCAACGTGTGAGAACAGAGGACCCTGTTTCACCTTCCCTGTTCCCTACCTCTTTTCTCTCAATAAAAACACAAAATCATTTCTTTTTTGTAATACTCAATGCTTTAACCAAGTGATCTAGACTCTCTAGTTGTCCTCATCTGCCTCCTCTCTCCACTTGGCAGTTTAATTAAGGTCAAACATAACTCTTTCACACACGTGCACATTACTATATCCTAATTAATGACATTTACAGTTTTCTCTCTTCCCACAAGTATTGGGAACTCTGTTCAATATACCCATCTGCTAACCAGAATCTAACTCAAAACATATGAAGTACAAATCTAAGTTAAGAAAGAAAACACATTTTATCAAGGAAAAAAACCAAACCAAAGCCAGAATAAACTCATGGATTTCCTAACAGTGCTGCTGTCTGGATGCAGTGTCATGGCGAGGACTTTATAGATCACCACCTTTGAGGCGGTGAAGAACACCACATGCACAAAAGTCATTTTCAAGTCACGCAGAGTGAAGTCAGTTCCTATATGTCCCTTCGTTTTTTCACCCATTCTTAAAAGAACCAAGTCTACAACAATAACGTTTATATATCTGTTGGGTTTCCTCTTTTGCAATGTAGTCTACATACTAAAGACCTCTTTGTCAGTAACAAAACTGAGACAAAGGTTTCTACTACAATCCAGACAAGCCAGTCTCATCTTGAGTTTCAAAACACCTGAAAGACCCTGCAAACTTCCCAGATGAAGACATATGGAAGCAAAACATGACACAAAGTTGGGTGCTTTTGAAAAAAAAAAAAAAAATCCATCTTTGGTCTAAGTTGGACTTTCAGTGAAGAATCTACATGGTGGCACTTCTAAAAAATGGTTAGAGGGTGTGTGTTCATGGCCCAGAGAACAGCAGTCATATCCTCTGCCTCCTGAACAATGCAAGTCTCCAGAGTCCTGAGCAAGTTCTTCCAGAATCCCTAGACCTCCTCATTTCCCAAGTCTACTTGTTTCCCTAGCTTTGATTCTTTTCAACATTCCTGAATTAGCACTGCAGCACACACAGAGATATAAATAGCTTTAGTCATATCTTCATCTGACAACACAAAACGGAGAAAGTAACAGCAGTGTAACTGGTAGTCTAAGTATCCTCGCTTTACCTGAAAACTTCTCACATACAGAAAGTGTCTTACATGGAAAAAAAATTACGTTATTTATACATTTGCTTTAAGTATTTTTCCCCCTGAATCTTACCTAAAAGTACATTCAATAACCAGGCATAAAAATACTGTGTTCTTCGCGAATGTTGACAGATGCTCACTGCTGATCCTGCAGCTGTTCGACGGATAGTGGGGGAACTGGACTTAAGATTAGCTATGAAAGCCTTCAATAAAACCTGAAAACAAAGATATCTTACTTAGCCTTTTATGAGAAAGAAAAGGAGATTTAAGTGAATTAAGAAAGCAGCAAAATGGTCATCCAAAGCATTGCTTAATGTACATCAAGCAAAGGTAACTTTTGCCTTAATTCAAACAAGTTAGCTTTCTCTAACATCTGATTTGTGCTGCTGATCACTTACTGTGCTTTGAGATATAATAGAGGGCACTAATAGCTTAAAGAAAGATACCTTAATCTCGTTGTCGTTTGCAAAATTGCCAAAGGCTGCCATGATTTTTGGTATTGCTGCAGCTAGTGTCTCTTGTACTGATTCTTCAGGCCTCTTACTTATTCGTGTCAGACAGGGTAAAAGGTTCACTAAGTACGGCCTAAGTATGGCAGAGGAGAAAAACTCATTTGAGATGAGAATAATTGCACCTATATAAACACCTAATTCATACTCAAATTCTGTGGCATTACTAAATTCTAATAACTGTATTTGTTAGCTATAGAGAATGTAGAAAGAAAGACAACAGCTTTCTGAATACAATTTGCAGACATTAAGATACAACTAAAGAGAAAAATGCACTGAAACACAAATTATTGTCTCCACAGGTTTTCCTCCCCCTCCTCTCCCAGAGTCACATAAAACACAGAACTAAAACTCTGCTCAAAGAAAACCAGCTAAACAAATAAAGCTACTTCAGAGAGAATAATGTGATAGCAACTCTTCCAATCTCCCAAGAACATATTTAAAATTTAAGAATATCAGCATTTTGTTAACATCTCTATTTGGTTAGATGTTTTTTTGAATGTTCATTACAAGCACGTGTTTACCTGCACTTTTGAGGCCGAACTAAATGGGCAAGCTCAGCAAATCTCCACAGAGCAGCACGTAGACTTCTGGAAGCACCATTCTAGACAGAGTAAATAATCGTTACATTTCATCAAGCAAAACCATTTTAAAAAAAACCCCAAACTGATAACACAAAATACCATATAGTTTTATACCATTTTACTTTAATAGATGAAAATGTCAGGTCTAGAAGCCTTACATAACCTTTAGCCAAAAGTAAGTCAAGTCCCCTACACTGCCTTCATTTTTCTAGCTGATATTAGGAATTTTCTGAGTGACCCAAAATGAATAATAAGGAACATCAAGAAAGAGAAGGAAATGTCTGAGATCTGCACTCTGCTGAAATCAGCTTAAAATACCACAGAGAAAGGCATGAACCAACAAAGAAGCACTGATGATACGAGAATCTAAAAATCACTGAAACATTTGCAGAGATAAAAATGCAGCATAAAATTGACAGCAGTAGAGATATGCAAATAAGCAACATTCAGCCTCTGAGCATATCAAAGGAAAAAATCCATGTACTAATCTGTACCACTTCATAATGTCTGGAATCCTGAATTTTAGGATCTCTTTGTGTTGCCACCTCCAGTTGTGCACCTGACTTGAGCCAGAATGCCTTCAGATCTAGTCTCTAAAGATTTGGTACAGCGTCTCAGCATTATTGGAAATACAGGAAACTATACAAGTCAACAGATGTCTAAGGGAAATTCTGTAACTAACGTAGTTCAAACTTAATCAAAATGCTTCTCAAATCCAAGTGCCTCAGAAGATAGACCCAAGATGTTTACAAACTATCATTTCTTTCTTGGCTTTTTTTTTTAGCTTGTCTATGAAAGGCTCACAGTCTTCTTGGCAGGAAAGGTAAAAAAAAGCTCATTTGCCTCTGCATTACACAATGTACATTTTTTATGTTCAGAGCCAAATACATTTTCACATGGCTACTAAAATGACCCAAGCGATGCACAAACAAAATGGTCCCTGCTGGATGTTTCTCTTATGCCTGCTACTGCTCACTCTTGCCTCTGTCATGAATTTCAGAGCAACTATTCAAGCAGTACATCACCTGAACAACAAAATATTTCCTCCTGCACCTGGGTGTAAGGTATAGAAATTTCACAATGATTTTTATTTAATGTTGGCTGGGTTTTGGTAATTCCCTAGACTTCCATTTCTATGCCTTCAAAAATTTTGCATGACATCGAAGAACAACAATACAGTAAGATATGAATACAGGGCCTACAAGTGGTCCACACCTGACAGAAGAAAAGTTGCTTTTTTTATATACCTCATTTTCTAGAGTTCTGTCATTCTCAAAGAAATGTAACTAAAAGCAATACCATTACTGTCTGACAAATACCACCTACATTTTCCCTCTATTTGAGCCCTGCATTATGCTTATAGATGCAAAAGACATGACTTCAGTAATCCTGTCCTGAACATAGCATTTTCCTTTTGTAGTCATATACTTAAAAAAGACCATTACTAAAATTCTTCCCATTCTTTTGGTGCAAAGAGAGATGCTTCAGTATTTTTACCTATGCTTCTTACAGAAGTTTTAAGTTCACATCACATATTCACAAGGTAGTTAAAACTTTTATTAGGTTACTTCAGGCCTTCATCAAATGATTCCTCTAAAAAGGTATCTCAAATTAAGAATGTCCTCCACCTACTTTCCATCACCCTTTTGCTTGAAGTTATTCTTTCCAAGCTCAGTGAGTGGAGCAAATATAATGAATATGCCTTATTTGTTTGGGTGCAGAGTCACTAAGGTTAACTTGGACTGCTGTTCACACCAAATGCTCACACATTTTCTGCCAGATAAGCTTTCAAGAGTGCTGAAATCTAAACAATGAGGCCAATAGTCAGGAACTGGGTAGAATAAGACATTAGATAGTCACAAATCCTTCCAAAGAGAAGCATTGACCTTGATCTTAAAAAACATACACTATATACACAAATGCCACATTTCAATATACTTAAACACTATATTTCAAAAGAAAAAGAAAGAAACTCACCTTTTTTATCTCTTTATAGAGTTCTAATTGTAACCTAGGAAGATTGGAATCCATCAAAGCCTACAAAAAAACACATTGAGAATGTGTTTCGGAGTGGAAGCACTTCATAGGAACAAGGTTACACTTACAATAAAATAGCTTCAAAAAGGCCCAGACCTACCTACTTGTCCCTATATTTGACATATAACCAAGAAAGTGCTACATACTAAAGAGAGACGCTTTAATCTTTCACACAAGCAACAGTAACACGGACAAATTCCCCAAACTCAGTTATTTGTAGTCAATATTGACTACTGTACCTAAAAAAGGCCATATGGGATCAGGCTGCAAGCAGAGCCAACCTCACGCTCTTCCTGGCAATTGCCAGGAATAGATATTCATGAATAGAATATTAAAACACAAAAATAGTATTCATAAGCAGCAAGAGGTATTCCCTGCAATACAACCCCACCATCAAGTAGCTTCCTACTATTTGTCAAACCTACACTTTATTTGTACCATTCCCTTTAACAGTCTTTGAAAAACCTTTCTTTCCTCAATCAGACTATTTTCTGCATCCCATTTAATACCATGAGGTGGTCTGGACACCAGAAGTATCACATCCCAGGATGTAATCAAGCATAATGCGACACTGTAGTTTGAACCTGCAGTCTGGCTAAGAACTAGGGCACATGAAACAAAAGTACCGAGAAGTAATAATAATTTTCTGTTCAGCTCAATCACTCTCTTTCCATCTTTAAAACAGTGAAGAAGAAAAATATTATTAAAATAGTTCCACTATATCTTCTATTACTTATAGTAATACTTATTACTAATTATGAACATGACCACCACCACTTCCTCAGATGAAATGATAGCTTCATACAATGTGCAAGTGCCTACACTGTTGATTTACACAATGCTATAATGTTAAGTGTTTAATTCTTTATTCCTCACCCTATAGCTCTACAATTTTCTGTTTTCTTGACCACCAAACATTAAGCTCACGTCTTCACAGGGTTATTCACAACAAAAATCTTACATGGTACATGCTGATATACAGGATATAATTGCTAAACCACACCAGTGAAGTGCCTGTGGCCCTCCAGAGCTTGATTTAACTAGCCTAAAAATACATGCCTCAAAACTTAATTTCCCCCAGTTACACTAGTCTTTATTATGAAATGGCATTACCTTGTGCAGAAAAATCGTACTTGGCTTCTATCTTTAAAACATCACCTCAACTACTAACTGCAAATGTCTAGATAACAGTAGGCAGGGATAAATCTCACTCCACTAATTGTAGTTTCCATAGGAAGCCCACTGACACTGTATGTAAGGATATAAACCAACACAAGAAGGCACCAGCTACTGTCTGGCTTTGAGGGTAAGTTGTCCTTATAACACACTCAATCGAAGCACCTGTTTTTACTAGTGTATAATTGTATTTTTAGCAGACTTGAATCTAAAAAGTCATCCCAACTGGCAAAAATTATAAGCATATTCAACTCTAAATTACTAAAAATAATAAATCCTAATTACTGAGAGCAACTGTACTTCAATCTGTGTGAACAGTCCCATCGGTATCATTAGCACAGAGAACACTACAACATGGTACATCAGCTTCAGAAACAAGGCAGTTTCAGTAATGCCTTATGCACAGAAGCCCGATAACTCCCAACTTAGTGTTTTTATCTTTTAAACAAAGGTAACAGCAAAGCCATTTAAACATTGAACCACTTATGCTGTCTGTGAGGTTCTGACAGGTAATTGTAGTGATACTAAAAGATGACCAACAGTGTTTATCTAAATTTCCTTGCTGTTTCAGTTCGTACCCCTGCCTACACTGAAGTGTTAGCATTTTAATTACACCAATGAGAGTAAACCCCAGAAACACATTCACAGAAATAATGCTTACATTTGTATCATTATATTTAAAGAGAGAAAATGTAAAGCATCGTTCTACCAGAATTAGTCTCTAAAACACACGACACTAAAAAAAGCTGTATGTTGACTAATGTGCAAGCTTAGGGGCCCAACGCCTCTGTTCCACTCATCACAAGAATCGCTGCTGCTTGCATGACCAAAAATAAAACCATGCATCTTTTTGTCTCTCTGTTTATACACAAGGGAGCATCTGCCTGAAGACTAAGTTGCTTCTACACAGCATAAAATATTAAACCAGAAAGAAAACTATGCCCAGCTTTGGTAACAATATGATACATCCATGTGGCTGGAATATCACAACTCTGACCATTTCACAGCTGTGACCAGCTGGCAAATTTAACAACTGATAGAAGACTCCATCACTTTAAATCACTTTCATCTTTAAAACAAACTGCCATATAAAGAATTGAAAAAAATATAATAAAAAGTTTTTCAAGTTATTGTGAAACATGCCAAAAAACGACAATATGCAATAGGTTGGTGAATCAGTGAGGTCAGTTTTACACCAAGTCTACCGAAGAGTTACTGAAAAGACAGAAATAAGTTTGCACTCTTCAGAACTGTGCTGGACTCTCTCCAGAAGTTCCCTGTTCCTCTTGAGCTGAGGAGTCCAAAACTGGACATAGGACTCCAGATGAGGCCTCACAAGGGCAGAGTGGAGCTGAGGGGGAGAAGAATCTCCCTTGACCTGCTGGCCACACTCTTCTTGATGCACCCCAGGATGCCATCGGCCTTCTCGGCCATGAGAGCACATTGCTGGCTCATGTTCAGTTTACTTTCAATCAGGACTGCCAGGTCTCTCTCTGCAGAGCTGTTCTCCAGCAGGTCAATCCCCAGCCTGTACTGGTGCATGGAGTTGTTCCTCCCCAGATGCAGTACTCTGCATTTGTCTTAGTTGAACCTCATGAGGTTCCTCTCTGCCCAACTCTCAAGCCAGTCAACAATGAATGATAGGAGACAAGGCAAATATCTTGATCTGGACATAGAAAGCTCTCCTAAAGTGCACATAAAGTAAAGAAGTCTACTTAACCTCTTCCTTATCAGACATTATTAACAAAAATAATTCATACAGGTATTGCATCAAGAAGAGGTAAAATCTGGTAGTACAGTATATAAAACTTCTTACTTTAATAACTTTATTAAGGCATTCATCAGCAACCATCCTGACATCAGATTCTGCATCCTCACTGCAGAGGAGGAAGAGTTCCATAGCAATTCCCAGCAGTTTCTGAAATTCTGGAGAATTTCTAAATAAACAAACATCAGAAAATTACAATGTATATTATGGAAAGGACTCATCAAGGCTATTTTTGAGAGGGTTTCATAATCCAACTGCAGATATTATACAGTTATACAAAAGGAGAAGACCAGTGAATTAAAGCACTTAATTAAAAGTTGGAAACACACTTCCCTGCTCTTTCATCCATCATCTGGACAACTATTTGACCTCCATGCCTCAGTTTCTCTTGTCTGACACAAAGAGATAATGTTTTCTCTACCAATGGTTAAGTAAAATTACTACTTAGATTTTGGCCTAGTAAAAAAAGATAAATTACTAATTATGTCATTTCAGTTTTAAACAGAAGTTAAGGAAGCCTCCAAATAACTAACACTCCAAAGTAGCTTTTAACATTAATGCAATAAATTTAAGACAATGTCTTACCTTAGAGACTGAGCAACTATGTTTTCACATATTGTTAGGCAATGATTCACTCGATCTTTCTTGGTAGTAGAAAGCTCTTTCTTTCTAAAATAAGAACACAATTATTCCAAGATAAGACTTCAAAAATGAGCAATGATGAATTAAAAACACTCTTGCTAGAGTAGTGTCTAATGATTACAAGAAACAGATGTGCTCCTCTGGTCATTGTATGAACAGATGTATGCTTGCAGTCCCCCAATGTCATATACTAACTGCTGCTGAGAGCATGCAGGCACACAAACAAAGGAAAGGATACAAACTTACAGAAGAATGAACTGTTTAACAAAGAATATCATATTAATTCCAGAACTTTCACTGAGAAAACATTTAGGAAATAAAACTCAAGAATGAAAAGGAGTAAAGGGAGGAAAAAGTGGAAAAGATCTAGAATAAAATTGACAGAAAGATAAAGGTCGAGGAAAATAAGCTGTGAGAATAAGTCTTGCAGACTTAAAAATACCACTTCTAAAAAGACTCTCCTCACACACAGTGTCATCTTAAGACTTCTTATGTCTGGCAAGTTCTTGAAACTTAAGAGTTCTATTAAGTCAATCATTTTGCATCTGAAATGGAAAGGATGCCAAGGCAATCCTATCATACGCTACAGTCCTCCAGATGATTTTGTAATAATAAAAATAGCAAAGCTCCACGCACAGTCTAGGCCCACTTGGTACAGACCAGGAAAGGCCTAGCTTACTCAAAGTGCAGCAAATAAGTGTAAACCAAAAAGAACAGAATTCTCAGAATCAAAGAGTGCATATCTACAAGCAATGCAGAGCACAATATGAAAAGCCTTCTACTTTGCCAAATTTGTTCACTTTAACATGACATAAGCTCCTGTAACCGTTCATAGCTGAATCTAGAAAAGAAGCTTCTTTCCTGCTTCACCCTCAACAAATAAACTGATAAAAAACCCATTACAGAGACAGATTCACAACTGTGACTGAAGTTTTATTTCATTGTTTGCAGTGTCTCCTACTCTCAACTTCACTGGCACGGAATTGTTTCTAGGAAACTGGATGTTACTTTTAAATAACTAACCGGTAGCAATACTGGAACTAAACAGTACCCAAAGGTACCTCTCCTGGGTCTGTTTCCCAATAAGGAAACCTGCTCCTTGGCTTACATGGAGGGAATTCTCCTTTTTTGTTTTCCAAGCAAAAATTGATCACATATATTTTTAGTATTTAATTTTCCATCTTTTTAGCAAAATCACCAAATAGCAAAACAGGGTTTCTGAACAAGAAGTTGGAAAACAAGGCGAACAGCCTGGAACTACACTAACATAGCTAAAACAACAGGAAAAACCAACAGCAAGTAGTCAATAAGCACATGAAATAAAGCTAACACAAAATGCATTGTTAGACAAAAAGTTTTAAGAATTAAGCTCTAATATTTTAGAGCTTTGGCTCAAATAATAGTACATTTTTATATATTTTTAAAAATCATTTGTTGCAAATACCTGTCCTTTTTTTGTTCTGTCAGGTTGAAAGTAGGGAGATTGAAAAGTTTTTGCTCCCAAGATTTCAATTTTCCTCCCAATGATCTCACTCCAGAAATACTTTCCCTTTTTAGAAGCTTAAGGAATAGTACTGAACAAATTCTTTTTTTCGATTATAATTTGGTAGTATTTTGTTTAGGTAGGCTTCAGCATTCCTCAAATAGGGTCTCTTCTTTGACTTATGTTCTTAAGCAACTGGTAGAATATAATTAGCCAATTTGAATTTGATTGAGATACCCAATGTCTTTCCATCTTGAAAAAGCCCCACAGAGTCTTTACTAGCACTATCAAATCACCCCCAACAAAACAGCAAATACTTCAGATACTTCTTAAATTGATTTTGCAACTAAGCACTGTTGATGTGAATGGACATCTACAAAACTGAATAAATCATAGCAACTTTTTATCAATTTTATCTAGCATTGCCCACATCATTATGAGCACCATTTGCAGCACATATTCAACTCAAAAACAGGCACATCTGAACTTGTCCATAAACTTACTATTTCAGACTCAAAATACATTAAAGTTATTGCTGAATGAGACTGCTTTCAGAATTAAAATCTCAATTATTTACACATAATGTTGCCCTGAGCAAGGTAGGCCACAGTGTTCAATACTATTCGGACTAGAACAGATCGATCTCTTCAGCAGATTTCTGTAAAGAGAGAGTTCACCTAACAGTGAATCTACCACCTCACTGAAATAAGTTTAAAATCCGATTGGAGAAAATTCAGTGCGAAAACTTAGCAGGAACAGCTTTAGGTAAGAAGTGTCTGTTTCAACTCAAATAATAGACTATCAGTTACTATAAAAAGGAATGAAGAACAAACATTCAATTTAGTTTGCTGTGTTTAATCTTCAACCCGACATTTGGTTATTCAACATCCAAAAATCAGCCTTTGAAGAAATAAAAGGTGGAACACAAACAATGTGTATTGTGTACACACACATTTTCTGTGCCCACAGAGGAAGAAAGGTAACAGAACAGTGAAGATAGAACACATGATTTTTTTAGATTTTTTTTTTCAAAAGGCTCTATTAGAAGTTATTACCAAGTCCTCAGGCAAACTGCTCATGAGCATACCCAAGAGGACAACAGTATCACACATTTCGTAGAAGAGAACTGAAGTGGCAAGCCCCAAGTATAAGGTCATTTCAGTGTGATGAATAACAGAAGGCAGGAGACACTGGAAGTATCAGTCACCTACAGGAAAGTTCCAATTCACAGTTTCATCTTCTACATACTTCTACAGACAATCTCTAGTCAAGAAGACTAATAAACAATCTAAGAAAACCAGCAAGCCCAGATCATTCTGCACTCAAGGCCAAGCCAAATGGTTTGATCTTGAGCAAGGTAATGGAAAACTCAAAAAATATTCTATTAATGTGAAATAGAAATTTACATGGATGAAGAAACAAACTGAGCCAAAACATTGCAGACATTTCAATGTGTAGTAACAGAGACAATGGTGGGTGGTCAAATTAAGTACAAGTCTACAACAAACTCTAGAAATGGTAGCTCAAAAAAACCATCTAGGAACCATCAATCTCATCCATAGCTTCAGTCAAACATTTAAGAAAATCCAGGAAAAAAAGGACAGAAAAATTCATACTGCTGGACAGCACTCTGGATGAATTAGACTCGGACAAATCAAATCAAGGTTAGATAATTATCCAGAAGAAACACCAGCCATTCTCTCATCTCACTGGCAAGAAATAAAATTAATAAAATGTAAAATATAAGATGTTGTGTGACAGCTCATCTGCTTTTTAGTTTCACCAAGTAAACTCTGAATTTTTGCAGCATACCAATCTAATATTTAGTGGCAGCTTTGTAATCCAAAACAAAACATCCAGCTCCAACCAAAACCTAACAGTCTGAAAAAGTCTGAAAAAAAATATGGAAGAAAATAAGGTGTTTCAGTACAAATGTATAAAAGCAATTTGACAACAGCGAACTTCAGTTAAATTTTCACTGTTAAAAAAAACCCAGCAAGAGGTAAGAGGCCAGAAACCCATGTCTGGCTGTAATACCCAATAAAAGAACACGTGACTATTGCTGATTGCAATCTCTCTAAACAGAAAAAGCTCTTAACTTTTTGGTAGAAGCTTTAATCAAATAATATTTTGATAAAAAAAGTAAAGCCAGGATATCTGCTTTATCAAGAATACAGAAGTCCTTATCTTACAAAAAAAGTGCAGAAAACCTTCAATATATGTTGTACAAACAATTCCATCTTCTCTACCCTAATCTTTGACATGAAATATTTTAAGATCACAGAAGACTGTCAGTCCTTAGCAGGGCTCATTCACTAACCAGGTGTAGAATGCTCACTTTCTACCAAAAACATTTAAAAGGCCATTTTTACCTAGTTCAACAAGAAAAACTTTTCTTTTTTAATTAATATTTGAAATCATGTAGGGGTAACACTGTGTTGTTGTAAATTCTGCTAGCTCTTTATTTTTGGGGGTTAAAAAAATAGAAGTGGGAAGTTAGTTTTACTTTTACCGTAGAAAAAAAGACCAATAAAAAAAATAGCTACATGACCTGTAATAATGAGATTATAACTTGAGGCATAACAGCTTCTCATTTGTCTACTTTATGCAAAAGGACAATTTTGATCTAACATACAATATGAAACAAATCTAAAGAAACAATTAAGAAGCAAACCAGGAGCATTTATGCTATGACATTCACCAATTAATTTACTCTCTAACTACTGACAGGTAACTGAGGAAACTCACATCCTTTTAAAATAGTAAACAGACAGAATGATAGGGAGTTACCACACAGAACTACAAAATATTTGAAATTAACCACAAAGAAGGTGAATTCCTCTCCCCAAGACATAGAGGTGTTTTTCCTTTCCAAACTATTAAAAAAACCCCACAAAAAAAAACCCCGAAAAATGCAGATAGTATTGTGAATTGTACTGAATTACATTCAAGATGTCATGAGGTATTTGTCTGAAAGTCTGGGAAACTTCAGCAAAGACTGCCACAATTCACAGGCTTTTATGAGGCTTAGTGCTGTTACTGAATTTGCACAGCTCCTGGGGGCATGCAATACCATCAGCTTTCTGAACTCATACAGCCTATTTTTAAACACAATGCAAAGTCAACAAGGACAACTACAACCCTATTTTTGTAATGTTTTGAGTAGAATATGCCCCAGTTCAGATCCCCAAGCATAACATCCCTCAGCAGACATCACCAATAATTTTCAGGACTTTCTCTTGAAATACTATGATCTTTATCATCAGTAGCTATCTGGACAGATTTTTGTGTGGAAGACTGGAAACAGAGGACCATCTATCCTCCGTGTCACAAGTACTACCACAAAAATTGCATGTAACAGAGCAATTGCTCTCTAAACAGTATCAACAGCCATTATAATTTAGTTGGCATCCATATCAGAACGTACTGTGAAAGCAGGTGGCCAAGCGCCCAGCTCCCCTGCTCAGCATTCTCTGCCAATACCCTATGAAACTGCCAATTTAGAAGTTACCTGCTCCTCAACATTTTGTTTCTCCCATCTCCACAACAGCTAGAGAAAAAGTGTGACTCATGTATTTATCCCATAAAAACCTCAGTGGCTTTTCACCTGCTCAATAAAAGTTATGCTGAGGTCCAAGGGGCAGCACTGTGGTACTGAACAGCTCCTCGCCCTTGTCCTCCAGTAATACGTCCCCATGGGAACCTGAATACTGCACCGATGCGTTTGGCCCAAATGTTTAGGAAAGCAAATGGGTACCAGGAACACTTAAAATATGTCCTTTGAGATCTTCGCACAACAAGACACGGCATAAGACTTTAAATGAAGTTTGTCATACACAGACATCCACATAAAATCCCCACCGACAGAAACTTTATGTGGCTTAGTGCTCCATGCTTAGATATTCTGCACTTTTCCCAACAGTATGAACCGAATACAAGGTATGTTTTTCTAGAACCAGCCTCTGAAACCCATATATAATTCTGGTATCTCCTGTTCATTATCCTCATTGCTGCCTTTTCAAATGTGCTTGCCAGAAACTTGCTCGGGGCTTGAACTTAAATAGAGAGCAGGTAGCACTCTCAGACTCTTCCCCGGGCACAGCCTCCTGCCAATGACAGGGAAGCACCCCGGGACTAACCCCTCGGAGGACTGTCGGCTACATCTCAGGCTGTCTGTCAGCAGCTCCCGAGTGGCAGCGGCTCGGCCACCCCCCGGGATAGAAAAGAATGTGGCCCAGACGCTTCGGGAGTCCCTCGAGTCCCCGGGCGCGGGTCACTCACGGTCTCGGGAGCGGCTCCTCGGGAATGGCAGCCGGACTCTGCTGCTGCTGGAAGGAGCGCAAAGACTCAAAGGCCTTCGTCAGCTTCTCCATGGTGGCCATGTCCGCTCCGCCCGCGCCGGCGGCACCGACCCGGTACTCCTCCCCGCCCTCTCACAGGCGCCTGGCGGCGCCCGCCTTCCTCCTGGCGAGCCCGGCTCCTTCTCCGCTCTTCGTCCTCGCCCTCCCGGCCGCGCTGCTGGCGTTCGCCCGGCCTGCCCAAGCAGCCGCGGCGCCGCCGCCTCACGCCGCGCCGCCCGTCACTGCCGCAATGAATGAAGGAGACGCCGCAGGGGGCCGCGAGCACTCCCCACCTGCCCCGCCGCCATCTTGCATCCGTCCCATCAGCCCCCGCGCCGCCGCCTCGTCCCCGCCCCCTACGCGAGCCGCCCCGCCCACCCGCGGCGGGACCCGCCCCCGCGCACGCGCGCTGCCGTACGTACACACGCGGGCACGCGGGCACGGCAAGGGGCGCGGAAGCGAGAGCGACAACCGCTCCGGCCAATGGGAAAGAGGGACCCGCCCCTTCCGCAGCGCGAGCGAGGAGGGGAGCGCTGGGTCCTAGAGCCCGCCGGCAGCTGACAAGGACGGGGAGCACTGAGCGCGGCAGGGCTGAGAGTTCTCTCCGCGTGGCTCGATGAACAGCCCTCGGAGCAGCCGCCCTCGGCTCCCTCCCTGGCAGAGCCCGTGCGCTTCCCTGCCCCTATGGGCGAGACAGCAGAGGAAGAAAGTGCAGCGCCGAGCGCCTGCCTCACACGGGGTAGGCATTCCAACCTGTAGACGTAGGACCACAGCTCTCTTCCTGAGCCGCCTCCATGCAGAGCACACCGACGGCACACGCCCACCGTACCTCTCGCTCAAGTGTACGTAACAGATAACCCCTACCCCTCTTCCATCTCACGTTCGAGCAAGCCCAACGCAGGACCATGGTCTTGCCACATGTGTTACGGGCAGATCTGGTTTAGTTCAGCCTGCACATAGGAAAGAGATGGGGCAACAGGACACTGAGAACCTGGCCAAGTACTCCCCCCGCCTTTCAGCACTCCTCTCGGGGCTGTGTCCTTGCTTTAGCACAGGATAGTTGTAGCAGTGCTAAAGTAGAATCACAGAATTGTTTCAGCTGGAAGAGACGTTTAAGATCCTCGACTCCAGCCTTTGTCCCAGCCCTATCACCCAATAGACCATTTCCAAGTGCAACATCCACCCCTCTCTTACACATCTCCAGGGACGGTGACTCCAGCACCTCCCTGGGCAGCCCGTTCCAATGCCTGACAACCCTTTCAGGAAAGAAATTCCTCATACCCAGCCTGAGTCTCGCCTGATGCAACTTAAGGCCATTTCCTCTTGTTCTCTTTTTTTGTTACTAGGGAGAACAGACTGAGCCCTGCCTCACTACTCCTCCCTTTCAGGTAGCAGTATGCAATATTTAAATTTTTCTAGTACTGAGCATTTAATTTTACTAAGTCAACGCTGCTGCAAATTTTTGAATTGCAAACACTGATTTTAATGTATCTAGTTGCTGATGCACATTTTAAAGGACAGAACTGTCCCTTGAACTTGCACCTTCAACGTGAAATAAGCTCCAGCCCTGGCACTGAAGAGCTCTTGGAACTTTTAAGAAAAGAAATTCCCAGTACTGATTTGTATGCAACTCGGTTACTGCTCACAGGGATGGATGAAAGAAGTGAAGCTTATGTCTTGGGATATTCAGGACCTCATAAGTCATGGCAGAACCATCTTGCTGATCACATTCTAAAATACAGTACTAACAGCAATTTGACTTAAAGCAAAACTCCTATTTCATTACAAATGTGTAACAAAATACAAGCTTTGAAGGAGAAAAAAATCTTTTCCTTAGACTACTTTATGATAAAGCTTGCAGAAAGCTTGCTCTGGAAGACAGCAACAATCATGAATTTTTTATTTATCAGATGATGCATGAAAAAAGATGCCAGCATAGCTGGAATGCTGCATACACTATGTGATAATTGCATCTGCCGCTCCACACTTTGAAATAAACTTAAGCACAATAATAAAAGCATGAGCTTTTATCAAAGATTAAACAAGCCACCAACCAAGAAGTCAGTCTTTGCAAACCTGTTTTGAAGATTTAGATCAAAATGTGTGCCAGTCTCCTACGGCTTGCTGACTCACTGGCCCACAAGCACACTCCTCTTGGTTCTCTTCCTCTTTCTGAATGGCATTGGCAGTACCAACCCTCTGGCTCATTAAGCATGAGTTGGGGTAACTGGAAGAAAACTCAGGATATCAGGTTTTTCTGTGGCAAGTACCTTATCGGTATGTTCTCCCGATTCAATTTTTCTGATCCAATCCTGTTCAAATAAAAGCCCCACAGACATCTGCACTGGGAAAAGTAAAATGATGCAAAACTGGCAAGGGGCAAGAACAAACAGGCAGGGTTAAAGAACATGCATTTTTGTAAAGCCTTGTTTACCACAAAAAAAAAGGAAGTCAATGTCTCAATGGAGTAACAGTGAATACCAAAAAGGTTATATATAATTTAGTGAATCATCATGAATTCAACTCAACCTCCAGGAGAAATAAAAGAAGAAACTAGTTTTCATCTCATCTAGAAGACAGACATGAACACCACGAATATTGAAAGGTTTCCTACACACTGGCTACCTAGGCATTGGTCACCTCTTGATTTGGTGTTTTGATGAACAGGTTGGACAAACACATCAAGAATACTTTTTGCTCTGTCCCAAAGTCCCACTTAGTCCAGCATTTCTCTATTTTCATAATAAATTCAGCAGGCAATTGGTACCACTCAAAATAATCCAATACACTTCATGAGGCAGCTGGCCTCCATAGTTCAACACATGCATAGATAATCTCCCAGTTAAATCATTGTTAAAGACACCTAATTTGAAGCCATTTTGTATAGTATTTGAGTACTTAGCCCTTCAACTCCTAAAATTGTAGTGAAAGTCTTTGCATATCAGGACAAAATGTTGAAAATACAAGCAGCCTACATTTGAAGGGTATTTAATATAAAATGCCCATAAACCCAATTGCTATTAAGATACAAATCCTCTCAGGGGGAGTGAAGTCTGGTTAGTTCCCTTGGACAACAGTATAAAATTCCATACACACAATAAGGCTGGTGACAAGTACAGCTACAGCTACCATCAACCAACCAATCATTCATGCTGTTACCAATAGTAAAGGTGTTAATGAAGTCCATCCTGATAATTCTGTCTCTTCACACAGAAATTTATGGAGAAGTTGAGATTCAGACCGTGAGATAAGGTAGCAATTGAACAAATATGGCAGAGCTAGAGCAGAGCTAGTTCCTGGACCTGACAATTTTACATTTGTAAACAACTTACAATATGTAATACACATCTTCTGCTTCAATACTTAGTGATTTTTGATTTTCAAATCACAATTGTACTGTTATCTATCCCAGTTACCATGCTAGACATGGTAAATAAATCACATTAGACAGTACTACATGTGGATAAGATATGCGGCAGTGTTTTGCTTTTATTTCGGGAATAACAATGCTAGAACATCCAGGGAAACAGCTCATACAAGAACAGTTCAGTGGTTTGGAGATACCAGAAATAATACATCACATTTAACAGTTAGCTTTGCTATACTCAGAAAGAATTCTGCTGCTTGGGACACATGTGGAACATGAGGAAAAGTTCCCAATATCTAATGTGCAAAAGAACAATTATGAAATAAAACAAACAAACAAACCAGGAATTGTACATTTGGCAGAAGAGGCATCATCATCATCATCAAAATGAGCCAGGCAGGTAATTAAAATCAAAGTCAACATAAAATTAGTTTAAAGATGCTTTCCATTCATTTCTATAGTTTAATCCAATTTTGAGTACTTCCCATAGAGAAATATTTTCTGACAGTCTATGCTGAGTGAAGGTGAAAATTCCAACGTTAAATTAGTGCAATGCTAAATTGTAAACCAAAGCAAAACAGTATTACTGCTGATGGCTTATTTTAGTAACTTGTAAACAAGTATTCTCCATTTGTAGAAATGACAATGAGAAATTCCTCATGGCAGTATTGTTTGAAAAAAGATTGAAGTGAATTCCAAAACTGGATTTTTAGTTGGCTTTAATAGCTCCTACCATTGATTTCTTAAATTAGGCATCATTTCATTATGAAATTGAGATAATTATTTTTTGTAATAAAAAACTTTCAGATCTATTGTTTTAAGAATGGTTTGGAGGAAAAAAAAAAAAAGCCATACAACCTTTTCTGTTAAAGGCTAAAAATCTGTCACCAGTACTCTCTTATGGAAATACCACAGGGTTTTTTTTCCCCCTAATTATTATTATACAGTATTATTTTTAAGTACTCATTTTTTCAACTGAGATTGCTTTGTTGTTGTTATAATCCAGAAACATAACACCATCTCCAGTACAAACACTACCCCTCCAGAGAAAAAAAAAAAGATGATGACTTTATTAATTGAAAGAGAACAACCCTGAGGCATGAAGATTCTATTCTGTTAGGTCACAACATTCAAAAGCTTTAAGTAAACCAGTAAGATACTGGTACATTGTTTCACAGTTTCTGCACTTTGAGCTAAATATATAGACTCATGAAGTATGCACAAGCAGGCATTAAGACTTATATACACAAATGCTTGGAAACACAAGCCACAGAACAGGAGGGTTGATCTCACACAAGTAACTCCATGGAATTCCACAGATCTTTCCATATGTTGCACCAGTAGAAGAAATCAATCAGGCTGTTAGATTGTCTCATTGCTATTAAAGCCTTCTAATATAAGAGTCTAGAATCTGATTTATATAATGAAGGTATAATGAAGTCACGTTGAATGACCTTCATTTTTTTTTAAACAGCTTAATAGAAGTAAAAGGCTACAGAATCAGTAAACACAACCTGCCGTGTGCCCCACTTGTCTCTATTGTGTCCTACACAAATCAAGAGCAAACTTCGTATTAAATTCATCACACCCCAATACTTGGATGTCAGGTGTTCTCCCTTCTCCTTACCCTTCCCACACTTTCACATTGCATCTCCAAACTACTAATACTCTGGTAAAGACATTTAACCAATGTTAGTCACCTTAGATTAAACAGCATAACATCTTAATCTCCATGTACCGTATTAGGAGTTACACTGATCATTCCAGTTTCTTGTCTTCTCTAATTTATTAGGGGATTCACACTAGATAATATCTAGTTCTTCTTATGTGGTATGTTTCTAGCCCAACAGGACAAGCTTATGGTTGAAAAATATCACCTTGAGCTTACTGCGGAAAAACGAAACACCACCTCCTGCAAAAGCAACAGAATTTAGGTCCTAATCCTGCAAACATGTACATGCTCAACACCAATTCAACAGTACTATTGAGAAGAAAAAAACCTGTGAAATTAAACTAAGTAAAGCTTCATACAAACAAATCCTCCACTTTTTTTTGCATAGTTGGAGTTCCTTGTCCAAAGAAGTATAAATAACCACTTCTTAGGAACAACTTCCCTTTTCTCTTCATCTAGCCTTTTTCTACTCACAGATCCCTAAAGAATAAATGTTAAGTCTCATCACTTAAAAATAAACAAATGTTTGCTTGTTTGGTTAGTTTTTTAAATTGAGATCACTCCCCCTCCAATATGAAAAGAAAATTTGAAATACATGATCAATAGACTTTTGGATTTTTTTTTGATTCGTTAAAGGAAACTGCTGTGCTTTCCTCCTAAAAATCACTCAGCTTATGTCCAGTGTTCTTGCCCAAATCTCAAGTTGCTCCAAGCAGGCATTAAACCCAGACTATCACCCCCTATTTTAAGTGTCACCTTTGCCTCAGAACACCAAACCTAAGATCTTATAAAATTAAACCCCTTAATCAGAGAAACATGACTTCTCCAACCAGGTAGGTATCCATAAAACATTTCTGTTACTTCCATTTTTCTCCATTCCCATCTTCTTAAGAGTCCTTCTATTACCATGGTATATAATAAAGTAGGTCAGGTCAGACTATGCCAGCTCATTGTCTTGCACATAATGGTTTCAGCTAACACCCTTACTTCAGATATTTATCTTTCTGTCAAGATCACTACAAAGATCATCCCTTCACTATTGCATCAGTCTATTTTCCAGTAATTAATGCAAACTCTCCCTCTGCCAATTTCTCCCTTTGTATTTAAGGCAGTCATTTTGCCGTCCTCTGTGCTGTTCAGACATTAGGAATAATCCACTGTAAACACAGGAAGAGAATCTCATTCCTCATTTCTGTGGCACAATAACCAAGAGGAACAATTTCAGATAGACACCCACTCAGTCCCAGTAGGATTCCCAATAGGATTCTGTTTCCCAACTTGTTTCAAATTCTAACATATTAAGACATTTGTCATTAGAGACACGAATTAAAACCTGATGATAGGCTTGGGTATCAAATGTATCTTTTGAGTTTCTCAGAAGCACCTTATGTTTCTTCCATTGGGTCTGCAGATTACAAGCAGAAACCTATTTGAGGTAGAGGGGTATTCAGTTGCTCTGTGTGTACAATACATGTGTGGCCTGGTTGGTGCTCTAGAGATTTGAGAGGAAAACCAATGCATGCTCAGGGGAAACAAATCTCAATAGAGAACAAAATATGTAAGAACAGTCATGTCTCCAAATCCAAGAGCACTCCATTATATTTCAAGTGCCTAACTCAAATTTTAAAAACAGAAGAGGCTCTTAATGAAATGTATTCCCTAAATTCATTCTCATACAAAGATTAATAGTTTTATCAGAAATTTCACAAAATTAAAAGATAGTGTGGCATATCTGAATCCAGAGGAATGGAACTTTGACAAGCTTTCAAGCAGCTCTACTACTGAACATCAGGTAACCAGAACTATAACTCCCACATCTGTGTTGAGCAATCATTAAGGCAGGTTTTAATGTTTACGTTTTTTAAGATTATAAGGAAAGATTATTTACATAATAAAATTTGATCCTTTATACCCTTGTCCTTCCCTCAGTGGCAGTGATTGCTGTCAAGTCTACAACACTGCTTATTACAACATAAGAAGCAGCAAGGAAGTTAGTTAGATGAGCACAGGCTTTGTTTTTAACCCATTACAAAACTATAACATCCTACGTGGAGTCGTAAACAATTTCATTTACAGGAAAAAAAATGAAGTTGGCCCCACAGGTAAGAAGTAATCCTTTCAGTAAAGACAAGAAAGTACTCAAAATAGAGTTATAAAATTTTGGCATTAGTCTACTTGCATGATCCAAGCCAAGAAACTGTATGGAGAGGATCTGTAAACAAGAGGGTAGAAAAGGTAAGAGAGGGGTAAATTCAGTTTGTTACAGGATTAAGCTAGATGTTAAAAATTCTCTATCTATAGAAATACAGAAAGTCATTCTACAGAGAAAGATAGTGAACAGCAATTCATAATAGCTGGCCACAGTGCACTGAATTCCATTTTCTCCTTAGAAGTTGCTTGAGAGATACATTAGCTAATAGCACTGCCACGCTGCTGGATAATACCAGAATCATGAAATCTAGCGGTATAGTATTTTTACTGTTAAGAAAACTGCTAATACAGATCCTGATGAACAAGAAGACTTTTACAAGTCATGTTACATTGTTGCCATAGATATTTCTGTGCTTGAAAATCCTTTTAGTATTTCTAGAATCATCCCATTGGGGAAAAAAAAATAAACCAAGAAAAATCAAATACATACAGAAACACACTCACTCAAATGGCACTCATTGCTTTTCTGTACAATTAAGCTTTAGTGAAAATATACATCTTAAAACAAATGAAGTACAAATGTACAAAAATTCTTGAACTCAGATAAAAAATATATATAATACACTTTGCTACAGAGATATAAAACATTTTTTTCCTCATCCTTTCTGATGAGAGTAAAATGATTTAAAGTCTGGAGGACTCCTGCTCATCATCACTGCAGTCAGATTTAAAGCAAACCTGCAACGGAAGACAAAGAGACAATTCAGTTGCTACTGTTGGTTTGTGTTTTTTATGGGGCACTGAAAAGCTTGGGGGGGAGGTGTGGCTCTTTTTTTTCCAGCACATTTTATTGCATACTAACTAAACAGTTGGCGAATATCAAAGGAAACCATGACCCAACCCTAAATCTCATGTTATTGAAGTTTCATTTAACATGAAATTCTTTCCTTCTTTAAACTTCACAATACAAATAACTGCAGCCTTGTTACTTCAAAGCCAACTGAAGGCTCTCAAACCATATTAATTTTTTTAGGACTCTTTCTCAATGCATAGAACTGTATCTCGGGACAGTATGAATCATGCTGATTCAGCTAGAAAAGAGTACAGTAAGACACAAGCTCTAATTTCAGCTACGTGAGATTATTAGTACACTTAACCTCCCTTCTACTGCATTACTGTAAGTGGGGGGAAAAGTGAATTTGAAAGGGTAAACTAAAAATGATAGTACTATTATACATTCCATTAGCATTGCCCCATTTTAGAGAGGTGAATTACCAGATGATAACAAAAAATATCATGCAATTTTAATACACAGCCCTGTTGTGGCTACTTAATGATATGCTCCTAGCAATTTAAAAGTTCCATTTCTGCTTGAAAGCAAAAGTCATTTCTAGAGAAGTGTTCTCTACTGGAATATACTCGTGCTTTGCAATTCCACTCTAAGTGCAGGCATACTGAACAAGCAAGAATTGTGTACATCTTTAGCTGAGAACCTTTACAAATCACCTTTTTCTCACAATCTATAAGCCTACACAATATGCCACGTGCATTTTAGGTGGTAAATACTCAATTCATACGCCTCTTAAATGTTTACTAAAGAAGTGATGTGTATAAGAAAAGGCTGTGTATTATCAGCTATTATGTTGAGGTGCTAAAGGCATTAAATTACCTAAGTTATTTTAACATTTGTTTCGTAACACTGCACACCCATTTCATTCATTTAGGGGATATTTTAACTTAATTTGCTTAATACACTAGAATGATTCATTGGGGGCCTAACTTTCTAAAGCAGTGAGTCCTAGGAGTTGCATTGCTCCACCACACTGATTTCCAAAGTCATTAGTCAATTTTATTTAAGTTTCTACTGAGAGGGCTTCAGTCATCACTGAAGTAGTCTCAGAAGTTTTTATTAAAACCTAGCAATGTTTGTAAGGAGCAAGACCCAAATGAATACCTTTAGGAAAGAAAGATCTATAGCACAGCTATTACCAGCACACACCCAGGTAACAGCTAGCAGACACTAGAGGAAGAGAGAATGCTGAGGGAGCAAAAACTCCTTGAACTATTGGGATGGCCAATTTCTGAAACACAGTGCAGGAGCATAGCCATAATAAAACAAATTTCATTAGTTTCTGTACTCAGCAAACAACTTGGTTTTCCTACCACAAAATAATATAAAAAATTAAATGGATTTTAAGGTCTTACTGGTAAGTTCCTTATGAACAAGAAGAAGTGTCCTTACCTCTCCACTAAAAAGTCTGTGAAAGAAGCCTCTCTTTGGTTTAGGAGACCTCTCTCTGTCCGGTGACACAGTACCATCAGTTTCATATGCATTGATATCTTCAAAGCATCCTGTTTCAATCATCTTTGAAATACATGAAATATAAATGAAATATCCATACCTGCCTCTCAAAACAAAGCCTCTCATGTATTATATATTTACTCTGTCTGGGTACACTTAACAATTTACAAATTTATCAGCCAAACACCACAGTACTCCAGAGCTCTATGAATGAAAGCACAAAGTCTACATTAACTCTCCTTGTGCACCCAATGAACTGAAGAATAGCAACAACAGCATTATCAAGCAGGTAAGTACTCAGATGCTCCCATGCTTTGGTAAGGCATTTCTTCTGCCCATGATGCAATAAGCAGAAGTTTTAAGAACCAGAAATTGATTTTCCTTTCATCTTTTCTGCTCATTTCAGAGGAACCTAGCCCATCAGATATAGTATCTCCATATCCTGGACTGAACTTTATTAAGTAGGCATTAAGCAGGAGAAGATGAAGAATACTGTAACTGCATAGTAGTGGGGGGATAGTTTTTACCAAGGGGACAAATTTTACTCTTGAAGAAAAAAACCCACAAACATCTGATGTCTGATCACAATTCAAACATTATTTTGGTGCTTGGGCCTTCTATCAAAACACATTTTTAATTATGTTATATGTTTCTTAAGGCAACGAGACAAAAAAGATAATACTTCATGGGAAAAAAAAATAGATGTAATCAATAGTCTCTGAAGAGATTATGAAGTACTCTTGTGTTTGCATACATAGAGAACAAAATAATTAAAATCACAACCACTAAGGTGCAGAAAGCACAACAGTAACAGCAAATGCTGGTGGGGGGGAGTGGCTAACCCACATCTATCATAATGGGCATGCAACCAAATGATTACACCTTGTAGGAGAGTGGGCATAAAGAAGAATAGGAAGAGATGTGGTCTGTTTTTGTTGTAAATTATGACAGAAGACCGAGAGCAAAGACTTGAGGGCAAAACTCAGTCATTTGAATTAAAGAAAAATAAGCACAAATGTAAAATGAAGTCTGCACAGTTACTCCTTTGAAGAGAAGGAAATATCACCACCAGAATTCCTTAACTCCTTTCAACCTCAACCCTCTGTGTGTGGTTACAGTTATCAAGCTCCAGTGCACTTCTTTATGACTGTATCATATTCTAAATTCAGAATTACAGCACATCATAGGCAACATTTATTTCTCCCACAGCCTAACAGTTTGTTGCTTCTTAGTTAAGATTTCCTATGTCAAACAACATCTTTCAAATCTCCTTAACATAATGCAAATAAAAAAGGCAAAAGAGAAAAAAGGAAACAAAAGGGAATATCCTTTTTTGAGTTGTTCAGAAATTTCTCATCTTTTATGTTCACACTTTAAAGAAAATTTTAAAAGATCATACTGAGAAAGAAATTACACTAATAGAATTCAAGACAACACTAATTTCAGAAACTTATTAACATCTCTTAATATGGGGAAGGCATAGCAAGAATGACAATTTTAGATGTTACTGAGTGTTGTTTCTCAAATAATAAATATTTCAATTTCCTAAATACGGACTGAGCTGCATACAGAGGTAACAAAAATCTAGTATTCTATGCAGAATACTAGAGTACTCATTCACTAGGCAGGTGAAAAAGTTGACTCAATTAATACTGAACTGTTTGTTTAAAACTTTAGAGAAGGTCCATCTACCATTCTGTATTACTATGTTAGTTGAATACTCTATTCATATACAGGCATGATACACAAACAGCTTGCACTGCATCTATTTGCTTTTGAATACTTTGAATAGTGTTCTGTCTCTCTCCAGTGAACAGCAATATTGAATAAACATGTGACAGAAGAACAAGGAAAATGTGGTCATACTAGTCACACTGTGGAAATACTGTTCTGTATGCCCTATGTATGATGACAAGATGCCAGGTTCTATTTATGCACATTTACCGTAGATCTGTTAGCAAGTTGTTCTGTTTAGAGAAATTCTTTTTTCTGAAGTCTCTCAGCAATAAAGACCAAAGCAGAAACTTCTTTACATCTCACAGAGAAAGTTACCACTATAATTATATCCCTTACTAAATCTCTTTTATTACTGTGCTAAAGAAAAGAAACTTTTATGAAATATATAATACCTCATTTTGCCAAGGGATTGAGACACAACCCGTAACAAATTTTGAATAGAAGTCATCGTCTGTAGTATCCAGATTCACTCCTTTTACTGTTGAGAACTGCTCTATGTCCAGGACATCTTTACAATAGACGGCACGTGGCTGCAGTAAAAGACAAGATTGCTTCATTAAGGTTTTGGTTTGGGGGTTTTTCTGATCTAGTTGTTTGGGTTTTTTTTTTTTTTTAATTTCCTAGATGAGTACAAGAGGAGCAAAATGTTTGCAATTTTATATTTTACATTGCTGACCACCAAATTACACTATACTACAGAACAGAAATGTAAAACCAGTACTCTTCATAAGGCACCTGCATAATTCCATCCAGGCTGCAAGTACGAGAAACAAAATATCAAAACCAAAACAGCATGCAACTTCTCTGCATTTCTTAATGGTTGTCATAATTCATTCATCTTCTGTCACCCTCCTTTCAACTTCAGAGTAATTTCTTGAAAGTTAATCTTCATTTGTTCAACATCTCAGTTATGGCAGCAGACTTTTAAGGGCTATGAAACCAGCTCCCATTGATGTTTACAATACCACTATTGCAAATTGTTTTGTCATCTCAGATGAAATGCCACAAAACAACTACCTGTCAACAGCTACAACAGCACTCTGCTGCCCATTTAACTAACTTCAAAGATTTCTCTGAAGTTCATGTGATTGCTGACATAGAATTATGACAGTTCTTGCCTTTTTAGGTACTAATCAAATCTGTCTCACCTACTTACATCTGGCAAGAATGGAGGTTCTAACATGTTAGCTTCCAGCCTCTTGAAGTTAATATTCTTGAAAATAGGATGTTGCTTTACGACAGCAGCTCCATCTTCAGTGCAACCCAGTCGTTCCCCTGGATTTTTAACAAGTAACTGCAAAGATATAGAAACAAGGCCAATTCAGTCATTTAATCCCACAATTCAAAAAACCCCTGAATCTATATACACTGTCTTTATGATGGTATCAAAATGAACTGGAATAAACTACAATGTTCTTGGATCAAAAAGATTTCAGCAGAAAAGATAATCCCTCAATATAGACCATTTGGAGATTTATAATCAAACATGAAAATATTTCAATAGATGCCATACTGAATAAATTTTACAGTGCAGCCTTGGCAGTAGATTTTACTTTCAGGAAATTGAGACTTATTTTTTTTCCAAATGGCTTAAATAATGGAGGTATTTTGCACAAACTAGTAAAGAAAGGTGTATATGCATCTCTTAAATTTAAGAGCATGCAAGATAAAAAAAGCTGTTGTCTCACAGACTCTTTTAGGCAAGGAAACTAGTACGCTACTCTGCCAGTTCTCCCCATGCAGTATCAAAGTTGACTTTTCATTCATGTGATGAAAAGAAATCAATTTATGCAGCCTTCTTTCATTTTGAAAAAAGTTTGGAATCCTTAAAGTTTGATAACTGAACAATTCAATCACAAACTTCCATCACAACCAAAGAAAGATTCAAGAACTCCAGACTTACACAATTTCCAATTTAAGATGTTAAAGTACTTCATGTCTTAAAAAGGATTAGAAGTTTAATTTTCAAACCTCTATGTCTCTTCACCCACCATCTTGCAGATGGATTTTGCCTCCTCAGAGAACTTGTCTGAATATGTTTCCTGGTCTTCCTTCACTCTCCGGTCAATCTCATCCCGTTTGACTCTTTCCTTATGCCTCCTGAACGGAGACTGTCCTTCAATCATTTCATAAATCAAGCATCCAAGACCCCACCAATCTGGGCTGAAGGTATACTTCTCATTTTTGAGCACTTCTGGAGCTACAAAACAAAAAAAGAAGCAAGCACCATGACAATTCACTTGAAAATTACTAATGAAATATTGGGAAAAACTCTAAGGTACTCTTCTGGCTCTGTACAGAGAGCTTTACGCAACTCCTCTGTACTTTGAAGGAAAAATTTCTACAGCAAGCACTTTTATTTACACCCAAGAGAAGCACTTAAGTTCTTCAACACTTAAGGTGAGTATTGTTCACAAATCAAGAATGGAATTTTTCCAAAGCATGAATAGAAATACATTGTCATAGTAGTTTATCTACTTACTTGTGACCCTAAATCTCTTCAAACCCCAGAAAAAAAAAAATTAGGTGCTTCCTTCAAGTTTTGTGTAAAGCTAGAAATTCCAGAGTTAGACTACTCTAATTATTCAATCCAGGCCCAATATAGTTCTTTGGAAAAGAAGCAAACTTTCTGGTAAAACATAACTAGCAAAAGATACTTTACATACCCATGTAACCAACAGTCCCAACTCGTCCTCGGACTGTTTCTCCTTCTGGAATCTGCACAGCTAATCCAAGATCTGAAATTCTGATATGGCCTATTTACATGAAAATAAATAATCTGTAGTCAGCAAATAATAAGGTATCATCACAAACCGAAGATGTTTGCAGCACACCTCAAAAAAAACAACTCAACATCAAAAAATTCATATACTCATAGTACTAAGTTTATTTAACACTGTAGACACTGTGTCCCATCTCAGAGTAGCCTATTCCAATGCTCGTCTCCTTTGCGCATATATTCTGTCATTCAAAAAGCCCTACAGTATCTATGTTAGTTAACAGCATATTAATTTATTATTTACATGTCATAGACAATCAAGGGGTGGGGAGACAGAATAGTGAAACTCAAATGCCACTCTGTATACTGGTTGGAAATAATGCTCTTGAGCAGCAAATACTATTTTAAATACATTCAGATGCTCTTCCCTGACATCTGATGAACCCGTTTTCAAATGCAGGATCTGAGCTCCTGAAGCGATTTTCTAATTAGTCCCCTCTGTCTCTGGAACAAGTTCAGAATATCCCTGGCAGACAGAAAGCATTCTAATGCACTCCTGCAAGGCTACAGTTTTCTTCAAAGAAGACTTCAGCTTTTGCAAGACATTGCTGGAGAGAAAAATTGAAGAATGCATTTGATGTCTAGCAAAGTTTAGCTCTTGGAAAGTAACTTCCACTAAGAATCACCTTTTTAGAAATTTATCAGTCAGAACATGCTGACTTGAAAAAAATATTGTGTTAATTACTTCCAAACTAGTTTTTCCTTAACTGAAATATTCAGCAATTACAAGAACAAACTGGTAATATTCACCACAGCTTAGAAGGTAATTGCACATATTCTATGGTGAATTCAAAAGGTTCTGATAAATTTCATACAAAGCAATTAAAGAATATTAATTTGGCTTTTGAAAAACAAAAAACTACAAGCATTTCTTCATACTGTTTGTACTTCTTTGATTCCTTCCAGCCACACATGCATCAGTGACCATGAGACCCGTTTTAGCTGAAATGCTAAAACAGAGATAATTATCTTTGATATTGCTTAAACATTGCAGCTTATGATGTAAAATTCTGCACTGACATCTAACAAAACATGTTTCCATAGCTGGAGAAAAGGCAAACAGAGAACAAATCCATATAAAAGTGTCAGCCATTTTAAATCAAGGGGAGGTGGGAGACGGAGAAGCAAAAAGGGGAAAAGTTGCCATTTTAAGGGGGGAAATTGACCCCTCAATCCCTGTCTTCCGACAAAGACCCAGTACTTCCCCCTACTTTCTATGCGGCTTTTTTGTCTTCAGTAATTAAAGTTAACCTTTCTCAGTCAGATCCCTTTTGTCATGAAGACATCCCTCTGACTTCTAGCACAGCATTCATTAGATTTGTAATTAGTGATTTCAAAATTAATTGTTATTTTTACTTACCACAGTCATCAAGGAGTATATTCTCAGGCTTCAGGTCTCTACAAATTAAACAGAATAGAAATGTGAATGACACAAAGGCAAAGTTAATAGCCATCAAGTGCAACTGAGGCACCAAGACTTCTTGGCTGTGACAAAAACAACTTTTCCGGTTTCGACCTATATACTAAAGAAGTTGTGAAGTTAAAGACCTATAATACAAATATTTTAACCATACACTTTAGATCCATTTTCTCCCTACTCTCCATTCCACTTATATTAACAACAGCAATTCTTATTTCACAGATAAGAAACTTTCTCTACAGGACACTGAAATGTTGGTGGGAAGAACCACCAACTTGCACCCAAATTTATGCTCCTAAGTGAAAGATAGCTTCCCCTGACAGTATCAGCCAT
Organism: Colius striatus; assembly: GCF_028858725.1. Classification (NCBI taxonomy): domain Eukaryota; kingdom Metazoa; phylum Chordata; class Aves; order Coliiformes; family Coliidae; genus Colius; species Colius striatus. The sequence continues at coordinate 90,032,466 of NC_084761.1, forward strand.
ACAACTCCACAACTGCAAAACATATCACTACTCACTGCAGCTTGATGCTGACTCCTTGCTATATTCCACCTCACAGTGTCAAAATATCAAGAGAGTCATGTTCCCAAGACTAAGCATAAGCTTAATATCATCCATTCAAACTCCATTCTTTTAATTTGGACAGGCAGCTTCTAAAGCTTCCTAGACACTTCATCTATTGAAGAATTTTTTGCAATCAACTTTCTAAGTTTGCATCAAAGTTTCTCACAAAACACTTTTTTAGGTATTAAATGCTAGTAAGACTCAGGAAATAATAAAAGGGCAATTAATTCAATGTTGCAATTCTTCATTTTAGAGAACCTTCGTGGACAGCCTTACTTAGAACAGAAGAAACTCAGTGGGATATTCAGATTTCCCCCACCTTCAAGGAAAATTTGGAGAGTCACTGAAGGCTAATCAGAAACTGTTTAGAGATAACTTCTAGGATTTATTCTCTAGCAGATTCTACTGAGAACATTTTCATATATAAAATATATATATATGCAAGCAATATATGTGTAAAATATATAATGTATATTATATAATTGTGACATGCATCAGAAACTGGATCGCAATACAGTCTCTTCGATTCATGCCACCAAAAATATCCTAAGGCCAGAAACAGACAAGCAAAAATCAGTAACTGGCTAAAGATTCAGCTATTATTGGAAGAGAGTATTGAAAACCAATATGCACATATATGGGCATACGTATAGTTTAGACTGTTCTTCATATACAAGGAGAAAAAAGTCTGGAAAATGTAAAAGAAGCAATTTTAGGAAGAATAAAAATTCACACTTGACAGAGAAACACACACACACATACATTTGCTCACTGCATATTCTGTATGCTTTTTGCCTCCCAAATATTGATAAATTGATACTTTTGAGTACATACATTTCAGTTTCATTACTTCACAAGATAAATGTATACAGAAGCCAGCAAGATGCTTCACTTCTAGTATTTTTAAGTCTAGACAGAGCCCATAACATAAGTATCTACCATGAGATTACAATACCAGGGAAATCAAGAGACAGCAGAGTAAATTCTGTTGGAATACATCGATGCTAGTCCTGCACTGGATAACAGGCTACCTGAGCTGAAAACCAAGCTAAAAATGAGAGCAAACAATGCAACTCTAGCAACAGAGGCAGCATTTTTTCCTTATGATGTAGAGGAAGGCTATAAGATGCAAAACTCACCAAACTAAGAGGCTCATTAAAAAAAAATTGATATAAATTATGTATTTATTTTCAATTAAGACTAAATAAGCAGTAGTCTATTAGTACTATAGCTTACAGCAGCCCACCTGCAGAGAAAATTTCTGGATAGAATCACAGAGTCATAAAATGGTAGGAGTTGGAAGGGACCTTTAGGCATCATCTAATTCAACTCCCCTGCATAAGCAGGTCAACCTAGATCAGGTCACATAGGAACATGTCCAGGCAGGTCATAAAAGCCTTCATGGGATTTAACTATAAACGTATCTACTCTGAGCACAGGCATGAGACAGGCAAGAAGCAACTTGGGTTTATCCACTACAGCTTTCATCTCTGACCTTCCAGGCACATTCAGTGGTACTATGGGCAGCTACACGAGTTTGTACAGAAAACCTAGGTATTCAAGTAGCTCAACTGATTAAAAAAAACCCCAGCAATTAAGTCCCTATTGGAAAACAAGCACTTGTTTCCACTGTCTTATGTGAATTCAGACTTTGCTCTAAGCATATTATCAGATTTTTTATATAGCAGATGGATGAATACCTCCTCTACTGCCTGTTCCTGTCTGTTTGCTTGTTTTTCTAATGTCGGCAACATTAGAAAACAGAAACATATGGCTAGTTACAGATAGTTTCACAAGTTCCGGTTGAAGAAACAAACTGGCTCAATGGCTGTCAGAGGGCTGTGCTGGGCCCTCCTTCCAGCTCTGCACCTGTTCTTTTAATCCAGCGGGAATCCCACTAACAAAGTGGCTCAACCGACTCCAAAGTCCTACACTAACTCCACCGTTTCAAGTTCAGTTGTAACTGATACAAAACACACTATCAAAATCGGTGTTAACACAGAGGAAAATTAGGCCTATTTTCCCCCACTTTATGAGGTATTTTGCTACTGGTGGCAAAACATCCCAAATATGATAATTTTTTTTCTAAACTTGACTGTCCTACATTAAAACTGCTGCTCCAGAGCTGAACAAACTGATGAGATTCACTAATTTTACTGCTATCTGCTGACCCCTGTCTGCACTGAGGATTTCTATTTTCAGACATGCAGAATTTCCCTTCTTTCACTGCTTCTACAGTACCTATTGCAGTGAACATACAGATGGATAGGCACAAAAACAAGTTCTCAATAAAGTGTTTTATAACATTATGTTACAGAATTAAAGTTTGGATTAACAGTTTAAGCTACTTCTCAAAAAATGAGAGTTTTAAACTTCTCTTTTAAAGACAGAAAACATATGCAGTGACAGGTCTTGAGATATGGCAACAAGAAGAAGAACTAGCCCTAATTTTAGAAATTCCATTTTCCTATCAGTATTAAATGCATTCAAAGTGACAGCAAAATAAGAAAAACATTCCTTCTGCATCTTCTTGCCTTGGAGAATGAGTTATCATAATTCAGAGAAATAAATCACTGAATCAATAAAAGCATGCTTCATTATGTTCTCCCCCCACACACACACAACAACATTAAGACTGGAGGTTGCCAGTGTGTTATTTGGTGAGAATAAAAGAACTGTGGTGAATTTTCCCAAGCTTTCTGTTTCACTAATCATATGTAACCACTGTACTTAACATAAATAATATAAACATTGGGCTTAAATACATTTGCATGAAGATGCCTGATAGAGAGTTTTGATCACGTAACGTATCACTGTGATTGGTGACATCCTAAAGACTTCAATGACTACCTGTTTTGGCTTTTTGACTTCAAAATGTGTAAAATTTACAACTATGCTCCTGAATGCATAATACAAAGAGAAATAGATATGGAAAAAACAAATCAAGAGCAGGAATAAAACCCTAGCAGTAGCAAATGAAAAGAGGCAAGACTTAGTTTTACAAAAAGTTTATCATTTGATACTAAAAAGCACAGGGCTGAAAGTGATCCTACAGGGTGTATAAAGTGATCCAAACATCTTCTAGTTTTATTATTTAAGCATAGTTGAGCTGACGTATTAATTAGAGCCTCTTTTCATCTGTTTACACAATGGGCACCAACTCCCTTAGTATATCCTATATCGTATTGTTTAAATAACACCGTCAGGTATTATCATTACATTTAAGCCTTTCTTTTTTATCCCAGCATACAAATTATTGAGTTACTAGCACATGTACAGGTCCTTCCTTTTGTTACGAACTGAGGACTAAAAAGATTTCCTTCTTTTAATTAAGAAGCAATTTTTCTCAGAGTTGGCTGTGAAATTTTCTTGCCCTTAACTTTAAGGCTGTGCAAATTCTTGGTAATTGGAAACTGCTGATGAAATAGAACAAAACAGGGCTGAGATCTAGACACCAAGACTGCTCCAGCCACTCCAAGATGAGAGCACTAGGATTTGACATCTCTCTTGTGGGCAAGTGCCTAACAAGTTGTGCTTAAACACAAGCACCGTGGGGGGTTTTGTGGTTGGTTTTATTTGTTTAAAGTACAAAATAACAACAAAAAAAAACCCCAAGCAGTTTTGTTTTCGCTTAAGCAATGTGAAATGACCTACTTATATCTGATCAAACCACTCATTCTTGCTTCTGTCCTACATGCATGCCAAAACACACTGTGTAACACTAAGATTGACCAAATTCTTTAGGGAACCACATACAACCACTAGCACAAGCTTGATACTCTCTGTGGTTCTGCCACTTTCTGCTTGCTTTGTTAGTCTTCTCTATTGTGGAGGGAAAAGACCAAGACTTATTGTTCTAAAGTTGTACAGGATTATACTTTAAATCTTCTTTGAAAACAAGTGGTACTTGGTGTTACACACTAGAAATACAAAGAATATGGTTTTGGTCTGCCACTAAGTTTGTTTTGCTTGTTCCGCAATATTAATGCATGCCAGGGGTTAAATGCTGTATGTAGAGACAGAAGTGAGCAGTAAAACCATACCATCTCAATTACAATGGCTTCTGATAGCTTGATTAATTGAAAAATAATGAAATGTTTATTGAAGGCATCTGAAAAAAAAAAAAAAGAAAGCGAGTAGTGTGGACTACAACTGACTTTTTAATCCTCTTGGGCATAACAAGCAATGCAAGAAGGGACTTCTATAGCTTCCTATTAACTTCTACTTTAGAGTGGGCAGGTATATAATCTCATGTTCCTAAAAGTTGTTTATTAATTTACCAATGAATTTACTTTATAAGCCATAGTTCACTTTAATTTTACAAACAAATCTTCAATCAACTTCATGATGTTTTACAATATAGCAACTATCCAGAGCTGACTTAACAGGGAGATGACAAGTAAGATGAGTAGTTCTGAAGGACATGTCATGAAAAAACAACTAAACTGGGTTTTTTTCTTCATTTATTATGAAGTTAAAGTATAAGCTGCTTTTAGTAGAAAAGAATTAATACATACAATGCTGAACTGACATGGAAAATTCAAGGTACAAGTGACTGTAGGTGATACTCACCTATAAACAATTCTCTCCTTCTGCAAATCCTCCAGACCGCAGCACAGCTCTGCAGCATAGAAAATAGCCCTTTCTTCATCAAAGCCAGGATTTCCCATGTTATATATGTGAAATTTCAAATCCCCTCCATTCATTATCGTTAATACTAAACACAGGGCATCTTTCGTCTCATATGTATAGGATAAACTAACCTAAAAATGGTCAGGAGGAGAAGACAACCATTATTCATTCATAAACCCCAATAACCTTCACAGTTCTTTTTGCCAATACAAGAAAGATGTGAATCTTCTTTTTTAAAAACAAAAAAGAACAAAACAGCCAAGTAAAGAATCATTCCAGTGGAATACTTGAAGGCACAAAGGAATTCAGACTAATTTGCATGTATACACACATCCTAAATGATAATACAAGTTTAGTGACTTATCTGTATCTCTGTTTAGATACCACAGAGCTCCATCCAGAAAATACACTTAATGATGATGGCCCTGAGCTGCACATTACCTATAGTAGTCTTTGTAAAGCTAATGTGTGCATATACCTTACTCTAGTAAAACCTCTGGAATCAAGCAGTGTCAAACCATCTTCCTGAACTTGTACAAGACTTAAAAGTTGCCCTATAGAAACTAAAAAAGTGATTTAAAATCAGATGTGTAGTTCCTAGTCCTCCCTCACAATTCAGTAAGAAGTCCAAAGTCTGCCTTCAGAAACATAAATCCAATACTACATAATAAAATGAAATAAATACACAAATCAACTGCTATGAGCAAAGGTTCCTATTTGGTGGTTTTAAACTGATGTGTTCAGGTATTACTTGTGACTCAGGCATGACAAACTATCTACTCACTTCCAACATTGTATTACAGCAGATCTTAGATCTAGATCTTCTCTGTTACATCAAAAACTCCTTGTATGGTGAGAGAAACATAACTGATGCTCAGTCCTCTAAAGTAATGTGAAATTCAGCTTCGATCAACCATTGATTTACAGTATGTACATATGTTAAAAAATATTATTCAAAAATAGAATTTTCACTCTTATCTCTCTCATCTCTACAAATAGCAATTTCTGGATCAATTCAGGTAATTTCTGGACTCAGCTTCACAAGCCCTGTGAGAAAATATTTGCAAAGATACATAAATGTACCTGGCCGGATATTCTTAGTCTTTGTTTCAGTTGGCAGTATTCTATTTTTTAATACAAAAAGCTTATCAGAAATTCATATACTTTATAAATAAATAAATATGTATGTTTGTATAAATAACTTCTATTCTCTAACACAGGTACTTCAAAATCCTCTCTGAACAGCAATAAAAATATTTATCAGTAGATGGATATAAGTAAATGGAAACCTAAAAGCAAAATACATTTAAAATTAACATTTAAATGGCAACAACTCAATGAAAATATAAGCATTACTGAAGGGAAAGTTTATTTGGTACATCTTTGAACATTTAAAGTTATTTCACTGCTTAGTAATTAGAGCTTCTAACAGATCATAAGTGGCATGACAGCACCAGGTTAAAATATTAAGACTAAAATTTTAATTCTGCGGAATTTCCATTTAAAAGTTACGTTACTTGCTTCACATCCAAGATACTTCTTTAAGAGTTAGCACATAGCAAAGCAATAATAATTGATACAGTACTCCAATTTCACGTATGTCTTGAAATGTATAAGCAATAGACTAACAAATGCTATAAAAACCCCCTAAGGATACAGAATCTCTACTACTACAGTCATAGAAATGCAGAACATGCAACCTCTAATGAAAATTACAAGGCAGACTCTCATAAAGTCACCCCTTTAGAGTGCATTTATGAATGGCTTCCAAAAAAATCACGTTGGAAATTAGCATTAATTGTAAGAAAATAGGTGTAATGGGGGGTAAGAAGGGGGTAAAAAGAAGAAAACAGAGAACAATGCATTGGAAGAAGAGACAGCCAAGAGAAACAGGGAAGGACAAATAGGATGAAACAAAGTATACAGAATACCCTTTATACTAAACATAGGCAAACACAGTCATAGGCTGCAGCAGAACTAGAATTTAAGTGATTACTCAAGTCTAAGAACTATAGAAGAATCTATTCACCATTAAATAAAAGATAAAGATTCAGTGGCATCAGCATGCTGCAACCCAACCTAATGTTTTGGCTGGGAGAAGTGAAGCAGACAGACTAAAAACAATTCAATATTGGATAAAAAATGTCCACTGTGCAAAACTACCAACAGTCACACACAAAAAATTATTCTGTCAATCACTGCTCCCAGCAGTCACACATTCTCTAAACAAATTTTAAAATGCCTTGTAACCACAAGCTCCTGGAAGAGACTGAAATGAACCAAACAAAGCAAGACAAACTTCTGAGCACAAGATCAGAAATAGATACTTACTACAAACCTACTATTCACTTTTTCTAGAATTCTTTTTTCATTTAGAGCCATTGATTCTCCTTTTCTCTTCTTTATTCTCTTTTTTTCTAGTTTTTTACAAGCATACATTTTTCCTGTTGCCCGTACTTGACAGGCACACACCTAAAAAAGAAGGAAGGTGGGTCAGAGATGCTAGGGGTATTTTTTAAAATTTCAAGAAGATATATTTTTACTTTCTTTTTTTTTCAAGCTCTTGAATGCTCTCAGAAAATGAAGGTCTCTAAGCATCAATACAGAGCCTTCACCCATCAAATATCTTTGAGGGGTCATAAAAGCTTTAACAAAAGTAAGAAAACGTGATCACATGGGACCAAAACTATTTTTGTTGGAGTTGAATAGTTCAGTAAAAGTGTGGATCTTGTGTTGGTGAAACATCTGATTGTGGTAACAGTATATGTCTAGGCAAGCAGGAAGGAAGACAGATGTGCAACATGGATCCACATTGGAGAAGTTAGATTCATCTGGAGAAAGATATTAATGATAATTTAGTAATCCTCCCTCCCCTTAAATGTGAGGCGTCAGTTATAACATGAAGGTGGTAAAAAAGCCTAATGAATTATTAACAGAATTAATAAGCTCTATAGATTTCCCAATTAGGTTTGGGAATATTCTATGCAATTATAAAGTAAATACTACAGTCTCATTGCCAATGAAGCTTCTTAACAGAAGCAACTGTTGTCAGTTAGAGGAATTTTTCTCCAACTGTGCCTGATCTACAATACTGAAACTAACAGATAAAAAACACCCAGTTTGCATAGACAACAGTTTGCCAGGTGATGTGTCAAATGTAAACTATTAAGAGTCAACAAACTGCTTCCCCTTTGTATTAACTTTTTTTTTTTAATTAAGAATCACCTTGCAGAAAGATACTTCTGTACTCACCTCTCCAAATCCACCTTTGCCTAGTACTCGGTAATGCCTAAAAGTGTGTTTGGTTACTGGTTGCCTGATTAACAGAAAGAAACAATTACTGCAACAGGAATTGCTAGAGTTAGTAATTCCCTCCCTACCCTGAATTCTTATTTTCTCCTTCCTGTTCTATGACCTTCTACTGAACAGCAAGTTGACCTCCTGAAGGCAATATTATAGTATGCTGAATCTCAAATGAAATGGGGGCTCTGATTAGAAACATTGGCTCCCTCATGTGGTCATCAGACATTCACAATAGCAGGAAGAAAAGCCGATCAGTTAGGCCGTATGCTGTTTACCATTGAGCTTTATCTGATCTCATCAACAGCCAATTTAGCACCTCCAGCTGTCTTCCTTAGTCGGAGTATGCTGACATGTAAGCCATGTTTCAATGAGACCATGCTTACAATGCAGCACTTCGAAGGGAAACCATTTCTGACTTTGCTGTTTCACCTTTTCAAGAAAGAATGAGTTGTGATATGCAACAGCAGTCAAGAGCAGAGCTGTTACGGTACTGAAGTCGTGGAGGAGGAAGAGTTAATCAGAGGAAGTAAAGGTGTCAGTCATTCTATGCTAAATCATCCCTAAACATACATCAGAGCAGGGCTATTTCACCGTGGGGGTGGTTTGGTTTGGTTTTTGAAGAGCACTCAATGTAGCTTTGCTCTCAAGAAAACAAATGGAAGTTCATTTGGTAGAGAATTTGCTTCAGTTGTTTCAATAACTTCCCTAGTTCTCTTCCTGGCTTTTGCTACTAATGCAGTCAAATAAAGACACTGCATAATTGGAATTTATTGTAAAATTAATGCTCAAGCAACTTAACGTTTGACTATGTGATCATGATACCCAGCAGTGCTGAGCAAGAGTCAATTTGTACCAACTTCAGCCTTCTGAAAAAGTTTTGACACACATTTATTATTGCTTTAAAAGCCCAAACTAGATTCTGATATATACAAATCCTGCTGTCTTGTAATTACGACATCAGTGTCTGTACCACCCTGAAAAACTGATTAGTTACCCAGTCACCCTAGGGGTTATAAAAACAGATAATTCTGATTATTACCACTAATTAGACCAAGTTTGAAACTAAAAGACAATCGCATTCCCAAGAGAGATTAGTATTCCACTGCACATTTGACAGCCAAATATACATCCATATGATATTTACCCAATAAAAATTTACCACCTAAAGACTACTGGGAAAGTATTTCCACCAGAGTATTGGCTCTCTCACTGTCACATCAACATTGTCTTCACATCTTGTCTTTGAGATGATAATTTCTCAGATAGGGAGTATCATTCATAGGGCTCTACAGCATTTCTACCATAACAAGGAGAACTGGCCACAAAGCAAAATTATAATGCAAACCTTATAAACAGACTTACTTTTCCAGCCATTTCCACTGTAAAAAGCGGGAAAAATACACACTGTCTTGGTAAGCCTCAAAAGGTCTTCTGCTCAGGTATTCATGGACAATTCTACCAACAGAAAAATGAAATCAATCTTATACTGAAGAAAAACCTGATGAAGCAGGAGGTGCTATCAATCTGTTAACCTGAACATACCAGTGAAGCTCTAGGCAGAAAAATGTCACTGCGCTCTACAGTGGTTTTAACCTACACGTTTCACAAGGTGAGCGCCTGTCACAGAAAACTATTCCTGTTAAAACACTAGTGAATGCCAAAACGACTGTTATTTACAGTAACTAGAAAGTTTGATCTCTGCATTCTCATTAAGTGTCTTCAAGACCAGCTAAACATCAGCCTTTCAGTAGCTACGTGATACATTTACAACCCTGCAAGTATGACCTCTACAAGTTACCATACATTCTTTGGAGACTGGTAAGTAAAGTTTTATTCTAAGATTTGAAATTCAAATACTAAATACCATATTTGAACATGAACACCAGGTATGTTATCATTCCCCTCAAACTGAACACATCGGGGAGAGAACAGGGAGGAAAATAAGTCATTCAAACTGTATTCGGATATTTATTGGAGAGAGGAAAGGGGATGATCGATGTGACAGATCCTCCATTTGAGACATGTTTTACTAGGTGTTCTCACACATCCCTTTCAATCTTATAATCTCAGGTTGTTATATTCTTATTTTTGTTGCTAAGGAGATGACCCAAGCACTGACAAAACATGTTGTAATCCTTCAAACATGATCAAGCATGCCTTGAAGAACCAGTAATATTAGAAATAGAAAAGCTTTAGAAAGACATGCAGCACTGATAAACATGCACCATCCCATCAAGAAAAGCCTTTCCCTCTGCTGCTGTAATTTCTCTTCATGACTTTAGAACAAAACCAAGTTGCATTTGTTTAGCTGACACAATCATCTAAGCAGCCATCTTAAAGGAATATAACTGTTGGCTCCAACCATAAATTGTGTGATATTGTTCAGAAACCTTTCAAGCTCCAGTTTATAACTTCATATTTTTCTGAGTACTATCATCATGAAAGAGAAGTCACTCAAAAGGGTAAGGATATAATAAAGAGAAATACTCTAACTTACAGAATGCTTCATAGCAGATAGTGTGATTTTATGCAAAAATAGCATTAAAAGAACAAGCTCTGCAGAAGTCAAACATCTAAATTGCATCGGAAAGAAACCTAGTCCTTTCATAAATCTGTTTCAAATGTCTTACCTACATTCACTTCAAAGACCAAATACTCCTAGGTGAAATAACTTCACCTTTCATTTTTCTCAGAAACACGGATTTCTCTTGTGATACTCAAATTTAGCATTATGTAGTTTTAACTTACCTAGTACAGTCCATAAAAAGATCCTTAGACGGGTTCTTTTCCAGTCTTGCTTTACATTCATTTACTGTTTCCTGAGGTATTTCTGGCAAGTGTGCTGCAGACTTTATGTAATTTTAAAAAAGGCAGCAATGAAAGCAGTTTTGTAAATCAACAGAATGAGAAGTTATGTATTCAATGTGAAATAAAATAATGAAATCTTCTCATACAAGAAAAGGAAGGAATGGTTTGACTAAAGAGAAAGCCAAGGAAGACACATTCAGGAAAACTGTTATTTATTCCTTATTACAGAAAAATGTATTGAAAATTATTATTGTTATTCAGCATCTGGAGAAACAACTTGGCAATAAAACCATTATCTTTTTATTTCTGTAAGTCTACCACCACAGAAGCAAGTTATCTATTTGGCTTGGCATGATAAAAGAAGGGGAAAGAAACACAAGTTGGGAAACTATTTCAGATCGCTCCAAAGAAATCTGGGGAGTTGAGGTAGGCTTTGGGTTCTGGTTTGGTTTTTTTTTTTTTAAAAAAAAACTACGTGACATATGACAGTTCCAAAGAAATTATGAGAATAGATGTGCTAAACTTGGTGTCAATCTGCTTTTAAGGCATCTGAAAGACCTTCATTTGGAGTGAAGTCTTCTCAAGATGACCAAAGTAAGAGAAGCAGAAGGAGTATCTATTCATAGAACACGAGCATCTAGTTACATATTCACTGAAAAGCTGATCCTGGGTACTGAAGAGCAGACATTTAAAATTCAACCAGTTAGATCTAATCTATGCAAAAGATGAGCTATTAATGAACTCCACAAAAAACAGAGAAAAAGACTGTTCTAGAACAAGACAAAAAAAATACTACTTTGTGAAAACCTGTAGCAACTGTGAAAATTTACAGCAAAACAACAAAAGCCACAAAAGATGCTGAAAAAGGCCCAAGAATTTCAAGAATTCCTTGGTCTTGTATCTCCAGACTACAGAACCCTAGACGCTAAAGGAAATTTATTTAAAAACATATCTTTACTTGAGACCAGTATTTTAATTAAAAAACATGGGACAATAAATCACAATGGTAGTAGTTTTAAAAGCAAAGATCAGTCAAGGTTTCTGCTCAAGTTGAAAAGAGTTTCACAATTTTAGAAGGCAGTACACCTTTCAGAAAGACAAAAACAGGATTAATGAAGTTTGAAAGTCAATTTACTAAAAACAAATGCAATCACCTAGATCTCTATTTATTTGACATTTACAAAACACTTGAGAGTATTTTGCAATAGAATATATTTACCCCATTAGTGAAGTATGTCTCTAAAACTTTCAGGCCACAGTCTATACGCTTTTCATCTGAAGATACCTCATATTCTGCCTAGGAGAATGGAATTGAAAATTAGATTATGTTCAGAGCTATTTTGCACTACAGTCTTTTACATGCTGCTAGGTAAATTTGATCATGAAGAACACAGTGCTTCTCATATAAAAGCAACTGAAGGCTCTCACCGTTTAAAATCTATTTAAAGATGTTTAGGCTATATAGTGCAACATGTACGAAGAAAGTCTTTTAAAAAACCAACAACATGGAAATCAACTTTTGGAAAACACATGAAAACTAACAATTAGTATGAATGTAATTAGAGAACCTTCACCCTAGAGGTTAAATTAGATCAACTACAATGAAATAGTATTTCTGTAGTATTGTAGGACAGAATGATCCAGATGAGAGAGAATTAAATACAACAATCAGCTTTTTCTGTATTACTTTTTTTTTTCCTTCACGTATTTTTCTTTACTACAGTCATGGGTAAAAGTGGATAAAACTACTACTGTCTACAAGGTCATGTTAACTGGAAATGAGAACTAAACCAAACCCTACTTCATTCTTTGAAAAAATGAAACTGAGCAAATAAAAATTTCATGAAGTTTTTGACTTAGTAATATATGGTACTGTGATATAGAAGATGAGCACCATGCAACACAGTGTGCTTTACAAACTGGTAGTTTAATAGGGCTCTACAGGTAGCTACTTATGAAAAAACCCAAACAACCAACAATCTTCAGATAATAGTATTGAAAAACTCCAAGAACTACTCACTATTTGTAATTTTAAGGAATAATCTAGAAGCAGACATCAGAAGTTACAACATTTAAAGACAAAATCTGGGACAGGGTGAATAAAGAAAGAGTACTCTCAAACAGCAACCTGTACTAGCTTCATAAGCTTGGCCAATTCCATCAAAGCTTATTTCATACCTCAGAATGTAAAAGCATGTACCTAAGAACAAAGAATATATGGTGGACCTCCAGAAAGCAGGATTGTATTATACAAAATAACTTCGACATACTGTAGACAACCATCATTAAGAGCCTCATTGGAAGTTTCAAGTGATGGATTTAATCAGAGAAGTTATGTACCTTTCTAAGGAAAACTGGAACACTGAAAAATGACAGTTCCAAGAATGACACACCTACAATACTGGAAATAACTCCAGTTTTGCAATCAATTTCAACTAATTTGCACCAACTCACTACTAAGTATCAACATCTTTTCCTGTTGAGACATTATGGTATGAACCACTTCAGCACAGTACTCAAATCCATAAATGACTGCAAGACATTAGTTTTGCTGCTTTAATGCTACAGCAGTCAGCCTAATGGTAAGGAGTTCTTCTGCAACTACTAAACAACCTGAGCAGGTTAGAGAAACAAACCACAGCAGTGCATTTACCACATTTAACATTTTCAATCATGCCATGGTAGTCACTAATTGAATATGAACAGTTAGGCATACTGTTTCAAGCACATACTGTAATTTAAAAGGAAGTTTAAGAGACAGTCTTGTCAACTAATTTCTCTTACTCACAGAGCTTAAGAGGGAAGTTTGAGCTGTCATTCATTCTTTTTCATACTTGAGTAACCTTGTCCTCAGCTAGTGAAATGAGTCACTAGATGACTGGATAACTGTAATTCCTCACTTTAATTTCTGTCACTTTTATTTAATTATTTCACAACTCTTCTTTCTGTAAAGCCAAGCTGACTCCAGACTTTAAGGTCACACCTTCTCAAGAGCCTTAGTATTTAATATGTGTAGACAGCACAGAACTTGTACTACCCTGATTTTGCCATTTTGGCCTCCTGAAATAATCACATTGTTCCTTATAAGAGTCAGAATTTTAATTCAGATGCAAAGTTCTTAGCACTATGGCATTTTATGCTAGAAAGCTTATTTTCAGAAAGATTAAGTCTAAAATTCATTTGAAATTTAAAAAGAAAAAAAATAGGCAAAACCCAAGATAAAAACTGCTGAAGAGCAGCTCTGCAGAGAGAGACCTGGGAGTCCTGATTGATAATAAACTCATCATGAGCAATGTGCCCTCCTGGCCAAGACGGCCAATGGCATCCTGGGATGCATCAAGAAGAGTGTGGCCAGCAGGTCAAGGGAGGTGGTTCTTCCCATGAGATCCACTCTGCCCTGGTGAGGCTCATCTGGAGTACTGTGTCCATTTCTGGGCTCCCCAGCTCAAGAGGGACAGAGAATTTCTGGAGAGAGCCCAGTGCCAGGCCACCAAGACGATCAGGGTACGGGAACATTTTTCATATGAGGAAAGGCTGCGGGATCTGGGGCTGTTTAGTCTGGAGAAGAGGAGACTGAGGGGAGATCTTATTAACATTTACAAATATCTATAGGGTGAGTCTCAGAAGGTTGGGGCATCCCATTTTTCTATTGTAGCTAGCAACAGGACAAGGAGTAAGGAGTAATGGGATGAAGCTGGAATACAAAATGTTCCAGTTAAACATAAGAAAAAACTATTTCACTGTTCAGGTGAGGGAGCCCTGGCACAGGCTGCCCAGAGGGGTTGTGGAGTTTCATTCCTTGGAGGTCTTCAAGACCCATCTGGACATGTTCCTATGTGACCTGATCTAGGTGACCCTGCTTCTGCAGTGGGGTTGGACTAGATGATCTCTAAAGGTCCCTTCCAACCCCTACCATTTTATGATTCTATGATAGCCTTTCCATTCACTACTGGCTTACAAACAAAAAAACCAAAACCCTCAATCCTACCACCCCACCACAGTGAAAACTTGAACAAATATGCTGAACTCCAGTCAGAAAAGATATTCAGGCTAACTCAGAAACCATCTGCAAGAGACAGTAGGCATTTTATCGTAATTCCTTGATTAAGACAGCATGCCAGCTTTCAGATCAGAGAGTCACCAATTAGAAATTATCTTGGCCCTCGAAAAATTTCTGTTTCAGTGTTTTCCAAGCATACTTGACAAGGATTTTTCAAATGGAGGTAAAAAAAATAGAAAAAGTGAATTGTGAAATCATTCATTACATTGGATTATCTCAACTATGACACTCTCTGTTAATTTGCAGAAGTGTTGCAATCCACACATCATTATAGGTTGCGTATTTCAAAACAATTCCAAATTTTCAGTTAGTGTAAACCACAGTTACCTCTTAGAGAAACTTTCACTTGAAAAATGACATTGTAGAGCAAAGACATATCTGCCTTACAGTCATGCCTAAGAATTTGTTCTCCTTTGTGCTGCCAAAGATTCTAATACTCCTTATCTAAGCTTTTGAGGATTAAAAATGTATACAGAAGTTGTAACCATTAGGGGTACATCCACAGTTGCCAGTGGTCTCCCCATTGTGCAACGCTCATACATTCATTCCAGGATACTTAGTTGCTCTGCCTGCCCTGGATTTCCATTTAATCGCATCTATGTCTCCAGCTGTTAAATTTGTGTCTGGTATTTGGTGCTAGAACAACTCCTAGGAGTCACAAAGCTCTGTGAAATACACCCAGGGAGTAAGTCTAATTGCATAAAGATTCATTGGCAAATATAAGGCAATACTACTTAGTGGATATTAAAATTCCGTTTTAGCTGATCAAGTGCCTTAGTTTATAGTCCCATAGGGGGAAGCAGGATATTGTGTAGTGGGAGGCACAGCAATAATCCTATGTACTTCCTTACACCCTGTACCTTTCAGAGCCATCTTCCATTCCAATACTATATTTTCAAATGCTTGTAAGCAACAACATTACCCTACTTCTATCTTCTTTGGTCATTTGCCTCACAAATATAAGAACAAAAACAAGTGGGGCAAAGAAAAATCTTTTGGCATCAATTTCCATTTAAGACTGTATCTTACTGTGCTTGGATTAACTACGAATGACAAAGAGTCAGAAGCTCTGAGCTACTGTTATTCTCTTACAGCCTGTGATCTGTCTTCCTACTCTTCTTGTTACTTTCCCTTTCCATATAAAAAAGTCCTCAGACAAATCTGTTAAGAAAAATACGTGGCTGCAGACACGATTCCTTCCTCCCCTCATTCTTTAGTGTTAGATAGTAAGATGCAAATGGAGCTTTTCAAAACCCGCCTGGACGTGTTCTTGAGCAACCTGATTGAGATTAACCTGCTTTAGCAGGAGGGTAGGACTGCATAATCTTTTTGAGGTCCCTTCCAATGCTTACCATTCTGCGATTCTGTGAAACATATCAAGACAAAGCACGTCCTTTTCCTTTGGTCTCTAATATATGGTTTCTCTCCTTCCCTAGATGGTTCCTTAAATTTCCATCTCCATTGTATTTTTTTTAATTAGCACATTCTGTCTAGCCTAGGGCTTTCATGCAAGTTGCAACATTTTCAAGTCTATGTTTACAACATTTTCAAATCTGAGTATCGTAAGTAATATTCATTGTACACACATGCTTTTAGGCTCAAGAAGTCAAGCAAAATGCCTCTCTAAAATGACTTCTACTGTGCCCATCATGCCTATTTTTTCTAATTCTGACCATCCCAAGACAGAAGATATTTATAGTAAATATTAAACGTCTTCCTACAAGTAGCAGAGAGTTTTCTGACATTTACCAAAAATTACAGCTTTACACTTGGCAAAGAGCAAACTGCATTTTACTTTCATCTAGGCTGTGTTAGTGAACGGACATGGTTTACAGAAAAACAACATTTTATAAAACTATTGTGTTAACCCTGGTAGGCAGCTCAGCCTCACACATCCACTCCTCCCAATGATAATCAGAAGGGGAGAAGTTAGAAAACTTATGGATTGAGATAAAGATATCTTAATAGATAAGGTTAATAGCTTAACAGACGGTAAAATAAGACATTAATTTGTGTCTTCCCATGGGCAGGCAGATGTTTAGCCATCTCCAGGAAAGTAGGGCTTCATTATTATGCATACCATCTACTTGGCAAGGCAAATACCATAGCTCTAACCTCCTCACTTTCTCCTTCTCTCTGCTGGCTCTGCTAACTCAGCAGTGTCATATAGTATGGGACATCCCTTGGGTCAGCTGGGGTCAGCTATCCCAGCTGTGTCCCCTCTACCTACTTGTGCAACCCCAGCCTACTCACTTGTGGAGAAGGGTAAGAAACACAGAAGGTTTTGATGCTGTGTAATCAATGCTGTTCAACAATGACTAAAATTTAGTTATCATCACGGTTCTGGTCAAAAATCCAAAATACAGCACAACATGAGCTACAATGAAGAAAGTCAGCACAAAACTCAAACTTTTTACAAATAAAAATTTATAAGCTATTGCCTATTGATATCCACCTCCAATTTCTTGGTGCTTACCACTGCATCTAGAAATTCAATGCATCTTTTCAAATCTGGTCTGGAATCACAGAACTGTCTGAAGAGAAGTCTTCCTATTGGCTGTTTGTCACAAAGCTGGTTATAGTCTCTTTCTGAGAAGGAAAGAATAAGTAAATATCTTTATTTATTTTTATCTTTGTCATAGCACGGTCATTACTTAACATTTCAGAATAGGTCACAAAAGCATCACTAAAATATGAAGATTTTACACTAATATATTTAATAAGACAAGAAAAGCACATAATGATCCCAAAGAGTAGCAAAACACATTTCCAGCCACATTTGTGGCTTATTAGGCACACATTTATTAAAAATACATCAAATAATATGGTTAAGTTTCATTTAGGTTGGGCAATGGAAACCAACAATACTGTGAAATAGCAAGCACGGCAAACAAGATTGTTTAGAAAGATGGAATTCAAAGTAGTAACAGAAAAGGTTAAAAAAGTATTACAAGAAATTAAGAAAAAAGAGTGAAATAAATTATCATGTCATTCAAATTACAACATGAGTCCTTTTCTAAATCATGGCTTTGTAAATTTATCCTTTAGGAGCTGTTTCCTTTTAAAAAGAACTGTGATACAGCTTTTATCTTCTCATAAATTCTCCATCACATTAAAAGTTTAATAGCTTTTTTGGTAATTAGCATTCAAAAGGAAGACAGAATCCTTTCATTAACACCAAACTCTTACCCTTCCCTCCTCAAAAAAAACCCAGACTGGCGATTTTACAGGACACCTACCAATTGAGCATCTAATACCTTCACAATGACTAACAGGTGGCAACTTCAGCATCTCTCTCCATTTTTTACTACGTCCACTCCGTTTGCCTAGAAGAAAAAAAAAAAAATGAGTAAACCACAATACTATGTCAGAATAAAATTAAACATAACATAAAATCAGGTCACTTTGCACAGAGCTGTCAGATCACTTTTCATGCCTAAATGAAAACCATCTACAAGGACATCTAATCCAATAAAAAACTTAGAATCATAGAATGGTAGGGGTTGGAAGGGATCTTTAGGGATCATCTAGTCCAACCCCACTGCAGAAGCAGGGTCACCTAGATCAGGTCGCATAGGAACATGTCCAGGCGGGTCTTGAAGGCCTCCAAGGAAGGAGACTCCACAACCCCTCTGGGCAGCCTGTGCCAGGGCTCCCTCACCTCAACAGTGAAATAGTTTAACTGGAACTTTTTGTGTTCCAGCTTCATCCCATTACCCCTTCTCCTGTTGCTAGCTACTATAGAAAAATGGGATGTCCCAACCTCCTGACACCCACCCTTTAGATATTTGTAAATATTAATAAGATCCCCTCAGTCTCCTCTTCTCTAGACTAAACAGCCCCAGATCCCGCAGCCTTTCCTCATATGAAAGGCGTTCTGGTCCCCTGATCATCTTGATGGCGCTGCACTGGACTCTCTCCAAAAGTTCCATGTCCCTCTTGAGCTGAGGAGCCCAGAACTGGACACAAGACTCCACATGAGGCCTCACCCAGGGCAGAATGGAGCTAGGGGGGAGAAGAACCTCCCTTGACCTGCTGGCCACACTCTTCTTGATGCATCCCAGGATGCCATTGGCCTTCTTGGCCACAAGGGTATATTGCTGGCTCATGTTCAGTTTATTATCAACCAGGAGTCCCAGGTCTCTCTCTGCAGTGCTGCCCTCCATCAGCTCGACCCCCAGCCTGTACGGGTGCATGGGGTTGTTCCTTCTCAGATGCAGGACTCTGCACTTTGTCCTTGTTGAACCTCATGAGGTTCCTCTCTGCCCAACTCCCAAGCCAGCTGAGATCCCGCTGAAAGGCAGCACAGCCTCTGGGGAATCAGCCAGTCCTCCCAGTTTGGTGTCATCAACGAACTTGCTGAGGGTACACTCTGTCCCCTCATCCAGATCATTGATGAAGACTGAAAACTTGATACAGAAGATCTTTTATACGAAACACTAAAAAAATGCAGAAAGTCTTTTGCAAGACAAATATTTCACATTTTGGCTGTGTACACAGACTCTGCAGAGATAAGGCAAATATCTAGCTATTCTGAAAATGACAAACAGAACTAAAACAAAGGCAGAACCAAGAAAAAATGTGAGAATTATCTCTCAACCATTCTGAAGAATGGAAGATGTTCAAGATAAGTGACAAAATACATAGAACAAAGATCTTAAAGTAATTTTAGATAATCAAGTTGTACACAAAAATTATTTTTTAAGGGCAGTAATAAGAGTAGACTCCACTAATAAATGTGTGGACATTGATCAAATACACACCATTTATTCTAGACTATAGAAGAACATAGGATATAGAACCCTAGGAGAATACAGGATTTCACAAAGAACTTGGTTGTTGCAGAATTCAGATCCTTCTCAATGTTTCAGATTTCAGAGTACTAGCATCACTCATTTTCAAAAACACCTCAAGTATTTTTCCCATTGTTTCTGAAAAAAATCTGTTTCACTTTCCATGTTCAACTGGAATTTCATTGCATTACTTTGATCTGAATAAGCCAATTCCATTTACAAAAGATCTGCAAACTTGTCAAAAAAGCAGAGCAATGGACATAGGAAAGACACATCTAATTGTAAATCACTTCAGCGGAAGAGCAATTCTCGTGCTGCAAAATATTTTAAAAGAAGATTTTACTATGCGATATGGCCAGATGCGTTTCCACATGACAGAACAGCAGCAAAACTGCACAGAAACTTTCTAACTGTAGTAAAGCAGTACATATACTGTTAACCACAATGGGACTGAAAGGAAGGGAGTTACCCTATGTAACCCAAATAGAAACCCAGCAGCAAACAGCACTCAATTCTTTCAGAAATAAATCGTTAGAAAGGAACCAACACCTACAGAATAATAAAATATGTATTAAATAAGATTGAAACTCTTCACTCAAACATACAGCTTCTTGAACAGTTCCCTCATTGCAGTCAGAGCAGTGCCAGCTTAGTATACCTTGGCTCATATCAAAATTTACATGATCTTTGCTAACAGGAGCATTGACCTCTCACTATGCTGCTGCAACAAGCACTAGAAAAAGTAAACAAATAAAGAATACAAACCCTTAAAAAGTTGGCTTGCAGAGATTATTTAAACTGACACTCTCTTAAAAACCTTCTGCACTTTATTTCCTAACATTGCTTTGTAAACCATTTGGCCTTATAAAGTATTTTACAACATTGAATCTACTTCCCTCCTCATATTTCATGCAGTACCAGAACTAATCACAAAGCTGTAATTAACAGCATTGTTAAAACAAACTTCAAATACTTTAATGAAATATTTTTATGTTAAAAAGAAGTTGAACATATGCTTGAAGAAAATCAAACCACAAAAGCAAGGAGCATTTCTAACAGAACTGAGCACAAAAAACCCCAAGGAATACTAACATAGACAGCTTACTCTCATACATTGACTAAAAAGAGGACTGGGTATAGATTATTACATGGTCACAAAAAACGACAGAAACTTCACCTTAATTTTTAACCATGCACTTAAAAAACACACTAAGCTGCAAGATCCAGAGAATTAAATTTCGTCTGATACGAACTGCTCAGGACTCATTTATGCATGACATAATACAATTGTTACTGATCAAAAATGATAAACTGACACAAATTCATACCATAATGCTGTTGGGGAAAAAGTAAAACTGTGACATACACCAAGTATATCATCTTCTGAAGCACAGTCAAAGAAAAAAACCAACAAAAACTCCAAACCAAAACAAGAGGATCATTGGTGCATTATACTTCAACACAAGAAAGTCTGCGGTATTTTGCTCTAAACATTTGTCTGGTTTCTTACTATGAAGCCATTATGAACTCCATTTTACAAAAAGAGACCACAACCTACAACACAATTGAATTCACCATCCTATGGAAGCCAATAAAGACGACATGTAATTTATTAATGGTACTCCTAAGCATTTGATTCTTGTGTATCAACTCAATCAACACGCTCTCTTTTTTCTCTCAACTGATTGTTCTTATATTTACAGCAAATGCACAGGAAAAGTCTGTATGTCTCAGTAATGTAAAGAGAATGCACATCCTACATCATTTACAGCCATTTCTGGTAAAAGTTATGGGTGGAGGCCAATTTGTTTCTCAAATTATTCCTTAATTGCAAAATCCTTTTCCATTTGAGGCAGTTTAAAAGTAGTATAAAATCAAATTATAGTAGTTGTGGTTTGTAAGTGTCTTAATATTGATTTCAGAGCTTCTATTCTGAATCTCATTCTGAAGTACTTCAGATGAAATTCTTCCAGAAAGACTAACAGCTTGCTTTCTCACACAGCAGCAACAAACACATTAGTTTAATCTGCTTTATGGTTGACCTATGTGGTTCAGATGAATTACTACTTTTGCCTGTTTCAGATGTAATTGCTGGCTAGAACAATGTTCAACTTGAAGCAACTCATGTTTTACAAAGAAAAGGGTGGATGCAGCAATACATCATTACAGTGAGGAAACTGCAATTAGTTTTTCAGGCAGACAAGAATGGGAACCTCACCTTCTTCTCCCCAAATTACTTTGAGTTAGAATTTTAGTATTTATCTCTTCAGATGTTTTCACTTCTTAAAATGATACAAAAAGTATTTTCCAAGTCATCAGGTGACAGCCACAGTGACCTTGCTTACAGACTGGATTTCTAGCATGAGTCTCATTTCACTGAGTACAATGTTCACTGAATATTATTAGTCAGTCTTCCTCGAGATAGAAAACTTGGATTCTGTCCCATGGAATGAAAATACTGAGAAACATCATACTATCTTTGGCTAATAAATGTACACAGACTATGTGGTACAAGTCAGTGGCTACTACACAGACACTGAGATTCAGAGACCTCCAGGCTTCAGCTTTCCTTCCTGTAAAGGGCAAGCAATGCATCTCTGCAGGGAAGCAGCAGTGAAGCAGCACAGGGCCATGTAGCACTCAGGGTGCAAGGTTACTACAACATAATTCTTGCAAAACTGATTCCACAAACCAGATTGTCAGATACCAGCTGAGAAACTCTTGCCAGACCACACCCAGATAAGGTCTGAAAGTATAAAACTGCAACAAGATGGTGACCTACAGCATGCCTTTAACTGTGTGAATCAATTGGTTCAATGAAAAGTGCAAAAGAACTGATCGAGAAGCTCTACATCATCTACATTGAGATACATAAGAATAACCTAGGTACATACACTGTCCTACATCTTTTCTACAGCAGAGGAAGCTGCAGGGAAGTTTCCTGAAAGATTTTAAATTCCCAATAATTGAATTCTGCTACTTAGAGACACATTTTCCTTCAAACCACTCAGGATGAGGATTAAAACCTTTCACTGGAAAGCTAAAACATTCCTGTTTAAATATGGTCTTTTACTACAAAGACATTTATAAACACAGTCCACTAAGTAACAAATTTTGATGGTATGGCCTTCCTGTGCAAGATACACCTTCACGACACAAAACATTGTGAAATCAGTACCACAGGTCCTCACATAAGAACAGTGACAATGAAGTACCATTAACTTCAGGATAGCAGACAAGTTCACACATACCATCACTTGAGGAAGGCTGCCATTCTTCTAGTTTTAGAGACAGTTCATACAGTACTGTTTTGTGGGGGTCTCTGCAACATTCTCCATTGTGCAGGTCAGACAGATTTTTTTAATATCTCAGTTCCTTAAAAAACAAGCCTGGTGACAACAATTAGCTTTAACAGAGGAGCATCGCTTTTACATGGAGACAGATTTTTCTCCAGAAGTGAGATACACATAATCTGGCTGGCTCTCAGCAAGTTTACCAAAACTGAATAGCTGAAAATTGAGGTTTCAGCTCAAGGTAGGCACCTACCTCTTCAGCATTGTGCAAGGCAAGGCACTTCTGAACACAAACAGAAGCAAAAATGTGAGCAGCTCAAGAAACAAAAACATAAAATATACCTAAAGGTTATAGACTCTTTAAAAGATAATATCCTTCACACTCAAGTGTCTGGAGTTGGACTTCAGCAAGGTAATGCTCCAGTCCTCTTGCTCATTTGATTGTTGGGAGCAGTAACAATGTAAGCAGCTCAAAACCCCAGGTGACTATGTGAACATTGGTGCAGCTTGTTTATAAGCACAATCATTTGTTGTTCCCACAGTAATAACCACTTGAACAACTGTTTCTGCACATCAGCTCTATCTACAATTCTAGTAATCGCGTGCACATTTAAGAATGCTCGTGCATACATCTTGAACTGCTTCTGCACTTCCTCAGAAATTAGAATTTATTAATCTTGCTAACATCTGTGTATACATTTCATGATGATTTGTCTATAAAAACTTAATGAACAGGGTTTAGTGGAGGAAAAATAACCACAACAGTAAGAAAATTCCAATTTTACAGACAATTCCTTGACAAACAAGGATTTTTTTAGCATGACGGTACATCAAGACTGCAACAGACAGAAAATAAGTAAAATTCCCTCAAGTAGATTGTGAAACCTGCATTTAAAATTGCCACATTTTAAATAAGCAAAGCAGCAGTGTGTATCAATAACTAGACCTCTCATGTTGTGTTTATTTAGTAAATGTAATTATTTAGATTCCAACATGCCCACATGCATTCTTCTTGCAGTTCATTAAATAAAGGACAAAAAGGCAGACATTGTGCATAATTCTGTACAAACACAGGAAGACATGTTTCCTGCCACAATGAGTTTACAGCAATTTAAAGCACAATGCAATAAGGGAGTGCAATAGAACATAGGAGGCAAATAAAGGAAGAACAGACAAAAATAACAAAAAACTCACGGCACACTCACGTTAAAATTCATATTTGTTGCTACTGAATAGACTTTGTGGGTCTGAATGAGTGTGCCTCGGTTTCATACTTGTCTAGACTCCTTAAATAAAGATTTATAGTTTAGTTTGCAGACAAACTGCAGTGATCCAAGAAAACTTCTTAGAGTTATCTTCCTAGTTACACATACACATGTAATAGGGTATCCGCCTATGTACCATCACCAATACTATATGGACTTATTACCTTATACTGCAAGCAAAAGTAGAATGTATCTCACGTATGGAATTATTCCAGTTACCTTTAAACCTAAACAGAACATACAATTTGAGTGGACTGCTTATTTTTTTTGTGAAGAGTGCAACACTAATACAATATCAATTCTTAAACAAGTATCTTTCAGGATTCGCTTAAGCCAAACTGTGATGCCACTCTCTTACGAAAAGATTCCTGCTAACTCCATCCTCAGGCTGCACCTAACAATTACCAAATCTGCAGGAGCTTGATGATCCATCTGAAAACCCCAAAACACCCATCAACATAGCAAAAAAATCCAGCCACGACAATCCACATACCCCTAGATTGGTTCATTCATCCTATTGGAAACTATCTTGGCTGTTCCACAACCACAGGCTAGAAACAATACGATCAAGAGCTTAGGGGAAAATTTGCTTGAGGCATGATCTTAATTTAGCCTAAATCAATCATGACATAGAGGATAGTCTATGCTTAACAGCAGACCCAATTCTCCTTCACTCACTGCTCCTGCCAGAGCACTACAAACAAATTTTGAGTGGATGCAAATGGACCAGGTATGTTTACAACTACTCTTGGCAGGGATCCTCAATTGGAGTAAACTGCCACTGACTTCAAAGGAACTACAGATCTGCCCTTTGGATGTATTTTTTGAGACTATTACTTTAGGCAATGAAAAAAAGGAAGGCTCCTAAGCAGTTTAAAACATACATACAGTAATTAATTTCTTTCTTGAAAACATCACAGACTACATGTGGGATGCTAAAATGAATTTGGGGCCTACCTACACTCAAAGGATTTATTGAAAGTGACCGAAATAACTATGAAAAACAGAAGATGCAAATATAAAGGGAAAAGTTAATTTAAAAGAAAAATAATTTTTGTGAACTTTCAGCTTTTCTTCAGAATAGCTTAGTTTATATTTATTATTTGTCCCAATTTATGGAATAAATTCTTCAATCTCCTTCAGTAGATACTCATTTCAAAGACTTCTCTGCTAGGAAAAATAAACTACTCTGTTAATTCATCTGCTCTTATACAAAACTAGAAGTGATATTGCTGTTATGATATTTCTCTACACATAAAAATCCCTGCATGTGGAAAAACTTGAGTAAGGAGATTATGAAATCACAAGCTTTTGCATCGCCTATCTCTCAGTTTGTACATCACTATCACTTAACACTTACCTGCTTTTCTATCTCAGTTGCTGCACCTCATTGCTCACAGGATCAACTCTGAGTTTGCTTTATTATCTCTTTCTTTTTCCCTGCCAAGTCACTTGTGCTTGTCCCACCATTGGGTTCACCTTAAGACAAAGTTTTCCCATTTTTCGTTCTCACATACAGGTTTCCCTCAGAAAGTAGTGTATGCACAAGGGGAAAGAGCTGGACTGGCACAGAAGGCCACTTATCCCTGCAAACTGGAACGGGCATCCAGAACACTTTGTACTACAGTTTTCACCCAGAGGCAAATCTCTCCATGGACAAGTTATCTCTCAGCACAAGCAGGTCAACTGGAAAAGTGAATGAGGAAAGAAAAAACTCCTAATATACCTCCTGACTCCTTCATCCATAAGGTACTTTATATCATCACAATATTTTCTAGTAGTAGGTTCATACAAGAGTCATATATTATGAGCCCTCACTAACACCCACATGTGCAAAGGAATCCTCATAGCTTTCCTTCCTCACCTAAAGAAGTGTTGTAGTTGCTACAGAGACATGTCAAGTCTTTATTGGAAAGAGAGAGTCTCTTATTAAAATCTGTTTTATAAGAGGCTTTGAAAAGTCTTCTTAGAGAATAGGAAAAAATTTAAGGTATTGAGGCTGGGAGGAAGCCAGGGTTTGACCTGGCCTAAAAAATGGCACTAGTAAACTCTCACAAACTGATGTTATCATTATGTAAATTAGAAGATTCATGCCTCTAATGAAATAAATTAGCAGGAAGACTATTACTGAGAAAGTAGAAGACAGTCAGTAGAGAAATGAACAGCAATGCCACTTTACTTTTACTCCATAGGAGAACAAAGTATCACTACAAGATGCATTTTGTCTAGGCACACTAGTTAGTTAGTTCCTGGTTCTCTTGCATAGATCAAATTTACTTTCCACATATCAATTCAGATATAAACAGTAGACCTAAACCTACCTGTCCAAGGTGTCCTAATTGTGCACCCCTACAAATATAAAAACCCAATCATGTTCACATCTTATCAATGTTCACATCCAGAAGTATCAGAGTGCCTAAAATTAGAGGAACAATATGAATACAAATCTGGTATCATAATTTTGCCTGTTAGGTCTGGTTTAAGTGTTCAGGTATGATTTGTTTATACTTGGTGATATTTAGCAGGCCTTTCTGAATTCTCATTAAGCCTCTGCCATACCCTCTGACCAGATGAGGACAAGTATGCAATATCTGTGATTCAGTTCCTATATTTGGAGAATGAAGATGACCTATCTCTAGGGTCAAAAAACTCTGCAAGGTACTTTCAAGAGCACAGTATTTTTCTGTTTTCATTTTCATCATGAAAAAATCTCAAGTTAGATTGACCCATGCAAGCCCTAACTAAGCCTACATTGATTTTCTTTATCCACGTGCCACTGAAAACTATAAAATCAGAGCACAGAAGTTCACATCTTATTTATTTTGCTTTTATAACTGAAATAGTTATTGAGATCAACATCTTCTCTTACCCAGTCTAATGTACTGTATTGGAGAAAGGCTTGCTGATGTCTCAAGCTGATATATGAATGGTTCAAGTCTATCTGCAAAAATAAGTGAAGCTGATATTTTATTGCTTAGGATTTTGCCTTTTACCAACAGGAACAGTAATTTTGCTCCAGTAAATCTATGCTTGGCCATACCATCCCACCTCTCCAGACACAATACAGTGAAATAAGAGGAATGTGGGAATGAAAAGCTCAACTCAAAGACTGCTTTTCTGTCCTAGTTTTAAGAACCTTTTAGCAAAGAATATATTTCAGTAGAATAGGTACCTCACATACTGCCTTTGCAAATTCCATTCCCTTGGAATCTACCCGGCACATAAGAATAGAGCTGGGACAGGGATTTTATAGAATGGTCCAGACAAATGGAGCAAACCAAATATTCCCAGACCAGCGAGAGCATGCAACAGACAGAAAATAATTTCAAGAGTGTTTTGAAAAATGTGATGTAAAAATTACCCCATGCATAGGAACTCAGACTTGAAAAGGTAAAAGACATATCAACCAATCAACAGACTTTTTGAGGTTCAAAGCCAGAAATCACATTTTTGGGCACACTAACATAAAAAGTCCAGGCCAACTGAACGTACAAAAGAGTAACAGTTTAATACTATCACTTGTATAAGTTTCACATCAGGGAGAACTGATCTTCCTCACATTAGCTGCTGGCAGACTTTCGTTTAGTTCATTGAAAGATCTTGTTTGGTCAGTTCTACCACTATAATTTATTTTAAACATGGTGAAACCTTAACTAAAGAGGCAACCTGACATTAAGCAGCCACTTAAAAGCCTTTCCAGATTACCACTCCACTCTTTGCGGTGAAGGTTAGGGCAGAGTGAAGTTCCAGTTTCCCTTCATTTCTCAGATCACTTCAATGCAAACTCCAAATTCAGGCAGCACCACCACAGACATGTTACCGTCAGTGAAACCAGCCAAAACATGTCCTCTAGTCTGAGGTGGTCCTTTCAGCTAAGGTTGGGAAATGGCCCAAAATTGTGTTCACTGTTCTGGTTTTTAAACTCAACTTCAAAGTAAAAAAGCTGATTTTCCTCTCTTGCTGCTTAAGGCAAATTTAACTGTATACACATATGGCGTAAGTGCCAAACCCATTTAGAGTTGGAGGAACTTGCAAAACATACAGGGGCAGATTCTGTTGTTCTTACTCACTTTAAACAGCTGCAGCTAAACTAATGGGACTTCTCAACACAATTAAGAAAAGCAGGATCCAGTCCAAAAAGAATATACACATTTCATAGCTGAAAAATATACTTGGCCCCGAGTACAGTGGTAATCTGGGAAGGCTTTCAAAGTGGGCATTTAATGGACAGTTACATACATGAAAAAGCAATAGGATAATCTTATTTGAGGACTTTTTTTAAATAGCAATGACGTGCTAGATGAAATTTCATTATCTATTCAAAATGTTTCGTAGTTGGGGGAGGAATCTTCAGGTCAAGACGGTCTAAGGGATGAAACTGGAAGTAACGCTACGACTAAAACAATATTTTCATTAAAATCTAGTAGAAAATAGCACTAGTATTAGGTTAATACCAACCACTCCACTGCAAAATACAGCTACGTTTTCCACAGGCAGGAATTTCAGCTGTACAGAGTGCAAGGCTCTTCCAGAGAAGATTTATGTCACTTCGTCCTTTCTATACATATGCATACATATTTATAAATAAACCGAGCACTATAGACTACCTATCATCTTAAAACAGCCGGTGAAAACACCGTTTGAATCAAGAGCCCGAAGGTGGAAGGAGGAAAGAGTTTCTTTCAGGAGCAAGCCACAAGCCAGTAACTCCAAACTGATCCCGCGGGAGGAGCAGGGCAGGTGCCGCGGGGCACGGCCGGGACTCACCGCCTGGCTGGTGCGGCGGGGACTGCTGCGGCCACCGCCAAGCACGGGGGGAGCCACCGCCAAGCACGGGGGGAACCGCCGCCCCGCCCGGACACCTTCCCCCCCCTCCCCCCGGCCCGGCAGCCTCTCCTCCCTCCCCACCCCTCCTCCTCCATCACTTCCTCTCCCCCCTCCTCGCTGGCCCCTTTCCCCCTCACCTCAGACCCTTTTCTTCCCCCTCGGTGTGTCTCCGAGCCCGCCTCGCCTCGCCCTCTCGCTTCTCCTCCCCCCTCGCCTCCCCCGCCGCCTCGCCCCTTGGCTCTCACCCTCCCGGGCTTTCAGCAGCACCGTGTTGGCCACGATGTTCTCGATTTCCATGGTCGGGGGCTCCTTCCCCTCAGGGCAGCCGGAGTGGAGGCCGCCCCTACTGCCTCCTTCGCCCCCTCCTCCAGCCCCGCCACCGCCGCGACGCCAAGCCTCCGCTCATCCGGCCCGGCAGGACCTCAGCGCTGTGCTCGCCTCTTCCCCATCACCCGCTGCTCGCCCCGGCACCGGCCTCCCCCTCCCCGAGGGCGGAGGCAAGGAACAGGCAGCAACCGCCCGCCCCGACCATGGCTCTACCGCCCTCCTCCACCCGCCTCAGCTAGCTCCGCCTCCGCACCCTTGTGTCGCCTCTCCCTCCCTTTTCCTGGGACTACAACTCCCAGCAGGCAGAGCGCGGAATGAGCAGCGGAGACGCGCGGGCTGCCGCGCTTTGCGTACTGGGATATGTAGTGCATTGAACATTTCCCGTCCTCTCTCCGGTTCGTCCCAAAGGAGGAGGGGAGACGAGCACAAAATCTCGCGATAGTTGGGCGAAGCTCTCGCGAGATCCGTGCTGTTGCCGGCGCGCGTGCGGGGGTGCCGGGGCACGCCGGTGTGAGGGGAGCGCGGTTACCGCTCCGCACCCGCCACCGCTCCGTAGCCCCGCGGCTCTCACGGGGGAAGCTCCCGCGTGCCTGGCGCCGAGGCAGAGGGCAGCGGCTGGGCCCGAGGGAGAGTTCGGGGGCTTTTGCCCCTTCCGGGCGCCATTTTGCTCAGCCTGTTTGCACCTCCAGCCTGGGTCCCCACGCACTGAGTGAGTACTGAGCCTGTCGTTCCTCACACGCACCCCTGCAGGCCGCCGCACCCGACATGGGGAAGGCGGCTAAACGGAAGCAAAAGGCCGCAGCGCGCCCCGCTGCCAAAGGCCCCGTGAAGGCAGCTATGGCCTTGGTCAAGAGCAATCCATTTGAGGTGAAAATCAACAGGCAGAAGTTTAACATCCTGGGGAGGAAGACCAAGAATGATGTGGGTCTGCCTGGTGTCTCACGGTCCAAGGCCATCAAGAAGGTAAGAGGACATAAAAAACTTGAGGTGAGGGGTGACATCTGTAGATGGAGCTGTGCTGGTTAGATCATAAACCTGAAGCCATCTTAGGTGAGGTATAGAGGCAGCCTCTCTCAAGTGTAAGAGGAATGGCTGGTCACCTCACATTGCTTAGATGATGACAAAAAGCCTGCTGAAAATGTTTTGCTCTAGTGGAATCCAGAGGGTTCAGTAGTGCAAGTCTCCTGTATCACATGGGTGGCAATACTCCCCTTTCAGATTACACAGGTCCAGAATACAAGGGCACATGTTGTCAGCAAGCAAGCACTGTACCAGAGTGCAGGTGGTTTTAAGTGTTCATTATGTTGGTCAGATTGGATTCCTGCAGATTCCTCTCTGTAACATGTCAGACAATCTGCTGTCAAACAGAATTTAAAACACTTACTGAAAAGCAAAGTTCTTTTTATAAAGTAGTGTAGCAAAAGGAAATTTTGCATGCATTGAGAGAGATGTTGCAAAATACACATTTTTATCAGTAAAAGTAATCGGTGCTCTCATCATCAAATAACTGATAAACAAAACTGCTTTTCTGTATCCAGGGTACTAAGAGATGCTGAAGTTAATGCACAGTGTTTAAACTGCATGATGATTTAAATAATCTGTGAGAAACAAATACAAGGTGGAACTGGCACCTTAGTAGATGAAACCTGTGTTCTAGTGTCAGTTACAGCAGCATCTGAAAATGCTCAGTGAGACTGCAGAGGCATGTTGTAGGAAACTCAGCTTTTTCCTTCAGTGCAGCAGTTTGTGAATTCATGGTTATATGAATAGCAACAATACTTTTCTGTAAGATTCAGTTAATGTGCTTTAAATAGAAATAGACTCCTTTTTTTCAGACTAAACATGGCCAGCATTTACTTTCTTGAGAAACTAAACTGTTCTCAGCATGAAATTATAAAGTAGCTTTTGGTCTTCATTACTATTTGTCCAGATTTTAGGAAACTTTATGAATGTTTAAGATCACACTTGAAGGTCTTTTGGCCTCCTTTAATAGGAAGATAAAATGAATGCTTGTCATTAATTAGATCACTAGCATTGAAAAGTAAACTTGTCTCCTTAAACTTGTCTCCTATAGCATATGTACAACACATGCTACCTCACAGAGGTCCGCAGAAGTTCTTTTTACTGCTTTGATAGATAATGTCCCTGTGCTCAGCACTAAAGCAGAGCCTAATGTATGTACCTACATGGGTGTTTTTCTTGTCTTAGTTGGCAACACCAAAAGAGATTGTGTTTTTTTGCATTCCTTAAAGTTGTTGTTGGTACTAAGTGTCAGACAAACCAGAGTTCTTCAGTGGCAATGCAGAGTAATTTTATATGTGATAAAGGTGAGATAGAGTGTGCCATATATTATCTTCATATGGCTAGATTGTAAGAGCACTTAACTCTGAATATATTGTGTGAGCTTTTCATCTCTTTCCTCATCAAATTTTCCTTCTCTTTCATTGCATTCTGATAAATTAGATTATGTTGCTAGGATACCATGGAGCCTTTCTTGCCTTGACTTTCAAAGTAATTATTCTCTGTGGTTTTTAATTTGATCTCCTTTTTGTTTTTTTTCTTCTAGCGTATGCAAACATTACTGAAGGAATATAAAGAAAGGGAAAAAACGAATGTGTTTAAAGATAAACGTTTTGGTGAATATAACACCAAAATAAGCCCAGAGGAAAAGATGATGAGACGATTTGCTTTGGAAAGGCAGGTAAAGTATAGGATTGAAAAAAAAATAAAAATCACCCCCCCCAAAAAAAAACCTCACTCAAAAAGAAGTGTCCCTGTTAACAGAGGGGTTTGCAAGGTCATGTTTTCTTTTTTTAGTTTACATGTTTGGAACTTCTTTGAAAAAAGTATTTTTTCTTTTGTGGAAATCGGTAATTTTTCATTAATACCTTCTCGTTTTGCCGGACAACTTTCTGAAGCAGAAATTTCTTTGAGCACTTCTGAGCACTGATATGCAAGAAAGACACTTTTAGGCAGATTCATTGATTGATTTCTTTGACTGCTGTGATTTGGGAATTGGGAAACGGCAACTACCATGAAGTACACTTTGAGCTTGCAGTACAGCTGTTTAACAGCAGCCACTTCACTTGTTGATTAGAGGACATTTAGCTGGCTGCTGTTCTGTACTGTGAATTGTACGTGCAGTACCGTTCTTTCTGCTTCATCATACTTGATCTCCAGAATTGATTTGTGTAATATCATATTCAACTGATAATTTGCGTAGGTTCCAGTCAGTGCCATTAGGCCTGAAGTGCAGCACTTCAGAATTGATGTTACTGGTAGACAGATTAAACTTAAGCTTCCTTTGGTTTCCTTAGTTACTCCATTTCTGCATTGGTACAAAAATAAGACAGGCCTTGTACTCCCTCACTTAAGGCTTAATGTATTTGAATGAAAGGATTGGTCTGGTTGGCTCTTAGGAACAGCAGAACACTGGAATAAGAATCTCCTCAACTAGCATTAAAAATACAAGTTTTATTAATTTGTTGCCTAGCTAGTAAAAATATTTTGGTTTTAAATTGGTTTGTTTCACTATTCTTAGCAAAATTATGGAAAGAAGAATATCTATAATCTTAATGAAGATGAAGAATTAACTCATTATGGCCAGTCTTTGGCAGAAATTGAAAAGCTAAATGATATTGTTGATAGTGACAGTGATACAGAAGAGAAAGGAACACTGTCTGGTAAGTCAACTAGTATCCCACTGTTCAATACTTGTATTCACTGTTGATTTTATCATGGGTATGTGTACATAATTTGTTCAGTACTGTCTTAAATAAGAAAGGCTATTACATAATTGTTTGGGATGTTTAAGTCAAACTTGATTACTTCTTAGGCACACACACAAAACAGCTGTCTGGGGGTTAGCAGATATTAAGTTACTTGGTAAGTTGCTTTAGTCTGTGGGCTTTTCAGCACAAATAGGTAGCTGTATTTTGAGCCCTTTGGGCAGAATATGAAGTGTGAGTGTTCTGGTTGCTTTCTTGCACTGTTCTACCTAAAATTACTAATTAAAATATTGAAAAAAAATATTTTCCTGCCTCATACAAAAAATTTGGCAGCATAAATGATGTGCCTGCTATTAATCTCTTTTGGTTATGGCCATGCCCATAGGGATGGGAATAGTACATGATTAATTCAGAGAACAGGGAGATACTGCCCCAGCAGCTGCAGCACTCCAGCACTCATGTATGGATTTGAAAAGGATTCACAGTCTATTTTTTTTTCTAGCTGAGTTAACTGCTGCTCACTTTGGAGGTGGGGGAGGGCTGCTTCGTAAAAAAGTGTCAAGTGGGCAACAAGATGAAGAGGAGAAGCCTAAATCTAGGAAGGAGCTCATAGAAGAGATGATAGCCAAATCTAAACAAGAAAAGGTGAGTATTTACCTCTGAAGTATAAATGGCAATCATTAAGAAGCTATCACATTTTCTGTCTTTGTAGAATTAAAATTAGTAGTGGTGTAAAATACAGAGGAGATAGCTGTCTAGGCCAAGCTCCTTGAACAACGTCCACCTGACTTTGTAGGCATTTTAGGATATGCATTGAATATCTGCTATTCTTTTGTATCCCCAAATCCTCCTTTTTTTTGACCCCCAACTTGTTTTCTGTATGCAACACTTAAATGTAACTCTATACTACATCTTCCACAAAGAACGTTTGCACTTTTAAGATGGGAGCTATTTAAAGTTATTAATTTGCTGAAGAGAATATTTTGATCTTATGTTGTAAATGTTATGTCATATTTATCTAAACATAACTGCTGCTTTTTGTTTTGGTTTGTTTTTTTTCTAGCAAGAGAGGCAAACTCGGAGAGAAAATGCGTTAGAACTCACAGAAAAGCTTGACAATGACTGGAAGGAAATCCAAACCCTTATTGCCCACAAAACCCCAAAGTCAGAGAGAAAGGACAAAGTAGAGAAACCCAAGGTAAGGTTTTGGCTAGACTTCTGTCTTTGACACAAGTAGTGGCTAAGTGTAAGGCAGAGTTCGTCACTATGTAAAATTCAATATTACCTGTTGTTCACATTGAAGGAATGCTAGAATTTGAGGTCATTTCAGTTAGTTAGAGTAATAGAGAGTTTTATATGATTTATATTATTTCAATTACCTATTCCTTTTCATTAGTTATCAAATCTGAGTGAGGTTTCAGACTGAACAGCATAGTTAGTTGGCTACAGCTAATTTTTATGGCAAATACACTTTCTTGAATAACTAAAATTATTGAGAACATTGACTTATTTTTAATCCCTTTGCGTTGTTCCTTGGATAGAACAATTCGTACTTGACAACAAATGTTTCCTTGTAAATTGAGTACTCTCCCTACAAAAACAGAATGATCTCTAGATGATCTCCAAAGGTCATTTCCAACCTCTACCATTCTATGAAAATATTTACTTTCTGGATAGTTATCTTATGGTCTTAAAACTTTTTCTGTTATTCATACTTTATAATAAAGGAGCATTGCAAATTTCCATGGATTCTTTGGAAATAGAGTCCTGTTTTTGAAAGGCAGAATGAATGGACTAATGTTAAAACTGATCTCCAATAATGAACAGAAGATACTGAATCAAAAGTTCATATTTTGATTTATTGGGGTTTTTATCAAGGATGCAAAGCATGAATTAGTAATGCTTTGTAACATTCATGTTGAATTGTAGAAAATTATCCAGTTGCACGTAAGAAGAAGAATTCTTAGAACCAATACAGAGCGACTGTATGGTTCTGTGACTTAAGCAGGTGTCAAGAAGACTATTTACAAGTCCAGTGTAATCTCTGCTACTGTTTTGCCAAGTATACTCTGTCAACTCATTGAATATCAGCATCACTTTGTGCTTTCTTTAAGACAGACATCTATATAACTAAGATAACAAAGGCTTAGCTCATGTCTAACAGTATAGAATGAAATCTAAACTATAAATGTATTCATTCTGGCTGGGTTTTTTTTTAGAAAATAAAGTATTATTATAAACATTATTTTAAGTTTTTCAGTAATAGTATTTGTAAATCTTTCAGTTGTATGTAACTTCAGTAGGCAAAAGGGAGAAGTTCCATGAGAATTTTTATTCAAGCGTTCATTCCATTCCTTGTCTTAAAACTGCATTGAATGTTCTTGCAGCTTTCTTTGGAAATAGCTTTTTCTTTGTATCTGAACAATCTTACTTCTTAGCTGTTAGTCTGGCAATGGGGTGGCTGCAAAGCAGAATAATGAAACTTAAGATAATAAACAATTATATAAATATTTCTTTAGCCTGATCAATATGATATAATTGTTCGAGAACTTGGATTCGAGATGAAAGCAAAACCTTCAGAAAGGATGAAGACGGAAGAAGAATTGGCAAAAGAGGAGCAGGCACGACTCCAGAAGCTGGAGGTATACCATTTATGGGTTTAGATTGTTTTGTGGCCTGTCTTCTGGGAATGACTGCTTATTTTCATTGCTTGACCTTAGATTGCAAGGGACTGTGCTAAACTGCAATTCGTCAGAGGGTGAGTTCAGGAAATTTTCTGTTTGTTTTGTTTGCAATCTGATAACAAAAAAGACACAGGTTTAGTATATAACTGTTGAGGTTTACAAAATGAGGCGATTTTTCTTGAGTAAAAGTGTAATACCACTTTGATTTGCCTTTAAATGTCTTAAGTTATTCAGAGTTGAGGAGTGTTTGTAAGTCAGTAAAGGGATATATCTTGTTGCACAGCAGTTGGATTAATACATTGGTAAAGTACTTGTTTCTGGTGTGGTAAGTATTCCAGCAGTAGCATGTATATAGCTTTGTTTTGCAGAGGAATAGGAATCTCTTGGAGAATGTTTTATACTCTTTCTAGTACATGAAGCTCCTAGTCTTATAGAAAGGTTGAATAATACAGTAGACGTTTCTCTCCTTTTTTTCTCTTTGTTTTGGTTTACCAGGGGCATGTGTAGGACCACAGGGCTTCAGTACCTCCAGGTTTCTTAGAACAGCTCTGTAGCTAGTAGCAGACAAGAATGGATGATCTCTGTTTTTCTTTTCTGTTCCTGTCGGCTTGTTTAAAGCACAGTTTGTCTGGTTGCCCAGGTGGAAATGCTTTTGTAAATGATTGGTTCCACTATTGCTCATTGTGTCAATTTACAAATTTAGTGTATCTTAAAAATCTTAGGATATGGCCGAGTTTACTACAAACTTGTTACATGTATAAAATACACAGGTAAACACTGCAGAACCCTAAAACACTTCAGAAAGTGACATTTCTAGTAATGATGCATTGTCTCATAAGTCAAGTTTTAAAATGAGACAACATAATGCTTCTGGTAAATCACCATTTTAAAGCCTTTCAAATAGGCTAATCCAATTCTTTATGTGCTTTTATCTGGTTGCACTCCCCACAAAAAAACACTGTCAGCTTTTGCCCATAATTTCTCAAGTTGCTGGTTTTAATTTTCACCAAGTTGCATAATCCCAGTTAACTCTTTCCTTTTTTTTTTTTTTTTCCCTCTTGGTTTTCTTAGCTGTATTATTTAAGGGATCTTGTATTCTGGTGTAGTTACCTGATTGTTCTAGATGGCTCACATCTGTGTGCAATTTTTCTTCGAAACCACAGGCAGATCGACTGCGTCGAATGCGTGGAATAGACGAAGAGGACAAGAAAAAGAAACCCAGCCACATGTCAGCTGATGATCTAGCTGATGGCTTTATCCTGGATAAAGATGACAGACATTTATTGTCTTACAAGGTAAGATGGCTTTCTAGTGTGAACTTGCTGCAGTTCATAGGTGTCTTTATTGTATCTGAAGGCCCAAAACTGGACCCTGTATTCTGTGTGGTCTTACAAGTATGGAGGAGAGGGGAATAGTTACCCTCAGTCTACTTACTATACTCCTGCTATTCTTGTAGCCTTCTATGCTGTTGACCTACTGTGCTGAAGAGAGGACTTTACCCCTTCTGGTCATTTTAAAAAAATTCTGCTGTATTTGATAGAGCTTCTACCAAATTTCAACCTGAGGATGGATGGGTTTCTGAAAGAACCCTTTCCCTGTGAAGTAGCTTTGTTTCAGGTGTCAGAGCAATATAACCTTAAAGCTGATGTAGTGAATCACCCTGACTGTTGCATACTGATCCTCTCATCTTCCCACATGTACATGTAAGCAATAAGGGAACTACTGCTGTCCTCAAAGGGGAAGATACAAAATGTGAATGTCAATTTAAAATGCTGATTAATAAAATCAAGATAGGAACATTTATCTGAAATGCTGAAAATATATAGAAAAAAAATACATATTTTGGCCAAGAATGCCTCTGTAAGTTATATTGAATTTCTTTTCATATCATCTGCTAGTAGTTTTTACTTTTGTGTTTATTTTTATAGTGCTCATATACTACCTTGTATTCTTCCAGTTTCTTACAGCCCCTTAGAAATACCCTACTATTCTTATATCTGTAGGCATTTTCTCTCCTTAAAATCCCTTCTTGGCCAGCACCGCTGTTGGGTCAGGGTAGCAAGGTTCACATATTGTTCACGTGTATTTAATGATAGTTTTGCATGGTGATTCTGGCAATGTGCTGTCACTTCATTTTGAACTGACCTATTTGCTCCGCTGACAGGATGGAAAAATTGATATTGAAAATGAAGATGAGGAAGAAAAAGATGAGGAAGAAGAGGAGGAAGGTGGGAGCACAGATAATGAGAATGAAGATGAAAGTGAGGAAGAATCTGGTCATGAAGATGAGGAGGATGTTGCTGCAGATAGCCACTCTGATCTTGAATCTGACCTTGAGAGTGAGGAAGAAGCTGCAGGGAATAAAGAACAGAAGAAACACGAGACAGATGAAAATGAATCTCTGAATGTGGAGCAACAAGATACAAAAATGGAAGCTGCCAAGTCAGAGCTTCCATATACATTTGCTGGTAAGCAAAAGATTGATCCAGAGGTCCCTGTTGTCTTCAGAGGGTTTATAACCAGTCCTTTTC
Source organism: Colius striatus (assembly GCF_028858725.1). Classification (NCBI taxonomy): domain Eukaryota; kingdom Metazoa; phylum Chordata; class Aves; order Coliiformes; family Coliidae; genus Colius; species Colius striatus. The sequence continues at coordinate 90,070,798 of NC_084761.1, forward strand.
TCTGCCCTGTAGGATATTATGTATTCCTGTTCATCCATGAAGTTTTGCTTCATAGTTGTCTCCTACTAGTCCAAAAGTAGCCAGTAATTGCTGTTCTTAGCCATCGGCTCTAGTCATACTGTGAGCAGGAGGAGCTAGAGCAATTTCATCCTAGAATGGTTTCTGGAGCAGCCTTAGAATTGGTAGAGAAACACTGTGGACAAAAATGAGAAGATTCGTGCTCCTTTCTGAAGGTCGCCAACACATCCAATCCAGAGTACCAGTGTTTTGCCTAGTTGAAGCCAGAATAGTACTCTGTTGTCTATACTTAAATGAGAAAGGTTAGTTTTGCTTGTGTTTGGGGTGACATGCTTGGAGAGGTGGGATTCCTGTAATGTAACATCACTAGATTGATAAATCCTCAAACTTCCAAGTTTGATTCCTTTTGGGCTTGTGCCTAGGAGGAAGGAGGAGACATGTTTCTAGTCATTAATACTAAATATATAATGTGTATAGCTATTGTCCTAGTGCAGATTTCTCTAACAAAAGTATCTGTCACAACCTTTTAAACAACTTCCCTAAGTACTTGGATTTTTCCATCAATAGCAGAGAACTTATTACACAGAGCCATTTAAATTGCATTCAAGTTTTGCTTTAACCAGAAAGCAGTCACATGAAAATAGTTAAAAAACTTAAATTGGTTAGGATGTTTTCTAGCGTGTGGACTTAGGCAAAAGACTAAGTATATGCCAGATTGGGGTTTTGTAATTGTTTCCTTTAGTATTTTCTTAATACAAAAGCTAATTAGGTATTAAGTAAACATAGAGCTAATTGTATTATGGTAAATTTATGGTTGAGTGTGTTATTAAGTTTAATTTTGCTTTATGTGTGTCAACATAGTTGTACTCAGGCAGCAAATATAGGAAGAATTAAATGTCAATAGTTGGAAAACATTTGCATTATTTTCTGGCCTATGTTTATATATGTAGCATTACATATATACTGACAGATTATTAGTGTTTAAAAGGTATTTATTTATAATCTCTACAGTTTCTGTTTTTCTGAATAATAACATTTTCAGATTAGAAACTTCTTAGATGTTCACTTGAATTAAATATGTTCAAGTTTGAGGTTTTTGCCTGCTCAATTTTCATTTTTACTTTCTAGTTCCTGAGTCCTGTGAGGCATTGAAGTCTTTATTGGCTGGAAGAACAGTAGAACAACAACTTACTATACTGGAGAGAATTCAGAAATGCAATCATCCAAGCCTTGCAGTGGGAAACAAAGCAAAGTTGGAAGTAAGGGAGTTTTAAGTTTTAAATTGGCTTTGAATTCTACAGTAAGTTTTAGTAAGTACTCAGGAAGCAGTATAAAACTGCTTCCTATAATATGTGTTTCTATGTTATGAATAGCAGTAAAATCAACTTACGAGTCCTCATTTTCTAACTACTGTGTCACTGTTCTTTTGCATTGTTTAAAAGTATGTACAATGAAAAAAAAAAGCCTAATAATTTTAACATGTTATGCTTCTTGCAGAAGTTATTTGGCTTCCTTCTGGAGTATATTGGGGAGTTAGCAACTCTGGATCTACCAGAGCTCAGAACGATTGACAAACTGGTCTTGTAAGTAATAAATCTCACAGACTTTTGCCGCTTTGGGGTTTAAAGAGAAAAGCTGCTTGGAGTAATGCATTTCATATGTTGTTTGTCTCAAATACTTCAGTAGAACTTGTAGGCAACTAGTAACTGTCCAGCTCTATAGTGTTTAAACTTTGTTTCTTGTGTTCTTGAGCTGTTAATTTTACTGAGACACTTTCAAAACCTCAGAATGAAGTTTTTGATCTGCAAAATGCTTTTCATGGGTAGTACATAAATAACATCACATATACATGCAAACTTCTGTATTTGAAGTCATTTAAACTGCTGATTAAGGATTTTAAGTTTTGTGATGACAATGTGCAGTTCCTTTGCAATCTTTGGTTTTTTTCCTTGGGTTTCTGTTTTGTGAATTCACCCAGGAAACTAGATGAAAACAGAATTAAGGAGTGTTGTAGTAAGCTCATAATAAAAGTTCCGAAGAAACACTTTGCAGGAAGTTGTCAGTTTGGCATTGTTGTCACTCTACTTGCCTGTCACGTATTTGAAGACAAGAAAGACAAATTAGTCTCAGCTATATAGCAAAGAATGAGAGTCAATGAACACAGGCTTTAACAAGGGAAATTCCAATTGGATGGGAGGAAAAAATCGTCACAGCAAAGGTGCTGAACATTTAAAGAAGTTTCCCAAAGAGGCTGCACTCTTGAAGATACACAAATTTGACAAAGCCATGAACAGCCTGATCCATTTTTTAAATTAGCCATGCTGCCAGCAGGGGCTTACATCAGATGATCTCCAAATGTCCCTTCTAATCAAAACTAGTCTGAGATTCCTGTCTTGTCTTTGCAGGCCAGATGGTTTTCTTTCAGTGAGTTATTTATATGTGATTTTCAGCAAATGTTTTTTAATTTAATGATGAAATAAGTTAGTGTTCTCAGCAGGAGCTCTGACCCGTTGATGCTGTTGCACATATTAGAGCTTTGTCAAAATCTGAACACATTTTGATTGCTTTTTAGAACTGAGATTTATTAATATCACTCCAGACATTTTTAACTGAAAATAATGGAGAAACTAACCAACATACAGGCTCCTGACTGCAACTCCCTGTAGGCACTAACCGTAGGCCAGGAGCTGACCTAACTTTGTAGGTATTTTTTTGTGTGTTTAAAGTAATAATTTTACTAATCACATTGCTGCTTTACTTGTTTTTTAACATTGCCTAAGAGTATTTAGAGTAGTGGGCTGCCTTGTATGTGCCAGCATACTTCAGTGCAGTAAAATCTAGAATTAGGGTATAGTTTAGGATATGTTTTAACCATAGCGGATGATTTGGGAGTGTATTTTAAAGTTCTAAGTCTTTTTTTAATTTAAGTTTTAGAAACTAGTCAAAAGATTATTTTACAAGGCCCAATGAAATCTCTGTCAAATAAAAGTGTTATTATAATAATCTATATACTGAGGGACTATTTCTAAAAAACAGCAAGTTGTTTCAAGAAATGTAGATGGAATACAAGATACCTTCCTACAGGTGCTTAAATAGCAGAGCTTTTTATTAACATCAGTGGTGTAATGTGATTATGACTTAACACTTCTTTTTAATAGGCCATTGTACAATCTTTGCCAGATGTTTCCTGAGGCAGCCAGTGACAGCATTAAGTTTATCCTTCGAGATGCTGCACACGATATGGAAGAAGTAATTGAAGTCAAAGGCCGTGCAACATTTCCAGGTTTAGACATGGTAACAAATGCATACTGCTAGGAACACTTCTTGTTCTTTGCATTAATACAGAAATGTCAGTAAATGTCAGATGGTGTTAATTTTGCATTCCGAAGTACATATTGAATTATTGCCATCTATGACTTCTTAGGTTTCTCAATATTTTAAATCACCTCTCTGCAGATAAATTGTAACAAAAACCTCCACAACCACAACAAAGAAAATCCTGAGAAACAAACAACTCCCCCACCACATTCTTCAGATTAGGCTGTATGACTGTAATATTAACAAGAGGGAAATGTTTTAAACTTGCCACTCCAGTTTTCATAGCAGAATGTTCTTTATTTTCCTGATGAAATTGAAATGAGTAGTTGTAGAAAACTGATATGGTCAGTTGTCCTGATTATGTTAAGTGCAAGTGTTTTTTCCAATAGGTCTCCATAGAAGTTCACTATCTCCTAGGTAAACAAAAATAACAATGAAATATTACTATGGGTAGAAAAAATACAATGTTTCTTAGTACTTCATATAAAAATAATTGCTGAAGTAATGACTTGGAAATAATGGATTTTTTTCTTCTTATGTTTGCAATATTTCAACATTTCAGTGGCCATGCTGAATGTGAACAAACTCCTTTTTCAGTACCTAGGTAAAAGGTGGCTGTTAGGGAATTCAGGAATGGAGTACATGGAAAATGAGTATTTGTTTACCGTAGTTTCGAAGACAAACCATAAGTCAGAAATCCAAAGGCAGCTACTTTTTTCTGTCTCCCAGCTTGATAAAGCTGTGCTGCCTAATGTAATGACTATTGAAAGAAGATGGACTGAAGGATTTGCTTAGAAGGCTTGGTTCTTGCAACTTGGAAAATATTTATATTGAGTTATTTTGAAGAGTCTCTATTCAGGATGTCTTGGGTTTTGCAGGAAATGTGTTGTAGAGAGCTTTTAACTTCTGTTTTTATTTTGTCATTGTCACCCTTACAACACCAATCACACTTCTGACATTCAATCCTTTCAGTGGACATTTCCAGGCTTCAAACCATTGTTGTCTTTTAGGGTGGAATTATATCACTCTCCTATTCTCAAAACACTTGTTTGACTGAATATTCCTTAGATCAGTTGCATTAGTAAATCTTAGATATGCCTATAGCTAATCCAACCTCAAATTTAGACTGTGGCATTCAGTAACCAGAATCATTTAGGAGAATATTTGTCCATGACAGAAACTTCATAGAGAGAAGCAGAGCTGAAACAGTAAAACTTATATCTAGTTTACTGTGTAAATAACCACTTAAATAATTTTCAGAATTACAACCAATGTTTAACATCTGTATGGTCTTGACAGGATGTCACTTGTAGTTCCCTAACAAGTCCCCTTCAGTAAAAGTGTACTAATCACTGTTTAGTTCTTTTAGCTGCAACTGTTAGTTGGTGTGTGCAAGTGCCTTAGGATACTGGTCACTTAGTTGTGTTGAGGACCTATTGAAAGGTGTCAGTGGTCCTGTGTCTACTTGCCATTTGTTTGTGGGGTGAGAGTATGTGACTAGTGAGCTGAAGGGGGGGAGATTTTCTTAGGAAGTAAATTGAGTGGGAGGCATAGTTCTTTCTTAGTTATTCTTTTACCTGCCTCGTTGAACTAATGCAATGTTAGACCTGTAACAGATATGCCATTTTCTAATGTAACTTAAACAGTTATCTCAAATCAATCATCTATAATATCAGATTTCTCAAAAACCTATATTGTAGTGTTTTTAAACTACTACATGTCAATTATTCATTCATCAGTTACAAATGTACAAAGTCAAGATCCTGGGAATAATACTGCATTTTGCCTTATTCTGTTTTATGTGCCATCAGCTTATTTATTTGAAAATCATATCTCTGCTGTTTCCAACTTCTGACTTCTGGCATCCAGTGGTAACACCTGCTTTTATGTACATGAGTCAGCTACTTACTAAGGTATGTCTGTGATGTTGTATTTCAGTATATAACTTCATTTCCTTGTTTCTTCCTAGGACTCCAAATACATATACATGTTAGCAATCATGTGCAAATTGGAAATGTACTGAAAAGGCAGCTTTTGTTTGGTGTAGTCACAAGTAGTAACTGGAAGAAAAAGCGAAGAGGAAAAACCCTTGCAGAACACAGTGCAACTGACAAAACAGTATCTTTCAAACTGTCACACAAGAATTCCTTGCATGCCAAGTTACACAGGTCTAATAGAGCAGACTGAATACAGACTGGAATTACTCATTAGTGGCTTCTCTTTTTGTATATTGCGTTTGTTCCTACTTAAAAAGATATTTACTTAAAGCTGTCAGTATTTGTTTTCCTTTAGAATGTACCTAATAAAGTGCCCTGCGTGCAGTTAAAATGTCCTTCTATCCCAGTATCCTGTTTATATGTTTCAAAAGTCTTGAGCTAGTTAATCTGTTGCAGTCAGATGTCCAAATTTTTCTGAGCCTTTTATTTCCTTGGTTCGTTTCTGAACAACTTACTGTTTGTTGTTTAGCACCTTCTAGTGGCTAAACCATTTCTGACAGACTTCTTACTCAATCTTGCATATGCCCTTTAGTGAGGGCAGGGGAAAGACAGCATGTGTTTCATGTAAGTACAAAGGGTGTAACTTTACAGATTGTAAATGTATGCCATTTATTTAATGTTTAACTTCTGGGAGATACTGTGTGATGGATAGAGGTTTAATTGTAAATCTTCTGTGCTTTTTTTCTTTAGTGTCGCATCACAACATTGCAAGATGTTGTTAAAGGCTTATTTATATGCTGTTTGTTCCTGGAATATGTATCTCTCTCCAGAAGATTTGTACCAGAACTCATCAATTTTCTTCTTGGAGTACTTCACATATCTCTACCCAAAAAACAGGCCCATGGTGAGTTTGTTTAGAGTAACAAATTGTAGTATTAGGATTTATCTTTGAGATCTCGCTTAAAGTCTTTCATGCTGAATTAACTTTTTCGAACAAAAGACCAAAATCACCTGCTAGTTTAGCCATACACAGCCCTGATTCTTGGGTATCTAGATCCTCTAGTGTGTTAACAGGAAGGAAAGAACTCAAGTTATTAAAGGATATGAAGTCATCCTGCCTACAGGGCAGTATTTTTGCAATATTGTTATTCTAAATAGACTGTTTGATTGGACTGTGCACTTAGATTCAGTGTCCCTAGCAGATTCCCAATGAGCACCCTCTGTATTCCCTGTGAGGCAACAGCTAATGCTACAGATGCTCTTTTCAGCTAATAGCCATATCACTGAGGTAAGTGAGGGAAGTATTTCACAAAGCTGGTGTTATTTATTTGACATGTGTTTGTTGTAGTGTAACAGAGGGCAGCTATCCTCACAAGCCGGATTAGTCTATGCCTTAACATAACTGTAAGCTCAGCAACTTGCAGAGACAACAGGGGGAAGGAAAGCACCTTTTCAACTTGATCCATATGCCAGCATTTTATTTGCCAGTCTTCCTGTTTCTTCAGCATTTTCTTTGGATTCCTTTTAGCTTTAAAGTTACCACAGATCAGGGGCTTTTTTGTTGATAAGCTTAGTGACAATAATTCACTTATGAGGAGTTTTGTCAGAGCACAGTAATTCTTGTGTTACTACCTCTGTCTGGGTCACTCAGTGTCACTTAGCATACATGAAGAGACTGCAGGCAGGATATTCTCCAGTGAAAAATTCAATTATTTATTGGCAAGCTCCCAAGACATCTGGCATTTAATGAACTACAGGCTATGTGTTCAAGCGGTCATCAGTTTTTGTTCCCTGGGTATTCATCAATCTGGTGAGGAAGGTGCAGCTTCTGTTCCTGCAGAATTCCAGTACATCTTCAGTAGCAGTGAGTGATTGTCTTGCAGCTTCCTTGTTTTTTTCCTTTAAGATTTTTATGCCTTTCCATGCTGGCATTTTTTTTTTTCTTTGGAATTCTTGAGCTACTAATGATCCCTTTCTCACCAAGCTTAGCACTGCAGTTTCACCTTTACTATTTTGTATGGCTATACCCTACAGACTTTCTCCCAGCTGCTTCTCACAGCTTAGCAGTTTCCTGTGAAGTATGAGCCAAGGTTACACAACTGGGTTGCATCAGAGTTAAGCCCAGGATTCTCAGAACACCAACAGCTGAACTCTTAGAAGGAGTTGGGAGGTTACAGAGTGGGTGGGTTACATAGCACTTAAAGTATTTTCTCCTTTGTGTACTCTTTTAGGAATGTTTTATCTAAAAAGGTTTTTGTTAAAATACAGGACTCTGCAAAATTGGTTAAGAGACAGGTTTGAGATATTTACTGGTAATTGATTATCAAGTGTTAACTTTTTAAAAATTTTCTTTATATTTCTGTTAATGACTTTGCACTAGTTAAATTTGCAGGGTGTTGGTTTCTGTTAGCAGTGACGAGAAGCTCAATAAAAAAGTCAGACACAGCATTGTCTGAGAATTTTTCAGTCAATATTGATGTTTTGAAGTTGTAATGGTATCCAGTCATATTTTTACGTATTTGTGGTGGAAGTATTGCTGATAAATATAACAGGCTGTCAACACAGAATATTCTAAAATGAGCACGTATCTGCTTCTCTGGAATGTTGATGTATTGCCACACCAAAAAATTTCTTGAGGTTCACCTTTTGACAGTTAGTAGAATCAGCAAACAGAACTCTTAACTGTTTTAATTTTATGAGCTTGATCCATAAAGTTCTTATATGAAAAAATTGTATGGAGTACAGATTCATAAAGGACTGAAATACAGTCTACTTTCAACTGAAAAAAACAATTATTACCTTAAAAAGGAGAAAAGCTAGAGTTGGAGAGAGTAGGAGGGAATTACCATTGTTGATAGCCTTAGCTAATGGAATTGTTAATGAGATCTGCTATTCTTTCACAAGTAAAGCAGATAACTTACTTTATTTTCTTAGATATATGCCAGATGAGGAACTAGGTGTGTCATAATCTCTCATAGTTTTGAATCTCAAACCTTATGAGTCTTTATTTAAACATATATCTTCTGGGTTCTCTGTAGAGCCGTGTACAGGTCCTAGAGCATGTAAATAACTTAGAGTTTGAAACGAAGTTTTGAAGTAAATTCCATTGCAGACTTGTAGGATGTAAGGAAAACGAAGACCACCAAAAAAAAGTCCAGCACAAAGGCCATGACATTCCTCAGATGCTTCTTTCATGTTGCTCTAGAAGTACCATTTCACAGATCAGCTTGTGATCAGAAGCACAGTGATTCTGAAGTGTTTTCTTAAGAAGAAATACTTACTGCCTCAGGATGTATTGTGTTCCATGCTGTCCTTGATTTAAGATTACATGGCTAGAGTGGAAGGGGACTTTATGGCATGCATCTGAGGGCCCCTGCTCAGAGGTCATGGGAGGGGCTCAGTAGTGTGCTGCAACTGTGGGCTCTCCTTGCTCCAGCTCACTGTGCTGCTTGACCACTTTCTAGTCAAAGCCTTCTATTTGTAACTCCGTGGGAAAGTCCTACTACTGCACTTTCCTCTTAAGCATATCCAATACCATCCTCACTGGCTGTTTAACTGCAGATCTTGTTCCCCATGCACCTACGTGTCTTCTCTCTCACCGTATATAGAATGAATAAGAATTATAGAATGGTTTGAGTAGGAAGGAACTTTAGAAATCATCTAGTTCTAGCCCTCCTGTCATGAACAGAGACAAGTTCCTCTAGACTGGATTGATCAAAGTTCCATTCAGCTTGGCCTTGAGGACTACCAGGGATGAGGCAGCCACAGCCTCTTTGAGCAACCTGTGCCAGTGCCTCACCACCTTCATAGTGAACTTTTTCCCAATGTCTCATCTAAATCTGTCCTCTTTCAGTATAAAGCCTTTACCCTTTGTCCTATCACTACACTCCCTGATCAAGAGTCCCTTCCCAACTTTCCTGTAGGCCCCCTTCAAGTTCTGAAAGGCTGCTATAAGGTCCTGCCACAGCCTTCTCTTCTCCAGGCTGAATAACCCCAACTCTCAGCCTGTCCTTACATGGGAAGTTCTCAGGCCTCCAGATGATCTTTGTGGCCCTCCTTGGGACCCCTTCCAGCAGGTCCATGTCTGTCTGGTGCTAGAGGGCCCAGGGCTGGATGTAGCTCTGCAAGTGAGATATCATAAGAGTGGTGTGGTGAGGCAGACTTGGGTCCCTCAGCCTGCTGGCCACGCTGCTTTGGATGCAGCCCAGGGTGCAATTGGCTTTCTGGGCTGCAAGTGCATATTGCTAGCTGATGCTCAGTTTTCTACCAGCCAACACCCCCAAGTTCTCTGCAGGGATGCTTTTAGATGCCTTTAATCCACTCATTGCCCGTTTTTATCTATGTTTGAGATTGCCCTGACTCAGGACACCTTGCACTTGGCCTAGCTGAACTATATAGGTTTGCATGGGCCCACCTCTCTGGGTGGCATCCCTTCCCTCTAGAGTGTCTCCCACTCAGCTTGATGTCGTCTGCAAATTTGCTAAGGGTACACTTAATCCCATTGTGCACGTCCCTGCAAAAGATGCTAAATAACACTGGTCCCAGTATGGACCTCTGAAGGACACCACTCACCAGTCTCCATCTGGACATTGAGATGTTGACTGCAGTGCTTTGAGTGTGACCATCCAACCAATTGTTCACCTGTGAAGTTCATGTCTCTCCTTTGTAGTTACTTTGGCCTTTTCCACCACTGCTGTAACATGGTTATAGAAGGCCACCAAATTTCTAAGATGTGATTTGCCCTTAGGAAGCCATGTTGGCTGTCACCAGTCACCTCATCTATCAGTTCACTCACAACCCTCAGAGGCATCAAGTTCCATGGACTTGTGCACCTTCAGGTTCCTCAGGTGGTCGTGAACCTGGTCATCTCCAGCAGACAGTACTTCATTCTCACAGTCCCTGCCTTTGGATTCTGTGAAGCAGGCAGTGTGGCTGGAGCACTTACCTGTGACTGTACTCATGCTCCAGTGTTTTTCATGATCTCAGAAAAACACAATACAGATAAACTACTTTTTAAGGCAGTATGATTAAAAATGTAAAAAAGAGTTTTTGAGTTTTCTTTCTTCAGAAGGAATACTTAACATTTACCTTGTTTAATGATTGTTCTTGTTTTTTAGGCTATACTGTAGTGCATCCATTTGTACCAGTGGGGAAAAATTTAGAACTGCTTTTGGTGTGTGATAAGAAGGATCTGGAAAGTTGGCAGAAGCAAAATCTGCCGTTGAGTGTTGTTACTGGATTAACCAGCAAAGCCAGTAGAACAGAAATGAATCATATCAGGTAAGGATGAAATATCAGGGGAATTACCAGATCATCTTTTTAGTAATCTCAGTGACAGTGCTCTTTAGGAGTAACAACAGTAGTGAGTTGTTCTGCTTTGTTATAGTATTGCTCTGTAGCACATGAGATTGCAGAATGTTCTGGTAAAAGATTAGCAGAGTGCTTATTGGAGTGCTTAGACGTTCTGTTTTGGTACAGCTAGGAAATGAGGATAATGTAGAGATGAAGGAGATGTTCAGTACCTTGAACTTCAAGCTGTTCAGAAGCAAATAACTGTATTTACATACAAACACTGTTAGAAACACTGAAGTTAAGAAAGACCCCAATTAAATATATTCATTATCCTTGTTCAGCCTCACTTTTCACCTTGCACGTGTGTCATGGTGTCACTTATTTCAGGGATGTGTAACCACTTTGTTACGAAGTACAAACAGAAAATCACAAACCAAAATTACTGATTCTGCTTCAGTGATGTTTTAGAACTTCAGAATCAGTACCAGAACACTTTTAGAACCATTATAAAGTTCTTACTCCACATAAGTGGCAAAGACACAACGCTGGCTTATGCTTTTGTGTGCTGACATAAAAATTTGGTGCTGATGGATTTCTTGGCTATTTGCTTAGAAGCATGAAATTTTCAGTCTGAATTAACACGTAGAAACAGCCTTGTAACTGGTTCTGTCAGGCATTCTTAATAACAGGTGCTGCTAACACTCCCAAATTTAATTCATTAGATTTGTTTTATTTGAAAATCCACTACAGTTTTTGCCAGTGAAATTGTTAATTGTTTGTGCATCAACAGGTTATCATGTTTAGCCCTCTGCTTTGACCTTATTAAAAAATGTGCAGCTCTGTACGAGTCTTTACCATCATTCCATGAAATAATGCATCCTCTCAGAATTCTCCTTACACAACATGTGCCAGTGAATGAATATCCTGAAAAAATGCAGGTATGTGCTCCTTAAGAATGAAATAATTTATATGTTTGTGTTATTAGTGAATTCTGTGATCTTTGGCTGTTGCTTAAACAAAACAAAGAAACCCCAAGTATAAGCATCAGTAAGATTTTCTTTCCAAGGGTCAGGCACTTGTGCTATTCAGAAATCATAGTGGTGTTTCTGTGGAAAATCTAATGAAGAGCAGAGAATGTTTGGGAAAAAAATGGGTTTTTATCATGTATCTTGTCCTGCTCCTCTACTTGAAGAGAACAGCATTTAGCTTGTGATAATGAAACATTCCATGAGTGACTTAATTTATAAGACTAGTAGAGCGATTGTCCAGTTGCTTCTGTACATTTGTAATCAATCTGTAAGGTTTGGTACAATCAAATACTTGTCCCAGATTGATGGTATCTATACAAATATGCCTGGTCAGCTACCTTACTTAAATCAGGGCAGTTTATTTTCTAGCAATGATGTTCCAATTCTTAACTTCTCTCTTCTGAATTGTCCTCTCCTCAAACAGGTACCATGAAATATCCTTAGAGAACAAGGTTCTCTTGATGCAAAATAGCCACTGTTTTTCGTCAGCAAAATAAACAAACTGAACAGTCCTTCTTAAAATAACCCTGAAAGGCAGAATCTGAGTTAAACTGACTTTAGTCTTGCTTATTCCTCTATTATGTGAAACTACCTGCAGAACTTTCTCACTGTCCATTATACCATCCATCTTAACAGATTTCCAAAAGTGTGTAAAAATTATCCAGCCTGGAAGGCTTACAGCATTTCTGTATTGATGTCCTAATGAGTAACAGAGATTTTACTCAGAAAAAGAACATATGGGGAGAACATCTCTGTTGATTCGATTTACAGTAGTCGTGAATTGTGGTTCTGAGAAGCTTTTGAAATTGTAATTTGATTTGCATTTTCAGGAATGGTATCACAGTGCTCTGAAAGAACTAGAGAACAAAGTGAAACACTATACCCCACTGATATGTGAGAAGAAGAAGCCAGTGCCTTTGAAACAGTATACACCTAAAATTGTGAAAGTGTAAGTAAAGCACTACTTGATGCAAAGCAGAAGTGCACTTAAGATTGTCAGCAAGCTAAAAGGATTTGGAAAACGGGATGTAAGACAGATAACCATTTCTCTGCTAGATTTTGTGCACAAACCAAAAGACACCAGCTCGTTGGATGGTAGGGAAGGAAAGAAAAAGGCAGGAATTCTAAGAAATAGAGCAAAGATGATCTTCTGGAATAAAATAGCACTGGAAATCAACTCTTGCCCAGATAATGAATTATAAATTCATAAGTTTCAAGGTGAAAATAGGTTGTTCTTATTACCTAGTCAGATGTTTTACTGAAATCTCTGTCAAACACTGGAATCTAAAGAAAAGCAGTAAGTAGTTCCTGTGTATGTGAAATAGATGAAGGTTGGGATGGATGGTGAAAGTACTGAGAGGTGCTTGACCACTGCAAAAGATAAGACAGACTATTCCTGTACTCTGAATCACAGACTGTAAAACTCAGACTAAGCTTTCCTTTAAGCATACTGACTTGCCCCATTCCTCTCTTTCCCCTAACCAAACAGCTTTCTACTTTCCAAGAGCTGTGATGACAAAAACCATGGGTTTATGTTTTCCCCTTTTCTACAGAATTTGCAATGACTGTGTGCATTTTTGTATTCTGTTTTGGAATGAAATTCTATTAACACTAATTCAGTTTTGTAGATAATTAGAACAGTGTTTTGATTCAGGAAGTCTGCTTTGTGTTGTCTGATGGCTTATTTAGCCATGTTGTTTATTTGCAGGGACATAAGTTGTCTGCCTTAGTTATTCTGCTAATTGATGAGGACAGCTTTCCTCTGCCATACACATGTATCCCCCGGTAACTGATCAAGCTTTTTATGCAGAAATACAGGAGATTCCATTTTTCTCCAGATGTGTTTCATTCTTCTACTTTAGCTTTTTCAGTCTGTTAAAAATGCAGGCTTATATTGGGGGATTGAAGCATAAATGTTATCTGTGTGTAGTTTTCAGGGTGTTTTTCTGGGAAGTTCATTAGGCAGCTCCTTATTTTACAAGGTAACTATATAATAGGTAGGAATTAAAATACCAAGTTAATATTTGTACAAAAACTCACTCTTTATAAACATGAGAAAGTTATATTTTGTTAAGGTGTCTTTTATGCTCTCACATACATTCTCATTTCAGTTTAGAGTTTGGAAGAAAGCAGGCAGGCAGCAAGAAGGAGCAAGAAAGAAAAGAGCTGATTCGTAAGCACAAACGGGAACTTAAAGGAGCCATTCGTGAGATTCGTAAAGATAACCAGTTTCTGGCTAGAATGCAGCTTTCAGAAATCATGGAGAGGTAATTGCAGCTTTTGTTTCAGCACCAGTTTGGGAGTTGTTCTGCTGTGTGTTCATTTCTTTGTTACCTTCCGAGACTGACAATACTGATCAACCATACTAAACTTAAATATAATGGGACAACTTGGGGAAAACAAGCATTTTCAATAGAGATCATTGATAAGGTTTTCAACTTTGCAGTTTCCTTTCTCTAATTTAAGAATATGCATAATCTCATTTTAAAGTGTGTTGGTAAAGTTGTGAGAGTTTGGGAGGGCTTTTCATAAATTGGTAATTATTGTCTGAATATACTTACTTATTTTCCCTAATATAATCTTTCTAAAATACTGTACATGTTGATTGTTTTACAGAGATGCAGCCAGAAAAAGAAAAGTGAAAGAGCTTCTTGGTAGCCTTGCCACACAGGAAGGTGAATGGAAGGCAATGAAGAGGAAAAAAGGGAAGAATTAATTGGGACTGTGTACAGCAGGAAACTTTCACTGCCATATAAAATATCCCAACCCTATGGCTGTTGAACATATTTTAATTGCATTCTTTGGATTAATTCCTTTTGAGGAAACATATATCTGAAGAAGTGAACTAGCCTATTGGAAAAAATCCACAGGTTCTTGTAAGGAAAATAAACACCCTTTTGTATGTGGTATACTTCTGTTCATTCATCCAAATATTCTCTATTACTAAAATAATCAGAATTCTTAGGAGAGTGTGACCAGGTTTTAGTCTAACTTGAACTACACACACACCCCCAAAAGAAATTGTACAGCAGAAATCTCCCATTATCTTTTATTTAATATTGAATAATTGCAGGCAGCTCTCATAGTGGTGACATATTTGTAGTTTAAGCAGTAGCACTTTAATTAGTCTTTAGCATTGGGACATTCTAATTCATATATTCAGTGGAGAAATGGAATCAGCTTTCAAGTAGAGGTCCTTTCTTAAACCTGCATGTTCATTCATCTCTTCAGTAAGTTCTGAATTGAGCACAGCTCTGAATTTCTCAATCTTGGGCAGTTAACTAGAATTCCTCAGTGTATTAACTGTCCGATTTAAGTGGACAGTGAAATCTTTTCCACTTAATTTATCAGGTATGTCTGTTTACTGAGAATTGCCCTCTACTCTTCAAATAAAGCCAATAAATACTTCTAACACTTTTTTTTAATATTCTATTTGTGAAGAAACCAAGAGCATCCCAGTTATTTAAAGGTGCTGGTCTGAACTAGGTTCCCCATTCTGATATTCATTGTAGTCTACCTATTTGGTACATTCAATGACAGTTATTTCCCATTGATGAAAATGGTGATATTTTCTTGGAAGACTCGTACAAACCCTTTCACAATAATGTTCCAGTTTCAGTCTGAAGAACAAACCATAAAGAACATGAGTGAACCAGCGGTCATGGATCTTCATAAAAGCAAATAAACAAAACCCCAGAACTTCTTCCTTTTTGAAACACTGTTCCTAGTTCAGATCTCTTGTTTTGTCCAATACATAGGTAACTAAGACATGGTAATGCTTATCTGCAGGTCATGAAGACAGACATAAATGCTGGCAGTGAATCTGATGTAACAGGCCTGGTTATTTCTGACTGGCTTAAAATGTTTTATTCCAAATGACACTTAATGGAAGCAGGACTAAAACTAGGAGGGAATAGATCAAAACATTTAAGCCTTACATTGAAACTCAAATGACAAAACTGTAAGGTAGGTCTAGTTGAGTGTTTACCTATGTACATTTCTTAAAAAGACAAAAGCACTTTATTTGAAGAAAATGACTTTTATTGAATCTTTGAATGACTGTAGCAATGCAAGTAACGTGTGATTATCATCAGCTTTGGCTTGTAAAGCCAGTTGTGTTAAGTGGTAAAAATAAGCTGGATACTACGTACACGTGGGGGAGATACTCATGTCACATAAAATTTCTGTGTTTAAATCCATTCACACTTCTGCAAACAAGGATATTTTCAGGTAACCTTTCAAAAAATAGGTCAAGGCATCTTCTGAAACATCAAAGGGAGCTCAGGTTAGTGTACCTCCTATTTTATTTCCACTTGGCACCATATGGGGAGTTGTTTTATATTGGGTTTCTGTTTTTTTAGAAAAGTAAAAAAATTTTATATAGCTCAAGTGAAGAACCAAAGTAAAGAGGAAGGAGCTAACTTCCTATTTCATGCTATGAATCAGCACCTCCTCGGGGTTTTAGTCCCAATATGGTTCTCCTTTGCATAAATAAACTGTTAAAGTTTTGTTGTTTATGTGACTTTTGTTTTCCAAACAGTAAGTAGCTCCAAAGCATTTACCCAGCAGAGTGTTACAATCAGAAGCTGACAGCTGTGATTTTTTTTATACCAGTTGCAGCTTGTTATTCCACAGTAAGGGAGGTAAGAAAGACAAGACAGAAGTAAGACGGGATGATGGCATTTATGGGAAAGCATGTTTTTGGCACAAGAGAATGAGAAGGGGTGTCTTGCAATGCCAATGAGAAAAGATAAAGAACAGGAAAACCTCAGTTGGTTAACTTGCATGTCCATTTTGGAATGCCAGTTTGAAAGTAGTTGTGTTTAAAGTCACACTGAATGAAAATCACTGTGCATTTTTACTAATTTAGTCTCTCACGCCAAACTGGGTGAGGTAGAGTACCAGCTCACCATCTCATCTACTTGGCATGTTAATTCTGAAATTATGCTTAGATAAACTTCTCCAAATCTAATCAGGAGGAGAATCCATGACACAGGTGTCACTGTTGCATGAAAGGTCCTCATGTAAGTGCTAATAACTATGTATCTGTGCCACTAACAGGACTGCAGTAACTTGAAGGGAACCACACGTCCTTTCAATACCCGTATTAATTGCTTTAAAGGCTGTGTGGACAAAGTCTTATGTATTTAAGACTATGAACCATACCCTCCCACTTTAATTAGGCAGGGCTGGACAAGAACACAGTGCTAGACAGTGTGATCAATATCAAATCTATTCACGTTCTCTGTGCTAAAAAACTGTTTTAAGGGAGCAGTTTGTTTTAGGGACAGAGTTATGTCTTTTGCAACTACCTTTTTCTGTTTGTCAGATAGCAGGAAACGTCCATGTATGAAAACCACAGCTAACTGCTGCTGTAACGTGGCTATGTAGCCAGTAAGGAACCAACAGCTCTAGCTTCTTGGAATGCTTGTTTTCACTAAAAGAAAATCTTTAACGCAAGAAGGAAGGGCTGTGGCTTTGGGATAGGAGACAGCCTGATAAATTGTTAAACTGTTCCTGTGCGAGGAGCGACGCCGCTCTCGCAAGGACCCTTCGCTCGCTGTGCAGTGCGAGTCCCTCCCGGCAGCCCCCTCCCAGGGCGAGGGCGGGGCCGGACCCTCGGCGGCGGCGGCCGGTGCGGGGCCGCGGCTGCATCCCCGGCCGGAAGAGGAAGGCCGCCGAGGGCCGGGGAGGAGCCGCTGCCCGCCCGCAGCATCCCCAGGAGGGCTCTTGGCGGGCGGAGGGCGCGCTCCGGGCCCAGCCCCCCGAGGAGCGGTAGGTGGCCCGGAGCGGAGCAGGCGCTGCAGTGGCGTGCGGGGAAGGGTGGCGGGAGGCGCGGGGCTGGGCTGGGCCCTGCTCGCCCCAGCGGGTGGCGGGTCCCCGGGGCTGTGCCCGGGCGGCGGCGGGTGCCGTGCGGGGCACACGGCGAGTCCTCGCCGCGGACGCTCGTCCCTTTCCCGCTCGGCGGCCCCTCTGTTCTCTGAGCTTCGGCCGCTCAGGGAAATTGCCGTTCCCACCCCCGCGATCGACACGCGGCTCTTGACCTGAGTCAGGGCTTGGTTAAGGAGCCGTCCCAAGGCATAGCAGGTAAAGCCGGACCTAAGAAAGCTCAGAGGGACAAAAGGGTGGTAAGAAAACAGCAGAAGGATGAAATTCTTCCTGCTGGCAGATGACAGATCTCTGCGTTAGGGCAGCGCCGGCTTTGCGGCTCATCCCTTCCCGAGGCACAGCGTTAAAGCCCCGGCCCTGCCGTCGGAGGTTGCAGGCACAGTGATGAGGCGCAGATGGGGAGTGTCGAGGGGATGGCTGGGGAGAGCCGAGCCAGCGAGTGGCCAGAGAAACGACTTCCCTGAGCTGCAAATCCTGCCCTCTTCAAACATGACTCACAGAAATCAAATGTCACGGCAGAGGTGAAGGGGTTTGTTTTTGCTGACAGGCTGCCATGGCCTATAAACTGTTTGGTGGTTTCCTGCCTAGAAAAAAGTATAGAGAGGTTTGAAGAACAAAACTGATGGAGCACAAAGGCAGAAACATGTAGTACCTTGGGATATTGCGTAAGGGAAATAGGAACCACGCAGCTGAAGCTGGAGCTGAGCTAAAGGTCAGTGCTAGCATCAATAGGTTCAAGCCACATGCTAGCTGAAATGGCCATGAGGGTAAGGTGTTACAGATGTTACCCTCTGTGAGTAACCCTGGAATAAAGTTCAGCTTGGTCAGACACTTCAGTAGGTGAATAATCAAATCGTGAGGGAAAACGAGATAGAATCTGCAACAAGGAACCAATCTCTCAGCTGTTGACTGGATAGACCTAGGCCCAGGGAGGATTTCTCTAAAGGAATCGTTGTTTTGGCTCCAGATGCTTTTCTATCATTTGGGTGAACAAAGAACGCTAAATATTTGTAGTGGTGATGACCGGCCATCTTAAATAGAAGGATGCTGAACATAACCCAACTGCTCTATTCACTGGCAGATTTAAGAGCATTACGCTGAGAGTTTAATAAATGGATTGCAGGTGGCCCCTTTCCATGTTTACCTCGTGGAGTTTGAACTTTATTAACGCATCAGAGCTAGTAAACTGAATCCACAGGGAAGGAAATGTCACAATACTATTTATTGCTGAGCATAACAAAGTGTTACCATCTTCAGTTAGTGTAGTAGGATGTTATATGCACAAGTGTGTATGTACTTCGGTGTGTCTTGTCTGGAATAGAATTGGTATTAATTGCTCAGTGTTTTCGATCCTGATGTGTCAAACTCAATGGATATTATGGCATTGACTGACTTTGGATGGATTTCTGTCTCCTTTTTTACTCTTGCTGTGCAAGAAACATTCAGGGATTTTTGCAGTAGAAGAGACTCCAAATTTGATTGGTTAATGACCGAGATTCACTGTATTTTTTCACACATCTGAAGTTTGCAGTTTCGTGGTTTGCATATTACTCCTTGATACTGATATCTGGTGAAATTGAGTGTTGTTCAGAATACAGACTGACTTCTTTATTTGTTAAATCCTGAATGGATTATGGTCTAAGATGTAGCCTAAGATAATTTTGGAGTATTATCAAAGAAAGCTAGTACTGATATTTCTGACAAACTAAAATGCTGCCTTAATCATTTGGTGCCCCAACTCACATGACCTGTCCAGAGAAAGGGAGAGAAAAGTTACGTTTCCAAATTTTGTAGTGTGGTTTCTTGAGCTGCTGTTGCTCTCTGGGATTTATCTTAAAGACAGAGTTCCTGCAATAGTTAGGAAATCTACCTTCTTTTTCTTTAATTGTTATTGTTTTAGTCATTTCTAGTATACACTGAAGGCATAAATAATCTATTAGTTACTTCAATGTAGGTGTTCAAATTAAGAGTGCCCTTTCTTAACTATTTTACTGTGATGCCGAGTTGAAAATATTTGGGGAAGTCATATTAGCGTTGCTCACACTTTAAACTTGGAATGCTCCTTAATTCTGTGTTTTCTGTGGGATGTTCCTATAATAGAGTTCTCTTATTGCCCTTGTAGCCCGTTCTTGATGTCAACAAACTCGATATTGAGCTAATAATCAGGACTTGGGAGCTGAGGTTCCTGCTCCCTTGAAAACCAAGTAGTTTAATATAACCATAGCTTATGTTTGTTTTTGTCATGTCTGTAGAAAGGGAGAATGAATCAGCAAGATACTCTTATGAAAGGCCTTCAAAATGCTTCCTGCTGACTGGATATAAATGTAACTTTTAAAAACAGGGCTCGTGGGATCATGGCCTTGCGAGACAGAGAAAGCGTCAGCGGCCGCTGCGTCAGTGACAAGCAAGAACAGAACTCCACTCGTGTTATTACAATTGTCTTCCTGGCACTCTTCATCGACTTGTTGGGATTTGCTCTCATCTTGCCACTGTTTCCTTCCATCCTTGATTATTACAGCCAGACTGAGGTAAGCAACAGAGAAATCAGCCTGCTGAAAAATTTAGATATGAGATCTTTAAGGAAGGCTGCAAGTCCCTTGCCCTGGGACAAACCAAATAGCTGTAGTCTTAATAATAATAGTATCCACTACATTTAAATAGTGTGAGGACTGAATGTGTTTGGTAACCTGCATGAGACTATTCCCTTTTGCTTTTTCATTAAAATGAGGGATTTGTTTTGGGGAAAATTCAGTCTCTTGCTTGTAATTACCAATGCATTTGTGACTTCCTCTGGTGTCTCTGGGCAGACAGAGTAAATGACAGTTTATAAAGGATTTGCATACTGGGGTTTATCTAAGAACCAAAGAGATAAGAGCTTTTACTCTATTTGAGTCGTTCACCCACCCCCCAGCATCATGTTCACTACATCTCAGCTTCTGTTCTTAGCAGGAGCTGCCTGCTGGTCAGGGGACACAGGGCTGAAAGGTGTGTTGGTTCCCTGCCATGCAGCTGCTCACAGTTTCCCTCCTCAAGTGTCGCTGGACAAGATGTTGTCAAGGGAGAATTATTTTTGCAGCTCACACACACCTCATAGTCCCTCTGTCCCAACTGCAGCTGTAGGCGTTGTCTTCCTTACAACCCTACCTCTAACCCTAACCGTGGGCTCTCATCTCCAGGATCTTCCCTTACTTCCAGTGTATTTCCTATAGCCAAGATCTTCATCTTCTTTTCAGGGCTCTCTTCCTTTCAAGTCCTCCTCCTCTTTTCAGGAACCATTCCCTTTCAGACTACCTCTTCTTTTTGGACCTACAAGCCCCTGGTTCTTCTAGTATACGTGCAGAGGGAAAGAATGTGTCTTATGTTGCTTTATTAATTGAAGGATTCAGGACATGGCACTTCTGTTTATCTCAAGTTTTAGCAAGTACCAACTTTGATGGTTTAAAAAAGTTCCAATTTAGACATTCCCTCACCCAAACACATACACCCAAATATCTGCTGCCTGTTAGCATTCACAGTGTGAGTTATTTTTAGCCTATGACAGCTGATCAATGAGATTTTCCTGAAGGAGACAAGGAATCATCTAACATTGTCTCTAGTTTACTAAGCTCTGATGAAAAGCTTTGAAAGTGAAACAGAGAAAACTGTCTTCCTGCTTTGATTTCCCAGCTCTCTGTTTTGCAGGATGGATTCTACTTGTCATTGCAACGTGGTGTTGACTGGTTTGCAGCGATGGTTGGGATGCCTCCAGAGCGAAAATATAACAGTGTCCTGTTTGGAGGTATGGAAATGAAACAAACTAGCTAACAGACCCTCCCCGGAACAGTGTTCTTTTCAAGTTATTAGCAGTGTTGATGTGAGGAACGATAAGGAAAATGACAAGAAATACAAAAAGCCTATTTGCCTGTTACTATATTTAGATTTAAACAGCACAGAAAATGTCTCTTACAGTAGGCAATACATGATTTTGTTTTCATCACACTGATAACAACAAAGTGTTGAACGGTCCCATCTCTGTCATTTGAAGACACGTGGTCAGACAGGAGGAATGAGCCAACAGGAACCTTAAGAAATACAGTAAGGACAAATGCAAGTCCTGCCCCTGCGAAGGAGTGGTCCTTTGCAGCAGTACAGGCTGGACTCTGTCTGGTGAGGAGCAGTTCTACTGTAAAGGCCCTGAAGGTCCTGGTGAATAGTGAGCTGAGCACAAACCAGCCCTGGCAGAAATAGCTCCAACAGCACCTGGGCTCTATGAACAGAAGGAGGTGGAGGGAAGCAATTGTCTCCCTCAGCATCTAGAGCATTGCATCTAGTTTTGGACTCCTAGTAAAAGAACATCCATAAGCTGCAATGAGTTCAGCAGAGGGCCAGGAAGACAGAGGGTCTGTGAAGCCTGGACTCATCCAGCCTGCAGCTGTTACCATGCTTCAGTACCTTTAAGGAAGTTACTGGGAAGGCAGTGAGGTGTGTTGCTGTGGTGCATGGTGGCAGGAGAGGCAACAGGCATACATGGAGCTTCAGACTGGCAATAAAGAGGAACTTTTTAACAGTGAGGATGATGGCCAGTGGAGGATGCTGCCCAGAGAGGTTTGAAGTCTCTGTCTTCAGAGACTGTCAGACCCTAGCTGGATGAAACCCTGAACAATCTGGTCTGACCTCATAGCTGACCCTAAGAGCAGGTGGTTGGAGTAGGTGACCTCCAGAAGTCCCTTTTAACCTGAATTATCTTATGATCTTGCCCAATTTGTTCTACAGATTGCTACAGAAATACAGGCCTGCTGTTCCTTATTGTCAGGCTGCCAGCTGAGGGTCAGTAGCCTGCTGTGCCAGAGCCTGCATGGTCACAGGAGTTACTCTCCTGTAACAATTAATCCACACATGATTGGAGATCAATCAGTAGGAAACCCTGGAATTAGAAGCTTGTGAGTTCAAGTCTCAACTCCCTGCTGGGCAGCTATAGTGAAGCACTGTTTCTAAATCTCATTAGTCCTGTTAAAAGCAGGAGAGCTGTTGACTTGCAAAGTTCAGAAGCATTTGCTCTCTCTAGGACAGTCTGGTGTGGGTGAACTCCACTGGGAGTAGTGCAGGAAATCCAGCAGCATATGTCATGTTACACATCAGAGACTCTTTTCACTCGTTACAGTCTAGAGAGTGGGAGGAAGTTGGGAGTACGAAGATGTGAGGGTGTCTGGGTTAATTTAAATTGGAAATGTCTAGACTCTCTCCTTTTAGTGAGCTGAGACCTCTCACAAGATAAGCAAAAGGCTTTTAAACTAAAAAAACCCCAAAACTTTATTAGCACATAAGTTGTGAATGTCCTGTTACTATTTCAAGTATTTTGGGGGGGTTAACAGTCATTAGAAAGTTTATAGACAGTTTTCCCTGTTCTCACACTGTCCTTGCAGGCACGTTTCTGGGCTTATTTTCAGTTAGATTACTGGCTTTGAATGGTAGGAAACAGTCCTTTCTAATCCTTTCGGAACTGCTTTCTCTCTCCTCTAAGGCCTGACTGCATGCCTCCTCCTTGCATCTTCTCTCTATCTCAGACTGTTTAATAAGGAGCTAGGAATTCATAGTCATATTGAACTTGTTGCATGTTCTGACTCTTGTGAGTGCTGTACTTGCAAGGGGAAGGAAAAAACTCTGGGCAACTTCCAGAGGACTCCAGCTGAGTCTTTTGCCCTTTGAAGAAAATGTAACATCTGACTGGGAACACACAAATAAAAAGAGACACTGTTTGTCTCAGAAGGGAAGCTGGTATCTCTTGCTGTTTTCTCTCTCTGACAAAAGTGCTGAGAGAAAAGTATTTAGAAGCAGTTTGGAGCAGCGATGGGAGTGTTCTTTAGTTACGTGGCAGCCACAGGCAGAGAGGGTGCTGAATTCACCTGGTATCTGTCACATTTGACTCCATCTCTTCTGCTGGCTTTGATGACAGCTTTCCTTAATGAGACATCTAATTTGCTGAATGAGCACAAAACTTCGTTTTTAATAATGGGGTTTTTTTTCAGGCTAGTTTTCTGCCAGGTTGAGTTGAATTAGCTCACTGGAGAGCTGACCAAGGCTGTAGAAGCAGGGGAAGATGAACAAAAGCTGTCTTAGTTCTGGTCAGCTCCTGTCTCAATCCATCTTGTCTTAAATGGTTACACAGTGGAAAGGTTTGTTACGATGTTAAGCAAAGGGCACTGCAGTCTTTCTCTGCCCTTCATTCCCTTCACCTGCAACAAGGAGCACAGGACTGGAAAGATACTTGCAAGATGATCTTGTTGCCTCTGCCAGAGCAGGATATATTCTGCTCCCGTATATCTTTGCTTAGACTGTGACCTCTTCAGGGCAGAAACCTTCCCTGCCCTTGCCAAGGCTCTAAGGGCACCAATACCTCTGTGCAGTGACCTGCCTTCACTCACACACTTTCTGCCCAGTGATTTAGGAGCTGTATTTCAGCTCAGGCCTGCGCCTCATCTGAACTCATCATAAATATAGCCTTGTCTTACCTCCTGAGTGAACCTACCTCACAGTCTCATTTGTGCTCCTTTCTCTGCCCCTCTCTTCTTCTCTTGACCAGACTCCCAGGATGGACTCAGTGTGTGACCCTTGCCCTGTCTGGGCCTGTCAGTGGCCCTGGCTGGTGGCACTCTGCCCTTCCCAGCCCATCCAGGTTGGTTCTGGGGTGACTGTGCCCTGGCTGGGGAGAGCACTGCCGCTGCTGTGAGCACACAGCTCCTGGCTCCTTCCCCCGTGTGGAACAGCTTTGCTCTTACTGCTCCCTGGCTGTGAAGTGTTTGGGATGTCTGGGTGTTTTTACAGTGCTAGAAATACAAGGAAGAAAGGTTCTGTCTCTAATATAAACTGCCAGTACCTATCTATAAGATCTTTTTTGGACCTTTTTTTGAGCTATCACAAACAGCTGTTCCCCCCAAGGTGTTCAGGATCAATATTCTGCCTCCCTCAAAGCTCATGGGAGCAGAACTTCTAGTCTCTGCCTTTTAAAGCTTCAATGGCTGAATGAGACATATAACCTAGTTTTTCCTTTAGAGAAAAACTGACAGTAAGGCATTTTTTGCCTGCCTGTTGAGAGTGTAGTGCAAATTAATAGGAGTGTGAAGCTAGAAATGGCAAGAGAAAAGAGGAATTAAAGATCACAGAAGCTGGAGGCAGATTTCAAAAGACTCTTGGAGTCTGTTGGAATCACTCCTACTTCTTAGGGTGCCTCAGTAACAGCAGTGCTTATGTTCTTCTTGCCACAAGAAGGAAAGAAAAGCTAATTAAGTGTGACAGAATCAGGTTCAAACAATCAAAAAAATCTTAAAAGAACTGTGACTGTTAAAAACTGTATTTGCTTTAAAAAGAGAAAATATATGTAGTCAGCTGAGGAAGCATTGGAGAAGCAGCATTCCATTATAACCAGTGAGTTCCAACCCCCTGCTCACCAGTGAAGATTTAATGAGTGCATCATCCAGTTCATGCCTGTTCCTGTGGTCTGTGTACCTGCTCTGTCTGTATTTGCTACCTCAGTTAAGTAACAAGGCACGATGGGTGTTCAGAGGGTGGCTTAGTTTCAGAGATAAAGCTGTTCTTTATAGCTGTTGATTTACATTCAGCTGTATGTTTCTGCAGGATGTAAGAGTGTGATATGTCAGGACCAGGTTGGCCATCTTCAACATGAAGGCAAGAAGTCTAATGATCCATGTATTTATTTTTTTTTAGGTCTGATTGGCTCTGTCTTTTCCATCCTACAGTTTTTCTCCTCTCCCCTCACTGGTGCTGTGTCAGACCACTTGGGCAGAAGGCCTGTCATCCTGATGACAGTGGTATGTGTCTTGTACTGATTTCAGTCCTGCCGTCTCACTACACAGGTGAAGCCACTGGGATCGTGTTCTTAGGACAAAGCACTGGGAGGTTGAACATTGTAGGCCTGTTGGTTGTTGAGTGCCCAGTCCCTTGACCATGCTTCCAAATGCCAGTGTTTAAGCTGAGCTTCCCACATCCAAAATTGTTTGTGGAAGGCACGAAGGACATGTTTCTGGGATTTTCCACAATCCCTTTCCCCTCTGTACATGAGTGTGACTTCTGATGCTCTGTTTACAAATATTAAGAGTTAATCCCTGTATGTTTCAGTTCCCCAAGTGACTAGTGAGGGCTGATCACTTCATGACCCGTTTTACAGAGCCTGGGGACTTTTGGTTAAGAAGTGCTGTATAGAGGTATAAGATGTATTTCTTCTGAACATTCTCCAAAATGTTTTCTCTGTTGCTGGTATGAGGTTCTAATTACAGAAGCCATGCAGAGTAAGTGTGTACATATGTGGAGGAATTTTGCAGCAAGTGATATACAAATCCCCTTATTCTGTAGGCTTGTGGAGAGT
Source organism: Colius striatus (assembly GCF_028858725.1). Lineage (NCBI taxonomy): Eukaryota > Metazoa > Chordata > Aves > Coliiformes > Coliidae > Colius > Colius striatus. Next base: position 90,096,639 of record NC_084761.1, read on the forward strand.
GAATGGAATAAACACACTTGCTTATGACTGATTATGAAATTTAAGGGCTGGACTTGTGAATTCTTGTTATTTTGAAAATGGAATTTTCTTGAAGTTGGAAACAAGTGGAGTAGGATGTACAAAACTGGGTTTGTGCCTAGGGCTCATTTGGCTCCCTCTGAACTGTCTTTGTTCTTCTGATTTTATTAGTAATCTCATATTTACATGGAGTTTGTGTGGATTTGTTCCTACTTCTTTTCTGCTGTCCAGGACACAGTGCACTAGTTCAGACATTTCTGTTACGTGGGTTTTGGAGCAGCTGTTGAAAACAAACCAACCAAGAAATTAAATGTTTGTCTAGGAAACAGGCAGAAACGATACCAACTTTGCTTTATGGCAAACCCTTTCTTGCTTCTGCAGGTGGGTTTGATAGCATCATACGCACTGTGGGCTGCCTCTAGGACTTTTGGAGTTTTCCTTCTCTCCAGGATCATTGGTGGAATAAGCAAAGGGAATGTCAGCCTCTCCACAGCTATAATTGCTGACTTGCACTCTCCAAAAGCACGGAGCAAGGGCATGGTGAGTTACACACCTGGGATACGTGGTTAGGTTGGCTGGTTACTTGATTTCAGGTACTCAGAATGATTTGCTCAGGCATGTATTCACTGATCAAGGCAAAACATGTTCTTATATGTTACCTCTCTTTTGAAAAGATGCCAGATCAGTTCCTGGTGAGCTCTCAGACTTTACTTGCCAATGACTTTTCCCTAGAAGTGAAGTGCAAATGCCCCAGACATGGATAACTCCCTGTGTAAGTGTTGTAACTGTTACTCCTGCTGATAACTGCAATCCTCATTACCACAGCTGAGAAACTACAAGGACTTAGGGCCCAATTTTGGTAGCTGGAAGCCAGTTACAGGACAACCCATTTTTCTCACCTTGCCAACCCGTGGAGGCACAGCAGCAGTGCACAGCACAGCGTGCCTCCTGACTTGCTTACATGCTGCACTGGCTTCAGGATCTGAGCTCAGTGGGTAAAGGATGTGGCATTTGGCTGACTGAACTGCAAGTACTATGAACAGCTGCCTGTCCTCTTCCAGAAGGCAATGGACCAGAAGGAAACCCTGCAGGCTGAACTTGGTCTGTAAATTACCAGTTAGATCCTTTATCTTACAAAAACCTTGGGGGCCTGAACTTCTCTTGACAGATTGTTATAAGCTACTGTGTGGGACAGCTGCATTTTGGGAGGTGAAAGCTTTAGATTTCATGATGATGGCAAATGAGTTTTCCAAGCAATTTATTACAGTCCTGGTGAGCCAAAGTGTATTTTTACTTACGAAGACAGAGAGCCATATAGCACCAGTAAATAAAATGGATCAGGGACTGTTTTTAGGGCCTGAGAGCAAGTCAGTCAGAACAGCATGGCTCACATCCTTATGGCTGTACTCTCTTCCTTCTCAGAGCTGCGTAGGCATGTCCATTGTGCTTCCTAGGAAGAGAATAGCATCTGACTGATGCAGTTGCCAAAGAGCGATTGGGCATTGCCTGGGAGAGTGCTGTCTGGGCAGGCTGGAACAACACTGGATCACACCTGAATGTGCCCTGGCCTTGTTTAGTGTAATGCTATAGGTATAGTTAAATAGACTGAGGAAAGCAGGAGGATTGTGACCTGGGATGGCGCATGTTTGGGTCCTGCATAGGTGAATGCACATCTTTGAATGTGCCAGATCCTGCACTGTTGTATTCTCGAGGAATGTCACTGAGGCTGATGACTCAAATCAGTGCTCTTTTAAGCTCCCATGCAGTGTGTACAGATTCTACCTCTTTTCCTATGTGCTGGTTTCATAGTGAATTCATAAATCCTCTGTAGTACTCGCACTAAGTTCAGGCTGTTCTGGGAAGCCTCTCAGCTTGTTTGCTCTGAGACACATCAATTCCTAAACACAGAAATTACTAAAGCATCTTAGAAGCTATAGACATTACAAATTCCTACCATGGTGCTGTCCTCCCTTCTCCAGTTCTACACTGCAAAAATTTATCCTGTGGCTGAAGGATCTGCTGGCAGAGCAGTCCACGAGGTGAGAATCATTATTTCCCTTCCCAGCTTCCTTTTACTCATAACCACGTTGCAGTTTGTTCCTGCCACTTTCCCAGCTAGACAGAAAATGAAAGCAGTTACTTGGAAATAACACTTTGTTCATGCTGAGCGGTCATTGCTCTGCACTCCCTGCACCCTCAGGGTGCTTCCATCTGTGTCTGGGTGCATTTCTTTAAGGTAAATGCCAGAAAAGCCAAATTGTTTTAGAGCTGAGCTACCTCAACAAACTGGTTTCTAAAACTACATGTCTGTGTTCTCTGTTATCACTGCAGGCAATGATTGGTGTTGCTTTCTCCCTTGGTTTTACCCTGGGTCCCATGATTGGAGCTTACCTGGCCATGGAGACAAAGAAAGGAGAAGTGTTCTACCTCCATTCAGCATTGTTGGCACTCATGTTTGCTGTGGCTGATCTCATTTTCATCTTCTTCCTACTTCCCGAGACGCTGCCCAAAGAAAAACGGGTAAATGGACTGTCAGCCTGAAGGTCTGTGGTTCTTGCAAAAACAGGAGTTGAGAGCTGTTGAAGCCTGAAGGGGAGTTGTAGTAGGACAGGAGGAAATAGGCTCAAGTTGTGCCAGAGGAGGTTTAGATCAGGCATTAGGAAGAACTTTTCACTGAGAGGGTTATTTAGCATTGGAATGGGCTGCCCAGGAAGGTGGTGGAGTCACCATCCCTAGAGATATTCAAAAGATGCACAGATGAAGTGCTGAGGGATATGTTTTAGTTTAGGGATGGGCCTGGCAGTGTGAGGTTTGTGATTGGACTTCCAACTGTAATGACTCTGTGAAATACTGGAAGCAGTGACAAAGGGGCTGAGCCAGTATCTCAAGGATTTAGGTAATTCCTGGGATTAGGATTTAATATTAGTGCTCAGGCTGGTGTCAAAGTGGTTGCATGGTGGTGTCACCCCCTAGCCCAGTGTCACAGGAGGAATTCTTTGTGGTTACCTTGCCTGCTTAATTGCTGGGTTTGGTGTGTTACAGTTAAACTTCTCAAAACCTAATGGGAACCTGTGAGGGAGAGGATGAATTTTAAACTGTGGTCACAAGGACTCCCTGGTGCTGAATTTCAGCTAAATTGTAAAAGCAGATGCATCAGAGACTTGGATTTTCTTTCATTTAACCAGTATCTGTTAGAAATGTTCTTAACTATTACCTCGTATTTGCTTGATTATGTTGAGCACTCAAGTAGCAAACCACTGTTACCTGTGAGCTGTGCTGCCTTCCACAGATACAAAATATCTACACTGTCTGTGATAAAACTCAGTGACTGTTTGGATTTGTGGGGCTAAGCATCTGTTAACATTCTGATGTAATGTTACATGGTCAGGCACTGGCCAAGATATCTGTGAGCAGAAGTCTCTTGGAGCAGTCTCCTTTGGGAGTGGGGAGAGACCAAATTCAGGTGAAGCACTGGATTTGAGGCTTTCTCTTGGATTGGGTCTTTCCTGACTGTAGACTTCCCTGAGTGTTTTCCAGCAAGTTGTGTCTTGTGTGAAATGGGTTGCTCATGTCATCTTCCCAAGCCCTACACCTAGTTTTTCAGTTGGGCTTTGAGGGTTTTTGTTTTGTTGGGTTTTTTAAAGAGCTCTTCCATGTGTCATCTGTTCCCTTTTCCTATTTGGCTGTTTCTAAACATTCCAGATGAGACTGGTTAGAGCTGCACGCTCTGGGCTGGTGGCAACACATTGACGAAGTGCTGTAGAGCAAATTTGTGTTCTGGAAACAATTCCACCTTTGCTGTAGAGTGATAAATGGCTTCAGTGCCTTTTGAGGGCTGTATGATGACTAAATACCTCTCTCCCTCTTCTATTATCCTCTTGAGAGTTCTGATAAGCTAGTCTGTATTAGCCAACACCACTGAAATTTGATAAGAAAATCTTGCTCTATCCCTGCTTTTTGGGGTCTCTGTGCAGCAGTGGGGATTGTGTGAGGGCTTTTGGGGTCTCTGTGCAGCAGTGGGGATTGTGTGAGGGCTTTTGGGGTCTCTGTGCAGCAGTGGGGATTGTGTGAGGGCTTTTGGGGTCTCTGTGCAGCAGTGGGGATTGTGTGAGGGCTTTTGGGGTCTCTGTGCAGCAGTGGGGATTGTGTGAGGGCTTTTGGGGTCTCTGTGCAGCAGTGGGGATTGTGTGAGGTAGATGAATAGGTGTTTGTGAGGGTCACCATGCGTGTTTGCTTGCTGATGAGCAGTGGTTTGTCTGTGTGTGAGTTTGTGATTGGTACCAGTGTTGGTGCTTCTGTGCCATCTCCTTTCAGCCTGCATCTGCCCACATGACTGATAGCTTCTAAGGTATTTGTGACTTCATTTATTAAGGCTGCTTTGATCTTTCCTTGAGTAATCCAGGTTTCCTTGAGTAACTTTTTGAGTGGGAGTGGAGCAGTTTTCTTGGCCCATGGGTGACAGGGAAAGGCAGGTATGTTGGCTGCCTTCCTGGAACTTGGCTGGGCTGAGCTGGAGCAGGTGCTCCCAGTGTTGGAATCCCAGGACTTGGATGTGTTGGAAGGACAAAGCTATAAAAAGAGGGGAAATGATAACGAAAACCAGTAGGAGAATGTGCCAGTGGGATCAGACATCTGCTTCCTGGAAATAAGCTGTGCTGTCATCATACTCCTGTTTCTCTGTCAGTCCTCAGTACTACTGCACTTTGTGTTGGAATTAACTTGTAGAAAGGGGATGGTGGAGGGGGACTGGGGAGAAGAAGGAGGGAGTTTTCAGCCAAAGAGAACAGAATTTTCACTGTCCTTCTTCCCCTTGCTCTCAACTGTTCCACAAGTCTATCAGGTGAAGAGTGAGCAGAGAACTGTACCTTTCACAGCCAAAAAGGCTCCCCCTGTGACCTGCTTGGGAGAAGGGAGAAAAAGAAATATCTCTAGTGGAATCTGTCCCCTTTAAGAACTCTTGAGTTAATTTTTAGCCAAGCTAGCCACGGGCAAGGCTGCCTAGCTGGAGGGAGGCTCTTCCGCTGCTCTTCTTCTGGTGTCCAGCTAACCGTGTAAGGACTGACGCAGGGCTGTGCAGCATCACTGGCAGGCTGATGGGGAAAAAAGAGGCTTTTGCTCTGTGCAATAGTGAACAGTGTCTGATTTGAAGGTTAGGGCTGGAGCTTGGAAGGCCCAGGCTGCATTCCTGCTTTAGACCCAACTCAATACCTTAAAGACATGTTACTTAGCCTCTACATCAAACAGAGTAAACAAAGACACTATGTAAAAAGCCCACAATTCAAGGTGACTTTTGGGGTCATGGAGTAAAAATTGAGCATAGGCATAGAAATGAAACACAAGTTAGATATGGCAAATTTCAAACTTGCAAAGAATCTCTGCTCCATGCAGCTGCTGCCCGGGCCTGGATCTGGCAGTGTGTGCTTTGCTATTTGGGGGTGGTGAAACAGTTTTAGGACAATGTTTTCATTATTGGTCAATGGAGGAAATCACTCCCAGACCACTGCTTCTAGGGCAAAGATGGGAGAAATTAAAATAAATTTACAGACACACATATATATATATTTTAAAAGCTAATGCATATGTTGCATAAACCACCTGATATTTTAAACATGGATATGCCTAATGTATATCATCCGGACCAAACTCAAATCAGCCTTGTAGTATGAAGCAGCTTGGCACCTTGGCATGGATAAGAATTCTAAACAGGGGTTTTTATAACTAGCAAACATGCTTGAGGAAAGGTGCTTGTTATCTCCCTCTCCATGCTGTAGTACAAACACCACCACACCAGCAAATGCAGGAACTGAGGATTGCTACAAGCCAGCTTCAGGAAATCCTCTTACAGACCTTTTAAAAGCACGGGGAAACTGCTTCTTGGGAGTGTCTGTTTACTCTGCAACACAGTGCAGTGGAAGGGGAAATAAATACTCCAGTTTGCTCCATGTGGATCAGCAGTTTTTATGGCTTTATAGGAAACCAGCCTGGTACAGTGACCTGGTTGTTGTCCTGAGACTCGTGGGCTGTCAGGTACTCAGCAGCTCTGCCTATCAGACCATGCTGCATCAGAGGCTGATGTGTTTGTGGCTTTATTAAATCCAGTCCCTTTAAGCCCTCAAGTCAGGCAACAAATAAGTTCCACTGATATTTTGCCCTTTAATCTCTGCCCTCAAGGGGGTATTAGCTCTGCCTTGCTATCTGGGAAGAGAAGGAAGTTCATCAGATAAAGTCTGCAATGCTTTGAAGATGTGAAATACTGATCCTGACTACTTGGAATTCTTGAGTCTGTCTTATCTCTTCCTGTGACTGTCATGCAAAGGGACAGTCTAAGTTCTCCTACTTTAAAAGGAACTGTTTCCTTAAGAATTTAGACACAATTCTTTGGTATTTTCTTTAGAATAAAAAATAAAGCAACCAAAACATTCAATTCTCTACAGATGGAGGAATAAGCATCTCCAGGCACCTATTGATGAGGGGCAGGGAGAGTGTGCCACTAGGTGCATAGTTAGGTTGGGATGTACGGAGTACAAGGACCAGAAGTGCTACAGAGTAGTTTTCCTCTTTAAAAGGCCACAGTGTGGCTGGGAATAATCTCTCTAGAAATCTCTCTAAAATCTGTCTGAAGAGTCTCTCTAAAAATGATATTTTCCTTTTCTTCCCCAGGAGGTGTCACTGGCTGGCTGAAACAACCACCAGTACCAAAACAGACTGTCCTTTCATGTGCTACATGTCCTGCTCTGAGTTGTAGCACACAAGCAAATCCCCAGCTTCCCATGAGCTGGCAGGCAGATGGGCCGTTATTTTCCCAGTATATGCTCTTGGGACATGAGGGGTGATGCAAAAGCTGAACCCAATAAAGCCTTCTTCAAGGCTGTAGATAATGAGCCTTTCCTGCTTTTTAAGAACCCAGAGAAGAATCTGTTTTCTGTCTTCAGGGAAAGCTGCTATAGTGCTGGAGACAGTTCTGTGCTCAGAAAGCCTGGGCTGTTATTGGGGGTCACCCAGACCTCAATGCCAGTTGCCTCGTTGCATCTCAGATAATTTGTGTAGGTGTAGAAACCCATCAGGTGGTTACTGCCAATTCCTTACAGTAGTTATTACACCAGGTTTTTAAAGAAGCCTCTTCTTTCTCTCATCAGGTCTCTTCTGTGACATCTGGATTTCAGGCAGCACTGGACTTGCTCAGTCCTTTGGCTTTATTTCAGTTCTCTGCCGTCACCCGAAGGAAGGAATCCCCTTCACAGGACAGTAAGTGTTAGCTGGCTTTTTATATCAGTGTTGTATGGCTTTTCATATGTGGCAGTGGTTTCTAAGTGAAAACTTCACTCAAATCATTTCAGAACAGCCCTATTCACTCATTTGAAACCCACTTTACTAACTTAGGACCAGAGACTTGCAAGTCCCTTGGATGCTGGTCCTCTTATTCCCAAAGGGAGGTTTCAGAGATTAGTGTTTTGAAGATTTCTCACTCGCTGCTTGCTTTTTCTTCAGGCTGCAGCAAGGGGCAGGCTGCAGTAAGTGCAGTGGTTGGAAAAGACAGATCAAGGCATGAATAAGGGAGATGTGAGCTTGCTTAGTCAAGCTGCAAACCAGGAGTGTCCAGGCTGGAATTTTATTTCTCAGTTCAGTATGTGGAGGTGTGGGATTTCAGATGGCAAACGCTCTATATGAAATTACTTAAGCCATAGAAAAGAACCAAGTGTTTGCCTGCTACAGCAATTCCCATTCAGTCCTCCTTGTTGCTGCACCAGGAATAGAGAAATGTTTGCCACTATGGAGCAAACCTGTTAAACCTTGCTTTAGCAGGAAAATAAGTAAGGGATTTATAGATCAGCTGGTATATTTTTTATATTTATATAAGTAAGGCATTTATTAGTCAAGAGACCAGTTGTAGCTTAGGAAAAGGGATCCTGTGCTTGAGCCAGCAGCATCCTGAGAGCAGCACTGGGGTATTAGGTGGCACACAGGTATTGATTAAAATAAATAGATGAAATAGGCAAGTGAATGCTGGTGTGGGTGGGGGTGTAGGTGTGAGGCAGAGGGGCTGGACTGGATGAGTGAGACCAGGGTGACCCAGAGAGTGATGACTGATTAGTCTTTTTGGTACTTCTCCCCTCAGAAGAAGGGAGGAATCATTTTAATTGCTCTACTATTGTATTCTCAAGATATCTTGTCTTTCTGTCTTCCCTTTGGTGTTTGTTTGTTTGTTTAGATCTCCAGAATCTCAAAACCTTGGGCCTGGTTTATTTCCTGTACCTCTTCCTGTTCTCAGGCTTGGAGTACACGCTGAGTTTTCTCACTCACCAGAGATTCCAGTTCAGCAGGTATAGCACACTCAGAAGGTACATGTTGTGTCCAAATCTTGCTGGAGAGAGTCCAGCTCAGGGCCACCAAGATTATCAGGGGACTGTAGCATCTTTCATATAAGGAAAGGCTGTGGGAACTGGGGCTGTTTAGTCTGGAGAAGAGGAGACTGGGGGGAGATCTTATTAACATTTACAAATATCTAAAGGGTGGGTGTCAGGAGGTTGGGACATCCCTTTTTTCTGTTGTAGCTAGTAACAGGACAAGGGGTAATGGGATGAAGCTGGGACACAAAAAGTTCCACTTAAACATAAGAAGAAACTATTTCACTGTTCAGGTGAGGGAGCCCTGGCACAGGCTGCCCAGAGGGGTTGTGGAGGCTCCTTCCTTGGAGGTCTTCAAGACCCGCCTGGACACGTTCCTATGCGACCTGATCTAGGTGACCCTGCTTCTGCAGGGGGGTTGGACTGGATGATCTCTAAAGGTCCCTTCCAACCCCAACCATCCTATGATTCTATAAAATCTTCATTTCAGGTCTCTTCATTTCTTTTCAAGAGAGGCTTTATCTCAGAAAGCAGCCACTGTGTTCAATGACACTTGGGCTTTGTGGGAAGGAATTATCAAAAGATAGGCACAGTGTTTATGGTGCAAGGAAATCATCTACATGTCTATTAACTAGAGAAGATCAGTACACAAGACTAAATTAAAGCTCCTGCAATACGTACAGCTGGGCTAGTTGTATTGATGATAATAATAAAACCTTTTATTTTTGCCCAGAAGAGTTTTCAGTGTCAGGACAAATCTTGAAGCTCAGAAAAGGCCCAGGATGGAGGGACAGCCATGTGACTGCATTTGCTCATCAAGAGTTCTGCATTGCAGGCAGTGTACAGTCACTACATCAGAGGGTTTGATTTCCTTTAGTCAAACACTAGAGAAGAAAGAGAACAGAATCCACTAACAGCAGCCCAGCTTGAAATTCTCTTCCTGCCAGCTCATATAGGAAGATTTCCAGCCAGGAGCATGATCTTGTAGCTTCACTCCTTGTGTGTGTCCTTCCCTTTGAGTAATTCTCAGGGGTTTGTCTCATCTTTCCCCATCTGTCTTTCCTTACAGTGTGTGGTTTAAGTAATGTGTGTGCCTCAAGGAAAGGTTTTCTGGTGCATGGAAGTTGCTTCTGCACAGTCCTGTTGGGATGGCCTGGTACACAGCTTGATGCAAACAGTACAGGCCGTGTTCAAACAAGCTTGTTACAGAGGTGGGAACTTTGAGCTGAGAATATCCACATAGCTTAGTAGATAAGAGAGGAGAGAGGGACATCTGAAGAAATATTTAAGGGTGGAGGGAGTGACTGCAGCTCCCTGATCACCACTGTGGCAGTGCCCATGTTGTGCCTTGGTGACCTTAACCAAACTTGGTATGAGTGGTGGAATGGCAGCAGCACAGACTTCCTCAGCACAGGGGGACTGATGTGCTGACTCATCCTGGGCCACCCTAGAAACAGCTGAACTGCACCACAGCACTTCTAGAGCTGATCTCAGCTTTGGCCAACAGCTGTCCCAAGACCTCTGAGGTTTGGGACCTTGCTGCCTGCCTGCCATGGAAACAAATGAAACACTTTGCACTGCTCATGCGAGCACCAAAAAGCATTTTCTCCCTCTTGTTCAGGAAAGGGTGTGGACTGGGCCTGTGAATCCCTGGGTGGAATGCTCTGTGCGTGACTCCATCATCTGTGTTTCTGCCTCCCTTCCAGCATGCAGCAGGGCAAGATGTTTTTCTTTATTGGAATAACCATGGCTGTGATCCAGGGAGGCTACGCTCGCCGAATCAAGCCAGGAAATGAAATCAGAGCTGTAAAAAGGGTAAAAAAAATAGATATTTCTTTTTTCTTTTCCCTCACCAATCTGATATGTTGATTTTCAGTCTGAAGTGCAGTGAAGGGGGCTTGGAGGCTCTAACTGTACGTGTCAAATCCAAAGAGATTTCTGCCTCAGCCTAGCTAAATGACTTCTCAAGACCTGGGTTGTTGGGCAGTTACCAGTCTAAGTGAACTCTGGAATGTTCAATCCTTTCTTACCCTATCAGCTACAGTATTATTGAAACTTGGCTGTTCCTCATCTGTGACTGCAGTAGGGATGAGAAGGGAGTGTCTGACTGCAGGGTACATAAAGTGCTGTGAAGGTTGTGCTTTGTTTGAATGGTTTCTCTTGCAGAGCACACAGTGAAACTAGTGAAGCAGCTTCAGAGCTCACCTCTGACTCTCATCTGGCAAATTATTTTCAGTCTGTCCATCTCCATGTCTAACAGGCCTTGCCTACCGTTTATTTCACTGGTGGGCAGGGGGAAGTAGCTTGTTTCTCCACTCTGATTTGTGATCACCAGCATTAGGTGTAACAGGCAGGTACCAGCAGTCAGGCCGAAGCTTTGCTGGTGGAGGTGCATGTTTCTGTGCTTTGTCTCTTCCTTCACAGAGGTGCTGCTGCTGCTCTTCCTGGTGCTTACACAGCCATGGGACAAGTAGCTGTGTCTTGTCACTTACATTTGGTGTGGAACTAAAAGGTTTCAAGTGTTTCTGTACTTTTTGTTGGCAGTAGGCACGCTTGGACTGTTAGAGCCTCCAGTAATGTATTATGCATTGAGGCCAGTGATATTTCAAGTGTGAGGGTAAAAAAGAGATTACCAAACTGCACTGCATTCCAGTGAACTGACTCAGCTTTTCTTAAAGTTATTTGTGCATCTCCCCTGCTCCCCGCAGGCAGAAGTGAGCTGCAGCTGCCCGGCTCACAGGGGCAGCGTTTCCCCGTGAAGGCAAGCTCAGGCTGTGGCGTTACCTGCGCATCGGCGCTCTGCCGGCGCTCTGCCTGCCTTGTGGGGCTGCTGCCGCTGCTCTGCAGCGTCTGCCATCAGCCGTTTGCCCCATGAATTCTGATACTCCTTCCTCATCCCTGCACCAAGCGCAGGTACCTCAGAACGCTGCCTCGGCTCAGCTGCGCCGGTCGCTTCCCACACGCCGGTGGCCCCGGGGCGCTCCTTTGTGCGGCTCGGCTGGGACCTGCCCCTTGCGCTGAAGTTGTTCTGGCAATTAGTTTGGGACCGGCCCACGCAGATGTGGCCTTTCTCAGCACGGTGATTACAGTAGCTCTTTTATAACTGAGTCTTCAAATGAAGATATTTGGTGGGAGTGAGCACTTTCTTTCATGGAACAGGCAGCAGATCGTAACTGACCAGTCTTTGCTGCGAAAGCTCTGTGTGCAAGGGAGAGGGGTCACCAGGGAACAGAAGTCCAGGCTCTTGGAGGAGATGGACAATGTTTTTTCTTCCTGGGTTTGATTCTCAAATGCCACGTTTGCCCTGTTTTTTGTTTTTTATTCTTGGCTCCAGAAGCATGGGCTCTGAAAGCTAAAGATCAAATCAGTCAGCACTGCTGAGAAAAAGCAGAGGAGCTCTAGTCTTGTTGCACACAAGACTGTGAGCAATCTGCCAGCACAGGAGATGGAGTTAAAGCTAGATTTCTGTCCAGCTCAACACAGGAGAGAAAAAAAAATCACCAAAATCCAGCAGATCAAGAGAGAGAACTCTGCAAAAGTCATCTTTCCTCACCTGGGTGGTGGGATAACGACAGCCTGTGACTCCAGCCTGAGACGGGGAAGGGGGACAGGAAATGTGCTGATGTGTGGCCAGCCAGGTGCATTTGAAATGTCTACTTGGGAATAAAGGGCTTTCTGCTTCTGACACGTCCCACCAGCGGAACTGGCAGGACAGCTGGAGTTAGGGTGTAACAAGCAGAGCCTGACTGTAACAGGGCTGTTCATTTGCAGGCCGTGCTGCTGCTGGTCCCAGCTTTCCTGACGATTGGATGGGCTCCCAGTGTGCCGCTGCTGGGGGCCGGGCTGCTGGTCTACTCCTTCGGTGAGCTGCTCCTCGCGTGTTTATTCACCCTTTTAAAAAAGATGCACTTCTCATTTCAAACGATAAGGGACAGTGGGTTGATGTGTCTGTTCATAAAATATGGAAGAAGTGGTGTCTGCTTTTTTTCCAGTGCTGTTTGTGTCAGAGGAAGTCGCCTTGGTGATAATTGGAAGCATCCCCAGTGCTCTTGTTCTGTCTCACTGGGGAAGCTCTTGAGAGTGTTTTTTCTCTTCCTCCCCCCTTTTTATCAGATCTAGAATCAGAACCTTGTTTTCCTGAGCTATTGGGTGAATAGAGAGAACATGTCTCTGTATTTCCATGGTGGCTGTGTTATTTGCTGGGGACCAGGCTGCAGGGATCCGCAGGCTCTGAGGGTGGGTCAGCACTGCACGCTCAGGCACCAGCAAAACTGCACCTCTGGCTCCTGAGAAGTGGGGATGGCTTGAAAAGAGGTTTAAGCCTTTGCATAACTAATATTCTGTCAATCTATGCTGTTATTCAGGGGAATCATTTTCAGTGGAGTGGGATTCATCTGCATTTGACACCATCTCCCACAGAATCCTCAGAGCAAAACTGAGAAAGCGTGGGCCTGATGATCAGGTAGTGAGGTGGATCGTGAACTGGCTGAAGGGAAGAAGACAGAGTGGTGATTAATGGGACAGGGTCTAGTTGGAGGCCTATATCTAGTGGAGTCCATCAGGAATCGGTGCTGGGACCAGTATTGTTCAATATATTCATTAATGATCTTGATGAGGGAACAGAGGCACTGTCAGCAAGTTTGCTGACGATACTAAACTGGGGATAGTGGCTGACACACCAGAAGGCTGTGCTGCCATTCAACGAGACCTGAACAGGCTGGAGAGTTGGGCAGAAACAAAATTCAACAAGGGCAAGTGTAGAGTCTTGCATCTGAGAAAGAACATCCCCATGTACCAGTACAGGTTGGGGAATGAACTGTTAGACAGTAGTGTAGGGGAAAGGGGTCTGGGAGCCATGGTGGGCAGCAGGATGAGCATGAGCCAGCAATGTGCCCTCATGGCCTAGAAGGCCAATGGCATCCTGGAGTATATTAGAAGGGCTGTGGGCAGTAGGTCAAGAGAGGTTCATCCCCCTCTACTCTGCCCTTGTGAGACCACATCTGGAATATTGTGTCCATTTGTGGGCCCCTCGGTTCAAGAAGGACAGGGAGCTGCTGGAGAGAGTTCAGGGCCACAAACATGATGAAGTGGAGCATCTCCCTTATGATGAAAGACTGAGGGAGCTGGGGCTCTTGGAGGAGACTGAGGGGTGACCTCATTAACGTTTACAAGTACATAAAGGGCAGGTGTCAGGAAGATGAAGCCAGGCTGTTCTCAGTAATGGCCAATGATAGGACAAGGGGCAATGTGTACAAGCTGGAACATAAGAGGTTCCAAAGAAACACAAGGAAGAATTTCTTCCCTGTTGAGGTGAGGGAGCACTGGAACAGGCTGCCCAGATGGGGTGTAGAGTCTCCTTCTCTGGGGACAATCAGAACCCACCAGGATGAGTTCCTGTGTGACCTACTCTAGGTGCCCCTGCTCTGGCAGGGGAGTTGGACTGGATGATCTCTCAAGGTCCCTTCCAACCTTTGAGATTCTGTGGTTCTGTGCTGAAGTGCCTCTCTGGAAAAAAAAGTGATTTCAGGCATTCCCAGTGCTGCTGACTGTTGTTAAGAAGCTTCAAATACAACTAGTTACAAAAGTAAATGCTTCTGTGTAGTAGGTTGTTTGTCCAGGGACAGCTGTGTGTGTTTGACAAGTTTCAAAACTTACATGTTATCTTCAGGTTAAGTTGCTTTTTAGAGCCCTCAGCCTCTGCGAGAGGAGTTCACTTTGTCTAAGTGCTTCAGTCAGGAGCCTCCTCTTCCTGGGCTCGACAGCTGGGCCAAAGCCTCTATCTCTTCCCCATTTAAGCCATCCAGAAATGCCTCAGGGGGAAACCTCTTCCTCCCTCTGCCCCAGGAGCGCAGGTGCCTGCAGTTAAGGCCACGTGTCTGTTACTCCTCTCCAATTGTTCTTTCCTTCCCAGAAAAGACTGTGCTTTGTATGCTTAAAGCACTTCTTCTTGGCAGCAAACGCCCGTTTCAGTAAGAGGGCAGTGGTTGCTGAACAGCTCTGGGCTTTTGTGTCCAAAAACTTTGTAACCTCTTCTTGGACTTGCCTGTCTTACTTCCTGAGACAGAACATGGCTGCCTCTGCCAGCCATGAGTGGGGTGAAGCAGCACAGGTGGGGACAGCGTGCCTGCGTACAGCCGCCTCCCTGTCTGTTCCAGACACGGGCCATTCCCTTTCCCTGCTCCACCTGACAACCGCAGGGCTGTGGAAAGCTCCCAGCTGGCTGCTGTGACCTGAGCCCCCTTCCCGGGGCTGGCAGTGACAGCCCTGTGAGACAGCAGCTGGGGGCTCGCCCTGGGGTGGGCTGGGAGGGGATGTTGCCACTACTGAAGTGGGTTAAGGCTAGTGATCGATTACAGGTGCAGTGGCCCAGAGCTCTACCTGTTTCTCTGCAGCAGTGAGGAGTTTGGGGCACATGTTTTTCACTACTCTCTTGTCACTGTTTTGAGCTCTGCTGTTCACTGACAGTCTCTCTGGTGGATTTTTCCAGCTGCAGCCATTGTCATCCCGTGTTTGTCAGCAGTGGTGTCAGGCTATGGTGAGTGTGTCCTGCAGCAAGCAGCAGCCCTCAGCCACACAACTGACCTTTGTACAGCCTTGGCTCTAACACAGAACTGACCTCAGCTTCAGCGCTGCAGCAACAGCAAGGCTCGTGCTGTAGGTCCACCTCAGAGCCCAATGTCAGACCCGTGCCTCTGCCTGCGGGCTTGGCTTTAGAAAAGGCCTCTTTCCCCCTCAAATGCATTAGCAAGGACAGCAGGAATGTTGTCACAGCCACCTGCTCCAACGTGCCCAGCTGTAGCCCTGAAGCCGTAACCCCCACTGTGGCAGTGAGGTCAAGGCCAGGGACAGAGCCCTCCTGGGTGCCAGCAGGACCCTTCTCCCTCCCACAGAGGAGAAGGGACAGGGGCTGCTGGGGAGAGGAGCCTGGGGCTGGGGAATGCAGCCTGGTGTGGGGAGCAGAGGAAAACCCCAATGGGCTTGTTCCTCCTTCTGATCTGTCAGCCCTCTGTAACGGTCCCAGCAGCATCTTTTGAGCAACCCCCAGCAACACCCTGAAGTTTGTGCTGGGGAAAGTTGAAACAACCTTGTTTCTGTTTATGACTAAGATGAGGAAGAATGGGCAAGGACAGTCACGGGCTCAGGCCCCAGCCAGTGCTGAGCAGAGGAGAGACAGCAGCTATGGCGGTCAGCAGCAGCAGCATTTCTTCCTACTCCCTTAGAAATGTCCTTGTGGGGAGCCCTCTGAACCCTTCTGGGGTTGTGGCTCGCACATAAAGCGGCTGTAGCCACACTGCCAGCCATGGACAGCACAGCTCTGCCTGCAGCTGTGGGGGTGGCATGGCACAGGTATGCTGCTCTCAGTTGCTATTATAGACCTGGTGCCACCTCAGCACAGCTGCAGGACAATGTACTGCATTGTACATGGCTGCTGTTGGTTTTTTTGGCAGGGGGGAAGAGTTGCCCACAGAGGGACTCTCGTGACAGGCCAGTGAAGCCTTTCCCCCTCAGCTCAGGGGAGAGAAAATGAGGGGAGCTTGGGCAGGGGTGAGGAACGAAAGGGGTAGATGCATGTTGGAAATGCCTCTGAGAGAACAAGGCTGCAACTGAGGCCGGGCTGTCTGCTCCCACAGGCGCTGCCAGCCAGAAGGGGCGTGTGATGGGGATCCTGAGGAGCCTGGGGGCCCTGGCCCGAGCCCTGGGGCCTGTCCTGGCCGCTACAGGTGAGTGTGGCCTCCTGCCCCTTCCCACCTTTGCCAACAAACAGCCGCACTCTGGGCCCCCACAGCCTTCTGGAGGGTCCTTTCAGAGACATGGAGCTCTCTTTGCAGAAGCGTGGGGCCCTCCAGCTGCTCCAGGGGCAGACTTTTGGCCTTTTTAGGGACTGACTGCACCTGCCCCAGGGCCATCCTGGCACCAAGTAAGCAGGAGCAGGTGGAGTCAAGGTTTCCTGTGATGGGGTAACTGGTTCCTTCCCTCTCATGAAGCTGCAGCCCAAGATAATACAGTTTTTGGGACAGTCCATGTGCAATGAAGAACTTTTGCACATCAAAAGGCTCTAACCTCTAAACTAGACAACACCCACTAACCATCTCTCTCTCGCTTCCTTTGCAGTGTACTGGCTGGCAGGGGCAGAGGTTTGCTTCACGCTCTGTGGAGTTTGCTTCCTCCTCCCCTTCCTTTTACTTGGGTCTGTAAAACAGCGGACAAAGGAGGAGTAGAAACAAGCACAGAAGTAGCAGCAGTTCCCTTCCACATGACCCAACTCTGCTGCTGGAAGAGGAAGATTTTGGTCGGGCAGGGAGAGGTCATGCCTGTTTGCAGTAACAAGAGCTGTCAGGTTGCTTACAGCCCACCCCAGCAGCTGTGTTTACGATTCCCCTCCAGCCAACTTGGCTCTTTTAACAAATAGGAAAACAACACAACCCAAAGCCCCTGAGTAAAGGGTTAAGAGCATGTGAGGAGCAGAGAGTGGGGTGACAGCCAGGGCTCAGCACAGTGCCACTGCCCCAGCAGATGCTGCTGACACCACGGCACACACACAGCTCCTCTCTGGTCTGCTCCCTTCCGCAGCAGCATGAGCCCACCTCCAGGAACAGCCACAGGGCTCAGGGAAGGAAGGCCCTGGGCCAGCACAGAACAAAGCCAGAGCTCCTCTACACCTTTCACCCAACCCCACCAAAGCTGTTACTGACTGCCTTAAACCCCCCTGTCAAACCAAAGAGAGATGCCTACAGGCCCAAAGCCCCAGGGAAACTGGTTTAAATACACAAAAGTTGAGACATTGTGTATTTCTGACACTCTGTGATGTTTTGCTGCCCAAGCAGGGTGAGGCCAAAGCTGAGGCAGACAGTTTCCCCCATGGGCTCAGGGGAAGGCTGCCCTCAGCCACAGCAGGACCATTGTCTGAGCAGAAATTAGAGCCAGCAGTCATCATTAAAAGAAAATGAAATGACTTCAACAGGCCACAGCTGTAGAATAAAGCTACAGGTTTTGAAAGCAGAGCAGGACAAAACTTTTGTGTTGTATTTTTTTTTAAAGTGTTTTATTTATGAGTAGAACTTAATGATACAAGAAAGAAAGAAAAACACGGGGCTGGAGTGCAGCCCGAGGTGTGTAACCATACTGAACGTGACTACATTTCATAGCGTAATACAAAGAATTAAAAGGACAGACTACAAAATAAGAAATTAAGGGTCATTGCATATGTGCTCAGGGGAAATAGAGGGGCTCCATTGAACAACTGAAATGGACAGCAATTAGTCAGCTAATTACGGCCCTGCGATAAACAACGATTTAGCCAAGGGAGGGTTGTACAGAGGACACCCACGGGAACGCACAAGCTGAGGCCGGGGTGTCCCGCCTCTGCCCCGGCCCCTCCGACCCTCGCTGCCCGCCTGGCGCCTTCCCACCGCGCTCGGCCCCGGCCTGCTGGCCCCCGGCCCGGCTCAGCCCCTCGCTCACATCCGCGCTGCCCTTCGCTCCACACACGTCCCGGCCATCGGCGCCTCCCCGCACGGGGCTCGGTGCTGTGGCACTGCCAGACACGCCACAAGCAGGGCCCGGCCCCGCCGCTCCCGGCCCGTTCCCGCAGGCTCTGCACACCTGATGTTACGCTACAGTTAGTGACAGACGGAAGCACGGCAAGAACTGGAATCGAGTGAGCGGGGCGGGGAAAGGGATCCTTACCACGCTACACACATTGCTAGCCGACTGAGTACACCGTGAAGGTTAGTGGGGAGTTCTGGGCTTTGCTGCTGGCAACAACAAAACACATTAGAGCAGTGTCAGCTTTTGTAAGTGAAAACGCTTAATATAAAAAAGGTTAATTGCTCAGCATAATGCATTTACATTTTTCTCCTGGGGAGGGACAGCACAGGCAGCCAGGGAGGGGGCTTACGCAGAAGGTGGGCACATGCACCCACGGGGCCTTCCAGGAGGGGGAAAACCTCTGCACTAAGGCCTGAAATACAACTGCCTGCCAGAAAACTCCTCACATTTTTAGTACAGACATTTTTTAGCCTTTTTTAACAGTCAAATTACCTACAACTGATTCTTCAAGAGGCAAGAGTGAAAGACAGATTGCCCTTAGCCCATGTTCACTAGAAATAAAAACAAGAGAGATGGGGCTCTTCCAACGCACACCATGAGCAGAACACACCAGTGATTTCAGCCCGACACAAAGATGATTTCACAAGCCAGTTATAAAATAAAACCAAAGTGAAAAACACCGTCATTCTGCAAAAGGAGTCAGAGGGGAGAGAGAAGAGAGGGGACAGCCTGGAAGCGTGACTACAATGGGGTCTGTGACCACAAGCTCGCAGAAGGTTACGTGTCAGTTCAAGAACCCTCCCCTTTGCCAACACCACGGCAAAAGCCTCCGCTCTGAAAGTCGAGATTTAAGATGAAACTTACTTGTGACTTGGACCAGAGTATTGGAAAAGAACACTTCTTGGGGTAAGCAAGGCATGGTTTATTTTTAACTGGGGATTTTTTCCTTCTTTAGAAAGCAGTGCGGGCTTTAAATGAAAGACAGCAATCGAACGGCTTCCCCAGGGAAGTCGTTTCCATTTGATCACAGCTTAGGGATCAGATCTGTGGCAGCTGCTGATGATCCCGTGCTGTGGCACAGGATTAGCACCTCTTTCGACAGGAGTTTCGGTGATAACCTTAGACAATGAAGCTGTAAGTGGAGGGGCTGGTTGGATTACTTGTTGCATTCATTTACATAATAAGACAAAACACTCAGTACGATCTGGTACATTCTAGTGGTTAATGATTTTTTAAATGACAGTGTTTCTGCAGTGCGTTTGGCCTTTAGGAGTCACTCTTCTTTTTGCTCTTCTTCAGGAAGGAAGGAGTGCGAAACTTCTTTTTCTTTTTGGATGGGGACTTCCCCGGGGATTCGTCGCTGCCTGCGTCAGCTGCCGGCCCCTCCTCGGCCGTCGGTGTTACCGGCTCCTCAGCGGCTGCAGGACAGGGTTCCTTGTTTTCCGCCGCAGGTGGTTCCGTCGGGCTTTTGGGCACATCTTCATCACATCTCCCTTCCTCCTTCCCCAAGGGAGGGAAGCCGAGTGCTTCTGAAGGCTCATCAGGGGTGAGATCTGGGAGGGTTTGCTTGAAAGTTGCAGCGTCACTGTCATCTTTGTAAGTCTGGTCCTGCTGTGTCTCTGGTGGGCGGACAGACAAGGACACGGTTAGTGGGCACAAGCGTCCCTGGAACGGAGGCAGCGAGGCACAGCCAGCACTCTGCAGTACTACTCTGCACAGAAGCCTTGCCAATCGGTCTGTCTCTTTCAGTTTTGGGCACAGAGAGAGAAATAAGATATTCAAAGTTTGTTTGGTTTTAAGCTTCTTACCACAGAACAGCTAAAGCTGAATTCCATCACGGGGGCGTAAACCAGCAAGAAAGTATCAGTCCAGACTTCTTGGATGTCTTATTTGTAACACTGGCAAGCGGTGTGAGATTTTAGCACAGGGAGCAGGAATTAAATCTACAGCTTTCAGTGACATTGGAGAGAGTGTCATCAAGTGCCACGTCTTGATTCTTATTTTGTTTTGGTCGGATGCAACTAACTGCTGGCTTGCACTGATCCAGTACATGCAAATCCATTAATTTCTAACTGGTGGCTTGCCAATGTTTAATCACAGGGCTTGGATTTTCATCATGTTCCTCCATGAGATCTAACAGATGTGGCTTCAGAGTAGCATTTGCTATCAACAAAGGCTTCGCTTTGTTTGCAAGATACAAGTATATATTACAGGTTCCGACCAGTGAAATCCACGTAGTTTATCAGATCCAGTGAGCTCAGCAGGTTGTGCCAACAGCAGTGTGGGGATTTTAATTGTATGTGATGTCTAACAGCAAAACCCACCCCATATAGAGGTGAATAAAAAATGCAGTGATCACCCTGTGCCCAAGGGTGAGCTTTAACCACTGCTGCCTACACTGTGGCACTGTCCTTGTTCATCCCTTTAGAGATGCTCCGTTTCAAGCTTCTCTTGGTGCACGTGTATTCAATAACGAGCACCTCTGAAAGCTCCCTGCACTGTAGCTTAGAAACATCTCCTTGGCTGTGGCAGACATTCCCCCTCAATGTTACGTGAGGAGGAATTCAGACCAAAATCCAGGCCACACTCATACTCATGGTAAGGCACAAAAGAAAGGCAACTGGGTTTTCCCCCTTTTAAAATCATGTTCACAAGGCTTCCACAATAATTTACAGAAAATACTTGGTACTTCCCCATTCTTCCTATGGAAACCACAGTGAGTGTTCTTTTGATTTCTGCCAGATGGAATTAATAATCTTCTAATATATCTTGGAGAGCTCTGTTCTGAAACCCAACAAGTTTTGCCTAGAGCACCATGAATTTGTAATAGGTTAAATAAACCAAACACGCTAGTATTCAGTGCCAAACACTCCGAATGCACAAGTTAGCAGTTTAAAAGTTATAATGCAGGCAGGATTTAAAACAGTAGAAAAGAGAAAGCAGTTATGTACATTACAAGCTGCCTCTTGAAGCTCTAGTTTAACCCATACAGCTCTGAGACATAGCCCCACCTACAACTCTGTACTACCACACCACCCTCCTGGGATTTCATATGACTTGTCAGGAATTCACTGAAAGCATCGCTGAGCTCTTGTCCCTGGTACCCAGTGCCAGGACACGTGGGAATGGCTCAAAGCTGTGCCAGGGAGGGTTAGGCTGGACTTCAGGAAGCATTTCTTTCCCAAGAGGGTGGTCAGGCTTCCCAGAGAGGTGGCTCCATGCCCCAAGCCTAGCAGAGGTTAAGAGCCATTTGGAAAATGCCCTCAACAGCCTGCTTTAACTTTTGGCCAGCCCTGAGAGGGGCAGGCAGTTGGACTAGACGGTGCTTGTTGGTCCCTTCCAACTGCAATAGTCTGTTCTATTCATTGCCTGGCCTGATTTTTAGAACAGGAACCAATATTAGATTGTCAGTCAGTTTTATCATTTTCAAAGCAGTTTAAAAGAAAGTTTTAAACTCATTTTTAAAGAGATTTGAAAATCTTAATTTCTTAATCAGAATTTCTGATTTCTTAATTAGACATTTCAGAATAGAAAGGTACAGGCATTCAAACAGCATTTGCCAGCTGCCCTAAGCACTGGATAGATACAAGCAGTTTTATAACTCATTAATCCAGGACTGCCACCCTTCCCAGTTTGTCAAATTACCATCATCTTTACCAAAGGGATTAACATTATGCTGGAACCAGGCAAACACCTTTTTCTGTCTCTAAGGGTGGTATTTTACCAGAATTAGGGAGCTTTACAAAGCCCACATTGGATAAAGAAGGCACACAATAGGTTAATGCCTTGCTATCCCACTCGATGGATTTCAGTGGCATAACTGGGAAGGTCTGAAAATAAATCTTGCTGCAAAATCTATGTACAGTTTAAGAACTCAGCAGAACCTTAAAATGTCAGGCTTTTTAGAATAATCATGCCTACATCCACACTCTCCCTTCAGAGTTACTGTGGCATAAGAAAATTCATGTAAATACAGTAATAGTGGTGTGTGTTTACAATCCACATTGTTTATGAAAATAAAGGCTTTATGTTTTTTTCAACACAAACATGTGGACAAACATACAAACTGGGCTGGAACTGAGTTAAACACAACACACTTCTCTGACTTCAGCTACACTGAAATAGAAACAATAACAATGAAGAAAAGGTTGAGCAGCAGTGGCTGAACACTGTAATTCAACAGAACTTCTGCCAACCAAAGCTGTCATGGAGTGAGCTTCTAGGGGCTCTTTAAAACAAGCTTTGTATGTTTGTCCTGAAAAACTTTGATCAGACTACAAGAGGTTGTGGAGCACAATTCTCAGCTGAAAAGAGTTTTCAGGTTTTAGAGGTGTCTATGGTGTAGTTTGACTTTGGTATCTGTGACAAACACACTGACTTTGGGATATAACAGGACATACAAACAGAGGGGGCCAAACACCCTTGTTACTTTACAGCATAATCCAAGGTAGCCCTGCAGATTTAGCTGGAACAGCTGCAGAAGTTGCTGCCATCAAGTACTTGCTGTTATTCCTTGGCTGGAATTTGCATTTCCCCATAGCTGATGTACGTAACACAGGAGCAGTTCCTCATCCACTCTGTGCAGAACTCTGCTGGGGAAGTTTACATCCCTGTCAGTGGCAACACCCCTGCCCTGGAAGAGATGAGCAATTGCCTGCCATTTCATTGCCAGGCCCAGCTGTGCAGGCAGCAGCAAAGTATTGGGGCAGGAACTCCTGGACCTGTTTCAGCTCATCTGAAAGACAACTTCAGACTGTTCCTTTTCAAACTGAGGGATCAGACACACAGATATGGAAACACATAATGTCACTTCCACAGGTGCTTTTGGAGAGGGGGCACGTTTTAACATGAGGTCTGTAACTACCTAGGATTTCATGAACTCAAGGACTAAAGAAATCAGCATCAACTGAAAAAAGTCTGCTTTAAATCAAAACAGCAAACCAACAAAAAAGCCCTCAGTAAACAAAGACACAAAAGTGAAGCAAAGCACATAAGCAGGTCAGAGTATGGAATGATACTTACTATGGTAACAGGTACTCTTTAGCATATCCATCTCCTGTTTGTAACGCAGCCACAAGAAGAAAAAAGCACAAGTAGAGAATCTATGCATTCATCACAGCCATCGTGTTAAGTCAGAAGAATGGTTGCAACCATTCTTATCGAAACAGAATGAGATGAAGTAGTGAATGGCAGACTAACAGACAGGTGATATATCCAATGTACGAGGTAAAGGAAACAAGACAAAAATTAGATTACACCTGTTCAAGACTGTTATTTTCTCTTTTTTTTGAGGAAACTGTAGACTTTAGCAGCCCTGCCCTCATTTCAGTTAAAAAGACTACAGAAGGTGAGCAAATGATATTTAGATTCAAATTGAGTTGAAAAAAAATATTTACTGAGGTGTAATCCAAGTACAATAATGTTTAAGAAATGTGCAGTCAGTGAAGGGAGATTTACCAAAGCATCTAAATTTGTGTCTGGTTCACCATCAGACACCATTTCATTTCATAAGAGCAATTCTTACTTGCAGAAAACGTACAAAAGGGTAAACCAGTGGAGAAACAGCAAGAGATGACGAGGCAATTCTGAGGAGATGAAAATTTGCCTTTACATTAATGCACACTTCTTTATTATTGTAAACACAACTCCCATTACACTCACAGTTCAGTGTAGTATATTTTAGGTAGTATAAAAATAAACCACGAGAACTAATTTACCTGTATTAGATACTAGTTCATATACTTTCATGCGTCAGTCACTAATGATGCAGTTACTGGTTTCCCCTGGCCCCTAAATGAGAAGAACATACCTTCCTCTATTTTAATCGGCGTGCTGGGAGGAGTGCGAGCTGAGGTGTGCTCAGGGGGGCCTCTCTCTTTCTGGGGCCTGCCATCTTCTGAAGGTTCTGCAGATGTAGACAAAGAGAACTTTAAAAGACAGACAAATCCTTTCAGCGTGTGAGAAAACAGAAGTGTCCTTTTGCTCTTGCACATGAGGTGTGAATACATTTTTCTGGATCCCAGTTCTGGTGAGTTATTTAGTAATACCAAAACAAGCAAAAGAAAATCAAATGATCACAGAATCTCGAGGGTTGGAAGGGACCTCGAGAGATCATCTAGTCCAACCCCCCTGCCAGAACAGGACCACCTAGCATAAGTCACACAGGAACTCATCCAGGTGGGTTTTGAATGTCTCCAGAGGAGACTCTAGAATGCATGAGGGCAGCCCATATGATAGTTTGATATTAATAAAACTGTTCCGAGTCACAGTTTTGCTCTGTGGGGTTTGTGTTTCATAAGAGGGCATTAATAATGCAGTTGTTGAAGAATTGGTTTATCATGCTGTTCTGAAAACAACTTGGGAGGAAAAAAAACACAGGGAGATATAAACAAATGGAGGGAGGGGGTTGGAAATGCTCTCAGCCCTACACAAGATCACACTCTTTTGCTTGGTTTGTATTTCCAAAACATGAGTAAACAAATCACATCCCAAAAGACAAGAAGACTGCACAGATAATCAGAGCCACATGCAGTAATTAAATGATTCAAAACAGATTTCACAGTGGTTTATGTCTTTGTTATTAGTAAGGAGGGTTCCCCTTGCTTCCAGGTTTAAACAGCCCTAGATCCAAAGGAAAACATTCGGGTGCATCCTGTCTGAGGAACATATTAATCCATATTCTGCACAGGTCACCTACACAATTAACAGTGCAATCAGTGCCCCGGCTGAGAGTCAACTGACAGATTGTCCAAACGGTGCAGACAAAGCAGCTGTTCCTTAGATGGCAAGCGGAGCTGAACCGTGTGAGCAATACCTGAGGCCTCAGCCAAAAGGTCAGGATCGGACCTTAACGCTCTGATCAAGGCGGTATGAAATTCCTCACGGGAGGACTTCTGCCCAGCTGGCTCTTCTCGGTTAAGGTGTGTGACGACTTGCTGCATGGTCTGACAAGAAACCCATGCAGCAGCAAACTGAGTGTGATCTGAAGATTCAGACAGCGATGATACGTCACCATCTTCATATCTGTTCCTTGAAAGGGTTTTGATCTGCCTTTCAAATCCAGGTATTTTTTATCTGATGTGTTTTCCTCACTGATGGTCTGATTTCTAAGCTATGTGCTCTGTCCCCCAGTTGGTGTCTGTCTCAGTAACACAGTCTGTCCATACTTTGGTATCTTATGTAAGAAGGAGGTAGCAATGCTACTGGGGCAATAAATGTGTGCAGTTACACAGGTGTAGCAGCAGAGTACCATCTACAATGGCTCCTGCCTTGTCTTATCAAAGAGAAGCAGCAAGGAGCACATCTGGCAAAGAAATGGCACTCCTGGCCCTGCATCACTCCAATTCAGAACCTAAGAACAGAGGAGCCTTGTCAGTATGATCCCTTAGAATGACCCAGAAGGAAAGCAGGATAACCCTTCAGATGGAGCAACAATCTCTTTTTATAGCACAATTCTCTAATAATTCCATGATAATTTAGGAAGCCTGGTGGGGGAAGAAGTCCCCAAGATGGGGCATTTCTAAGTAGCAATCTGAACATCATTCTGTATCTGCCCCATTGAACACATTTCTCAAATCCAGTATCTCTAATGAGACAGAAAGCTGCAGTTTTGCTGCTAAAAAACACCACCGTTCTCTCACCCCGAGCCGTCTCTAGTGCCAAATGGAACAGAGCACAACAATCTACAATACTCTGAAGTACCTAAAAACTTTATTGACTGATTTTTCAAGCTTTCAGCTTCCTAATGGCAGCAGTAATTGGCCATGCTAACTAAACACCTGTTTGGCTGCTAGGGTAATTTTAAAAACAAGATCAATGCGTTTTACAGACTCCTCCACTACCCCTTGGGATGGTTGGGAATAGCACATGCCAGCCCCAATGCTTTTCAAATGTCTCATTCACACTGGGAAAGACTGAACCACACAAAAGCTGAATCATTTACCCATGGCCTTTGCAGGTAACCTATCTTTCAATTAATGAACTACAAATTAAGTAATACACTTACTGTTACCATAGTCTACTGCAGAAAAAAAACACACAGAGCAACCAACCTTCTGGTCCCTTCTGCTTCCTTTCTACTTCTTTGCGATATTCTTCCAGTTCCCGATCGGTGAGTTTATTGAAGGGATTTGGTCCTGTCGTGCTCACTATGACTTTTGGTTGATATTCCTTCTCAATTATTGCCTTGGATGCGGTCACCAGTTCTCCCTGACAAAAGAAAATTAAGATACATCTGCAATGCAGCAGTAACTTGAAGAACCCTGAAAACTAGAGGCTACAAAGCAACCAAAATCAAAGCAAAGGGATCATCTGAAAAATGTTGTGTTCATTTTCTTTTAGGATAAAAAAAAATCCATTACAGATTTTTTTTTTCAAGAAATGTTATTAACAACAGGTTAATATAAAAGAGAGAACAGCTCTCATTAGTTACTCTTACAGACACATCAGTGTTTCCACCAGGGAATATCCACTGGCAAGCAGTGAATCAAACTGCAGCCCAATGGTCGATCTGAATTAGATCTGAGGTCACAGAAGTATCAAGTTTCTTTTTCTCCCCACAGAAGAAAAAGGATAATACCATGCCCAACTGCGTGGCCATTGGAGCACAGAATACCTGTTCACAGGCCTTGTTTGTGCTTTGTTTGGGAGGGTGTTTTCATTTTGTTGGGTTTTTTTTTAGTAACAGAAAAGCCATTTCTAGTAGCTACTATGTAACATCCAACAGATGCTACAGTAAAAAGCCATCTTGTATATGCTCTGTAGACACCAGATTAACATTTCAGCACAAGCAATTTAAGTAATTAAGCTTAACTGTAATCTTACACAAATCTACAACATTTGTCATACAAGCAAAGACAACACATTAGCAATTCTAAGTACAGGAAGTTCCAATGGACAAAAGCAGCTGCATCAGAGGTTCTCTAACACTGAGGTTTTTAGTTTTCAGTTTTCTAATTATATAGTAAAGACAAAGCCAGAAGCTTTTCATTGTCTCAGGTAGGGAAGATGCTTGCCTGGAGAGCTGCTGTAGCTTTCAGGAGACTTGTTTAAGCATTTGTGGTTTTTTCCCCCGGATATACAGAACTCTCCTGACACTAATTTGGAAATGACTGATGTGTGGACTGTGCCTCATGTTGTTGTGATACCTGAATTGTCTTCACAGTTGAAGAGGTATTTAATTCCACCACCAAATCAGAAGGAGTTACTGATTGGCCCAAGTCATTCAAACATTATTTGTACCAACATTTAAAAGAAAGCATTAGAAAGCAAAGATAGATGGTACCTGAACAAAACCACAAACATTCCATTCCATGTCCATACTTGATAGACAAGCCTGAGATCTACTCTGTAAAACTAAAGATGAAAATAGACAGAGTACTGTTATGGATGCTAGGAGCTGCTTTGGACAAGTTCTCAACACCAAAAAAGTGACAGACAAGAACACCCAGATGGAATGAGGACAAGAGCAGTCAGATATTCCTGACAGCCCCATGGGAGTTGTCCAGAAACCTGGTCTAGAGCAGTCCAGGGAGGTGAGAACAGCTGGGTGTTAGATCAGGCAGCAAACGCCAAACCGCAAAGTTCCAAAGAGCAACACCACTAACTATGGGTCTCCAGTTTAAGATCCTGAAAGGAACTGCAGGAGAGAAACATCTCTACAACATTACAGATCACCTCTGTTTCTCCATGAGATAAGATGAATTCTTATCTCGGATGAAGAATGTCAGTCAGATATCAAAAGCCTTTTCTCAACTCTATTCATTAAGCACCAGCTGTCTCCATATCGGGAAACTTCCCAGATGATAGCTTGGCTTTTCTTGCAGGGTAACACATGAAAAAAGCCCCAACACCACCAACCTTTGTATAAATCCTAATTGCTCTGTACAAAATGTAAACCACTCCTAAACCCACAGGTCCCATACTTTAATGATGGCTGAAAACTAGTGGGCACAGCAATTTTCTATTCCCCCTCTATCTCTGCTCACACTTTAAACTGAATTTGTAGTTCTAACTGAAACTCAGCAATGAGTGGCAGGGGCTTGTAAAGCACTGATCTCAGGCAGAGTTTGTAGAGTTTTCTAGGATTACAAAAGTCAGCAAAGGAACAAGACACATGATGCACACTGGTATCACTGGAATATTCAGAATCTTTGAATCTTGTCTGTAAGTTAAATCCAAAGAGTAGGGTAGACAACAAAACGCAAGCCATGCAGCCTGCAGCAAGATCAGTGTACTGGCTTTATGTGTTCTCCTCAAGAGAATACTTTCATTAACTAATGGGAATAATAAGCAGCACATCAAGCTCATCACATTTACTAAATTAAAAAAAACAACACAAACCAAACCCAAACACAAAGCCCACACTCGCAATCACTGCAAATGGTTTTTGTACTGACTATCTTTGAGCCAAGAGAAAGAATACTGAAAAAGATGAGAGGCAATGACAGTAAGAGGATTATCTATTACCAAGGAAAAGTACTTCTGCTTTTTGAAGTGTAAAAGCACAAAAAAACCCCCACACGGGAGACCAGAAAGGCAAACTTTCCATCTCATAAAAGCTGATTCCAGATTAACACATCCAGTTTTGCTCATTTTGAATAATATAGAAGCAGTTCAAAGGCCACTAATGAAAGTTATAAGGCTAGAGGGACTGGTTCTATAGGGAAAATGTGTTATGGTACTACATCAGCAAGTTCTGCAATGGCATTACTGTGAAACTTATACAAATCAAAGAGTTGAGATGCATTAATAATAATACTTCAATGGAACAGTCTTCCAAGAATTCAAATAAAAACACACATCACCAAATGAAGAAAGCCATACATCACAAAACAAAGAGACCAAAGGAAAATGAGTGAAAAAGACTTGGAAGTGAAAATGACAGCACAGGACATTTTAGATTGTTCAATGTGATGCTAAAGCAGACAAGACTTTGCAGAGCTATCAACCTGTCTGTGCCATTCACAGATTCCTGTGAACATTCAAAAAACTGTACACGAAAATTGGTCTGGAGTTGCTTCCAGTACAGAGTAGAGAGGCAATAAGTTTTCATCTGAAAGACTGGCACCGTTTCAAGGCAGGATGAGACTAAAAACGAATGTTCTAGTGATTTCATCCGAATGATGCTGATCCTACTATTATTCTGATGATGATTCTAGTACTATTTTGATGAATATTTGAGGTTTGACTGCATGTGTAAGCACCTGAATATCAACAGCATTTTGTCCATTGTAAGAAAAAAAACAGGCATTGCTTTCACGAACGCATTTTTAGTGCTATGAATTTTGTAGAAGCGTACTCTCCCACAAAGGTCCAACAAAGTCACTTCTCACTAATGGTACTCACTGTACATTCATACTGAACTTGGACTTCACACATCCTGGGACAAATTTTAGATTATCAAGTCATTTTGCAACTTCTCCACCAAATCTTGCTTTCAGAGAAAAATTCAAGCCTGCTAGGAGGTGATCATCATTTAACAGGCAAGCACTTCACTTTGTTTTCAGGGAGAGAGATGAGCAAAACTGGCAACTTACACATGCCAATTTTTCTCTCAGACAGTTGGTTCATAGTAATTGTCTAAAGCTCACAATCACTCTCAGCACAATCTGGCATCAATGCAGTGCCTTTATCCAAAAAAACAAGATTCTTTAACTACTGCTCATGTAGAAATCATTGAATCACCATTAAAACACAGTGCCACCTCTGAGGCAGAACCAAGAGGCTCTTCACAAAGACAAAATCCCACAGAATTTCCATTCTGAAGAAAGTGACATGAAATGAGAGATTCCCCTTTGACTTAAAAGTCTTGAAAATTCCTGTGAATTTATTTTTTTAAAGTCAGGTTGCAGAATGGTCATTGGCAGGAATACCCAACATTCCCTCTGATTCAGCCAAGACTGCAGTGGAAGCCTGGTTAACAAGTCTATAACACGAATAAGGTTACATGCTGCACAAGGAGCTTGTGTTGCAACATGGCCAGGACTTCTCAGAACATGGACAAAGCAAGTGGCAAGGCAAAATGGAGTATTTACTACTGCAGCCATGGGCACAGGAGACAAAGCATTACATGCATACTGTACACAAACAGGATTGGTTTCATCCCACATCGGGTGCATTTGTGTTTGATGTTAAATCTCAAATGTTAGCTGAAAACACAACACTTTTCAAGCATTACTGCAATCAGATGGAACTTTTTACTTTAACCACAATTGCATGTCAAAGGCATTGTCAACTGAGAACTTGGAGTTATCCACTACCTAAAAGTCCTTAAGTCCTTGATGTACAGGTGTCCTCAGAGTCTCATTCAAACTTTCATGGGAGGTTTATATGGGTTTCATATGTGTTTATTTGCTCCACATCACACAACCAACTTTTGACATAATCTTTCTAGAAAATTGGTGAGTTTCCTTGGTTTCATTGTTTAGTTCACTGGGGCTGTTGCAGAGTTTTGTTTCGTTTGTTTAGGGGTTTTTTTTGGGGGGAGGGGGAGACCCAACAGGAAATCACTAAGCATGCAGGTCACAATCCATATTAATAAAAATTATTAAATAGGCCACTTCTACTGTCATTAACATTGTGATCTAATTTGACACAGTATTTCAGGAGGAAAGCACTTTCACGACACCACAAAAAGGAATTGTTTGTACATCTAAACCCTTTCATGATACTACCAGGCTCCTTCCCATCCACAAAAATGCATGTAAAATATTTGACTAGTTCAGTAGAAAGATGATGACAATATTCAAAAATAAGATTTGAAAGACATCTTGAGCACCACTGATGAAATAAACTGCCCATGTTTCAGGCAACCAACCAATGGGTGACTGTCAATTATTTTTCTCTTTTGAGATATTATTAAGCAGATCATAGAAGGCATGCACTGCCTGGCAGAATCTAGTTTTGTTTTATCTGTCATCTGAAATCTAGAAATACTGTTTTAATATTTTTCCTTCCAGAATCTGTCTAAAAGCTGTAACCTGGAAAACATTATCATCAAATTCTCAGTATGATTCAACTATTCGACTATAATACAAACTGGCTTGTTACATTAGAAAGTGTTGCAGTCATGAGATTTGCCAGGATGACATAACTCAAAGTATTCTGGTTTTTGATGGGAAAGCTATTCTCATACTAAGACATTAGACACAACCTAAACCAAGACTTAGGAATCTTTTAGATAAAATATTGGAGCAGAAGAGACACTGGTGCTTATTTACACACTGTGCTTCCAGGTTAGATTACCTCTAAGAAACTCCTTCAAAACCTGGGAGAGACAGATAGTCAAGGGCAGATCATTTCCAATGTATAAACTGTTTCTCTTTACTCAGCCTCAAAGGACTGCCCACCTCACCCATATGCACGTCTCAAATATATGCTGTCTTTAAAGGATATTCTGTAAGCACGAGCATGATTACACATCTGAAAGCCAATTGATTTTGGAAGCATGGGGCATTACTCAGTATCTCCTGTAGACACCAGTAGGAAGTTTCAGGGGAAAAAAAAAAAACATGCCTAGCAATGTCAGATCAGAAGTTGACAGTGTTTGTCAGCGTGACACACTCTGAACATGTGGATATCTTTGGAATTACACTGATGTAATCAGGCTGAGATTAAGCCAACTTAAAATGGATCTCAAATTTGAGTAATTCAACACTAACGGCATGCAAAAAGAAACCCACTATATGCAGAACCTACTCAGCACCTTAACATCGAAAGTGTTTCCTCACCAGCTTCTACAGGCAAAGAAAAAGATCAAAATCCTTACAAGATACTTTAACAGGGTAAAGTAACTGCTTGTATAGATGCATAGACATCATTTGGAGATCCATCTTTCTTTTTTTCTTTTCTAGCCAAATCATTAGCTAACAGAGGGAAAAAGTCAGGGTAAGGAAGAGGTAAAAATGAAGGGTGAACAACAGCATTTAGAGCAGTATGACAGGGCAGTACCTTTCTAACAGACAGAGATTTAGCGGGACTAAAGGCCTGCTCTGTGAGATCGAGCCCTTCAATAGATTCCGTACAGTCTGAGAGGGGAGCATCCTGAAACAGTAAATTGAGTAAACAGAGCAAACCGAGCCCAGGCTTTAAAACATCAACCGAAAGCATTATGATGCTTGCTGAAAACATGCAAAGAAACAGTAAGTGGTAGATAAAATTGCAAATGACAATGAACTGACATGCACGCAACATGACACCCAACATGAATAATGCCATGGTCATGACAAGACTTGCCAAACTTTCAAAACTATATCAGAAAACACTCATCTGGGGCAACGAAAGCACTCAGATAAATAGAGCTTTAAAGTCATTCCGCTATGCAGTATAACTGTACAGCTCTAATTCTGCTTTGTGCTATGATTCATGTCTTTTATAAATCTACATATACTGCTTTTAAATTTTATTGATGTATAATAGCTTTTTTCCCAAACTGCTCTTGAAAAAAAATCTTCTGAAGCATGAGCAAACATATTTAAACAGACAACACTACTGCCCCACAGTGAGCCTGCTGTGCCCAATATTCACACTTCAAGATAGATAAACTCAGAAAACAAACAAACAAAAAGTTGTCACCAAGCCCAACTAGTTTTGAACAAGAAACTAATCCATATAAATAAGCTTTCTCTATTTCATGCATTACAATCAGCAAAAAAACCAAGCAGCATCCTCTACAGACATGCTTGGGCTACATGGCTGAAGCCTCTTAAAAGTTCTGACCCTGAGCACTCTCGCAAAGACAATGGTGTTACCTCTACGACTTACCTTGTAAACAGTTACTCTCTGCCAATTAAAGAATAATTTTATAGTGATATATTAGGTGAAAGCAGAGGATACTGTAGATTAATTTCAAACTAATAATTTTAGGTATTTTACACTCTCACCTGTACAAGACTCCTGTCCACAACTACCCCAGAAAGAACCTGGGATTGAGGGCCCGCAGTTTTAATATCTTGTAAGTTTTGCTCTCGGATCTGTAAAGGAAAGCAGCAGAATACAGTCCCATGAACAGCACATAAGACTTAATCCCATTTTCCGTTTTGAAAAAGGGGTGGGTGAACCTGCCAACAGGCTGACCGCTATGGCCCCACTACCAAATAAAGCTGTGCTTAGAAACACTTGAAGACCTGTGCTCAAGTCCCTAGCTGTTTCTGCACATTTCTCGGAATTTAGTCTTTAAGTACCACAGCAGGTACTGTCCTTTGCTTTTTAACACTGGCTCATGCTAAACCACTACAGATCAGGTAACAGACAACTCCAGTTTATGAAAAGTGAGAAGCAAAGAGGTCATTTATGTCTATTGTACTGGCCAGTCAGTTACAGTTATCTGTAAATATCTAGTCACTGATATTACACCACTACATCATCTTCCTATAACATATACTGTAAAACACTGCACAATAGTCAATCTTTAGATCCAATCAGGATCATATTCTCAAGAGAATATTAATAATTTTGTAGGCCTACCCTGACACTTGAGGGTACTTAAAACACATCTTTTCTGTTGCATGCTAAATATATCCCAGCTCTTTCCCTATAAAAGATGGGAAAATAAATTGGATCTTTAGTTCTCTGTACTATCGAATTAAACAACATATCCTAGTGGTAAAGAATAATAACTGACACAAAAGCTATTTCTAAAATATTCTGGTTCTTGTTCCAAGATAAATGAAGAGAAATATACATTCAGAAAGACCTCTACTTTACAGCTAAAAATTACATTCCATTTACAGAAATAAATTCAAAGAAATATACAAACACAAAATATTACTAATACTTGCTATTTCAGAAAGTATGAAGATCCTGCATCATCGGTATTTGTCTAGTTTACTACAGTTCTTTTCATCAGGAAAGTTAAAAGTTTGGAGTGTTACCTCTATTCTCTTAATCACTTCATTCAAACTTTTAACAAAGCAATGTTTAGTGTTTCAAACAAAAAAACTGCTTGGAAATGTCACCAGACTTCTTATTTCAAGTGATTATTATTTTACAGTGCCAAGCTGGGAAAAGCAAAAGCTCTGCCAACCTCATAAAAATGATTTTAGAACAAATCAGTATTCCTGATAGTACCCCCTGCACACAGACTTTCCTGTGATATAACGCTAACACCCATGTTCCATATGGCCATCAGTTAGAAGTAGCAAACAATCCAGAACAAGTTAAGTATTAACAAGACATCAGTGCAAGTTTTATGCTATAAAAGAACAAGTGAAAAATCCCCAAGGCATTCAATGCTTCCCTGTTGGTGGATTTGTGACAAGAAGATCTGAAATTTGAATACTGGAAAATTAACTACAAGGTCATTTGAAAAAGGTTAACATGCGGTTCCCAAGGCCTCAAAAAATTTATGCAACAATCACAGCATACTATGAAGTAATAAAATACAATGTGGAGAGAGATCCATAGGCTTCTTTGTCTAGGCCACAATTTCAGCTGGTGAAACCAAAGCAGGAAAGGGAGAACAAAATTAGTACCATAAACTCAGTGGTGGCCGTTTCAGAAGTATCCAGCAACTGCTCTGATGGTGACAAAATATAAGACAACGTTAAGTCTTCATATAGTGGAAGGTAATACCATCTTTTTCCAAGAGGAGTTTAGAACATTTAGGAATTGTTTCAGTATCTAGTTATAAAGGGGCAGGACAATGTCAGAGCTGTGCTACTGAACACCTAAAATTTCACTACAGCAACTCATTACAAGTACGCAACACAATTCTAGCGACAATGAAAAAGAAACAATTTTACTGCTACTACAAACCTTGTTCCTCATTTCTTGGACCTCCTTTGGATTGGTGTTCAATGGAACAAACAGGTTAGGGACAGCAGAGGTGGCAGTTCTATGTCCATCCTCTTTAGTCCACTGTAACATCAAGAATAGTTGAAGAGTCAGAATTGCTGTAATGGCTACGGACACTCAGAGCAGCAAATTCACATAATAGTTGATCATGCATTATACAGAGCAGAGAACTGAACCAATGATTGTATTCTTCTAGTCATTCCCAAGCCTATTTAAGCTGCCTCCTTCCTCAGTAAAATAAACTGTACCTTCAGATACACTTTGAAATATCAGGATCATTCTGTTAAGTCAAGCTGGTAACAAGAGCAGCTACTAGAGAGCCACTGAACTCGTAAGTAATTGCCACCCAAACCAATGCAATTACTACAGCTGCTACTGAAAGGTTTTTAACCTGTTTTTCCTTTGCACTTGACCAGACAGCTGCAGTGTTCTGTGTTTATTAAAACAGTCTACCTCTCGCTTCAGGAAGAGACACATTAATACAGGATTTGGAAAATTCCATCCAATAGAATCACTTTTTTTGAAGGGTGTTTTTATCAGAAATTTCAGAATTAGTTCATATTTGTTTTAAAAAAAAAAGACATTCTTCCTTACCCAAACAGAAGTACAGCAAGATTTAAGACACGAGCTCTAAAACCCTTTTAGTGCCATTTTCATTTTCTGCACTGGGTGTTTTCAACAGAACAGCACGAGAGAGACAATGAGAGATCATTGATTCAATCCTCCGATACTCCACAGACATCAAAGCAAACTTAAAGCATAAGATGACAGAAGTATGAGAAGCAATGTGATGTCACTAACCAGGTTTAGTGAATGGTTCTGTACTGTGAAGCAAGAGTGGGCATCACCAAAGTTTTGCATTAAAACAAGCTACTTCAGCAAAATGTTCTGCTTCCAGAATTAGTTTCTGCACAAATAAATAGCTGTACCAGCACAGCAACCTAAAGGAACAGTTTGGTGATGTCGAATATTTTATAACTCATAGCTTAAGAGGTTACAAAAATATCCCAAAACACAAACTTGAAGCGCTTCATGGGTTCTTCATTGAAGGTTGCTTTATTTGATCAGTGCATTTAGTATGGAGCTCTAGATAATCTGATGCACAACTAACATTTTATCTCGATCCATTTATTGCGTACTGTGTCCTGATTTCCAATCACTGTTGCATAGAAAATGCACCAAACAGTAAAGCAAACCTGTTCAGAGAGCGAATGCTATGCGGTTTTTTTTCCTGAGTAACTTCAAGAAACAATAAGATAGCCAGAAACTGTCAAAACTTCAAAAAGCAACAGAATTTTAAAATGTTTTGCAACTGTAAAGTAAAAAATGGAATGAACATGGAGCTGTGCAATACTCACTGATGATTATCTTCTCAGATAAAAACTACTCCAGCTTTTTGTTAAAGATAGTTTTTAGTCAAAACATAGATAAAAACAACCTCAACATAACAAGCTACTTTTTCTTTAGGTTAATAACAAGCATTTAAAAAAAAAAAACCCTTTAAAACACACAAACCTGTTGTACTGTATGAAATTTCCTGCTCCTTCAGTATATCATTAAACAAGACTAGTTCTTAGTAGGAATTTGGGTTCAATCTTTCACCAATAATTTCACATATAAAAATACTACCTGCTTGGAGAGCTAAGGTTGAAAAGGACAAACTGCTCCAAACATATGCATAGCTTTAAGCTTTCTTCCAATCAAGGCAAAACTAGAATTGAGCTTAGTAAAACGTCGATAGCGCAAACAATATACATATATATCAATTTCTTAAACCAAGAAGAACACCATAAAAATACCACAGAGATAGAGATCCTCTGTTTTTTCAGGACTTTCTCCCTGTTCACACTATATATTTTAACACACACATTGCCTGAGTCATCAGTACACAAAAGTACTAAAAACAGAGAACTCAGTATTCAGAGATAAAGCAGAGTTTTGTAGTGGTAAATAAGAGTGAAAAGGTGTTCTAGAAAAATATCATGGTTTGGGTTTTTTCAAGAGTACTGGTTTTATTTTAAGACTCATCTGTCACCATACTACTACTTCACATAGTACCACTACTGAAGTAGTACTGAACTACTATAGTTCAGCTCAAAGTCAGGCATTACAGAAGCTTGTATGCGTGCAAATCCCTGCCTTCAGTTTAGATGCTCTGTATAAGCCCAAGGAAATATCGAAACCACAGTTACACACCCACAGCTACTGATGTCCGTTTGAAAGCATTTGATACTTTTGCTTTTCAATTAACATAATCTTTCAGTGCAAAATTGAACTGTAAGCAGCATCGATAAACAAAAAGAAAGCACCGGTTGCAGAATCTATCGATTAGTGCCTGCTGATGGCCTGAGCTGCACTTTAGTCATGCCGCACCCAGCTGATACTTTAGGAAAGATTTTCCATTTATGGCCATCTACTTACATGCAACACTACATGCAGAAGGCAGCTGGTTGTGAACACTCAGAGGCTTTGGGGTAGACAAAAGCATAGTGAACAGGACAGGAAGAGGAAATGAGAAATTAGACAAGAAAAACTGCTTAAGGGGAAATAAAACCCCATAACCCACACACAAATACTTGGAAATCAATTCTACCCTCTCATACATAGAGAGCTGCAAATGGCTTGCAAATTAACTTGGTACATGTAGTAGAGGGTAGAAATTTGGTTATTTTTCTATATACGAAAGTACCTTCAAGAGTTAGTTTCAGTTTTGTTTTAACTGAAAAGCTTCCACACAGACAGAATTAGTAGTTCCCTAACACAGTTGTTGTTAAATAAACCATTTGAATGCAGAACCCATTCAGTCAGAACTATGATTCAATCTGTTTGGTCATTAGCCTGAAAAGCCAAAAGAAAACTAAAGGCTCCAAAGTCTTAAGCAGTTTTAAGCGTTAACAAGAAGAGAGATTATTTTTACAGCTCACATCTAACCAAAGCCAAATTAAATGGTTAGTAAAACACATTTAGATTTTCTACATAAGAAAGAAAAAAAAAGAGTTAGGAGAGAAAACTTTTTCTTCCCAAAGCCTCTAAGTGCCAGCCACCCCAAGTTGCTCTACATCATCTAACTATGAACAGTAAGGTAGGCACAGACCAAGCAGTTGGTAATACAGCTTGGCACGCAGACACCGGACGAGAGAGACTGCAGCAAGGGTTTCACGTGATCGTGTGTAATGTTCGTCCACACCTTAGTCTTCGACTTGGGACTGCTGCCATTCTGCCCTTCTTCAGAAGCATCATCCCCTCGGCCAGAGTTCAGCCACCTTGTCTTCTCCCGCTGCTGTTTCTGAAAACTGTGTCTGAGGGGGGAGCAAGTGCCTGATTCGCCATCACTAGTAAAGGAGTAACCTGTGACACTAGCTGGAATCTCAACATCGCTGTACTTTTTAGATTTCTCTCTCAGAGCAGGGCATCGATACGGGTAGCCGGTTCTGTATCCCTGGAGAAGCAGAACAGCACAATTAGTCTCCTACGTCTCCAAAGTTTTTCAACAGAAGACTGAATTCTGGTTTCATAGATACCCTTAACTGTGAAAACCATTCTACAATAGGGCCTTTTCTTTACCTGCTGTTCATCAGTTACAGTGAACAAAGCCACATCAAAGATGGATGATGTGTGGTGCTGAGGTTGCACAAGCATCCTTTCCAGTGTAATGAACACCAAACGACTAATTGAAATGAACGATCATTTTTCATGGATCAAGCTTCAAAAAACTTCATATCAAACCCATAAAGAATTTACAGTAGTCCTGCAAAAAGTCATTGAGGTCACTGAGAAGTTCAAGAGCAGCGCTATAGGTCTGCCTACTCTCACATTTAAGAAAAAATTGCCACTTGTGTAATGGTGTGTTTGACACATCAAAAAAAGTTATTTTGACTGCATCAGTTTACAAGCCAAGTAGTACAGAGTCACTTCCAAAAACAAAGTACCCACAACTGTTGATCAAACTATCCTCTTCTCCAAGTCTGCATTTTAAAATGGGAGACTCATGCGTGAACATGAAATTATGAGCTCCCTTCAGGACAAAAGCACATTTCAAACAGGTGAACAGTTACTTGCCAGCCTGCATGTAAAAAAACTCACTGTGTTATAGCAAGTTACTGAGGAATCTAATTTAGTACTCTATCACAGCAGTACAGAAGGTGTTATCATAAATTTATGCCCCGCAGAGGTCTTAAGATTGTACTTTCCCAGGAAATTCCGAACTAAAGTCTTGTAAATTGTAATTCAAACAACACGGGCTGATTGTTGTAACTACACATATGCAAGTGTACATTTAAGCAACAGTTATTGGTTAAGTTATGAGACCTGCCCTCTCTTTTTGACAATTCTTCCTATAGACAATAGAATATGATTGACCTGCAACAAGGCAAGCTAAGTTTGAAAATGGAGTGCATTTCAAGTATATCTACTTTGTGGTAATCACCTACAAATATACTTTATGTCCAAACACAGAATCTTTTCTTCTCTTCGTACCACATCCCAGCTACTCATCTACTATTTTTTTTTCTGCAATCAAATGTATTGACTGTTTCTCACAATTCTGAGTCAAGGACATGAAAAAACATCTGTATGACACAAACATAAGGCAGATAGAAAGATCTCTTCTGTATTCTAACATCTAACTTCCTGTGTACAAGGGAAGGCTTCAAGAATGCTACCTTCATGTCCAGATTTTCTCCTCTCCCTGATCTTCTCTATGTCATTTCTCTCTTCTGCTTCCTCTGAATTGTGTTTTGTTTCACTTTTTATCTTCCAAGGGTGAGGGAGCCCTGGCACAGGCTGCCCAGGTAGGGTGTGGAGGCTCCTTCCTTGGAGGTCTTCAAGACTCGCCTGGACATGTTCCTATGTGACCTGATCTAGATGAACCTGCTTCTGCAGGGGGTTTGGACTAGATGATCACTAAAGGTTCCTTCCAACCCCACCATTCTATGATTCCCTAATACACCAGTCTTTTTCCCCATCCCATTTTCTTACGTATTTTGCTCAGCATTTAACATACAAAAAGGACATTTCACAGTTTCTCTAAGAATCTTTCACTAGCAAACTATTTTCAATGTGATTCAAAGGAAAACAGTGCTTTGGGAGGTAGACTATCAACACTCAAAATTCTTTACAGATAAAACTAGTTGTAAAAAGAACTTCAGCTCTGAGTATGTGGACTTAGACTTCTTTGCAGAGTTTTCATGAATTAAACACTACTGTGGTATTATCTTGGCTACTGCTCCATCTTTTAATGATCAAAGTGCATCTGGAATAATTATCTACTGCCTAACATTTAACAATCCATTATTTTATGTGGCTACTTGTAATAGTGAGGGCCTGATCATCAGACTATATCTGATTATTACAGTGACCATATTTTTTTAGATGTTCATTACCATTGTCTGCAGTGACCACTTGGAGCCTTCTGACAGGAAATGTATCACCTTCCCATTAAAGCTGGATAGCAAATGCTGGAGCTGATCATTCATTATAGATGAGATTTTACCGAAACTATTTTATCTGACAATTTTTATCAGTTTCTTTGAAGTCTGCCTTTTGAGCTCTTCCAGGTTCTAGTATAATCTTACAAAGTCAAATCATGCTGGACCCTGCACCTGATAAAATATTAACACTGTTTGAAGTGCTTTGGGAGGAGATGAGAAGAGAGGGGAGGACACAAGCTAAGTAGCAGCAAGCACCACAGTACTCTGATTTGGAAGTGCCAAATCAGACAGGGATCTCCTCTGACCTGTGACCTCAGCTTATGATACAGAAGTAAAACTGCCATCTGCACAAAGGACACCTGAATCATTCTGTGACACTTTTATCATTCTCTCCTCCACTGAGGATCCTTAATCTTTGGGAAAAAACAGGCTGTAGAAACTACACTAACTACATGCAGCCTGTTCTTTACTTATGCTCCTTACTGTAGCTTTTTAGTGTTTTAAACATTGTTACATGAAACAATTAGACAAAAAGGCCTGCCTTACCAGATTATCAAGCATCCGCATAAGAGCTTCAAATTCCTGTTCGCCAATCTGCCATTTTGGATGGGATACTGTACCCTCACCTGCTGGAGACTCAGGGGAACGAGACTTGGCTTTATACTTTCCAGGATCTAAAAGCACTAAATTGTCAGGTCCACCTGCACTGGCCAGGGTACGTACCTTAAAAAACAATAAAGTAATCTTTAGGTTTCTTGAGGGAAGGAAAAAAAACACACCACCATCCCTCCCTCTAAAATTAACATCAGAAAACCAGAAGAAATCTACTTCATTTTAAAGCTAAATAAATTAACATGCTTGTGTAAAATTTGTCCTAAGGCTTTGAAAACACCTTTCCTTTAATAGGCAGAATATATCACATCCACGTATTTGACTGCTGCTGTCTAAACCAGTGGTTGGAATGTCCTTGCATAATATAATGATTTCAGAAATCACCATGTTAGTTTAGATCAAGAGTTTAACCAGTAAAGCACACAACTACTAATCTGTTGGAAGGTAAATATAGAAGACTATTATTATGTAAGAAACTAGAATTCTTACTTGAATCTCACAGGCAAGCACTAGATTATGAATATAGTAGAAAGCCTCCTCAACAGTCTCTCCGACTGATACTAAGCCATGGTTTCTGAGAATAAGGACCTAGAGGGACATTGCAAAGGAAGTTAACAGCAGTATGGAAAGTATTTTCTTACTCTTGATTAAAGAACATACCTCCCCCACCTCATATACATACTTTAATTCTAGATGTAAATACTGACCTTGCTTTTAGGCCCCAAATTTTTCTGAATAACCACCTTTTCTTCATCATCCACTAAAATACCATGGTAGTCATGATAAGCTACTTCCCCCAGAGAAAGTGCTTCAGGTGAAATTGGTAAGAGACCACATTTCATTGCAGAGACCTGAGAAATATTAAAACAATAATTTGAGTTGTTGCAAAAGAAAAAAATGGTAAGAATTAGAATTAAATTGTTTTGTGTGTGTCTGTACAGGCACTTACATAATGGTCTTTATATTCTATCCCTAAAGCCTCTATTTTTCACAACTTTTGGAACGGATACAAAAGTCACATTGATCTTGGGTCTGACTCAGTACGGCTGCTTTTACATGACATCAACACCAATATGAAAAGACTCAGAAAAAAAAAACCCCAAATCAATTGCAGATTTCATTCCTTTCACTCTATTCTGCAACATTTTCTTTTTCTCATTCCAAAAAGCAAAAACTTACTCCAACATGTAATTCCACAGCACTTTAGGTGAAGTTAAGGAACATTTTTAAGAGATTACTCCATGATTCACAAGTTTAGGAAGCTGACCATTCCTCAATGAAATGCCTGTATCGCTGCTGGGAATGAGTTAAGAAAGATTTAAAAAAATAAACCCCAAACAAAACCAAAATGGAACTTTCAAACAAAGTCATCAGATGACTCTAAAAAAATTCCAGAGGTAAAACTGACTTGTAACCAGTTGCTTCAATGAGAGGCATTGGAAAAGTTTCAAATATTTAATAAGACCTTGATAAATTGTGCTTTACAAAGCTGTCAAAATATGCTACAGCTCTTATGAGTCACTGTTAAAAGATGGTCATTTGTGGTAAAAGGAGACACAAATATGAAATATGTGTTTTGTAGTTAGAGAGCTCACTCAATTTGCTGTCTGACCATTCATGTAGCAGCCAAATAAGGAGGATCTGATTGATTCAAATAGAACCAGATATTTGAAGCCAGACTTACAGGCTTTGTGCCCTTCAGAAAGGAAGCAAAGCTATGATTAACCTACCTCTTTTTCCAGTGGGTGGAGGGAACAAGGAACAAGACAGGACAAACTAAGATGTGTACTTACTGCTGCCCCTGCTGGTGTATGAATATGAACAATGCATTTAACATCAGGTCGAGCTGCGTAAATTGCAGAGTGCAAAGTAAAACCAGCTTGGTTCACTCCCAGGTTAGTGCTTCCACGATCAACCACATCTCCCTGAATATTGATTTTAACCTGGGAATAAAAAGAATTAGTTTTATGAATGAATCAAGACTGGCTAAAATTTGATTTAATTCAGTGTCTACCACAAAAGCTCTAAAACTGTATTTCTTTTCAGTATTTTACTTTAACAAGTGGCAAAACATGCATAGTAAGGCTGTAGGTTGGTGACCAGGGCCTCAGCTTGGGATGAGGCTAACTCCAGAGGACATCAGGAACTACTATAACAGGAGAAATTGTTGCATGAACAGGTCATTGTGCAAAAAGCTGACAAAAGGCACAAGAAGCTACTACAAATAGTTGCATTTCACACACAGTTACAATGGAGTTAAAGGGGTGTTAAAGGGCCAGTCATGTAAGCAGGCTGCTGGTCAGCACGCTCATCTGGCTAAGCTATATGCCTTACCGCCTTAGTCTCTCTTCTTATTAAAACCTGCTGCTATTTGCTGTGTGAACGTGCTCTACCCTGCGTGTGTATTTTGTTACCTTCACACAACCTTAATTCTTGAGGTACTTACAGTCTTGATATAGAGATAAAAGCAGAACACAAAACACAAAATATCCCCATAGCATGGCCCTTACCCTCTTCTAAATATCTTGCAGTAGCAAGACAGGGCACATATTGGTTTTCCCCATTCCTTTTCCTACAGTTTTTTCAATTAAAATTTTACAGATGGTTGGGGTGGAGTTGTACAAGAGCCAACTTCACAGATAGCTGAGGGGGAGCATCAGGGCCTCATGGTGCTAAGTTTGACATGTTACTACTGTGCACATATTTACCTCACCTCTCTGCTAGAGGTTACTTACAGTAGCCAGGTGGAAAGAATAGTGTGAAAGTCATTATTTCAACACAAGACTCTCAACCATGTTACCACAAGTTGCCTTCAGCAGCAGTGCAGACTAGACTGAAGATAACTGCTCATAAAACATTTCCCTCTGGCTAACGGTTAAGGGAGCTGTGTCTGCAACTGTGATCATTACATCTCAAACACATTTTATCTACTCCCTTGGCTTACATCATTAAACGATGGCAACTAAATTAGGCATCTGACAAATGTCTTGAAATTGTAGTCGGTTTGCATCATTTATGCCTGAAACACGTGTTGTCTCCCTCAG
Source organism: Colius striatus (assembly GCF_028858725.1). Classification (NCBI taxonomy): domain Eukaryota; kingdom Metazoa; phylum Chordata; class Aves; order Coliiformes; family Coliidae; genus Colius; species Colius striatus. Next base: position 90,140,430 of record NC_084761.1, read on the forward strand.
TAAGCCTGGGCATGATGTCATTAGCTATCTAAATGACCTGGCTTCTCTTTACAACTGGATCAACTGAAAGACATTTCATGGTGCACATCTGCACAGAAATGCCTCTGAGATACCTCAGCTGTATCAAAACCAACCATGTTCAATCAAACTGCTCTAAACAAATAACACAGACTAAAGTATTCTCTAGGATAGAATTGACACAGTGACAGATATACAGACAGAGCAGATTCAGATATTCAGATTTTACAGCTATGAAAACCAGTAATTACTAACCAGACTGGATGCAGTAACTTCACTATAGAGGAGTCCAAAGGGTACAATGAGGAAGTGTTCCTGCTCTGAATTTACTCTGGCCTGAGGACAAAACAAGGAGTACAAGTTATTAAGAATATTTTACTAAAGCATACAAGGCCCAAAAACATGAAAGGTACTTTCACTTTGTGAGTATAGAACGGGGAAGTACCCCTAAAACATGGGCAGTGACTTTCATGGATGCTACAACACACCTCAACATAGACCACAATTAACTCATGTTGAACAAAACCAGATGATAGGTACATGCCAGAGTCCTTCAAATTGGTGGAAGGTAGCAAATCCTTAAATCCTGTGGTAATGACTGCTGTGGATAAAAGAAATGATACTGAGAGAAATGGGGAAAAAATAGTGACTGGATTTTTTTTTAGAAGAATGAGTTTATACTCCAATTGTATTTCTACTCCAGTAAAACAGCAGGTATGAAATAAAACTGTGCAAGAAAACGCAAGAATTTGGCTCATGGATCTAAAACATCTCAATGCTGAGAATTCAACACTGATTCTGGTGCTTGAGAGACATCTGTGACATCACACTTGCAGGCTTTCTTACCAAGTATCCTGTACTTCTAACCTCGTTTCTACTACTTGCAACAATAAATGCATACATGCTTTGATATAGTTCTACTGCAGGGAAATAAATTCTGAAATAGTTGACCAGTCATCCAAAAGCTTCTAGTACAAATCCAGCTTCTTTTGTAACCAACTGGTCACATGCTATAGCAGAAGAGCCTTAAACTGAACCAGTTAATCAAAGTTAACCTGTACTTCAATGAATCACCCAAATAAACACTTCTCTATTACAGAAGTGTAAATGATCTAGGAAAAAAGTCTTCTACCTATTCATGCAAGACAGAACAGGTATCACTCAGAATGCATCAAAAGCCAATAAGAAAGCTCAAACGTTAAGATAAATAAGCCCAAGACTCACAAACCACCTTACTTTAGGATTAGATCAAATAACTAGCTCATGTCCTCAAAGCAAACCAAGACCTGGTGAACAATCTGTACTGTAAACCTGTAATCTCAAATTCTGCCTAACCCTGGAGGAATCCAAGTTTGCTCAACATTATTGTACATGATATGAAAGCTCTTGATGCTCTGTAATTCTGCTTCTGTATCAGGACTGCACCACTCTGAACAATTCCACACACAGCAGCTGTCAGTGATAGATAAGGATACAGGAAAGCAAAGATACTCTACCCAGCCCCCTGAAATGTCCTGATTGACACATGCTCGCATTTCCTCACAATTCCATTCTCCTCCAACATGTAGGCGTCTGCCCCTCACAGGAGGTGGTTGGGTCTTTTCTTAGTTATGAAGTGCACTGGTAATCTTTAGTTTGAATGTAATCACCAGTAATTAGAGTATCCACTAGTAAAAACCTGAAAATCTGGAGTCAATCTCCCGCTCTGCATGAAGTGGTAGGCATCCATCACATTCCAAAACACTGCCTTCCTACCACATTATTACCTAAAGCATGGGTTTATGGAACAAAGACAAGACTGTTTTGTGACAACCACCACCTTTCTCTATACCAGCTTCTGAAGGCAAATTATATCTATTAGTCACCTTTCAGAATGCTGTTCATTGGAGCAGTTTGTAAAAGGCTTGGGATTGCTGCTGATAACTATTATCAAAGAGCTTTCCAGTACCACTTTGCTCTTCAAAACTGACTAAAAAACCTTTAGAATCTCATATTCTAAGTGCTTTGACTGTCTTCCACCTCATGTGGTATCACCATTACCTAATCTTCCTATGCTTCCCCCTCACTGTCTCTTGTCCCAAAAGAGGCAAGTTTCAAGTATTCTACCCCAATCCCATGCTATTACCCTAACTGCATGCTGTAGCTTACATCTTTATCTAAACATATTAACATTCCCAGGGCTGAATTTTACACTAGAAAGTCATCTCTAAACCTGCTTGTCTAGTAATCTTTTTACCATATTCCCTTCCCTTTTACAAAATCAACTCTCCTGTCGTGTATGAAAAATCTGGGGGTGGTATAGAGTTGTTTACACGAACCATTACATTGGAAATGTTCCCTTACTAAAGGAAACAAATGATCTAACCGATATTGCCTTGATCCTATGCCTATCCATATTGTTTATCGTCTTCCTCAGTTCATAAATACTATAACTTGAAAACTGAAAAAGCAGTAATAACAAAAATTACCATGTTTTACACTGCAGCTAGAAAAACTGAAAATACATAAAAGACGACCTCTACCATGTAGGAGAAAAACCCAAACAATTCAGCTCTGTTAGAAAAACAATTGACTGGGTTGCACGCCACAGCTGTGACTTTACTCATGAGACTCATGTTGATCACTCTTCTAGCATATAAAACCTCCTTGATTTGACCTCCTTGTCATTATTTTTATGGCTGCCAGCGATTACTCAGTCACAAGGAAAATTGCTGGCACACTGCATTAAGCTAAGTAGTTTGCTCATGTTCAGAAATACTCTTTTCTTGTTCCAAGAGGTTCGTACCTTGAATTATAAAATTCAAATAAATGACTAATAAGACGATATTTCCATACTTCACAAGAAAACTAAGACATGACCTTGCAGAATAATACATACAATTATTCAAAGCACTTAAGATACTGAAAGACTTCAGGAATATTAATTTCATCAGAAGAACTTTCATGTACACTCTCTTAAGACTCTATTCAGGCTACAGTAGCTGACATCCAAGCTGTTCCAGCTCTTACTCTTGAGATGAAACGACAAATCTCTTCAGTGTTATACTGCTTTCAATACCACTTTGCTCCTCTTCTACACAAAGAGAAAATGATAGATGGAGGAGGAAAGCAATTCTCTTGTATGATAAAACAATGGGTTCAGTTATCTGTTGATTCAATACTCACTGTTATATGATTGTAAATAAGCTGAGACCAGCCAAAGAGATCTGCTAATCTGTAGAAAGCTGCCAATTTACACCGTAATAACTTCTCCCCTTTTTCATAAGCAATGGAATCTGAGCCTCTCAGATCATTCACTGGTGTCACCATGCCAAGACCTGAAAAAAAGAAGGGGTAAAAAGGAAAAATCACAAGGGGAGTTTTGTTCAACATCAGTTAAAACCTAACAACATGCTCCACTATTATAGTGGTTGTTCTTTCTAGTTTATACCAACACATTAACTTGAGAAATGGATGGCAAATTTTAATCACTCTAATGGTAAATTTATGTTACACAACTATAATGCCAGTGTTTGACAAAGTCATTTATCTTTGGTAGACTCTGCACTCATTTCCTTCCTAACATTCACTAGCGCTAAGGTGACAGTGCGTTCCTTAGCAACACTTTTTTTCCTTCTCTCAAACTAATGATTGTCTGTAAAATACAATTTCATTGTTAATAGAAAAATGTAACAAGAAATACTCCACTTTGAGATACGCTACTTGGTATTCCCGAAAAGGAGAATTACACATCCAGAAAGATGCAGGTGGGTTCATTTAACTGGGAAAGTTGAAGTATAAGTTAGAGAGAGTTACGGTAAATAATTACAAACACTTTGGTTCTAGTTGCAATGCAATTAAAAACATGGTTAAAAGTTACTGTGATAAAGCAGAATCAGGCCATGCTACAGTATAAACTATCGATCAGTTTTGGAGCACAATCAAGGATTTTATTAACACAAAACCTGTGTGTACAGGCCTTTATACAATTTCTATTTGTTCTGCTTGCTGATGTTTCTATAGCCTTGCTCCACAGGAGTCAGATGCAAACAGTATTTCAATGACAAACTACTGACTATTAACGAGTGTTTCATTTTCCTGCAGCCAATCCACGTGGTAAGCACTACTAATAGTTAAACTTCTAATTTTTTTACAGTGCCGATTTATCAGGATTACTTTTCCATCAAGATACCATACTCAAAATAGTTTATCTAAATTATACACATTAATTACATTGCATATCACTGGGGCATTTAGAAACTAATCAGTTCATGTTTGCAACGCTCCTATGAGCAGAACAGGATAGCATTAGAACTTCACAGCACTTCTCATCATTCAGAGTCTTCATTTTAAGCCTTTCAAGAAAAGAATCCCACTATTATAACTGAAAGTGCACTCACTCATGTTTAAGGCAGCCATTCCGCCTTGCGGTGCAGCAGGGTAGACATTCGGCACGTTCGTTGTCATGAAATCTGCAATCTGCTGTAAAGCCAACAAACCTGTTGGGTTCTTCCCCTTCTTGAATTGTTCCTGGATCATTGATTCCAGTTCTTCACAAAAAGCCTAGCAACAGGACATAGTATAACATAAATCATGTTCAAATGAACTTAATCTTTCCTACAGAGTCATTTTCACAGGATGAGAACATCCTGTACCTGTTCTGACAAACAGCTCAGGGCAAAATTACTGGGTACACATTGTCACTGGAAAAACGTTGCTTTCTGGAGCACCGGTAATAGAAATCATTTACTTTTTCTGTGAATGTAAATTCCAGCATTCTCTCTCCAAGTAACACCAAAACTAATTAACCTACTAATATGGATTTCTGGAAGATGCAGCAGGACATACAAATGACTTGAACACAAAAACATGAAAGGAAAAGTAGTAGAACCAGAACAGAGAAGGAAAGTTGTTCAGTGTGGCTCACATGGAATTAAGAGCCAAGAATCCATCCAGGAACACAGGAAGGAATAGCCATTGAATTTAAAAAATATATTTAAACAAAGGGCTGTTTACTTTTTTCCCTAGTTGTTTGTTTCTTTGTTTTAGGCTTTCTCTTGTTTTAACTTTGAAAGGAATAAAAAAGATTTTTTTTTACTATAGCTGGTAGCTGCCGCATTTGACAAGAACACTGGAATTTGGACTGAAAGAGAAGTATTCCAACCTAAAGTGAAACTAAATAAAAAGGGTCTATTTCACATGGAGAAAAAAAGTAAATGAATCACCACATCTGTATTCTAAATCAAGTTGTGGCACGAAATGTTTTGTATCTGAAGTCACCCATCAGTGATTACAAAAGGAATAAAAGTTATGGGAGAAATTCTGTGTATTTTCTCCCCAAGGAAAACTTGACTTCAATATTAAATGCCAATCATTCAGTTTATTACTGTCCATCCTTTCAGAAAGAGATATATAAAAATATTTCATATCAGAATGATGCATGAGAAACTGAGCATGAGACAGATCTGCCCTGCCTAAGTTACTCTTGGAACTGTTATTTAAATGTTTAAATGAACATTGAATATAATAAGCACCAGGTGAAAAAAGGTCATACAAGAACTAGAGAGAAAATGTGAAAAAACATTGATGATTATACAGAGAATTCTGAAACCATGACTGAGGAGTTGCTTCATGGTAGACAAAAAAATTCAATCAGATAATGTGAGGAAAAATTAAGATACTTTAGTAGAGAGGCCAATCAGAAAGAAAGATTAAATGGATTTAAGATACCATAAAATTCTCCAATTCGATAGGGATATTAAAGATAGAGATAAGTTTATCACTTCCAGGACAGAGCATTGTATTTTCTTACTGGGCTTTGAAGAATCATGGAGACTCTCTTCTTCTGTTCCATCATGTTAAAATCCTGGCGAAGGTCAGGTGCCATATTCCTCTCTCTCAAATAATCTGGATTATTTTCATCGACTCGATCAAAATATCTCTCTTTATGAGGGGCTGTTGTTGGAGGTGGTGAAGTCACCACCCCCACTCCAGAATCACCATTCATAGCACTGTTTTAGGGAAACTATGAAAAAGGGACAGAGAAAAAAAAATAATTTCCTTACTTAAGAACTTTGTTACAATAAAACATGTGCAATCAAAATCTAAAATGAGCATAGCTTCCCAAAATCAGAAACCATGTTTGTGCAATTGGATAGATATATTTTACAGGAGGAAAAATACATTTAAATACAAGGTTAGAAAAGTAGGCTATTCAGATATGCTACATACATGCTACAGAAAAATTGCCATTTGAACTGCCTCCAGTTCTTTAAGATGTCTACATAGCTTGATTTTCAGAACCACAGAACTCTTTTGAACATTCTCCAGACTATGACAGAGAAGTTCAAGGCATATGAGGTCTAAATTCATTGGTTTGGTTTTGTTTTACTTTAGAAATGAATGCAAACATGAAGAACATTGCATAAATCAAAATTTAAATCAATATGAAAAAGAGGATATTACACATGTTCATTAACATGAAGAATCGGCTACACCAAATCATGCAAACATGTTTCTGGAGACAAGCTCAGAAATACCGAGGCATTCTTTTCATAAAGGTATTTCTTTTTGGTTCATTCAACAACATGCACATCACTACATTAGCACTTGGGGTTAGGAATCTGGAACATACACACACAGAACCCCCACCCACTGGCCAGGGTTTATTTCAGTTTTACACATTATCAGCAACAGTATGTATCTACTAGAAAGGCTGAAAGCTGGTATTGCTCATACACACATCTCCCTTTCACTCGCAAGAAATCCTTTGTGTTACATCATGCCAGTTCTCTGGGCACGATATTATAACCTTCATTACAAAATCCTTTTTAGAAGACTTTTTTGAGTCTTTCCACTGACAAGCAACAGTTCAATAAAACCGCTCTTGCAACACCTGGAGACTGAAACCTCTGACTCCTGATCATCTGACATATCAAATTAAAACTAAGCTTCTCAGAAAAGATGTTTTTTCTTCACATATTTTAAATGATTAATCAAACCATTACTAACACTCTAAACTGTACTTCACTGAACTGTATTAATAATAACTCTGACTGGCTTGCTAGTTCAGCAAACAGCAATTAATTACACAATACACTGAATATGCAAGGTTTAAATCCCTTGTGCTGAAAGTTAACATCTTCACTAGGAAAATGAACCAAGAAAATCTAATAGGTCTTTTCCTGGAAGCAAAAGAACAGATAAAAAGAATAAAGTAGATGAATATAGATCCCTGTCCCAGTAAGGTAAAACAAGACTAATTTCAGTAATAGCAATTTAAATTCAGGGTTCATAGAGTGAGGAGGATCCTGATTTAAACTGTCAGTTTTATTACACATCTTCAGCTTTGCAAGGATTAGTACCACTAAAACCTGCTGATATTATCAAGACATTGTAATTCTTTTTGCTAGGTAGTAGGAAAGATTGTATGACTAATCATTAATCTTCTATGTAACCAATAAATTGATGCAAGTCTCTCACTGTTTTTTAGATTTTTCTTAATGATTCATTTTAAACTGTCCTTGCTTGTGGAACTTAATTTTATTAGTTTAGTAATTTACTTGCATATTTATTAGTAAAACCACCTCAGATGTGAATGTATACAGAAAAGACAAGTTTACATCACTTTGAAATTCAAAGTTAAACAGAATCTTTGCAGCGAAGAAAATTATCTACTTCAAGACCTCAAAATTAGATCTCAACCTCTTATTTCCTACAGTAGAAGATAAGTTTCAAAACTCCACCAGTTTCTTATTTCAGAATGAACAAATCACTGAACAGCTGAACACAAGCAAAATAAAAGTATTTCCATTGACTCTGCAGAAGATACTACTATCAAATCTATGTTCACACTTTCAACACTCTAGTTTTAGGTGCTCAGTCATTTCCACTCACTGAGCTGCTACATAAGCACACACAGACACCTCTGCACTATTTGAAGTATTTAATTTTAAACCAATCAGTTTAGACTTTAGAAGTCATGGCTGGATTTTATTTTCCTTTTCTTTCTTTAAAGTAAGCCCATACACACATCTTTGTTATTACAACTACTTCAAATTACTAACTTTCCTCCACCCAGGAAAAAAAAAATACAAGGTTATAGCAAGAAGAAATAATGCTTTTATCCACATGGAAAGCCTTTTAAGATATGAGGCCTAGAAAGTTTATAGCAAGTGAGATCCACCTTTCATTTGGCAGCATCAGGTCCCTAAAACATACTCTCTAAGCTCTCCTCCTTTGCACAACCTCCAGTCTGTACCATCAGCCATTTCATACCTCAAAGAGTGCTTTTGAAGGCCACTACCACTGTCCATAACCCCTCCCCTGAGCTCTATTAGCTACGCTATTACCTCTACATCTGGGTTTTCGTTGAAACTTGACAGCTGGCAGATCCAAACACAGGCCCAATCAAAGTCTGAACTTCACCACTGTGTTTACCATAAGAAATTGAGAGCTTTAGAAACTTTGTGGTCTTCCCTGTGGGCTAAGGTTTCTAAAGACAAGGCAAGTTCCTCAGGTAGTGCAGAATTTATACTGTGTTCTGTTAAATGTAGTCCCAAATGTGTATTTACTTTAGAGCAAAGCATGGGAAAACTATCAAGTTCAAGTTTACCATCACCAGCAGAGAACAATGGCCTACTGCCTGCTGAAGCATTCAATTCCAGAATCTACTTCAGTGCAATGCTGCACCTCGTGTGAATGTGCAAGTGCAGTTCTTATTGAAAGAAGCATACACACATCTGCAAATATAATTTTGCATTTAATTATTTATACTATTTCCATCTTACTTTCAGAGTGCTGAAAGCTATTTCCAAATGAACTACATACAGAATTCCTTCTCTTTGCTGTTTCTTATTCACACCAGAAAGAAGCTGCTCCCTAACAGCCTGCACAGGCAACATTAAAATGGGATCATAACATCCTGCCAAAGTCATATCACTCCTTCACCCAGTATAAGATGGCATTCAAGAAAGTCCTGGGAAGCTATTACTGCTTCACCACTATGTAGTAGTAATGATTTAACAAGAAATTCAATGTTTAGCATGTAAGTGATCATTTTAGAGCTAAGGTTATTTTTCAGTTTCATAGCTCAGTTTTGTAGATAACCAAAATTAATGGCATCCCCTCCACCAAGGTCTAGTAATTAACTGTTTTAAACATAACTGTAATAGTAATTGTTTCTTTGAATGGCTGTCAGCTACTGATAATAAAGGTATTGATTTTTGAATTAGAAACAGATGTGTTTGAAAACCTTTTGCACAAGCCATTGAAATTGATGAGTTTCCTCAAAAGACCCTTTGGGAGTAAGGCATGATGAACTCTCAAGTAAGAGCTTAGTTAAAACGGATACTGATAAATAAATAAAAGGAATCTGAGCAGTTAAGCTGAACACACACTGGGGAATGGCCAATGGTTCTATGAACTGAAAAGTCACACAAAAAAAAAAAAAAATCACAATAGGCTGTCCAGGCAGTAAAAAAAAAGGAAAAAAGTAAAATCATCTTCACACCCACAACTCTTCAGAAGATAGCTCCTTTCTGAAGCAGTGTACTACAGCTCTCAAGTAAGATAAGCTGTAGTGTCAAAGGCCTTTTTTGCCATGATAAAGTGTTTTTATGCAAGAGACTGCTCTAACACAACAGAAAAAGCCACACCCTTAACTGAAAAGCCATGGCTGTAAAACATGCATAAAAAGCGCTTCTCTTAGAAGCAGCTATTTTCAAGTATAACAGTCAGAGGGAAGAGCATCTATTGCTTGGGGGTCAGGGGGAAAATATATTAAAAAAAAAAAATCATAAAACCCAAATCAAACCTTAAAGTGACTGAAGCAGTTTGATCCCTTCTTCTACTACATATTGACATGAGGAATTTCAATAAAGTACCACATCAGATGAAAGCCACCAAGCCAACTTACAGTACATTGTATTTATTGCAGTGCACATGTACAATACGCAAGTGGTATGGGCAGGTTATTACTGAAATACACTTTTGTCAGAAAAATAGATCTATAAAATGTATAGCACCATTTACAGACACTGAGCAATATTTACAAAAAATAATCTGAAATTAGCAGTAATATTTTGGGTTACTTGTAACTTTCAAAATCCCCTTCCTCCCCCATCTTGTTCTAATTAACAGAGAGTCTCATCATGGGATTCACCTAAAAGGAAGTGGCGTTACAGAATTTGGTTTAAATGAAAGAAGAAAGGTTTGTAAACAGGAATGTCACAAAATCGTTCCTGTTAATATCCAGAAAGAAGAAAAATCTTATTTTTTAAACAGCTATGTTCCTCAGTACTAATTTTAAAGAGTTAGATGATGCACATCTACTTAAATTTAAACAGGAAAGACAGTGAACAACACACAATAAGAATCTACAATATCTTGAGGTCATGTTAAAAGTTCCCTTAAATCTAAGAAATTCTAGAATATAATGTAAAATACAACATTGAATTTGGACTGTGATCTCACTGTAGTTCACAAAGATATTTAACACTTCAATAGACTCATGTCAATACCTGGGAGTTGGGACAGATTTAAGTACTTATGTCTCTGGTATAAGTTTCAGTGTTTCTGACTTGAATCGTCACCATAAACATTTAGAAACCTTGAGAATATATAAAATGTCTCACAAGACGTATACTAGCAGGCACCAGCTAACTATATTTCTTGGAAGAAATGAATTTTTGCAATCACTTAAAGTTTGGTTTGATTTCATTGTAACTTTTAATGAGTGTTTTTATTTCTCCTCCACACCCAGAGGAAATCGTTTTTACTAAGGCTGCAGTTGATGGAATTTGACCTAACCTAAAGGCTCACTGCCACCAAAGGACTGAGCACACCTCTTCACAACAACGCAGCTTTAAGTTTGCTGAGGCCAATTTAGAATAAAAATACACTCTGAGAAGCAGGAAGGAGGTTGTGACAATAAGATGAGGGAACCCAAAACACTTCTAAAAAAAACTTGCCAACTCACAAGACAGTACATGCATAAAAAAACCCTACAGTAATTTTAAGTCTAGGAGAGTTATCTGATCAAAACCTTACAAAATCAAGTCATTTCAGAGAAGAAAAAACCAAAAACCGAAACAAAGACCCACCCTCTTCCTGGTAGCTTACAATTTTTCTCTGTACGAAATAACATGCAAGGCACAACATCTGTATGGGACCTTGTGTTAAATTTGCCAAGTAAATGAGCAGCACACTTCTTAACTGTTGATACAACCCCAGTCAGTAGCAACAAAGACTGTGAAGACCCTTTTCCAGAATGTACAGCTTCTGAGACCTATTTTAACTACAATATAGCAATTTGCTTTGCATCCACTATTTTTCTGACTACACTTTCAACAAGTTATCTCCTCTCACACCAGAGCTATGTCACGAAGTCTAATCAATTTAACAAGTTACTGGGAAAGAGACAAGAGGGTATCAAAACCAAAAGTCTCTTCACTGTTATGCAATCAGCAGTCTTTGATGAATAAAAGTCACCTCAAACATTCATCTAAGTGACAAGTGAGAGAGAGGGAAGGGACCTCTATTTTGTATGCAAATAGAAAAGAATAGGGAAAGAACAAGGAAAAGAGTAATTTTATAGCCCAGGAAAAAGAAGGTGACCGAGGAAAGCTATAGAGCTGAAATCACCACATGAGGAAGTCATGAGGTGACAGGAGGGAGGAAGAGGAAGGAAAAGGGCTGGGCCGCACTGAGGTGGTGCAGCACTACAGGCAACAAGAAACAAGTCCTAAGTGAGTCATCAAGAACAGATGGAGTTCAGGTGAAAACTGAGTTGGTAAGATGACAAGGAAGCAGAATACTCATCCAGAGAAAATAAGGTGTAATGATCACTTGGTGTCTGCAAAAAAAACATGTTTAGAAATTTGCACTAATACCACTTTACTCAATATTCTGGTACTGTCTGTATTTTTTTCCAATTTTCCTTTACTTTAGAATAACAATTGCCAAACTTGGTCCTTATAAACTTAATATTACTTCATAATAGGGAAATTATATATGATTTGTGCTACAATTTCCATCATTTTCAGTGAGAACATTTTGGCACTAATGACAATGGATTTGTTCTTTACCACTTCAAATCTTTCCTACTGAACTTTCAAAAGGAAAAGCTGGCACTATCTTAGGAAGTCTAAGAACAAAAAAAATAAATCATGACTGTACTACTTATTAGAAAACGTACTTAACTTCATGAACAATTACATTCATTTTTAGCAAATGTTCCTAGCTCATACATCTTCAGAGTTTCCTCTGCTCTTTGTTTTCAAACAGGAAGAGACTATTTCACAAACAAGAAGTTATTTATTATGAACTGAATTCAGGCACCATCATCTTGCTTATTAACAGAGATGCTGCAAGTTAAAAACTGGACTCTACAATTTTTTATCATTTCTAAAGACACAATATTATGTGTGTATTGAAGCTCATCAACATTTATTATGATTTCCAATACTTACATTAAAAAACCATCTTAAAATGGTTAAGAACAAAGAATGAATCAGAAACCTGTTTCAAGTTAGACCTAAATTTCCAAATTATGAAAGGCAAGACTCTGCAACAGAATTGTCAAAACAGGAGTTGCTACAGGTCTTTTACATACAAAATACCAAATTGCTTTCTGAGTGCCACAAACTTATAATTTTCTTTGTTTAAAGAATCAATGATCACCAATATCTCAGGTTGGATATGAGAAGGAATTTCTGTCCTGAAAGAGTTCTCATGCATTGGAATGGGCTGCCCAGGGAGGTGCTGCATTCACCATCCCTGGAGTTGTACAAGAGATGGTCGGATGTTGCACTTGGGGAAATGGTCTAGTGGTTGACTGGGCTGGGACAAAGGCTGAACTCGATCTTCAACGTCTCTTCCTGCTGAAATGATTCTATGATTCTATTTAAAAAAAAAGTTGTATTAAGACTGTAATATTAAATTCTTCCTTAAATTGGTATCCTCTACCTAGTCAGAAAAATTAAAGATCCTCTATTTTGTACAGGAAGAATAATCTAGAGTAAATCAGAAGGACAAAAAAAACCAAACCAACCCATAGCAAAATATATATTACACAAAGGCTGTGGAACTTGCACTATGATGAAGAGTTGAAGGAGTTAGGTCCTTGTTCTCTGGAGAAGGTTCAAAGGGACCTCATCATAGTTTTCCAGTTCTTAAAGGATGACTACAAAGAGGATGGAGGCTCTTTCTTTGCAAGGTGCCACAAGGAGGACAAGGAGCAACAGATACGAGTTGCACTAGTAAAGGTTTCACCATGGTACAAAAAGTAAATTTGTTTCACCAAGAACAATCAAACGCTAGAGTAGCCTCCCCAGGAATGTGGTAAGAGTCCCCATCAACAGGATGTTTTCAAGATGTAGCTGGGCAGAGTGTTAGGTAGTCACAACAAGGCTCTTTCACAAAACAGGTTGCCTCAGATGATGTTTTGAATTCCCTTCCAGTGTGGACTGTTCTATGTTTTTACATAGTATAAACCTACCTAAAATTTAAGCTACAACTCAGCTAAACAGATTCAGATGGAATATTGTTCAAATTGTCTTAATTCTGCAGAAGTTTAAGTATATATGGCTCAGCACACATAATTCAGTCTTTGCGAAAAGAAGAGGGGAGAAGTTACATTACAAGCTAAGATAAAGGTAACTTCCCTCGTTTCAAGAAAGGATTTAAGTGGCCAAAAGCATCAAACTTTCAGAAACAATGATTATTCATCTCCTCTCCTTGACCTCTTTCAAGATTCCTTCCAATCCTTAAGATTCTGTGACACAGCGAAGCACTGTGTCCCAGGAACTGGACTCCACAGGAAGCTGAGGATGACACTCAAGACAATACAGGGCAGCATTGTTGGCACTCCCTCCTCTCAGTGCCTGGCCCCGGCCTGCTGGAAGGTTTAGATGCAACTGAGGCTCATCAACAGTCCCATTTTTTTTATGTTAAACTCTCCCTAATATGATCTATTAAACTATGTTGGAAAGATGACATTTCCAACAGCTCACTCCAACATAATTTAAAATGGGAAGGAAACCCAACCTAAAACTGAGACTGGGAATAAGATTTCAAAGGGAATGACTCTTGAAACTGTTAACTCCTATCTCCTATGTCAGCTCCTCCTGGCCAGGTCCCCAGATTCTTCCCAGTCCTACCCTTTTAACTTCCCTTCGTTTTTTTTAAGATTATTTCCTTCTCCAATTTTCCTGCTAAGCACTCTGCACAACAAACAACAGAACAGACATTTCTAGCCTCTAAGAATCTGTTAAAGAGCAGTTTCAAATTAACTTATTAACATCAAAATTACCTTGCTTTCACTTATTTGAGCCAGTAACTTAACTACTTTGTTTCCTGCACTTCTCATACAGTATCTCTATATGTTCAGTACATAATTTAATGAAAGATTAAGGAAAGTGATAGCAGAAGTAATATGAAATGTCACATTTTTCATGTAACAAACTCTGCACGTAAGTATCTTAAACCATAGACACCTTAAGCTTTACTGCTGAAATCCTAAGCGTTTCACAAACATAGCAGAGAATTTGCATGCAGATGACAAAACAGGAGTTTCACCAGTTCATTTTGCATTTCTCCAGGCACAACGTGGAATTACGAACTCTGCAAACTAGTGTATGTTTTTCCACCCTCTTATCAGAGGAGAACCAATGGTCACAGGTGATGCTGGCACTATAGACATTTCTATTAGCCCCCAAAATAACTCCTTACAGTTCAGTGAAAAACACAGGCTTCAGTGTTATGGTTCAGAGCAGTATGATGGTTTTCAGATAAATCTGTTTTATGAAGGTGCTCCAATACTGAGATTGAAACCCACACCTTGAACAGGGACTTAAAGTGCCTCCAAAAAGCATCCTCATAATTACAACACTGCTAAATAAAAATCTGTCCAATACTTCAGAAGATTATTTGCCTGCAATTTTATTTCAGAAATGTAACTTCCAATTCAAATAAGTTTCCCAAATAAAAGTCAGAGAATTACATAATTAATAGTGTAATATCACAAAACTCCATTTAACACAGCTAATGGAAAGGAGTACACCTGGAGACAAAAATTAAGTCAGAATTACTGAAAATTTGTTGAAAAGCCATAATTAGAACTCAATTCAGGAGCTGTCACAGATCACTGTGTTGGAATTACAAGGATCATGCTGTGGCCAGGTGGTCTACCATAACCATAAACCAAAACAATATAAAGTAGCACGATTATCTTCCCTAACTTTGAAAAAACACCACTAGGATTTTGTTTCTGGTTCTCATGTACACAGATAAAAAAAGGAAAAAATACATGAAACATCAGAGTTCACAGAAAGGCTACACAAATCATCTGGAATGCAGAAGACTAACATGTAGCAATTAGTAGCTCAACCTATTTGGTTAACCAGAAAGGTTAACTGGTCATAGAAGTGACAGGGCCTTTCAGTCCTGCTAACAAAAGTATGGAGATATTTAACACTCGAGAGAGAGTATCAGACAGATTTGCCCTTGATTAGAGGTGTAAGTTTCCTAACCATACACATGCAGTAGTAAGTAGATAATTTTGCTTTGAAAACCTTCATAAAGCACAAGTTTTAATCCAGGTTCCAGAACACCTTCTACTACCCGCACCAAGATAAGAGTCCCATCTGCTTCTGAAATCTATGAACCTACCCTTCCTTCTCAGGCTTTGGGAAAAATAAGTTCCCATATGCACAATGTTCTCATGTTATTTGCAGCTTCCAAAGCACTTCTAGTATTCTAGCACTTCTCCCCTCTCTCCCTCCTTTTCTTTTTTGAAATAGCACCTACCTCTGCTGGTAGGTTGGTGACAGACAGAATTCAAAGGTACTCAGAGACAGCACCAAAAATCCTCCTTAATCATTCTCCACTGCTCAGGTTAAATTGATCAGGATTGCCGTAAGGGCAAATTTTTCCTCAGATCAGGTAGGATACCCCTTCCTATTTTTAAATTATCTTCTGCAGCCTGAAGTGCCTCAAGTGCCTCCTATCCAAATGACTCAGGCTTACCTTACCTGAGAAAAATCACAAGCTCCCAAATAACTTAGCTTGTCTTGTTGACTTCTTCAATGCATTCAGCAGTTTAGTCCACTGAAATTTAACTGCTTAATGTTTTTTAAAGTTAAGTTTAATAGCCTGTAGAATAACAAGGGTTGCACTAGAGAAGTGGTCTCTATGCCTTACTCACAAGACTATAATTGAAAACACTGGTGACAAGCACTTTTTCCAGACTGCCTTATTGCTTCATTACATTTCACCATTGATGTCACAGAGACTAAGTACCACATAAGAATGAGTCAAGTCACTAAATTTTGTTTTCATCCTCTAATTATGTAGAAAGTATCAGAGGCCAAGGCAATGTAAAATTCAAATATTTTCCCACTATTAATATTTATGGGTGGTGGTAGCAGTACCAGAAGACAAACGTACATGTATTCTTGCCTTCAGGATCATGAGTCCATAAAAAGAAAGAGGTTTAACCCAAATACTGCTTATTTTTAGGTTTCTGTGAACTCACATACACTTCCCAAGCCTCACACCAAACATGCCAATAAGCCAGTGCCCTCAGATTTCTGAGCACAGGTCAAATCAGATCACCAGCTTTCCAAGGGCAGGGCCTCAGCTTTATCCAACAAGTATTTAAAAAGCTGGAGACAAACTGATCAGCATGTCTGATCCAAAAATGAACACTGGCCTTAAACTGAAGTTATAAAAGCTGCTCGACTTTTTATTCCAGTACTGGATTTGTGGAAAAACACAAATGCATAAATCAGTTTCTCAAAGAAAGAGCCAGAACCGATCAAAGTAAAAATGGATGTTTGTCTGTGTAATGACAAATCATGTGAGAAAATTTCTGTAATTTTTACACACACATTTGAAATCAGCTATTCCTAGGAAACTATATACTTAGTTATGAAAGTCCCCTAATTCCTTTGCAGTAGTCCAGAGTCCCCTGGCAGGCAAGCCATGTACTTACATAGAGGTCACACTTACCCCAGAAGGGTCTGCTGCTGCCTCACAGAACAGCAAGTTCAGGGAGATGCACAGCAGTTGCACCAGCGCCTTCAGGCAGAAACAAGAACCAGGTCAAGTATGATCAAGGACAAGGTTTTACCACTGTCCATTGTAAACCTGGAGACACTTCTGACACAGCAGGTCAAGAGAAAGAACACTCAGCACAGGCTCTTCCTCACAGCAGCGGAGAGGATGTAGCACTGCATGAGAGCTGTGGAGTTCATAAGCAGCTTTACCAGACACAGAAGATTTCAGAGCTCATTTGAATGCAGGACACAGCACAAGTTGCAATTTGTCTAAAGGAAAGTCATACACATGCTCTAGGTGCAAAGACAAGAGGAAAAAGAAGCTTTCTTTTCGTTTGACTTAAGGGTTCAGCAAAACATGCAAAATGAACAAGACCCCTTCACTATGCAATGCAAATATGGTAGCATTATTTCACTTTTCCTGTAAGGTTTTATAGGTAATATTTTCTGACAGTAGCATCTATCTAGTGTGACCCTTCTTTTAAACAGAGTTCATATTCTAAAACATTAACATCTACTTTTAATAAAATGTTTGTTAAAGAGTTTTCAAAAAGGTTATAGTAGATAAGTGTCTGGGAAAAAAACAAACAAGCAAGCAAAAAGACTCCATCCATATACTCAATGCAAAAACCTAAAAGTTTATGTTTAAATTTACTTTCTCTTTAAAGTTCACCACTGCTGAAGTCCCTCAGAACCTATGCATAAAGGATCAACTGAAATGCAGCAGTGCATAGGCGCAGTGGCCCCATTTTGGCCAGGATCCAGTTATTTTCACATAGCCTGAATAGCAAGGGATGAGATTTCTGAAATGCGTTGGCAATGAACAGAACAATGTCATTTAACCCTTAGAACTACTCTGCAAACCTAACTTATTCCAGAACAGCTGGATGACATTTTGCATCTCTATAAAAAGTAGATATTTAGAGGGGAGAGAAAAGTAGGTACAAAGTATTCATCCCACAGTTACACATAAATAGTAAAAACATTGCTATGATTTCACTTTATGCAAGCACGAGAGCTATTTTATGGGCCTGTTTGTGGTTTTTCTTCATTTAATTCAGATTAAACACTGAAAACATCTCTCAACCTAGAATAAAGAATCTGTTTACTCTCTGAAACTGAAACCTTCCTGGGATGAACTCTTAAACCAATCAGATACAAAAAAAACCTCCAAAGCCCAGATAATTATAGTTCTATCTATATAACTGCATCATCATTGGTAGATCAAATTTAAACGCACTGTATTCCAAGGGTTCAAGTCAGCCACTGAAATTATGACAGACTGCAAAGGACAACGGCACGCTTGACAGTGCGTATGTGAACCTCAAGGATCGGTCAGAGTGAAGGTGGCATGCCTGTAATCCCTCCAAATTGCCTACACACATGTATGAACAAAGACACTGATGCACTGCTTTTCAACCTTACCTCTAGTATGGAAAAAACTGTACCTAAGGAAAAAGTCTTCATCAAGAGACTGAAACTGGAATGTTAAAGAGGGAAGAAAGAAAGACACTGTAGGGATTTTAACTGCAAAGCATCTAAATGTGAGGACTAGATTTATTGGAGTTAAATAAGTAAGCAGAGAAGCTATTTTTTTATAAAGGAAGTTTACTGGGAAAACTGAAATTCTAAAACTCACACACATGAACTATCAGATTCTGCTTTACAGTTTATTCTGATTATGTAAGCAAAGCTTAGGGATGTATAAGAGTTCTGCAAAAAAAGGACTGCAAAACCAAAATACTCTAGTTGAACTTCTTCCTTCACCAGAAATTATTAAACCTTAATAACAGCTCTTACCTAAGCTCTCACACATCCTGATTTGGAGGCAAGATATTCTTACTGAAGCAAGGGCAAACTAAATGTGCTTAAGCATATCAGTTTTTCTTTCCAGGCTGAAATAAAGCATTAGTATGTTCCTTACATAGTACAAAAAGGAACAGTGTCACTAACATTAGCATAACAAAAATATAGTTTAGTACAGCCTAAGACATCTGATTCACTAACTCCTCATGTTTTTCCGAGCTCCTGTTCTGACATACATGTTCTTGGGGAAAACAAAAACCCCATCTGACTTGCCTATCTATCACCAGTGATAATTAGTTTTCAGATAACTTGACATGCGCTCTCCTTTTAAGCAAAGTAAATAAACTACACCTATGGTTTATATTAGTTTAAACAATTTTAATCTGAATCAGAGATATACTAGAGATGTCTTTTTATGTAATATGCCATTTCTGTTGATGGCTTTTTTAGACAATGATAATAGATCTTAAGTGTGGTCTGGCAACATTTGCTACTACTCAAGGTTATGTAATAAACACCAATAATGAAATTCAACAATTACATTCATTTCTTTATGCTTTTCAGGAAATGTTAGGAAAGTTACAAGCATTAGTATAGTTGCTCCTAAAGACTATGAAATCATAAAAAGAAGCATAAAGAGACTAAGTAACAGTGTGTCACCTCTTGGCAACACAGCCACAAGTTGAACTTACTGTTACTTGATGTATTTATGACTACTATACATATAACTTCAGTGATCCTGCAGCAAATGTCCCACAAAAAAAAAAAAAATCTGCATTATGATGAGATTGTCTGGTTGAGATTCGAGATGAAATTAACCTGAATATTCATAACTAGATGCATGACTTCAGCCATTATGTTCTGGCAGAGAATCCAAGTAACTCAGAAATTTTGATTAGAGTGTGCAGGCATTATACTGGAGCCAGCAAGTCGGATATGTAAGCAGCACAAATGCTGATGGGTGTGTTACCAGTCTGAGCTAGAACAGAGTGAATCTAAGTACATTCATGAGGTAGAGGCTAGTATAAAGACTGAAGGTTTCAAGTAGATCAGGTAGATGAAGGCAGTACAGGTGCTGAATTTTTCATGAATTTCAGATTCTGCCAGTGTTACCTCCCCTAGTTCTTTTATAGCACTTCCAAGTTTTGATTGAGGAGGAAAGGAAGGACAGAAATCTGGATAAGTTATCAGATCAAATTAGGCTCTTAACACAGTAGAATCAGGCAGGATTTTAAAAGTCTGTATGCAGAAGGACACAAACCTCCTTGGAGAATGCAAGTTCTATTAATTTTGACTTAAATCTTCAACATGAAATTGTGTACTGCATTTGTACATAAAATCAGCTTTGAAAGGTAAGCTTCACATATGTGTTGTCATTCTGTTTCCAAATTAGATAACAGCCAGGCTCATTCAGATGTTCAAAATCCTTTACATGGTGGTTAGTCAGGCATTGGGAAGTCCTTCAAGTAAAAAAAACTTTTAGGAAGATAATGTGGTTTCCACCATCCTTTATCCACCCTGCACTGAAAATTTCTGGACAGTGTTTAAAATAGATGTCCTATATAATGGATATCAACACTACCTTCAGAGAAGTTTCAGAAGTGACAATAAAACAAAGTTCATCCCATTCCACAATTCCCAAATCCAAGAGCATTCTCTTTTCTGTCTTTCAGAATGCTCTTGACAACTTTAATCTACAGCTTACAGACATATAAACTACATATAGAAGTCTTACTGGAACTTATTTTCCTGTATTAGACCATTGTTTGTTCTGTGTTAGTTAATAGTATGTTAAGAAACACACCTATTTCAGTAGCAACTCATTTCTGCTTTTATTTTTCCAGGAGTGTGAATGTACTCCCCACCCCAAAATTATACAGTCATGTTTCCTACTTCTGGGTAAACATCAAGGGTCATGCACACCCACATGTTAATAGATGAAATACCATGAGAAAATTATCTTCCTGACCATGTTGTCTCCCTTGTCAGGCAAGTATTACACAACTGAACATGGCTGCATTAAATTAACATTATGCAAACCCAGGACGTATCTTCCAGCTGAGATTCTCATTGTTTCCACCTGAGTGTGGCAAAAAGACGTCACTTACTTTGCTTTGCAGGGTTTCAGAATTACACTGGAGGGGAATGCAGTAGTTTAGTTTCTCCAGTCACTCTAAATCATGTACAATGTGTAATGGCCATTTTAGTAAAATTATTTTCAGGACCACAAACAATTGTCTGCAGCAGCCCAGACCTCAACATTTCAAGAATCATGGTCACTCTCACACTTTCTACTAGGTCTATTGCTTAACTAGGACCATTCTAGTCTCCAGATGGTTACATTAATCAACCAAAGACTCAGCAGAGAAGGGGAATGTACAAAACACTAAAAGCTGTGCATAAACCATGGCATAAAGATTTTATTTGCATTGTAAGACAACAAGGACTAATCCAAGCCTGATATTTCAGCAGTTACTGGAATGGCTGTAGAGCCTCACACATCACAATCCAGTTAGTCACCAGAACTCGTGCTCTGCTTCATTGTTACAAAGTAGGCTCCTTCATAAAGGCTGCCTTCAGTGAAGAGCTCAAGCTGGATGCATTTACATTTCGGGTCTGGTTCCAGCTGTCCAGTGCAAGGCCCAAGGGGGACACATCAGCTCTCCCTCCTTCTCTTCCACACATACAGCTTTGAGAGAACCAGCCCCGAGCATTCGAGTTCTCTCTCTTCAGTCTAAAATATTATGTAAAGACAAAGGTGTGCATCAAAGTATCCAAAGGTCAGAACAGTTTTGCATGGCTATAATATTTTACTAAACCAAACTAAAATCATTATTAGAATCAAAGGAACAAAACTGAAATCATGTCTCTGGCATTCTGCACTTACTGAATTCAAGTCTCGATGTAAAATATGAAAGGGTCCATTTCAACACACAGTCATGCTTCCAGGTTAAATGGAACATTTCAATCCACAGACTAACGTCTTTCAGGCATGGATTATTTTACTAGACAAATATTGTAAGATGAATAGTAAAAACCCTCAATGTTTCTATACATCTGTCTTACCAGTCATCTAAAAGCAACTCCACCGACTGTTCCTATGTGACCTGATCTAGGTTGACCTGCATCTGCAGGGAGGTCCCTTCCAACCCCTACCATTCTATGGTTCCATGACTATCACATTGTCTTTATTATCGATATTTAGGTGGATCTCTATCCAAGTGATTCCTCTTCTGTCCAAAGATAAAATATCCTCTGTCTTTCAACAAAACAACTAGCTAGAAAACTTCTAAAAACACAGTATACCTTCTTACATTTGCCTAGTAGTAATCACAGACCCTCCCCCTCTATGACCACACCTAGCCAGCATTGGATTTATAGTCCATGAAACAGAAATTTAAGTTAAAAAAGTGAACATCAAGTATACACAGCTTTGAGTCCAAGTAAGTTGATTCAAACTCCAAGGAGTCAATGATGCCAAACAATCCACACAGCACTGTGAAAGTACTTCCACTCTTGACTCAAGCTGTAAAACAAACTCTTTCCAGAAATCCTCCTGCCACTATTTTATTGCTGAATATGTATCTATGGTTCTCTCAAGTTCATTGAAAGGCTACTGGCATCAGCAATTGCAAAACAGTGACATGTGTGCAGTATTCAAGGCCAGAATTCTAAGCCCAGCTTTTGCAGCTATTTCCCAAGCAGCATGCAATGGGAGACATGCCAGCAATTGCTGCCCATGCGAGGTTCAACTGATCTCAATAAAACCTTCGAAGTTAGTAAGCAGCTCTCCAAGGAGATGGGCAAACAGCTGTGTGAAATGAAAACAATAACCACTTACAGTAGAGCTGTATTGTGGCATTTGTTTTTACAACTATTATTTTATAGGTGGAAACACCTACTCTAAGCCTTGTTTCCAAAATGTGTAAGTATATCATGCTTTCTCTGGAGCATTGTATTATTTTCAAATTCTTCCTTGACAGCTACTCCCACATTGTGCCTGCCATGCTGCAGAGCCTACACAACTGTTTGTTGCAAATTAGGCCACATGCAACTCCCACTTTGTTGGAGTTGTTCAGTACCAACACACCCAATCGAGCTTATGAAATCCAAGAAATCCTTCAAAAGTGTATTCTATAGGGCCACATGATAAATGACATTGCCTATCCCATTAACATTAAAATGTTGCTTTCATTGCATATCCAGCCACCAATTTATTCTATCATGTCTTTCCAGAAGCCTCAGCAAAAGATACATGCAGTGTATATCAGCCACTCAACTTCAACTACCTTGGAGTCAGAAATTAATAGCTTCAGATTTTTACTCTTTAAGGTGAAAAGTCTGGCAATTGTAATGTTCAAATATTAAGCTTGATCCTTTATTTTGTCAACTACATAGATTTTATAAGGAAGAGATTCTGTAACACTCTTTTGTATACAGCTTCTGTAGCTGCCTGAGTAAAAACCTCTTGGGATTTCATAAGCGAACATCAAAACATTATCTAAAAGAACAAAAATTGCCAAATTAAAACCAGTGCTTTAACTTTCCACATAACTTGACTAACTGTGGGCAGTGTGCAGTTTTAAGCACAGTGTAACACACATACACTCTCATTTGCAGTGATTGATTTATGCTTTATACCATGAAAAACAAAAGTTATATACATTTTAACCTTCCTTGTATAACTGATACAAAATGTGTAATCTTACTTGGCACTGTGCTAAACTCTTGACTGTAACAATACCTCATAGCAGTAAGTCCCATGGGCAAAAACATACAACATTTTTTTAAAAATCAGCACATAATGAAACCAATTTTAACTTTCTCGCCTGTCTCATATTTGTCCACTCTTTTCTTTCCTGTTACTACCGTATCTTGTTACAGAATTTCAGAGATATACCAGCTAACAGGAAATATTTTAAATTTTTCTTCCCCTCTTTAATCTCATGAACCTCTACAAACATCACTAAAGATGAGATAATTTTATGAAGTTCAATGACACACAACAGCAATCTCTCACTAACTTAAATTATTCATGAGTCTGTTATCAGCCTTATCCCTGATCTTTCTCTAAGACATCCTCAAGTTCCCTGAAGTCTCAAGCAATCTATACAAGACTATTACTTCAAATGTAATTTGTTTCAGTTTTCTATTTCTTCCATAACATAGGAAGAAATTAAATGTAACAAAATTCGGAAAGCCCATTATCTAGTCACTATATTGTATCTCCTTGTTGCAACTTTGCTCTGTGCATATGCTACTCTCTCCACTAGCTATTCCTTCATCTTTTTCACAGGGAAACTACTTAATTCAACAAGACTTGGAAAGGACATATATTCCTTGAATTTATTCCCCAAAGATCAAACTGCATGTCAACATGCATCTTCATTTTATAACACAGATTAGATTTAATATGTTTATGAAGCACAGACATGACTCTCACATGAAATAAGGAAACAAAAGGCCATATCTAAATATGCTGCTGAAAACAGAAATTATTCCAACATTGACCGCATCCCTTTCAGAACTAGCTATATTAGAGGCCACAATTGCAAGGGATACTATTCTAGACCACATAATAAAAGACTGTTTCAATTTACAACAACTGAGCAACACTGAGCCTCAGTTTTGACAGATAAAAGCCATGAAGCTTTTTCTTCTCTCTGGTGTTTCATGGTATATTTCCAGTTAACACACAGATTACCTAGTTCACCAGAAGGGGGAAACTGATAAGCTTCCTACATCACATGCATTAAGTTAATTTAAAAAAAAAACACCTTGCTTGCCATTTCAGAAACTGCTTATTTCTTTCATTATCCTCTACTATTTCAAAGAATAATATTATTTACTTTAATCTCACACCTTTTCAGTTACCATGACAAATTCTATAAAGTATATTTTTCAACTAGACCATAAGATCAAAAAGATCACCAACTTTTACAGATTTCTTACTGCACATAAATCAATACATTCTTTTAAATTACTAGTATTCCTAAATATCATCTCTTCATTTTAAGAGCTTTAAGATGACATCTGCTAAGTCATTCACTATTTGGAGACTGTCATAAAATTGCTTCAGATTTTGGATATCTCTCTTTTATCACATGAGACTCTTCTCTAGTTCATACCTGTTTAACAGCAAGTGACAAGACAGATGTCTAAAAGCAGATTAGATACAATTTATTCAATACTCACGTAATAGTGAGCACTTCCTCAGGCTCTGAAGTATTGACTATTATTTGTCAGCTTTCAAAATTGTAACTCTCAAGTAGTTTTCCCCCAAAACTGCATTTTCGGATATATTGTTAGCTAAAGCTAACATTAACACTCAAATACATGCAAAGTGTCATTAAAGTAATTGATGTCATGCCTATGTAATTATTTACCACTCACATTAATCCTTATGTGTGAATAAAGCAATTTAAAGGAATAAAATCTAGTTCTCAGTCTTCTATATTAACAGCTTTTTAATGGTTTTAGAACAAAACTTGTGAATAAATCTGATTTAAGCACACACATAGGACTAGACACTGGTATGGCTATTATTTATACTTAAAATCAACAGGAAATTCAACTAACAGCTGAAGGGAAGTCAATAACACACATTACGCACAGTCAGGAAGGAACCTTTCAAACATCATTAAATTTCTATCCCATTCGAAGCAAACTACTTTCCATGCCTGAACTTCCTTCAAAAACTGAAGCTTTCTAGATGAACATTTAGAAATAATAAGGTGGAATTCGAGAATAGAAAAATATAAAGTAGATACTGTATTTCTGCTTCTGTTCATACAAAAACACATCCGGTAACATACTGATGGAGACAAGACAATTAAACCTCAGAAATGAGCATTTACAAGTTCCCTCCTGGGTCTGAAATACCTCAGCAGGAATTAAAGCATGATTTAACATGTCCTAACAATTGAATAAATCAGAAAAATATTGTAACCTCAGGCAACATTAATTCCTTAATTTGCCAGTTAGCATCTTTCTGTCAGGGAGAAGGCAGTAGAACCCTTTTCTTTGTCAAGTCTCCTTTAAAACCACCAATCTTCCATTATGCAGAGATAGGGGAGTCTCATTACTACAAGCACAATGCTTCCTCAAAAAATCACTTTCCAAGCTGCTTAGATGGCCAGAGTCTTTTGCACAACTGTTCCTGTATATTGCTCTAACATCGCAACACAGCATACAGCAGTTTCACCACATCAACCCTTTGGCTTGCACCATTCTTTTTTTAAAACAACTCAATGGAGAATTCTCACAGAAACATGAAGACGATGTAGCTGTGTACATGCTGTGGGCAGCTTCCTTCAATCACACAGAACAGCAGGAGAAGAAAACAATACAGGGCTCATGATTAAAATTGTTGAATTATTCTGTGTTGATTTGGAGGGGTTTTTTAATGTAAAATATTATATATATCCACTACATAAGATACTACGTAGCATAGTACACAAAAGAATATTTAAAGCACCCTACTTGTCTTAACATTTACCATCCTTTGCTATGATCATTTATATCTCAGAATGCAACTGGTCTGTTTGTCCAAGAAAGTCATCACTCACCTATGTACCTACTGGTCTCTGGATAGTATCTGGTCAAGTTACTGCATCACATTTGACTAAAAAGACAGGAATTATGGAAACAAACGGATGTTCTGGGTCAAGCAGTTCAAATCCTGTGGAAAACTCCATGCTATATCCCCTCCCCCACCCCCTTATATAAGCTAACCAGCTCCATCTTAAAGACAGTCTTATTCCAGTGCTCCTAAGGGAAGGCTGTTGCAAACTACTATGCCTTCGTTGCTTAGGAACCATCTTTTCTAATTTCCAGACTAGGTATATTCTTGGATAGTTTATACCCATTTGTTCTCATATCTCAAGCTTAAAAAGCTCTTTATACCCACCTGTGTTGTTTCACTCATTTTTATGAGGAACATCCCTTTCACACTTTGTTTTCTCAGATCAAACAAGACACTCTGAGTCTTATGGAGCAAATTCTCCATCCCCTGCATCATCCTAGGAATCAGTCCCTGTACCTTTTTCAGTACAAGTGTCCTTTTCACTTGATGACAGGTTACAGGAATAAGACGCAGCATTCCAGACAATCCTTCAGCAGTACCAGAAAGAGTCAATACTACTTTACTTCTTTAAAGCAAAATATTAGCTGGGTAACAACAGTATATCTGTTTTCCTAATACTTTTCACAGTTGCTAACATTGATAGGTTAGTCATCCTGAAGTGCTATAAGATCATCGTTACTGTTTTAATGCTATTAAATATGCCTCCTTTTTCTACTAGTCATGTTGTAAGGTCTCAGTTTTGTTGTATGCAAAACCTCCTTTCCTATTGATGATACTTAACATTATGAGAAAACACAAGATGAGCATAAGATATAAGAAGGCATCAATGTTTTTAATGAAAATATTAGATCTTGAAACTGACCCTTGACAAATTCCACCACTAGCATACTTCCAATACATCACCTTCCGGTCATTCAGTTCTACCGCTACCCACCACAGCCATTTAAAATCAGTTTTCACAGAAACATCACCATCATTTTTACATGAAATCTTATTACAGACAGATGACTCCTGAGTTAAAAGGGGTCAGCTCTAACCATGAATCCTCTGCAAGAAGTCAGCTATCTCCTAAGAGCAGTCCTTACAGTTTTCTAATAAAGTCTTGATCTGTTAAAGCTGTATCACTTCACACCTCATTTTCATCTTACTTCCATATAGAATAGCTTCTCTAAATTTAAACAAATCTCTGAATATTAAGGTCACACTAATGATGCAATAATTTTCCTGAACCATCTTCTCCACTAAACATAGCGACAACATTTGCTGCTCACTAGTCATCCAATACCCCTCTGCCTTGACATTTAGTAACAATTCTTGCAACTGAGCCTGTAATTACACAGACCACTTCAAAACTCCAGAGTAAATATTAGAGCCCCACTGATCTGCATCCTGCAAATTTTACTTCATCTTTATGGAAGTCATTTTTATAACCTCACTTCAGTTAAGACGTATTTGCCGTATGCATGTGTTAAAAATTGTCCCCTGAGAATTAAAGCAAACTTTTCACACAGTCCTTTCACCTGTATCTAAGTTATTTTTAGTCTTATTTTACCATCCACATGATTCTTGGTAAGACAGATGATAAGCCTTTTCAGGTTTTCTGCTTACTCCTGGTGCTCCTCTTCAATTTGCTATTAAGCTTGCTAGATCTTGTATCAACACATTTTGAGCATGAAAAAATAAATTTAAAAAAATGAAGGTTTGGTAAGAGCACCAATATTTTATACAGTTGCCAGAATTATCTGCAGTTATTCCTGTATCAGCAGTTCAGCCATGCCAGAAGTAGCTAAAAGCACCTCATCAACTTAACCTTAAACTTTGCTGTAAAACTGGGATTGCAAGAACATTTGGATGCTAAACTAAATTAAGGTTTTTGCAATTTGAATAGTCCCTTCTATAAGTACAGTTTTCAACAGCCTTTCACTACACTCAGAGAGAGGTTTGGGTCTTTTTTTTGCTTTAGTTGGGCCTTTGTTTGCTTGGTTTTGCCCCTAAGTGATGCATGCCTAAAAAATGTTAATGCCACAAAGTCTCCCCAGATCTAGAAAAAGAAAAGGCAAGTTAAGGCTGCTTAATTTCAGCTTTATCTCAGATGCTACATCAAAATGAAAACAAATTAAAAAACCCTAAACAAAATCTGTACTACAGTATTTTAGTTTAAGAACAGACTGCAAAGCTATCACAAAACTTACTTCAAGGGGAAAAAAAAGTCTGCAGAAACAAGGTTCAAATTTAGGATTACTATAGCAACAGAGAGGAGGGAGGGTGAAATTACTAGACTACTCTCTCAAATCACCAAATGTTTGGAGGGACAAATTTAGATTTGTGATTCAGTCAAGTGAACTGAATTTATCCTATTAATTAATGAATAACAAAAATTAAGGATTAAATTAAACAAAAAATGGTAGTACAATAAGTAGCAAATACAAGATCTCTGGCTGATCTTTCTATACTGACATTAAATATTTGGTATCATAACAGGTCTTCAAACCAGTAATTGATAACAATGGATATTATTTAGCTAAATATCTAGTCCTGATTAAAGGTCTGCTAGGAAAAAGAGGCATTCAAAATCTGTCTCAATCTTAATTAAGTAACTCCAGTAACCACATCACTGAAAATGTGCAATAATGTGCCCCTATTTGACTTGAAAATGTAACAAATTTCTGAAAATATAGTTCAGTTACTATAGAACTAACATATTTCAGTAACATATGTGAAGATAGAGATGACTTAATGCTCTGAAACCCAGTGAATGCAGAAATAAGCTTAAGATTTTTAAAAAGGTGACACTGTGAAAAATAAACCCAGGGTATCTTAACTAATTATTCAAATCTCCCTTCACTATGCATTCTTTCATATTCTTTGTATTTTGGTGTTGTTCTAATCAATTCTTCAAAATTGTAAGCATAATGGACACTATTCCAGTATCAAAAAATACTATACTTATGTTAATGACTGAAAAGAGAGCAAGAAAAACAGTAATCTCAGTCTTTTGAGGAGACCGGCTATTTCAATACTTTAGCCTACTCACAATGAAACCCAACCCATTAAACATGCAGCTGAACTGGCAAATGCAGCTACAAATGTTTAGTTTTGACATTGTGAGCTTTGCTTGAGGCATAGAGGGGTGTCTCTCCATGCTAGTGTTAAGTAGTGACCATAAAGACTCTAAGCCTCAGGCAACTTTTCCATGAGCCAGAACATTCAATTAATAAGGCTGCCCTCATAATTTGCAAGACTGCCTAAGTCCAGCTTTTCTGGCTGACATTCAGATTTTAGCCATGCTTCCCAGCCTTCTGTTCACCACTTCTGGCTTCCACTGAGCAACTGCCAAAATGTTCTTTATTTTCTGGTGGCTGAGCAGGCCAGAGACAGTTTGAGAGACTACCTTCTTCCAATTTGTGCTGCAAACTGTTTACTGTGTTCTCTGCTCTTGGCTCCTCCCCAAGCTGCTGCAGTGAAGGAAAACTGGAGGATACTGGAAGGACTATCATTCCACAACCGTGAAGCAAGGGTATGGCCATCTTGACTAGGGTTTGCTTGTCCTTAAACCAACATCTCCATTAACAGCCTGGAATTTAGTCAAAACAACTCAAAAATAAAGACTACAGCAAATGCAAGGATGTTCCACCTGTCAAAATCCTTACCCTGCACTGCAATCACAAACACCCTCTCCTTTCAGGAGAGAGCCAAGAAGCTTAGTCTAAGATGATCCATGTAACTCACCAGCATCAAGACTAGCATGGGTCCTATGGCAGGTTGAAACTAAAGTGATAAAAACACAAATGCAGACATGCAGTTGCAAGTAGTAGTCATCAAAGAACACCAGGATGGCTCTCTCCGAGTCCAAGGCACAGAAATTCACTACGTTTTTTTGGCATGTAGAAGACACAATAGCTGTCCCTTAGATTAAGCATATACATTTTACTTCCCTCTCCATCCAAACCACATACGATCTGCTTGCTTTGGCAACATTCTCTTTTTTTACTTAAATTCTTATCTATACAAACAGAATAAAAAGATCCATTTCATGCATGCAGTTCAGATCTAAGCAAACATCTAAGATCTTTACTAATTTATTTCTCCCACCCACTAATAGACTCCAAAATCATTATACTATACATTACTATACTGCAAATGTTCTACATAACCAAGTAAGTTTTTACTGTTTAATGACCACACTTCATGAAAAATAATTCACAAAAAGGAATACCACTTCCCTGACACCTTCCATCCTTAGTTCACTCATAAAACATACACAATTTTCCTGAAATGCTTCAACAAAATCACCAAAATATCTTTGAAAACTCACCATCTAAAAAAAATTACTTTAAATCTGAGAGGGAAGGAAAAAAAATAACCACCTCATATATTGCTATATATACCAGTAGGTTTAAAAGTTATATCCACAGTAAGAAAAATTACATTGAAATCAAAACAGAAGCTTGTGCTTTACACATATATGTGTATTTTCATATGGAAACTTGAAGTGACATTTAAAAATAAAGCAATACTTAAGTTTTGGGGAATGTTACCTGAAGACCGTGAACAACTCAAAGAACACAGAGAAAGATGACAGAAGCAACAAAATACCAATTTCCTTTCAACTGAAGTCTCCTATGCTTCTCTGCTTATCTTTTTTTCTCTCAAGTCCTTGTGTTCTCCCTCACATCCTGCATGAGTCCATCCTGATCCTGCCTGTCACATGAGCATTGATCCACCGAGGCTGGCCATCCAAGTGGGAAAACATACTGCACCTGGTTCAGAGCTACACAATCACTGGCCAGGCAGTATATGCATAACTGCTACAGAGCCACATGGTCCTGCTGCTCAGAACGAACCAGAAACCATGCCCATTTCTTAGCATGGGGGCACAAGTGTGGCCATCAGACTCACAGAATGATACAACGGTAGGAGCTGGAAGGGACCTTTAGCGATCACCTAGTCCCAATCCTCTAAGAATCCACCTAGAAGGTCCACCTAGATCAGGTCACATAAGAATGCGTCCAGGTGGGTCTTGAAGGCCTCCAGAGAAGGAGACTTCACACCCTCCCCGGGCAGACTGTGCCAGGGCTCCCTCACCCTCAAAGTAAAACAGATTTTCCTTATGTTTAAATGGAACTTTTTGTGTTCCAGCTTCATCCCATTATCCCTTGTCCTGTTACTAGATACAATAGAAAAAAGGGATGTCCCAACCTCCTGACATCCACCATTTATATATCTGTAAATATTAACAAGATCCTCCCATCAGTCTCCTCCAGACTAAACAGTCCCAGTTCCCACAGCCTTTCCTCATAAGGAAGATGCTCCAGCCCCCTGATCATCTTGGTGGCCCTGCACTGGACTCTCTCCAGAAGTTCTCTATCCCTCTTGAGCTGGGGAGCCCAGAACTGGACACAGGGCTCCAGATGAGGCCTCACCAGGGCAGAGTAGAGGGGGAGAAGAACCTCCCTTGACCTGCTAGCCACACTATTCTTGATGCATCCCAGTATGCCATTGGCCTTCTTGGCCACAAGAGCACATTGCTGGCTCATGTTCAGTTTATTGTCAACCAGGTCTGTCTCTGCAGAGCTGCTCTCCAGCAGTTCAACCCCCAGTCTGTACTGGTGCATGGGGTTGCTCCTCCTCAGGTGCAGGACTCTGCACTTGTCCTTGTTGAACCTCATGAGGAAAACTCTTTATGCTTTAAGTCACCATTTTCCTTTTATTCCATTTCAATTTAGCTGACAGTAGGTAATGGGTTCAGAAGTTTAAGAAAGAAATAAAATAAGTCCCTTTAACTTTGGAATACTTTAAGCTATGCTGATTCACGGTTACTGTGCAAGGTTTTGTTAGAGAAGACTTTTTTGAGAACAAAAATAAGTATAGTGCATCTCAGTTGAACGGTAGATGTTTCACATGCATACATACTTTATAGGTTTTCAGCAATATTTTGTAGTGACAATACTTGCAAAAATTGTTTCATCTGTTAAAAGAAGACTAAACCCAAAGAACACCTTATCCTTCACGTCCACAGTCACAATCCAGGAAGAGTAACTTCATGCTCAGTGGTATGTAATAAAAAAAAATCCAAACAAACAATTCAAAACACCAAAAACAACCAACCAACAACTACAAAACCCCAAACAACACAAAAAAACCACAGAAGACAGTCTTGACAGGTCAAGGTCTTCCCAGATACTTGCTGGTTTAATCCAGTATGAGCTATAATAAAGCTGAAATAGTGTACCAATCTTCTCAAAGTTCAACACAGACATTCTAACACAACACAGACATTAAAAGCAGGACAAGAAGAACTTGCAATGTGTACAAAACAAAAATAAATCCTAAATAAACTAAGTTAAGCTTCTATGGCTCCAAGTGGAATTACAGTTTTTAGCCCAAAGTTGCTTTAATATGTTTACTGACTCCAATAAAAAACCTACAAGATCTTAGGTACAGTAATTTCATTTCCCCCTAATCTCCAGTGCATAAGTGAACCACAACATTTATCTGATACTTTCACATCAAATGAGTAAAGATACCATAAAGTGTTACTAATTAACTGCATTTACTGAGTACTGTTTCCATGACTCCTTTTCAGCAATTCAATTAAGTATATAGAAGAAGAAAATCTCAGAAATCTGACACATCTTACTCCTATCTTTTCAAATTTCATAAGTTAACATCTGAAAACTATACATATGATGTAAAAATCATGAAGTTTCAAGGACAAAATCTAATACATTGGTCAATTAAAAATGAAAAGGGATATTTGATTAAAGTGCACAAAAACTCCACATCTCAGTTTTAAAGATTAGCTCTTCGTACCTCAGTTTTAAAGTTGAATTGCAATGCACTTTCACATAAATTTGATTTCTAATTAACATGCAGGCAAGACCATCCAAATAGGTGTTAGTGAAACCTCTTTTGCTGTCCTGCTTGCTAATACAACTGTTGATCTGTTGATCAACAAATAACAACTGCATCCAAGAGAACAAGCAGAGATCATGTCTCAAAATGTAATCTAATAAGCAAGGTCAAAAGGAGGAAGTTCAGAAGGTGCTGAATAAGTTGTTCCTCCTGTTTGGCTGTGCCATCAAGGACATTTTCAGTTTCTCCTTAACAATTGGGTCCTTAACAAGACTCAATCCGGCAAAGGCAGCAAGTGTATATGCCAACCTGACTACCCATGGCTTTTCAAATCCATCTCTGGACTGAAATTTCATTTGCCCTGAAATGAAGAACAGCTGGTCCTTAAAATTCCCCAAAGTAGCTACAATACTTAAACTTTTTTCAAGGCCAGGACTATTGGTTAGAATGTTAAAACTGAGCCGTCATGACAAGTGAGGTCATCTCAACTTATACCCAACTTGAAAAATAGTACTTCTAAAAAGGCCACAGTAAACAACATCCTCTGATTGGTGAGAAAGAAACCAATTATTTGCTTCAATTTGACTAAAGATTATCAAGCTTATTCTCAATAAACAATGGATATTTACTGGGATGTCATCATAAAGTTATGTAGCACATTCCATTAAATTACTAGGGAGCCCTGTTACTGTACAGGCAACACTTTAAAGTGATAAAAAAAGTAAGCATAGAAAGAGTAATTTTAAGGTAAAAATTGACATAGATCAAATTATCTGTATAACCAATATCTTTTAAGCATTAATATTTCTAATGAAAAGCAGATTTCCTCAGGAAATACACTGCTTTAAAAAAGTCACACTTTCCATCTTTCATTAGAGAGAGGTTTGTACAGCTACTGTTCTCAGTCCTACACCAAAAACTACTTTTGAAGATAAATGCTGAGGAAGTGGCAAGACTAGTTAACGTTTCCTGTTCCCCCAAGAAGGCTGATTAAATTATATGAATGAAAACTGCAAACCTCTGGTAATCTAGGAACATCTACTTTGAAAAGAATACTTGCTTTTAAATGCATTAACACAGAATATGTATAATTTAACCTAAGAGGTTTAGACAGGTTACACAGCAGATGCCAAATGACTTGTGCAACAGACTCGCAGTTTAAATTTTCATTCCTGTCTGCTCACAATCATTTTTGTAAATATAAAGCATCTATCACTCTACTAGTGTCCATGTTCTTGTTACGGCACGAGTTATTAACAGAGTGCTATTTCAGAGATTCCTTTCTGCTATGCAGCATCAGTCCAAGAGTAAATTCTAATTTAAAAACCATAAAAATTAAAAATTTAGTGTTATTTCTTACTTCACCTTCTCAGGCTTCAGCTATCCTCACTACACAACAGAAGTGACAGTTCTCTGATATGCTCTCCTTCATAAAAGCAGCAGGCAAGTTTTGTTACTCGAATTTCTCCCTTGAAGCAGGACTGGCTCATTTGCATAGCAACAGTTTGGGATTTACAAATTACTCACCATTCACCACTGCTACAGTTCCTAAACAATTAGGAAAACTATTTCTACAACTCTGAAGAGCAGTGGGCACAAGATTTCCTGTCTAGTCTCCTCAGAGTTAGAAAGCACTTATCAAGTAGAAGTTGTAGGCTTACTACAAATCAACATGGCAAACAGCCATGTCCTAGTCTGAAACATCCAGTTGTAATATGCTAAGCTATTTATTAACAACACTGTCGACTTCAAAAATCAGCTCTTTACTCCTATAGCAAGTCAGGAAATGTGGGTGAGGAGATTTGTTAAAAGTGCTTTGTGCTTGGAAGAAGCCATTCAAAAGCTGGGACTTGGATGGGGGGAAGTAGATTTATCCTTATTCCTGTGAAAGTCTCTCAATGCTCAAATGGGTTTAGTCACATCATCTCATCAAGTGATCCAACTCCATACGTGCAAAATAACATTAAATGTCACTGCTGAATCTCAAAGAGAAGAGTTGAGGCATGTTATGTTGGAGATATGTAAAAAGAAGTGTCACAGAAAAAAAACTGATTCAATAAACGAGCCTCTTCACTCTACAGCATTAGAGAGTCATACTCTAATGAACTTGCTGGCACAACATGCCAGAAAAATTGATCATTTCAGATGAAACCCAAATGTTCAAGTGCCTCACACCATTTTACAATAGTCAGATAGAAAAAAAGAGAAAGAATTCAGGCAACACAACAGTTTTCAGCTAAAAAGTATGACTCCCAGCGTGGAACCTCACTTACAAAACACAACTCCAGTAAAACTACAACATACCAATGCATGCAGACATAGTAATACATTTCTTATCTTGTTACAGTGAAGATATAAAAACCTGCAAATGTCTGTCTCTCGAAACTAAGGAAAACACTAAATTTAAGTTCTGTAATTGAAGCATATTACATAGAACATTATGTTCCCTTAAGACTATTTTTACATGATCACATCAAGTCTGCTTACTGGATATAAAAAAATACCAAAGCCACCTGCTCTAGAAGCCCAGTCCATAGATACATTTTTTTCTCACTTATTATACAATAGCTCTAAAAAGAATATTTCTTTATTGAGGAACAGAATCATTATATCAATCAATAAAGAAAAGTGGAAGCCTGTTTTAGAAATGGTTTCCATTTCTTCATTTTTAAAATAAATGCTTTTGATCTATTAAAAAATAACAACTTTGCAGCAGTTAAGAACTGACAAGTATTGTGTTAGCACATTCAGTCACTTTACAAGAATCCAGAGCTGTAAATAGCCTGTGTACACAAAGATACTTGTAGCTTTTGGCAAAATATACAGAAATTATCTAGCAGTAGTTGAAGTTTGAGAATTCCTAAGCCAAAGGTAGACATGTTTCATAAAGGTCCATATAAAGATATAAGTCATCATAAAATAGTTGCTGTAGATCACAACATCATATACCGACAGAATACTTTTGATATATGCTGTTTTGATCTACAGCAACTTTCCAAAAGGCAAAGAATAAAACAAAACCAGAAGTGAGCTTACAGCTTTGAGCTACAGTAGTATCTCATGAAACATTTAAACCTAGTGTTATTCCTAGCCCAAATCTCAGCACAGCCATGGACACTTTTCCAGCTTGACTGGATTTACCCCCTCCCTAATTTCTAGTTTTAACTAGCACCCACATAGATTAAGAATCAGCCTTAAAAGCAGCATAGACGCTGTGCAGTATTTCTGTGCAGAATGATGTTTTGTATCAAGAGTAGACACTGGAAATGCTAAAACATAGGTACCCGTTCCAGCAGAGGAGACAAAATAACTGCCCGTCCGCTGCTGGTACCTCGCCAATCAATAACACCGCACAAACGCATCACATCTCCTTCATTCCTACGCCCTCTGCGGACGACTATTTGGATACTCTAATGCCCGCATTTCGCCAAGCAGAATCAGCAGGTCACCTCGCAGTCTACAAGAGACAGAAGAAAGGGCAGGTGAAGCAGCTGAAGGGCGGTGGGCGGAAGACCCAGACGACGCATCGCTTGGGTGCAATGGGGTTTTAAACGCTGAGCGGCCGCTTCCTGTGGCGGCAACAGCAGCATCCCAACCTCGCTGACGACGGCGGGTAGAGGACGGGCCTCAGAGAAACCTGTCCCTCCAACCCCGAACTACCCCATCCCAACCAGCAGCTGCAGACAACCTCATTTTCCTCCCCATCACCCCAGAGACCAGGAAACCCTTCTTCCCCACCCCAGCCTCTCACCGCAGGCACCCCGCGAGCAGTGGGCAGCTGTTTTTCCACACGCACACACCCCCCACGCACACACCCGCCCGCTACTTGTTTTCAAGGCAGAGACAACAACAACCCCCCTCTCCTCATCTCCTCTCCCCTTCCCTTCCCACCCTGCTGTCCCGGGCTAAACAAGCTCGTTCCAGCGTCTGCGCCCCAGCCTCGCCTCGCCACTCCTGCCCTCCCCGCAGCGTCTGCACCCCTCCGCAGCGCCCGCCTCCCCCGCCAGCGTCTGCGCCCCCGCCGCCGCCCCCCCGCGTCGATGGCCGTTAACGGCTGCGCCCCTCAGGCGCGCGCGTCCCCCGCATTCCTCTGGTGGCCTCCCGGACCGTTACCGGCGGCGACGCCTCCCGCTCCCGCCGCCCCCGCAGTGCTCACCCGAGGACAGAAGAGAAAAGGCGTCAGAAGGGAGCGGGAAAGAGGGAGCTGCTGCAGCCGCTCGTTGTGCCGAGGCTGTGGCCACCGCCGCTGGCCCCAGCTCCGCTCCGCCCCCCGCCGCGCCGCTCCCTCCTCCCCCGCAGCCACCGAGCGGCCTCAGCCCCCCGCCTGACAGGGTGCGGCTTCTCCAGGCCGCAGGCCAATAACGGCGCCGCCCATTGGAGAGCACACACTCAGCCACTAAGCGGCTCTCCTATTGGTAGGAGAAGGTGGGCGGGAAGCGTGTGAGGGGGCCGGCGGGTAACACTGTGGGCGGCTGCGGGAGAGGGTTCCTTCAGCCGGGGTTAGGCTTCAGGGGCTGAGAGGGGTGCTGGGTGATTCCCCAACGGCTGGGCAGAGGCCGGGAGGAGCCCTCCGACACAGGGAAGGCATTTCTTGTGGACCTGGATCCCTCCGGAGAGAAGCAGGGTGTCATGTGGGGAGCTTATCTTACAGCAGGCCGAGAGATAGGGACAGGAATCGAGTAATTGCCAAGGAAGCGTTGCGATAAAAGGTTCTTTAGTAAGCAACGCTGGCGAGATCTGATCGCTGAAAGCTCAAAGTAAGTGGAGGTCGATCCAAAAGTGTAGATACACGGCAAGAGTAGTCAAGCTTGAACTGCGTTAGTGAGAGTTAAAGACATCTGTCAGACTTGAAGGTCTTTAAAAATATCCTCCGGATGTTAAATTCCAGTCTAATGAGAAGGTGTGTACTTTGTTCAGGAAGTATGCAGGTATAGCTTGTATACAGGAGGCCTGATTAGATCTGTATCAATCATCCCTTTAGACCGAAATCTTTTTAAGAACTGTATGGCTAGTATACCCCACAGTTTGTCAGTCACTGCAAATAAAGCACCAACTGCAAAGTTTAACTTGTTCTGTTAGCTGTATTTATGTTCTTAACATTTTTACTATCGTTCTATATCATTTTAAGACTGTAGCTTTACATTTCTTTTGGAAACTGTTGTATAGAATGGTGTCTGCCTCAGGTCAAATGAAGAGTTGGTCTGGTAGCACACTTTCAGAAACATTAAACCGCTCTGTTATTTGTATACCTCCCCAAGTTACCCGTATGATCAGGAGTAGACGCCTAGCAGAACTTGATGGGTGTCTTCAGGAGGCAAACATCTGTCCCTTGGAATATAGGAGGAATCTAACCTGCTCTAACCACCACCACCAAGGAAACACTGCACTTAGCTAGTTCACACTTTGTGGCAATATTAGTTTGTTCACTGTTCAGAATGGGAAAACACGCCATAGAGAGATCTTTAAGCTTAAATGTGAATTCAGCCACCAAAAATGGCACTTTAGTTGTCAAGTGGTGATAGAGAATGGTTACGACCCATCTGATAAGAAGAACATGGCTAGACATAGATCTGTCTAATAAAAAGCATCCCACACATGTTAGTGTAATTACTTTTGGTAATTGTTATTAGCATTTTAAGTCTGAACTTTTTTTTTGTAAGAACTATTTATGGAAGCCTGAAACATTAAGGCACTTGACCTGTCTAATACTGAACCCTTTTAAATCCAGTGCTGTGTTTACATGTGAGTCAGTAGACTGTTGTCCTGGCTGAAAAGCAGCTCAAGGAGAGTTGCAAGTGTGCTGCATTTGCAGGGCCCAGGCTCCTGTCTCATGTGCTGTCTAACCCTTGGTGTGTAGATGATTATGTCAAAACTCTCCCTCACCCTGGCACCTCATGTGACCTCCTTTTGTGGCATGGCAGCCACAACAAGGGGTACGCTGTGAACCACACTGTGTTTTTCAGCCTGCAGTATTTGATTCCTGCAACATCTGTGCCTTGCTGGTGAGAGGCTTGTGAAAGTGACCAACACAAGGCTGTTGCCGGTTGGTTTACACTTGCCACGTGCACATCTGCCTGTGTCCTCATTGATTGGCAGTTCAGTCACAAAAATTGAGCCTCACCACTGCTGCATGTCTTGCTGATTCACCCCTGCTAACTGCAACCTGCTTCCTGCTCACATTCCCTAAACAAGTGTTGCAAAGGCATGCACAGAGAACTGGATAAAACAATCTCATTTATTGTCACATTGCAGTGTACAATGGAGTGTGATACCCAGTGTTTTATCAGGTGATGTGGGGTGGCAGAAAGGACATGGTCTCCAAAAAAAAGATTAATCTCACTTTATTGACTACTTAAAAAATATTGCACAAAATAAGATAAAACATTCAGTTACATAACAAACTTATAAACACCTAACCTTAGGCAGCAAAAAGCATCAGCGAGTTAATGTATCTCATCATTACTACAGGAGAATAGTGACAGAAATGAAGACACATGCCCAACTACCCTAATACTATCCCATCCCCTAGACCCGCGTCCGCTGGGGAGCCGCTGTTGCAGCGAGGATTTGGAGAACCTGTCCCGGCAACTGGGACGTCCTACGCAGTGCGTCCACTCGTAGGTGAGGTCTCCAAAGTCGCTGCAAGAGGGCCCAGCTTGATCTGTCATTGAATAAACAACTTCAAATGCGGGAATAGCTGGTTTCACACTCCGTTGACATACCACCCGGAGCCTGGCCAGGGCTCAGGGCGGAACCAAGGGAGTTTGGTATCTCTTTGGCTTTGCTCACCTATTTTCACAGCAGGCCAGGCAGCTGGTTTCACAGCCTGCCTCTGAACAAGCAGAAGAATACGTTCTTACAGCATCTGTCTTCACTAATAACGATACGCTGACTAAACTACATCTTTCACTAATATTCACACCTATTTCCCTAAGAATCAGACACGGCGACCGCAGCAGTTGGAAGCGCCCACGGCTCCAAGCCAGAAAGGAGCCTGGCTCCTGCCGTCTTGCTGCTCTCTTCAACATCCTGCAGCAGCCAACTCATCTGGTGACCCAGGTACACCTCACGCTGCACCATCTTCTCAGCTGTGGCCGCGTCTGTCAGGGTATCAGTCTCTGTGCCTAGCTGGCCGAACAGCGCAGCCAGGATGAGGGCAGTTGCCAAAGCCATGGTGTGCTGCGCTCAGCAATCACCCAGCTGGGCAAAGACCATCGCATTGAGTTTGAATAAAGCCAAGTGCTGGGTCCTGCCCTTGGGCCACAACAAGTCTCAGCGGCGCTACAGGTGTGAGGAGGAGAGGCTGGAAAGCTGCCAGGCAGAGAGGGGTCTGGTTTAGGCTGCACCTGAATCCCTGTGTCCACTTTTGGGCCCCTCTGTAGAAGAAGGACAATGAGGTATTGGAGAGGATCCAGAGGTGATCTGCCAAGCTAGGAAAGGATTTGGAACACGACTCGTATGAGGAAGGGCTGAGAAGTCTGGGGTTGGTCTGCCTGGAGAAAAGAAGGCTTAGGGGAGACCTTATCACACTCTACAACTAGCTGAAGGGAAGTTGTAGCGAGGTGGAGGTCTGTCCTCCCTAGGAACCAGTAATAGAATGAGAGGAAAGGGCCTCAAGTTGCACCAAGGGAGATTCAGGCTGGATATGAGGAGGAATTTCTTTCCTGCAAGGGCTGTCAGGCATTGGAAGGGGCTGCCCGGGGAGGTGGTGGAGTCACTGTCTCTGGAGGTGTTTAAGAGACGGGTGGATGTTGCACTTAGGGAAACGGTCTAGTGGGTGATAGGGCTGGGACAAAGGCTGGACTCAAGGATCTTAAAGATCTCTTGTGGGTGATAGGGCTGGGAGAAAGGCTGGACTCAAGGATCTTAAAGAACTCTTCCAGCTGGAAGGATTCTATGAAATGAAAACAGGGAGGGTAGGTGAATGTTCCTGAATTACAGAGAGGTGCAAATTTTTCTGGGCCTACGTGGTATGACATATGTACTGGTTATTGGCCCTTCAGAAAACAGACTACTACTGTGTGTTCACAGTCAGTGACATTCCTGGCAGAGCTGTTGGAACATGGCACTCTGAGGGCACTATAGGTGTCCCGCTTGCCAACACACCCATAGTAAGTCATTTTCCTTTAGAGACCAGCAGCCCTGGACGCTGCTGACATCACACTGGATCAAATAGAAGAGGCAATGTGAATGTATTCATTTGCAAATTATTATATTTTGGCTTTACTAGGTATCAGTAAAATCCCTCTGTACAATCATTTTCCTGCACCTGACCTCTTTGCCTGGCATCAGCACTCCTTGGTGATCAAACTGCCCACAGCTTCCTGTGAGAAACACAGTACAGGGTTGATGTTACAAATCTGGCATCATTACATTTATCTTTTCCTTTATTCCCCAGAAGCAGTTTCAAATCAGTTTTCTTGCCTAAACAGTGGGAATGATAGTGCCAAAGCAATCTGAATCCCCCCTACCAAACACCCCAGTCGCAGCCACTGGCAGCTGCTGGCAGTGTTACAAGTCACCTTATGCACACTTACTACTGAAAAGCTCAGGGGGGATTCTGCTTTGAAATTATTGAACTTAAATGCCTTTAAAAAAGAATGTAATGTGTTGTCTTGTTTTCAGCTGTGTGTAACAGTATTACTCACACATTACATTCAGGAAAAGACACATTACACATTACATGGAGGAAAAGAACCCCATACTGTCTGGTCTACTTTCTGGTCTCTTTTTATCTGAGGTTTTTTTGAGCTGAAGAAGGCTGAAGCAGCAGGTGGGGAAAGGGCAGAGCAGCTGGATCAGGCCTATACTTCATGCTGCCCTATTTGATTCAAGCTATTAAACTAAGAGGACACTTTGGCCTTCAGCTTGAAAAATAATGACTTTATGCACAAAAAAAAATTTATATAAGGTTAAGATGAAACATAAATCTAGCTTTATGGTTCAAGGTGGTTAGTAACACTTTCAATTAAACACAACCAATGCAATGATTGCTTTAGCAAAAGGAGTTCTTCTAATGTTACAATGGTCTTTGTGGAGGTTTAGATTTGTTTTTCCAAAATCCTTTTCCAAGCAAAACTGATTCTTTTAATTACAGCATTCCTGACTTTCTGATCATCACGTGCCTTCTAGAGGTGTATGTTCACTGCAAGTTGTTTCTGCACTAATTGCAGTGTCACCAGAGCTGCTGAGATATTGTTTTAGCTGCTCTCATGACATCTTCCTCCTTAGTAGTGAAGGAGAAGTGTCAC
Source organism: Colius striatus (assembly GCF_028858725.1). Lineage (NCBI taxonomy): Eukaryota > Metazoa > Chordata > Aves > Coliiformes > Coliidae > Colius > Colius striatus. The sequence continues at coordinate 90,182,981 of NC_084761.1, forward strand.
TAACAGAAGTTAGAACTTACGGACTAACTTGTAGAACTAAAAACAGCCCCAGGACTGTGAAACAAAGAGAAGAAAAAGGAAAAAGAATTTAGCAGGGCAAGCTCAAAGTAACAAGGAGGGCTGAGGTGTATAAGACAGATTAAAGTATTCAATATTTTAATTATTGTTATATACAGGAAAGGCTTTGTAATATGAGAACATCACGTTTTGAATTGCTTTCAACCACATCCAATTTTTTAAAAGCACATTTTCAGCAGTATTCCCGTGGTTAGGGTGTGACTAGCCTTTACTTGGAAAAATAAAGCAACATAAATGTTAGCACATTGTAAGTTAAAGCCCAGCATAGCCACTGCAGCCTAAACCAGCCAGCTTGTGGGGCCACACCTGCAACATCTTTTATTCCTGTACATAAAGAACATAATACAAACCTTTAATAATACCCTGTGCTAGACTCCCTGAAGAAGTTTTCCTGGAATCTACCTCTCTTTTCTCTGTGCTGCTGTGGTGGGCCTGTGGTACCACTGGCCTTCCACACAGGCACAAACCTCTATCCATGAACAGCTTCCAAGGTCAGGATTTAAGCACCCATCAGCAGCCTGACACTAGACCCAGCCGTGCCAAGGCTGAGTGCAGTGGGGGGCAGTGCGACTGTCACGTTGTCAGTGGGTACTGACAGGCAGAGAGAGCAGCAGCTCAAGGAAGGGGCAAGTGCTTATGTGCTCAGAGATCTAATGCTGCAATCCATTATTATTGCTGCCATTACTGTGCAAATCAGCTCCAGCAGAGCAAAGTGTGAGTGAAATGACATTAAAAATGATTCCTGGATATCTCTGAGCTTATACACCCATGAGGGCCACGTCACAAACCTGAAGGGTGGATTCCTCACTGCCCTGGAACTAGATACTCCAAGGAAGGAGGTACAGGTGAGGGATAGCAGAGACCATCCTGTTGTAATAAAGATACTGGAATGAAGGAATAGATCTGGGGATGCTGCAAGCCTTACTACATACCTTAAGCCCACCGTCTTGTTTTGAAGGGAGCTCAGATGCCACATGCTCTGAAAGTTAGAGCAGCACTTGGTATTATGGTACATTGAGTACTTACAGTCAAATAACTACGGGCTCTCTTATTTTAGGGGCTGTACTTAATGGTGAGCTCAAGCACTCTCGCTGCTGGAAAACAAACCTCCTTGACCTTGAGGAGCGAACTGTTTAGTGAGATAGAAACTACTGCAACAACCCAGGACCTGCGTGCTGCTAGGCAAAGTGTTTAACGCTCAGAACGACTCTTTAATGCCCACGCTGCGGATAACTCGGCTGGTGCGCGGACGCCCAGATGCTCCGATGCAAGTTCGAAGTATATTTTAAGAATCATATCTAAAACTCCGTTACTGTTTAAGAAACCTTCAGATGAGTAATTCTGCTGCTTGGATGAGGAAAGCGAGGCGGCGGCGGCCCGCGTTTGCCCCCCGCGGCCCCGGAGCGCGGCCCGGCGGCACAGCGCGGCCGGCAGGTGTCGCCCCGCGCCGGGCGGCCGTTGGCGCGGCCGAGGGCCCGGCCGGGCCTGGCGCTGCGGGAGGAGCGCTGGCGGGGACCGGCAGGGCGGGCACTCGGCCTGCTAACTGCTGCGGGAGACGAGGTTCCAGCCGCGCCTCTCCTCCCCAGAACAGGCTACACTAGTACGGAGGAGAAGGAGGACTCGGAGGACAGAGCCTGAGTGATGGCAGATTTGTCTGGAAGCCTTCTACCGGCCTGTGGAGGGATGGGGGATCACCAAGCACATCATCATCTCTCTCCTGCCTCGAATTCCGATGTCAGACACACGAACCTGCAAGGCTGTAAGCCTACGGCACTTCTACTTACTTCCCAGAGACAAAATGAAGACTTCAGCCCTCCACCTGCACTCAGGAAACTTGGGAGTGAATGAAGAACGGGTCATTCCCACCTCCAGGCAGGGGCTGATGACTAGAGTGCAGTGTTGCTTGAAGACTGGCTTCCTAAGGGGGCTGAAAACTAATTCTTCGAACTTCACAGTAAGAAGAATCAAGCACTAAGACAACTGCAAAAGCATTAACGAGCACACCCACAAAGTTCAAGAGGACTGCACAAAATTAGGAGAGCTCATATGGAAAGTTTATCCACTTTAGAAATATATACATTTATATAAAAAAGGAAGTTAGCACACAAATTTACATATTTGCACATCTTGTATTACACAGGTAAAGACACTGTTGGGCTTGGTGTTGGATTACAGAAGGATCTTTACAGTTTAAAAATCAAGAGTATACAGCTGCAAAAAAAAAATGTAACCACCTGACTAAGGCCCCAGGGGCAGCAGAATAAGTGTGACTGTCTTGACACAGTGAAGTCCATTCTAGATACTGCAAGAAATTCAAACTGGCTCTGACTTACATATCGCCGTACACCATAATTTTTAAATGCTTTGTTGGCTGAGCTGTCTTTCCAGAGTGGGTCATCTCAGGGAAGTGAGCCACAGGGATGCTCATTTAAAATAAGAGGAACTGGAAAATATCCAATATTCACCAGAATCTGAAATTGAAGTACTACATAGCATTTAACTTACATGCCTAAAATCCAATACAGCAGGAACAGGCATTAAGAGATTGCTGTTGTCTTTGTCTGTAAAAGACAGAGATGGAGTTTCTTGCTGTATTTCCTATATATGATCCTTGTATCACATCTCTAGTAACAAAATTCCTTCCAGGGATTAAATCCTGGTTTATTGTTTTCACAAAGAGAAAACTTTTTATTCTGTAACAGCTTTATGTTTTTGAAGTTTTCTCCTGTTTCAGGAATGACAGTCATTTTAAAAATTATTGCTACAACTCTTGTAAACTTTTTAAAGACCATTGTGACAGCACTTTTGAATCAACTAAGTTACTTAAGTCATTAAAACCAATTTCTCCTCCAAACTAAAATTTAGGAATAGGGTAATTGTGGCATAATTATCAAGTCCTTGGTTTTAGGATATATGTCCCCAAAATATTAGGGAACAAAGGTTACAAGCACTCTGCTGCTCTTTATCATAGGCTAATAGGATGTTAAAACCAGATTTTATTTTGCACTCAAGTTTCGACTGAATAGCAATTACAATAAAGGAAAAATTCCTGGTGATCTACAAACCTGCTCTAGACCATGGCAGTGTGTTTCACCCTTGAACAGAATCACAGAATGGTTGGGGTTGGAAGGCACCTCTAGGCATCATCCAGTCCAACCCCCTGCTAACAGCAGGTCCACCTAGATCAGGTCACACAGGAACACATCCAAAGGGTTTTGAAAGCCTCCAGAGGAGACTCCACACCCTCTCTGGGCAGCCTGTGCCCTCATCCTCACAGCAGTTTTTAAAGCTACTGGGCTTTTTCTTTTTTCACACCCAATAAAAATACCAGTGGCACCTCCCCTGCCAGTTCAGAGCTAAGGAGCAGGGCTCCCACGAAAGCCACATAAGTGTCATTTCGCACCTATCAGAAGTGCACATCATCAGCAATATGTCAGACACCATAACCACACTGGTTGGATAGAACCCTGACACAGGTTACTGCAGGCACTGTGATCAGAAGTTACATTCATGTATGAGGTGGCTTAAAAAACACCCCCACATTTCCTGGTCATCTTTACCTATAGAAAACCAAACTATCTGCATAGTCGCCTTCATTATTTACATGTCAACTATACAAGTAATACAAAACCTCTCAGTTAAGCACCAGTGCTGACTTAAGGAATAATACCTTCAAGTCAGAGTATTTGTATTCCCTGTCACGAGTGACTTCTGACAGACTTTCAGAAGTTTCTCCTTCCCGTGCTTGCTGTGTTCAGGCCACTTCTTTGTCAGTCATGTCCTTGCTGTGTTCGTCCTCCACATTCCAAGATCAGTAATAGCAGCAGGTTCACCCAAGGTGTAGGTATCACAGACAGCTTTCACAGCATCATCAGTTCCCAGCTTTGTAAAAGAAAAGACCATAAAACCCCACTGATCCGGACTGTAAGGTTTTACCAAGAGTTCATCCACTGGAGTTCATATCCAATTCATGCGAGAATGCAGCTGGAACAGACTCGGTTCCTGTGTGCAAACAATGGGATGTCCATATGGAATTGGATGGCAGTGTGCAGCCCATTTGTCCTCACGTCAGTGACTGTGCCAGCCGTGTCACCTTGGTTTGGAGTAACCGTACGGGCTCCGAAGAATCAGGCTGTCGTGACTAGGCAAGATGTGAGTGCTGTAGTATTCGACCAAACTTCCCATGTTTAAAAACATGATGTCTGAATCCAGGTAGAACTTACAATCCTGTTGCAGAACAAACCCATGTGTCGTCATTTACAGGAATTTTTCCAACTTAATGTTTAAAAAACATCCCAAAACATCACCATCAGAACTAAGCAGTTCTTTCAAACAAGCAACTGCTTTGCAAACTAGCCACTTAGGCAATCAAGTCCAAATTCAACTCAGGAACTGAATATTCCTTTAGGATTTGACTGGAGCTGAAATTTAGATGAAAACATTTACAGCTAGCTTGTCTTTTGCACTGTACAGCAACCAGAAAGCCCAGATCTCAGCACTTATCCTAGAGCAGTTTGTAAATCAGCTTATTTTTACTTTCAGTAATGGGAAGAAGTTTAGGCTTCAACTTGTCAGTTGCAATACACAGTCACACACATGCCCACTTCATACACATGAGTGTACAGGAGCTCATCCACATCTACATGCACACAGACCCCCCACACAGTGCAGCCACTCACCTTCTCAAAGATTCTGTAGTTTCTCACTTTTTCTGCCGACTCATCCCATACAACCAATACCTTGAAGAAGAACATGGCAACATACTCAGTCTAGACTAAGTTCTTCTGAGTCAATGTATTGTTAAGGAATTAGTTAAAATCCAGACTAAAACCAACCCCAAAATACCACTGAAGCTACGATAGTGACTGTCTCATATTTTCTTGCTTTAAGGAAAGTGCAAGTCTAAGTTATTAAGTACTTGATCATAGGTAAGATGAAGTGATTTAAGTCAAAAAGAGGTTGAGGGGGCAGATTTAGCAATTGCAAGTTACCTTTCCAGGCTTAGTAGATGAGTTCCTAATGCAATACAATCCATTCTGTGGCTGTCCCCGTGGGCTACTGGCTCTAAATGTCCTACAAACAACACAGGAGTTACACGTCAGCGTTTTCTGACTCGGGTAAGCAAAATGCCTAGATTCTTAAAATCCTTAGGACAAATCTCTGTTTTGGTTGCAATAACTCATAGCACATCATAGCTGAAAGAATTCATGTGAACCAGCAATGCAGCACAGAAGATCTGGCTTTGTCCCATCCAGCTTCCTGGCAGAACAGCCTTCTCCAGCTGGAGCAGAATCCCTTTTGCAAGTAGAATGCATTTCCAGTCATCACATGAGTGCTGAACTAACTCCACTTACAAAGTGATTTCCATGTTACAGGAATTTAAATACTTTTATTGTGTTTTTAAACACAAATTATACTGATCAAAATGACCTTTGGACTACAGTTCAGCACAGGTTTTTTGCAGGACTTCTAAGCAATTGTTTTAAGGTCATATTTTACCTTTCGACTTCGAAGGATTCCGAGGTATTAAGAAATATTGAAGCAGGCAGCCCAACCTGTGAAGAGAAACAAGAAGAAAACAAATCACCATTGAAATTAATGACAAGTCAAATGCTATAACGTGTTATGCAAATAAGCTACAGCCACTGGTAGCTGAATTTAATGGTGATTTAATCTTTATGCCTCCTCTTTCTTTACATGCAATATTAAAACCTAGATTTTCTCAAGACATTCCTTAAACCCTCCCCAAAATCAAAAAAACAACCCAACCAAACCCCCAGCCCCCCACAGCACTGTGTTTTCAGGAAGGGTTTCTTGTTTTCATGTAATAATGGATTGAAAGTGTTCCCCAAAGTATACATAAGGAAAAAAAATGGTCTTTGAGAATGGAGCATCTGCTTGATCTTACCTTTTCATAGTCATCATCAGAATCATCATCAGGTGTTTGTGGTTTGGAGGGTAGTGCTGGTTTTTCAAATGAGAAGCTTCTAAAACTTTGTCCATCAGGTGGTGATCTCCTGGCAGAAAGAGAACAAAAACTGAAGGGCATCTCCTCAGAACAACAGAACACACACATACAGAACACTGAAGGGAAGATCAAGTTTCAGTTTAGCCCTAAAATCACAGCTTAATTTAGGTTGCTTGGACCTCTGCAGAAAGTGGGTCCAGCTAGATCAGGAAGCTGTGTCCAGTCAAGTTTTAAATACCTTTAAGGACAGAGGTTCCACAGCTACTCCACAGCAACCTGTTTCACCATCTGCCTGTGAAAAGTTCTTCCTAATACCTATCTGTAATTTCCAGGTTGTGACTTCTGTCTGTGGCCTCTTATTCTATCACTTCAAACCCGCAAGGTCCTGCTTTGTCTTCTCCATACCCGCTAAAGTAGGTGTAGACAGCAGTAATCTCACATGAGCCTTCCTAAGGCTGAATGTTTCCAGTTCTCTCAGCCTCTTCTCCCATATCATATACCCAAACACCATGGTGGCCTTCCACTGGACTCACTCCAGTGCAGTTTCTTCCTTCTACTGTCTTTAAGGTGTTTATTACTTTCATCTTCAGAGCTGCTAAATGACCCAACAGGCAATAATACCCTTCTGTGATTCGCCACCATAACTAATTCCACATCCTTACTAAAGTTGATCTCGATATAAAATGAATAAATACAAATGAATGAAATACAAAATGAAACACATGTCCTATTTCCATAGAAGCCCAAAATCTTTTTTGTGGTTCATTGAGGTTCTGACATAAAGGATTCTTATTCACTGCCATCAAAGTCTATCAAAGTCTTTAAGGCACTCTTGAAAACAAATTAACTACAAAATTTTGTTGGTTTTTTAATTAATCTACAATGTCTTTCTGAACTATTTCAGAATCTGAACTCAATGCAGAACTTTCAAGTAACCAATACAGAGGCCAAGAAGCACAACACCGAGGAAGAGAGGGATGGTGCAGGGAGGAGAAACAAATGCCAATGTGAATCTGAAAAGCAAGTCTGTCAGCTAGTTACATGTATACACAAAGGAAAGATTTAATGGCTCATTTTATTTGCCTACTTACTGTAACTGGGGACACAAAGCCTTCTCTGGTCTAGGCTTAATTCCAGGGGGCTGGTGGCTTGGCACAGGTGGCTTTGGGAGCACTGGTGGCACAAACAGTCCAGGTTTACCATGTTCTCTCGGCACTTTGGGTTCTGCTGGTTTTTCAGTGAACTGCGACAGTTTGGGTTTGCTGCTTGGTAGCGGAGGAGGAGTTCGAGGGGAAAGGTTTAAGGATTTTAGCTTCTCACATCCTTCCGGAGTAGCAAGAACTTGAGCTAGAGGCAGAGGCTCTGGAAGCAATGAGCAAGATTCTTTGGCACACAGAGGCTTTTTGAAAGGAGGCAGAGGGGGTACAGGGGGCGGCTGTTCACTTGGTCTCCAGCTTGAGGATTGAATCTTCAGATTAGGCTCAGCTCGGCACTGTAACGGGGGTTCTCGCGTGTTTAAGAGTTCCTCTAGTTTGATATCAGGTAAGCTTCTTTTAGGAGGTGGTGGTGGTACTGGCACAGAAGGTTTGCCAGCAAAGGAATTTGCCCTTGATTCCGAGTAGGCAGCTTTTCTGACGTGAGGAACTGGTGGAGGTGGGTAGGCTGGGGGCAGGACCATATCTACAGAAAGAAAACATTCCAAAACCACAACACACTGAGAGGAGATACAGTATGTCAAGAAACAAGACTTTTCAAATTGGGTTTCTATCTGATTTAAGAGATTTCATTGGCATTTGGTCCAATAGTACTCAAAGAGCTGGATTGAACTTGCAGCGCAATTCTGAATGTTGTATGTAGTAAACCCCTGCCTTTTTTATTCAGGCATGGCTCATGGCTGAGCAAAGAGTCTTCCCTGTGCTAAAAATAAAGTATGTCAAAAGCATTAACTCTCCTCCAGACTGATGACCAGTTAACAGGTCCTTTTGCAGGGCAGAAGGGCTGCAAGAACACATGCCCTTAAAAGGCATGTAACACTCCCTACATCCTCTGACCCTACAGATCTCTCAAGACTAGATACCTGTGCATTACTTCAGTTATTCTACCACCTGCAATGCTTTAGGTATGACTAAGGCAAAATTATCATCTGGTATTCTCATGAACATTGCCCTCATTCTGGGCTTTTCATGGGGCCTTTTGTGAAGGGAAGGAAAGAAATCACATACCATCTTTCACTATATCAGAAGTATCTGGCTGCAAGTAAGACTCATCTTCTTCCTCCTGGTCATAATCTGCAGATAAAAATCAATGTGTCAGACTCTGCTAAATACTCCTAGAACCAAGAAACAGTATTGAGCACCTCCTGCTTTTACATAAACAAATGGGGTTTTTGTTTGTTTTCAAAGACACGACAAAACCAGTAAGAATTTTGTTCTACCTCTCTGCTATTTAGAATTGGTGTTTCCTTCAGTTTGGAAGTCAATTAAGAAAGAAAACTATCACTTACAACCATGGGAGATGAACTACACTGCACATTACATTTTTTTTCCATCTTCCAAGTGGAAATTTCCTTTTGGGTGCCACTTTCTAATGTTATAGCCTTCCTGAGCGAAATTCCAACCAGCTGCAGAGACTGAACCACATGGATGCACTGCCAAAACCAGTTGGAGAAAAAAATAATCCCCCAAACCTGTGACACAGAGACATGGATGATTTTGCAATGTGGAATCCTAAGCAAGCCTAGTGATCTACAATTCCTTTGCCTTACTCTAGCAACAAAAAAAAAAAGCACCACTACAAATAGCTTCAACGGTTCCACTGTTGCCTTTAACTAAGTCAGAATAATCAGGACATGAAAAACATGCAGTCATTTCTCACCATTGACCATGAGAGGAGCCTCAAAGGCAACTCATAGTATTTCCACAAAGAAAAATCATTACAAATCAAACAAAAACCTGAAGAAATATCAGTTGTCTTTTCTTATTTTCCTAATGTGAACTCCTGCTTAGCCTCTTAATATAATCATACTGCATACAACCCTCCCCTCCCAGAAACACAGAAGTACGAAACTACAGTCCTACATGAAATGCTGCTTAGTCTCTTTTCCTATGCTTTGCAGCCACTGAACCGGATTTCCTAAGAAGACTCACTCTTGCCTTTTTGTCCTAGTCAGGAAAAACAGTCAGGAATTTCCTTTCAGGAAATGAGAGTACTTGGTTCAATCAACCCTGCCCTTCAAAATCTGAAGGGGCAGATGAGAGAAGGCCTAAGAAGGGAATTGTATATTGAACCTCCAGGTGAGGCTTCTCACATTGCACTTTACTAACCTGTTTCTTGACTAGAAAGTCAGCTGCTGAAATATGTTGTGAATGCCCATCTTACAGGCTTTCTATCATGTCCTTATTTCTAACTCCAACACACTCAGCCCAAACTGCTTACTGTGAAATAACTACAGCAATGAACAGGTATCAAACTTTGATTAAAAAAGCCACTGCTGAGAATGAGATCTTCAGAGCCTTACATTAGAAAGTTATTGAGTTTGAAAGTCACTGAAGAATGTTATCCTATGCATGTCACACAGGTCCATCCTATGCCTAATGGAAGATCTTCCTGAACTGGAGAGTTGATCAGTTCTGTTTCTAAACAGACTACAACACAGATGCAACAACATCCTAATGTGGGTGACTGCTTGTTTTGCAGGGCAGGTGAATTAATTTCACAGTCTACACAGGACATAACTAGCTTGCACAATGTTCTACTGAATTGTTTCCACATATTTTCAGCACATAGTCTAGAGTGACTAATATCCTAAGATCATGATAAAAAATTACCATCAATAATATCATAACAGAGACCATTTTGTATTTCTACACTATGACCTACAGACATGCTCCAAAGCTTTAGCTTTTTGCTAGGTCTACAAACTCCCCAACATGCAGCCTTAATCAAAATTTTCAGTAGTGTTATTAGGATATTGGACACCTCCTTGAAAGACCTGAATGTCTTTTATGGCACCGAATATCTACTTCTGATTTCAAATTACAACAAGCACATAGTTTGCAAAATAAAAAAAGGATTTATAGCTGCAAATTGGATCAGCTTCTTTAAGCTGTGGGAGTAATTCCTGCAGAATCCAGAAGAAATAAGCCAATAAATGTTATTGATCAATGACTAAATTTGTCACCTTCGTTGTCTGCTGAATGATGAGAATACTTGATATCAATGGGACGTTCTACTGAGCCATAGAAACTGTCTGCATCAGAACCAGAGTCACTGCAAAAGACAAGAGAGCACCTTCTGCATCACTGTGCTATGGGTCTTGGGATGGTAAGCATGTCTGTTAGCAGGACTGCAGCACTGGAAAGGAGCATTGGTAAAGCAGAAGCATCTATTCCTGTTTCCCAATTAACAGCAGATATGTTGCTGCTCTCTTAAAAGTTTGTTTTATACAAAGCTAACATTTAAAGTTCTCTAACTCAAAAGATTTAGTTTTGTCTTGGTATTCATTAAGTGATGTATTTTAGAAGGCCTTTCATTCTTGGGCCTTCCTGCACCTGTTTGTATTTAACAGTAAGTTACCTGTAGGTGCAAAGAGCTAGTGCAAAAGGGATAAAAAACAAATAAAGATTAAGGGTTTATACCTGAATTCTGTTACTGTTTCTCTCTTCTCATGGTAGTGATCAATTTCCCTCCTCAAGGATAGCATCCAATTCTAAATAAGAATAAAAATGCAACATTCAACAAGTCCATCTTTAAATCATTAAACAAAGCTGTATCTGTCCTTTGTATGAGCAGAATAACTGTGCCAGGAACCTACATTAAACTAGTATTTATCCATGACTTCATATTGAGAGGACTCAACAGTCAAATGTTTTGACTATCTGAAATGCTATAAGAATGAATTCCAATATTAAGCTTCCAGTTTATGAATTTCAAGGTGTTATTTCTAGAGCCAGATCCTTGTTCATAGCACATTTACAGATGAGAGATTTCACTGAACCATCTTGATACTTTATGAAAGGTTTGACATGCAAACTTTTGTTCCTTGTCTATAAATGAAACAAGGAATATGGAGGAAACCATGCCATCTAATATGTCGCAGCCACTCCCTAAATTACAACTTGAACTCATACTAACTTAATAGTTAAAACTTCAGACATGATTTTCAGAAGAGCCCAAAGAGCTAGATGTACAAATGTCAGTGACAGCTGTGCATCTGGTTCATTTAGATTTTAGAGAAGTCTGAGATTTGCTTTCTGCTTCAAGGAAGATTATATTGCAAAGAAGAAGAAAAGTTACCTTTCTTTCATCTTCAGAAGATGCTGAAAAAAACCACGTCCTGTGCTTCTTGCTAATGTGAACTAACTTGAAAGGAAACACATTGCTTGATGTTGTCTCCTCAGCTGCCCGCATAACCCTGAGAGACACAACCACCAGTACATCAAAATCATCATCCATTAAGTTAATTCTGCCATGCAAGTCATGAAGCTCTGACAGAAAGCAGTTTTACCCACCAGTTTTGCCTTATGGAAACTAACCTCCAAGCCCAGGAAAACACCACAAAAATCCCCCTCCACGCATTCATAGTACTTCTCCATTGAAGTGGCAGAAAAGACAACGCAAGAACGTCGACAGGAGAAAAGGCACTAGGTTAGACCACCAGCCAGACTTATAATTGGATGTTTTGACCTATTCAATGAAGTTTTAATGAACTGCATTCAATCACAAGCTACACACCATGGTAAGCAGTATTTGGGTGCCTGTGATCCTTATTTCAGAAAAGCACAGAGGAGAAATCAAATCACACATTTTCCATGAAAATAAAGGAGACCTAATATTAAAGCCAACTTAATTTTTCCCCTTTTCCCTTATAAACACTTTCTTAAAATTAAAAAGAATATTTTAAACCAAGCATGACTCAACATCTTCCATAAATTGCATTCCATTGGATATGTTTGTTTCTTTTTTATTCCCCCAGAGGAGTCTCATATGGAGAAATTTGTTACACATACAAATTTGGTTGTAAATGCTCACTATAAAGTTCAAGAACAAATGAAGAGAAATAAATCCTAAGACTGTGGATAATCTAAAAGTACAATCTCTAGGATTTACTCAGCAGAAGTCATAAACATATCTATTAATTTTTTTATAATCATTACAAGGACTTGCTTTCTTGTTATTAAACTTGAATTCAACCCTTTTCTCATATAATGCAGTATACTGACCTGATCTAGGTGACCCTGCTTCTGCAGGGGGGTTGGACTAGATGATCCCTAAAGGTCCCTTCCAACCCCTACCATTCTATGATCCTATGATTTCCACAAGTCCTTAATCTTGAGGGAAGATGGGTTTGTAAACGTAGGTAAAAAGATTCTCAGAGACACTTGACTTTTGGTTAGGTACCTAATCAACATATCATTGTTTTGGGAAAAAATATATATATAATCAACAGCCTCAAGCTGCCATTAAAAAACAATGTCAACAGCAAAATAATTTCATAATTATAGATTACAAACTTCATTAGTCCTACTTTTCAAATGGAACTTGTATTCTGCATCTGCCATTGAGGTTTTCTGCACCTGCCCAGTCCAAAACAAAACCACAACAGGAACTCAAAGTTATTTCATTAACGTAATATCCATGTGGGAAATAACCCATGGTGCAGCTGGGATGGCTACTAGCAGTAGGCATCACTATACACTTTGAGTCTATAGTGAACTCTCCAGTCTCAAACCTATAAAGGCTACTGAATGGAAACTGCAAAATGGAAGTCCAGAGAAGCCTTAGAGCGACTTGTTATCAGAAAACCTTATGCAACTACCCAGTTTAAGAAATTCTTGCATAATACTAACCCAGACTTGGTCTCAGTTCCAACCTGGGTCTCTACAAGGCTGCTACAATTCAAATATATAAAAAAGCAACGACAGTCCCTACCACTTACAAATTCCATGGTCTTTTTCACATTAATGTGATTACAGAAGACAGTGTCATGACCAAGTTGCAGTATAAGTTTCTTAAACAAATTAATCTTGAATCTTTAATTAGCACTTGACACTTGAATTCCCACCAAATATGCCATTGTTGAGGTCAGTTAGAAAGCTGTCGCATTCTAACAAAAGATATTTGTCTACTCCAAAAGTCTGAGAACATTATACAGTACAAGAAAAACATACATGTTTAAAAATGCAATAAAACTGCAGTAGTTAGGACCAATACTGTGATATTTCTCTACATCCTCTCTCTCACTAGAGCTTTCTTAGCATCAATTAAAAGAGTAACTTGCTAAAGTTAGGTTAGACTTTTATTAGGCCCTGTACATACGCTGCTCTCAGTCAGGTTCTGATAGCACTGGTTAACCTGAAGGCCCTGTATTATTGCCTTCGACTTAAAAAAGCAAATAAGATTTATAGCAGGCAGTGAAATGAATCAGATTCTTTGCACAGACACTTTTGCATTCTCTCATTTGTCATTCCTGTCATTGATTCAGTCTTGACACTAGTGTTATTGAATCAGTAACTCCACAAATTTTCCTTCCCGATTCCTTTCTGGTTTTGTGATGATCACTGAAATCACTAGGGAACAAAGATCATCTGGCTGAAAGAATCCACATGTATCTGCCCGTGCAAAGTCTGCATTCAGCCAGTAACATGAACAAGCCCATTGCAATTTTAACAGCTTTACTCACTGAATGATACAAGAGGAAGGCTATATACTTGCAAAGCACAGGAAACGCCATACACAACTTGAGAGGAATACACCTCCTGGAATTGGAAATCAATTCTTAAACAACAGATGTGGTTGCATCTAACTTTGTTGAAAGCAAAAACCATAGCCCTCTGCATTAAGTTAGAGGAGCCTGGCTGATAACTAAGTTACTTGGCACTCACCTGTTGTAACCATTCAAAGAAAATGCACCCTGTGGGGATGCAGATGTGCTGCTCTTAAAATAGTAAATACATCCCTCATGGATAATCACAAACCTCAAAGGCCCTGAAAAGATAAAGAAAACAGTAAGCAAAAGATAAATCCAAGAGGCAGTAAGTTAATTAGAAGCTCTCAACTTGGGTAGAATTATTGTTTAATATTTTAGTAATCTTATTAATCACCATAAACAAGCACAAAGGAGGTGAGCAACAGCTTGTTGACAATCTGTCACATGGCAAAGCTGTCCATCTGTCCATTCACTGAGACTGGGCTCAGGGCAGTATCTCCTTCCCTTGCTTGAGAGGCAGCTGATCTGATAACTTCAGGAGCAGCCAGAGGTCTGGCCTCTACCTGTGCTCCTTTGCTAGAAGGGTAAGCTAACTTAAGAACACAACCTAAAACAAAATGGCCACTGGCTACACAAACATATTCAGGTCCATCCAAAGCGCCTACCGTATCTCCCTCTTGTCTTTAACCTCAAGTACATAAAGCTATCAATGAAATTACGGTTTCTGTTCCTTTTTTGAAAGAGTCAACACTCCCTTTATCAAAGGCAGTAATCTTTATCCTTAATTATCTAGGCATAGTTTAAACAGCAATAGTAAATGAACAGCATACAAGTAAATCCAAAATCTTAAGTCTCCTCTGTGTAAACAGACCCTGATTCCAGAAGCAATTACTGGTTTTAAGTACAACCGAATGTTGGCAGTGAGAAAATTTCCATTTCACAAGAGCAGGAGATGGGGATATTTTTCCAGTACAGAGAAACTAAATTGGAAAAAGAAGCTGAGTGCTAATCTCCTTTAGAAAATAATATTCAGCATTGACACACATCCAAGGAATCTGTTTCTGTCTTTAAAAATCTTACTTGTGAAGGACTTGATAAGAGAATGAACATGCTAAAAGAATATCAATCACAACATTTATCATCTAAGATTTACAGTTCCAAAGCAATTAAAGGAAATTCTTTAACATGGGTCTTTCAAGTGTATGTTCCAGTAAAACTGTGATCTGGTACAGACAAAGTGGAACAACAGCTTCATTAGATAGCCTGCTAACATGAAATGTGTTAAATGCCCCAGAGGCAAGCATTTAAACCATTTAATTTAGTTAATACCTCATTCAACTTACACTTCAAGATCTGCAGTTGGGTGCCTCCCTTTTTGTGAAGATACCCCGATTTGGTCACTCCTCCAGGCATTGTCAACAGGTTTTGTGCTCCAATTGCCTTCATTGGGACTGGCCAGACTTGCTCCTGGGAGGCCATCGTTCTGCAATTTAGAATCATGAAAAACAGCTTAAAGCTTCAGTTTTACTTCAAGAAATAAGTACTGAGAAACAAAATGTGTTTCCTTAAACGAGTTTTCCAAACAACTAACGTGGTTCAGCAGTCAAGTATGTGGCACAGACGGGTATTCATAGATTCCAGGAAGTTTGTAGGGTACTAAAAACCATGGTGCAAAAAGTCCCAGTTTATTTTTGTACAGCTCTCAAAAGTGACTGACACTTGTCAAAAAATGGAGGAGCACTTAGTGACTGTTACTGAAGCCCTTGTATTTTAAAAACACTCCAGATAACACTGTGAGACTTAGTCAGGTGACTAGCAAGAAAAATCAGTTTCTTCCCCAAAGTTCTATACCAACCACCTATATACAATGCAATTTTCTTAATAATGAGGGTAGCAACAGTCATATTTTAGTAACTGCAGTATGCAATACTACTTACTCCCTATTTTTACATGTTTTATTCTGAATGACAGCATATCTCATACTGGATGTCCCATGTGACAGCACCCTGTGCAACTGAAGTTCACCTCAGATTGCTGCAAGCTTCCACTGAATTCATACACCCACAATCAATGCCATGCTCCACCGAGCACCTTTGCACTCCTTCTGTTGACAACTTAAACAAGTTATCAAAAAAAGTAGTTTCTGCAGTGGCAGTTTTTCCTGTCCAATATATATCACTATGAGACCTTTCTTTTTTCAACTGTAACAGATTTAGGCTAAAAAAATCCTACTTTGTAATGCAGAAAAGAAATCATGCAGGAACTGAATGGGAAGTTTGACCTAGACATAAAAGGGTTTGTTCTCCTCAAATGTAAGGCTGGAGACCTTTGCTGGTAAGAGGCAAACTAATAGAGCTCCAGTTAATTAGTTTCTGATAAAGGAACGATGGTTTAGAACTAAAATGTTCTTAGTGGTGGACTGAAATACAGTGGGTCCTGTTTGCTTCCCCTTTCCCCAAAAGGGATTGTAATGGAAGCTAACAGTGCAGGAACCCAAGAACATGCAGTACAACACTCCTACCCAAGCACTAGTCTCACCAGGCATACTGAAGAGAATGAGCAAGTGATAGAGTTTTGCAACAACAGGGTACATTCCCACCACATGCGAGTTCGGACCAACAAATGCAACTCAATTCATCTTTCAGTAGATCAGTTTAGGATTTAGACCTAACTGCTTGCCTTTTGCTGATGATTTGGAATCTCCCAGTAATTTCTACTGGGAGAGTTTAAACTTAATTAAATTCTCCAGGCAGCCTAGAAAACTCAAAGAAAGGTTTTAATCCTCGGTGTTATGAAACAGGCACAAGCAGAGAAGACAAGATCCAAGGCTCTCAGAAGGTTCCCACGGCAGACACTGCAAGGCACCACGGTCTCCTGGTTTTCCTCCAGGACCTTCTTCCTCACCAGAAGGTAAGTTACTTTTGCTGTATTCTGCTACAGCCATCCTTCTGCTATTTCCTCTCTGTTCTTATTATATGATCAAGATCTTTCCCAGCTAAGTTGTTCCTTCCTCCTCTCCTCCCTGACAATGAATTTCCTAGCAACAGCAATGTGATAACAGGTCCAAGAAAGGCCTATACACAGATACTGTAAGCTATCTTGCAGAAAAGTCCAAGTGAGGGAAATGGAGAGCGTTAACCAGCTGGCTGCTGACGGCAAACCACACTGCAGTACTGCTACAAGCGATTTCCTTGAAATGAGGAATGCAAAGGCAAGTCCCTGGGCTAATTTTTTCTTTTAATAACAGGCACATTCAAACATTATAAATTAAGTTATGATGAAGATGTTTCCGTCTGTTCCTAGTTATATTCTGAAAAAAGATTAAGGAAAAATGGAATATTTTATTCACACAAGTATTTTCTTGAACACTAACTCTAATGTTAGTCATTCATCCATTTCAAGGCTGTTATGGGCCTTTAAATCCTGTGTGCTTTTACTGCAAAGAACAGAAGAAGAAAGGACTTAAGCACCTAGTCTTTGGTCTGAAACTTTCAGTGCTACATACTTTGGTTGAAAACATTTCAGAAGAGGCAGAGTTAAATGCCTCAGGGAGGTTATCCAAAAAGCCCAGTAGGCTGAGATTTATTGGAAGCCAATGCCAAACACTGGGGACAAAGGTATCCCACCTTGGGTAAACACAGAAAACAGAAATATTTGATTAGCCCACGCTGACCTCCTGCATGGGAATAGACTAGCTGGACTACTCACTAAATCATGCCTGGATGAGACGTTATCTCCTTTCCTCGAAAAGCCAGAATATCAGGTAAACAGAAAAAAACCACCATGGAAATAGAGGAGCAAGGAGGGGGAAGAAAAACCTAGTTCTACAGTGTGATGACTACAGGATTTCACTAAGGGAAAAGGAAGAGCAAAGTATCAGGTTCTGCTTCCTCTGTCCATGATCATTTCTTGCTTTTAACTATTCACTATGAAACAATCCTGAAAGTGGAGACCAGACCTCCGAACTTCTCATCACAGCTAAGTGAATGAAAGCAGATATGGCTGAACTCCACACAACCATGTATGCATTATACGAGCTAAAGAGCCCACCAAATGTACCAGGCCTGTCAATAGATCTAGAGCCTGCTCTGCTAATTTTCTGTCTCTCGTGACTTATAGCACTCCCCATCACATCTGAAGGCTTCTCAGGCACTTTCATTTGTAGACACATATGGAGGACTTTGGTATTCTGAACTGAAACGTTTGAGCTGGGCCTCTAAAATCCATTTAAGATCTTTGAATCTAGTCCCAAGTAGACTTTTCTTCTTTTTTGTTGTCACTACAAAACAACTCTGAAAGGACACTAGGTGCTTTTCTTCTTCAAGCTGCTGAGAAACCTGTCAAAACAATGTAACTGCAGGATCTTTACTGGAGCGGTGGCTGGAGGGAGAAGCTGATGCTCTTAAAGATTTTTTTGATCTTAGCATCTACAGTATAATAGCCTTTAGCTCACTGAAATGGTTCCTTTCACTCTTAATATTCCTCTTACAATTTTTGAAGAACAAATCAATGTTGTATGAGCAAGTATACACGATAGCAATCACTCAAGTCACTGTGGAGCCTGTCAGCTCCCCTATCACCAAAACCAGAAGGATACTTCCAAGTTGTTTCTTATGCAGTTACATTCTTGCACTACAAGGCTAGTGCTAGTTTATTGTGCTTCAATATTTTTCTAATACTAAGATGCTATAATTCCTATAGGATATCACAAACCAAAGGCACAAGAAAGCTCTCCTTGCTACCGACATCCTCACAGTAATTCTCCTCAGAAGGTGTTGAACCATCACAGGCACCACATATACAAAAAAGGCTGTTCTCATTGATGTCCTATGACAGGACAAGGGGCAATGGGTAGAAGCTGGAACACAAGAGGTTCCAAAGAAACACAAGAATAAACTTCTTCACTGTTCAGGTGATGGAGCACTGGAACAGGTTGCCCAGGTGGGTTGTGGAGTCTCTTCCTCTGGGGACATTCCAAACTCACCTGAACGAGTTCCCGTGTGACCTACTCCCAGGTGGTCCTGTTCTGGGTTGGACTAGATGATCTTTTGAGATCCTTTCCAACCCTTGATTCTGTGATAAGCAAAGGTCCTCTATGGAGCTGACAGTGAAGTTAACAGAACCACTAAGTGCAGCCAGAGTCAAATCATGCTCTCTTTGTCGCTAGTCCTCTATTAAAACAGCAGGTAACATAACTCATGTACTGTTTTGTGCAAGCTTCTGGTAACATCAACACACATTATTCTTCTTTCTGCTCCCCAGGAGACTAGATGTATATTTTTAAATGAAGTTTTCCATCAAGTTTTCCCCAAAGCCATCCACTGAACTACCACCAAAGTGAACCTTCTGAACAGGACAACAGTGAAAGGCCTCACATCACTTTGTTTCTCTGATGGTCCCCATGACAATTCCTGTGCGACCTGATCTAAGTGGACAAGCTTTTGCAGGGGGGTTGGACTAGCTGACTTCTAAAGGTCCCTTCCAACCCCTATGGGGGTTGATTCTATGCCTATGAGGGAGATGATAGACCTTAAAGTGTAGAAGGAGAAATGGAGGAACAGCAGTTTGTAATATTTGCTCCAACGTTCAACAGTGCTCTTGGGAAGACAGAACAGTGCAGTTCACACTCGGGAGGATACAGAGCTTATACATGAACCACTGTAATTTCTTCATCTATCCAAACTGCTCTGCCAGATTGAAAACCAGACCAATTTGGAATGTATTCTTAATGTATCAATAAAGTCAGTCTGAGTCCATCACGAGTATATTTTTCTCAAACACCATCACAAAGAACTGCTCTTTGTTTTTCAAGTACCATGAGAGTCACAGCAGCATGAAAAAACGTGAAACCACACACTTCATTGTGCAACCCAGATAATGCCAGTGTGATGTAGATCTTTCTTCTGAATCATAACAATACTGTTACAAAGCCCAAACTCTAAATGGAGTAGAGCTCTGTTATTGTGTAGTATGCAAATATATACATCTGTGAAGCAATTTTAACCTATTCCCCTCTCATTGAGCATATGTGGAAGAGCTAGACTGGAGACTAGGGCATAATTTTACAGGCCAAAATTCCCTCCACAAGTAAAAACAAACTTCTGCCACATTAAAAATCTGGATTACATTAGAGAAGATCACTTATCCGCTTTGGCCTTAAGAGCTATTGGCGTTCAGCCCAATTAAAGCAAGTACAAGCTGACTCAACTAAGGATTGCATCCTGGAAGAGCCATGAGTCCTCAGTGCTTGCTTAACTCCAGCAGAACATATGGCAAATGTGATCATCTCCACATCTTACACTATATAGGCGTACAAACACATTACTCTGGTCTCCAAAACTGCAGCTGCCAAAAGCTGTATAAAGTTCTTGCTCTTTATAATAATATTTATGGTTTGTCCTGAAGCCCAGTTTGGTCATGCTGAAAGCAAATAAAAAACAGCCTCCAAAGCTGCAGTACAAAAATTAAACCTGATCTGAATTTCTCTTTTGAAAGTAGAACCTAGCAAACCCAAGATGCTAGTTTCCTTCTCAATATAACTGACCTATAACAGTACACACAGAACATACAACTAACAGAAATCATTGCATTCCTTGTAAAAGGTAGAGGAAGACTGAAGTTGTAGTCTCTACAAAAAGCTTAACCAAAAAGAAGACAGCATTACATACAGCAAAACTGTAAATCAAAAGCTCCCCCAATGTGCTCTCAGCAATTCTGAACAAAAACCAGTTCTCCAACCATCTAAACATTTACCATCTATTCTTAGAACTGCTTTCTGCAATTTTTTTGGATCTCTTTTCCATTTATTAACCACTCTCTAGTACTTCTGACATACTCTTGCATAGCTCTCCTACTTTTTTGGTTGCACATTCCATTTCCTAACACTTCTAACAGCCCTTTTCACAATAGTCTCTCAGAAGGATTAATAGTGCAGTACAAACACAGTGAACTCAAATCTTACAGGACAAAAGGGAACAGAGAAATAAGCCTGACTGAAATACACTCTTGTAAGTAAGTTTACTCAGTTTAACTTGGTTCAACTTGCTTTTCATTTCTGGCAAACTTTTTCAACCAACACTTGTCTCATTTCTTCCCCTTTCTTTACCCTTGAATTTGCTACATGACTTAAAAGTATTTTACCCCAGACACCATACTCTTAGTTTTCCTCCACTCTCTGCCTAAAAGAGCAAACATGACAGAAGTACAAGCCACAGACACAGACTAACCTGGTGACCGTGCCTGATCGACACATAGTTTTTCTGCTGACAGTTTCACCGAATGATTGTTTCCTCTGGGATGACAAAGCCATTAATAACTTGTGACCCCTCTCAGGCATGACAGGAACATCTCGGTACTCCCAGTTCTTTGTAAGAGAAGGTTGAAAGCTGTGTGTGGTAGCTGCTGTATGCTCAGCACACAAAAGGAAAAGAAGCCCTGCCACAACTGCTCGTGCATCTGCACTGCACCGTGGCCAAAAGGGACGTCTCGGCAATGACTTGTTTCCTTTGTTACTTCCTGTTTCCCCCAGAGTTAGTGGGCAGCACTAACTATCATTGTCAGGCTTCCCAACTTCCCAGAGAGGTTATAAATCAAACCCTGTATACCTCAAACAGCTGTCAGAGGCCAGCCTGAAAGCAGAGGGGATTTTCCAATGCTCACTCGCTTCTTTCTTGCCTTTCAATCAAATACTTTCTTACAGGAAAAAAAGAAAGTCGTCCTTTTTCCTTACAGCATGCTCAAGCTCTGTCACAGGCAGAAGCACAGCGCAGAAATGCTGTCTGTGCTTCTGAAGAGCCCATGCTTCATGTACTTGCACTGCACCACAGAGCCATAAGTATTTCATCTGTTTTCTTCCCCATAGCTGGAGCTTGTCCTTCCCTCTTCAATGCAAGACATCAAAACCAGCCCTTTTGAAAAACTGTGCAGCATATACATGTTTTAGAGCAAGCCTTGCCTGTACATTTGACACTACACAAGCCATGGCAGGCATTAAAATTCAAAGCCAAGAGGCTCCCCATGCAAGGGCAACAATTCTACAGGACAAGTGTCACCAACTGATGATCAGTAACTGACATTGATTGACATTTGTTTTCATCTGGAGCTCTTAAAAAGATTGAAGTGTTCCACTGACTTTGGAATTAACACCTAAAGCTAGAAAGTTCCAATAAGAAAGAAACAAGTAGCAAGTTTCAGAAGGATGGACAAAATCTACATGCACAAATACACTCAGTAGAGCCTACTTCACCTATTTTTTGGGAAATGGATGTGAATCTGTACTCCAGAACAGAAAGAAGAAGTTTCGATATAACATCTTTTGGTTTTGTGAACTACCCAACAGTCAAAACACAGAAGAACATAGTATTTCAGATACTATCTGTGGCTGTAACAGCTACAAAAGTAACTCTCAGTCTTCACTATAGGGCACCCATTTGCACTCCCCCCATAGCCAGGCTATAGAGGAAGGGGAAGCAAACCATGAATACCACACACCTGTTGTAAGCTAAAAACGTCAGAATATCAACACAAAATCTCTTTGTTCTTTAAGAATCAATACCCAGTTGTCCCAGCGGCTTAATTAACAGGTCATTCACATGGAAGAGATTTAAAGACTATATCTCAGCAGTCTGTCAATTAAATTCTCTTGCTTTATCTGCTACTATATCAGTCACCAATTTAGACTTCAAGCCTTAACACAGAATGCTTTAAAGCATCTTTATCCCCCAAGTTCTTTACTATCTACACATCCTCTCTAAGCTTGCACTACCATCTTTGCAACCTCAGTTAAAAGCTATGTCAAAGTGACAGCATTTGAACATTGAAAAAAAAAGTAGTTCCTCTTTCCCTTTTCTAGCCTGACATACTAAGTCTTAGTTTCCCCCCCAAAACTCTTCAGCTGTAATACCATGCTCTTTAGTCTCAACAGTCTTATTTTGATTACACTGCATTTATGTAACATACATTCCTCTAGCACTGCTTTTCCACTCTAACCTTTCTGATGCTGTCCTCTCCCTTTCTTCACTTAAGCACTCAGAAATACAGGATTTTTCATTTCAACTTCCAAGATCCCTTTTTGATTTGTCTGGTGATTTCCAACACCATCAAGATGGTCACAGACTTGGAACTGAAGCCATTTCACATACGCACACGCAGATGCTGGTATTCCACTGAGGAACAACTACTAAATTATAGATGTTTCATAGATTTGGAAGAATGAAAATTCATCTCAACTTTCTAGACCAAATATCAATCAGAAGGGTTATGTTTCAAAATTACACATAAAGAGTCCTAGGAGACATGAAACTTTCATGGATTTGATTAACATGCCTGTCAGGGAAGTGAAAGAGTATTAAACACATCCTTCTTCACAAGGCAAAATTCTGTCTTGCAAGGAACTCTGGAATGTGGTTTTCACACCACTAACCTTAGTTTGTCCCCACAAAATAAGCAGTGAGAAGCAGCCTTGCACCAAACTAGCCTAGGGAGAATTTCACTCAAAAGGAGTTATTTCTGAAGTGTTAGGAACCTACACTTGGACTTCATTGCAGTAGGGTCACTGTCTGTGGAAGTCAGTCATCTATCTCTGCCCTTGTTAGGAGTGGCTCTTTCTCCCAGTCAAAAGCAATTCTACTTGTCTTTAGTTAACAGAAAGCACGAACAATACACATCTAGCACTATGCTGTCCTTGCCAGTATGAATTCATTAATGTGGCCAAAGGGGTGAGTTGCTTCAGCAGCAAGAGCTTCCTCTTGCTGACCAATTTACAGGAAACTGCAAGAATGGACTGTAAATAAAAGCAGTGTAAGAAAAGCACAGTCAGAGGCAAGGCAGAAAAATTAACAAAGCAACAAAAAGCATTTTAAACAGCATGAAAAGCACTTTCCTTCAGCTGCAGCAAGTAGTCAGCTCAATGCTCAAGTTCTACTCAGAGTAACATAAGAGTTCCTACATTATATATTTCCATAAAAGCCTACAGCATACTAAGGCATTAAAGAAAGCCACATCCTGATCAAGTTTTACAGACTTTAATAAGTTTGAATCAGGACTAGACTATTATGAGTTTTATTATTTTATGAAGTCTATCACAGAGGACTAGTGAGGTGCCTGATGACTGGAAAAATGCCAGTGTCACGCCAGTCTTCAAAAAAGGCAAGGAGGACCTGGGAAACTACAGGCCAATCAGTCTCACCTACATCCCTGGAAAGGTGATGGAACAACTCATCCTGGATGCCATCTCAATATACTTGAAGGAAAAGATGGTAATCAGGGGGAGTCAACATGTACTCACCCAGGGGAAATCCTGTTTGACCAACCTGATAGCCTTCTACGAGTGCATAACCGGCTGGCTAGATGAGGGGAGAGCAGCGGATGTCATCTACTTTGACTTAAGCAAGGCTTTTGATACCCATAACATCCTCATCAGAAAGCTCAAGCAGTGTGGCTTGGATGAGTGGACAGTGAGGTGGATCGAGAGCTGGCTGAATGACAGAGCCCAGAGGGTGGTGATCAATGGCACAGAATCGAGTTGGAGGCCTGTGGCCAGTGGAGTTCCACAGGGATCGGTTCTGGGGCCAGTCTTGTTCAACATCTTCATCAACGACCCGGATGAGGGGACAGAGTGTACCCTCAGCAAGTGCCTTGATGACACCAAACTGGGAGGACTGGCTGATTCCCCAGAGGCTGTGCTGCCATTCAGCGGGATCTCGACCAGCTGGAGAGGTGGGCAGAGAGGAACCTCATGAGGTTCAACAAGGACAAGTGCAGAGTCCTGCACCTGGGGAGGAACAACCCCATGCACCAGTACAGGCTGGGGATTGACCTGCTGGAGAGCAGCTCTGCAGAGAGAGACCTGGGAGTGCTGGTTGATAATAAACTAAAGTCAAGCCAGCAATGTGCCCTCGTGGCCAAGAAGGCCAATGACATCCTGGGATGCATCAAAAAGAGTGTGGCCAGCAGGTTGAGGGAGGTTCTTCTCCCCCTCTACTCTGCCCTGGTGAGGCCTCATCTAGAGTCCTGTGTCCAGTTCTGGGCTCCTCAGCTCAAGAGGGACAGAGAACTGCTGGAGAGAGTCCAGCACAGGGCCACTAAGATGATCAAGACACTGGAGCATCTTTCACACGAGGAAAGGCTGCGGGAACTGAAGCTGTTTAGTCTGCAGAAGACTGAGGAGGGAATTCATGAGTACTTGCAAGTATTTGAAAGGTGGATATCAAGGGGATGGGGCAACACTTTTTTCCATAGTGTCCAGTGATAGGACAAGGGGTAATGGGATGAAGCTGGAACACAAAAAGTTCCATTTAAACATAAGAAAAAACTATTTCACTGTTGAGGTGAGGGAGCCCTGGCACAGGCTGCCCAGGGAGAGTGTGGAGTCTCCTTCTCTGGAGGTTTTCAAAACCCATCTGGAGGTGTACCTGTGTGACTTGATCTAGGTGAACCTGCTTGAGCCGTGGCGGTTGGACCAGATGATTTTTAGAAGTCCTTTCCAACCCCAACCATTCTATGACTCTGTCAAACTAGTTTAGTCCCAAGTTTCTAGACCCGTGGAAACAAATCCACTATATCAAGAGATTATATATTTGTCAAGTGTCAACTCCACAGCTGCAGACTGTGAAAGAGCAAGTAGAAATTACTCGCCCTAATCCTTCATCTGCTAGGTAAGGCAGTCTCTGTGAAAATGTGAATAACCAAGCAGCAGAGTTACTTCTTCTGAGTGATTTGCAGTTATAATAAAATACCCAAATCAAAACAAAACCCAAAACCTAGCAACAACAGGAGAAATGAGGCCAGAACTTCTAAACACCCTCTTTCAATGCCAAAAAGAATTTTTACTCTTTGAATTTCAACTTTCATTCCATCGTTCAGTTTATTTAGGAAGAGCTGAAGAAGCCTTAATAATGCTTTTGCTGATTTATTTATATACATTTTTAAAAGGTAGCTGAAGCCTTGATAATATAGATCTAAAACTGAGAAACACTTCAGGTGAAAAAGCTTCTGAGATTCTATGTGTACTCTACTGGTCTTAAGCTAAGAACGCCTATGGACATGTTGTTGGCTTGGAACTTCAAAACAAAGCCAGCCAGCACTGGGTCTGCAATAAACAGTCCATACTTCAGAGAAAGAGTGGATCAATTCCAAAACAAAATTGTAACTTTTCTTAGCTGTTTCACCAAACAGCTTGGCACAGGTCCTAGAAGACCATATAATGAACTTTGATTTTGGGACATGGTTAACGTCATGTGTTGCTCAAACATCTGTAGACCAAAGTACAGCCACAAAGTATTTGCAGTATAGCCACAGCTTGTAAAAAACCAAATTAGACTGTGCAGCAGGAAGAGAAGAACCTTCTGCAAACTCCCAGTGAAAGAACATGATCCTTTCACAGATTCTCCTACATCAGCTAGCTTTGAAAAAGATAACCTAAGACTTCATACTGATGTAAGTAAGGACTGAATTAAAATCAGTACAGCTATGCTACCCTACAGCTTTCTATGCTGGCATGAGTAGCTTTTTTAGTTAAGTTTAAAGGATTCCTACAGCACTGAAAGGCCCCAGGAGCCTTTGAATGCACAGGAGCATTCACCCAGCAAGTTAACTGGGTGTCAAGTCTATGCCAGTCAGGGCATACTGGTAATGCTTAAAATGGAAGGCAAGTTCTCAAACATTTTTTTCCTGCTTATGATGTTTCTTTAAAGTTATATTCCCAAGGCAAGACTTCCATTCTTATTTCTAGTCAAACCAAACAGACAAGCTCTTTGTTCCTTTTAACTATTACCTATATACAAGGTCCCTGTAAAAAAACCAAAAGGCTGTAAATGCAACTAAGGTTATGATTAACTGGTATCTTTCATCAGTGCTTGTAGAACAATTTAAATTAGACCATAGTTAAAAATAAAAGTCACGTAACTGAGCAGCAGTACAAACATGATTGCCAAAGTCCCGTTCCCTACAGTCAGCTGCACTGCTGACAGCTGCAAAGGGAGGTTTCCCAAATACTAATAGACACACAGAAACTCCCACATAGTGGGAGTTTCCCCAAATTATTTATTCCCTTGGCAGAAGTCTTCTATTCTAAGATCACAGAGTCATAGAATCATTTAGGTTGGAAAAGATCTTTAAGGTCAAGTCCAACTGTTAACCTCACACTGCCAAGTCCACCACTGAACCATGTCCCTCAGCACCTCATCTACACAGCTTTTAAATACCTCCTGGGATGATGACTCCACCACTTCCCTGAGCAGGCTGTTCCAGTGCTTGAAGCAATTTTACTGCTAAGCTGGTTTGTGATGAACCGCATACAATTCTACCACTAATGTACTCATAACTGATAATTTAGGAAGCACTGCTGGACTACTAAATCATTTCTGCTTAGATGTCAAAACATCTTTGAGTATTTAAGCTGCCAGACCATTGAACTTCAGTAAAAGCAAAACCTAAATAAAGGCTTTTGGAAATGTACAAGAGGGAGTCAAATATCCATTAACTATAAAGCATATCTGATATGTGCTACACATTTAACTAGCAGACATCTTGCTATATTAAGTCTGCTGTTAAGTGTGTGTGGCGGGGTGTTTTGGTAGCAGGGAAGGGGCTGCAGCGGTGGCCCCTGTAAGAAGTTGCTGGACGCTCCCAGGGCTCTAAGTCAGACCCACCTCTGGCAAAGGCTGGGCCAATCGGGCACTTCTGAGATAACTACCTATGAAGGGAAAACTTGCAGCAGGAAGAAGAAATGGGATGAGAGGAAGTGGAGTGGGAGAGAATCAACCACAAAGGCACTAAAGTAAGTGTGGAAGGAGGGGAGAAGGCACATCTGAGCAGAGACCCACCTGCATTTCCTGGTGAGAGGGCGTGCTGTGCTCTGGAAGGTGGTGCTGGAGCAGCCTGTTCCTGAAGGACTGCAGGCCCTGGATGGGACCCACGCAGGAGCAGGGTAGGAAGAGCAGCAGCCCATGGGAAGGACTCAGGCTGGAGAGGTTCAAGGAGGACTGTCTACTGTGGGAGGGACTCCATGCTGGAGCAGGGAAAGAATGTGAGAATGTGAGGAGTCATTCCCCTGAGGAGGAAGATGCTGCAGAGAAGCTGTGATCAGCCGACCACAATCCCCAGTGCCACCAAGGAAAGGAATAGGGACAGAGATCAGGAACAGAGCTAAGCCCAGGATGAAGGGATGGGTAGACAGAAGGTGCTTTTAATATCAGGTTGCATTTATCATCATTCTGCTCTGGTTTAGCGTGGCAGTGGATTACATTGATTTTGTTTTCTTGCCCAAGTCAAGCAGTAGAGTGTTTCGCCCATGACCATAACTGGTGATTGATCCTTCCCTGTCCTTGTCTTGTCTGGCAAGGCCCTTTGTTACCTTTTCTCTTTCCCATCCCACCATGGAAGGCAGGAATGAGCAAGTGGTTGCATGGTGCTTTGTTGCTGGGCTGGCTGGGCTAAAACCACAACATTAAGAAATATTTTTAATGGGTTTTTTAAAGAATTTTTCTTTAATCAATTTAAAGTACATCAAGAGTCCAAGGTAAAAGAGAAGAAACATGATAAAACCAGCTCAGAAGCCTACACTTAGGTTTGCCTTTTTCTATCACTTCTCA
Source organism: Colius striatus (assembly GCF_028858725.1). Lineage (NCBI taxonomy): Eukaryota > Metazoa > Chordata > Aves > Coliiformes > Coliidae > Colius > Colius striatus. The sequence goes on from NC_084761.1 coordinate 90,211,326, forward strand.
TACTAAACTATTTTGGCAAGACATAAAGCATCCATCAGTACATTCTACCCTGTGTTTGTACAAAGTTAACAAAATTTAGGTCCAAGACTACTGTTGTCAGTTAAAGAGAATATTTCATGTGAATGAATAGGCACATCAGCAGAAAAATTACTGAATCAAAGCAACTGTAAAACAGTCCCGCAGTGGGATATTAGAAACAAGAAGAACATGTAAAGCTTACAGAGGAAGCCCTTTGGAATGTCTCTCAGCAAAAAACTGCAATCAGTAAATTTAGAAACTCTACCACTGACCCCAATAACTAAATACACTCAGCAAGCCCTGGTTTAGAGGAAGAACTCAGTCATGTCACCCCTGAGCCCTTCAAGCCTACTGCAGTCCACCAGAAGAGGGACAGGCAAATTACACTTAAGGAAATATACCTCTGCAGGCAGATGGCTGCAGCCAGCACCAAAGAGGAAGCTCAACCTCCATCAGACCCTGGGAAATCAAAACCAGACAAGTATTTCCTATTTTTAATGTGCCTGTAAAAGAGACCGTGCAATACAATTGAAAGGCAAAGTGTAACCGCAAAGATGCGCTCAACACCACGCTGCTGTACGCCACGGCAGATGCTGCTGGATCTTAAATAGTGATGCAGCGAAGCATCTCACAGTGTGTTCTTCTCATACCTGGAAACTCTGAGTAGGAACCAGAATCTCAAAATAAGCTAATAACCATGCAAGTGCAATTTATAGAATTAGAGGGCCTAGGCTGTACTGCTAATGGACTGTCCCCACCTCCAACAGCTTTGAAGCTCCTTATGCTCAAAACCTCATAAGAACAAGAAAGTGTAGCTGAGAAGGATTCTTTACTTAGATTCTAATGCCTGTTCTTTTAAAATTACAATATGAACTTCTCTAAAGGATGTTTTAAGGCAAGAGTATTTTGCTGCTCCTACTTCCAATCACACAAAACACTAAATCAAAGGACTGAAACAGGTAGAAGCATGGACTCCAGTAACCAGGATTTAAGGCCATGATACATACACTTAGGTAAATACTGCCTTTTATTTTTAAGCATGCACTGGAAAGAATTTCTGCAAACCCATGCTTATTTTCTACAAAAAATGAATTTAATTGCAACTACCAAATAATGGATAGTTGTGATTTTAGGTCAATTAAAACAAACATACATTGCAAAGTGGTGCCAGAAAGACAGCAGTAAACAAACAATTGTAATTTGGAAGGCATGAGAATGAATAGTCATTTCATGTCACTTACAATAACCCTAAAAGTGGATCATATTAAATGGGCTTCTTCTACAAGAAGATAATGATATCTTATACTTTTGTTTCCTTCATGGAAATCACACAAAAAAGAAATTTCTCCCTTAATCCTTGTTTAAATGCAGTCCAAAAGGAAAGATTCTCCTGACTCCGACCTACACCTTTGAAGCTACAGAGTTACCTTCAAAAGTGAGTTCATGCAGGTCTATTTTCAAATACAGAAGACTGTCATGCACAATAATGAGAGGAACAACAACATTCTCATTTCACACCACAGAGCACAGTTTGCCTTATCAAATATAACACTGGCATAGTGCCAACAAAGTCTGCAGAAAGGTTTCACAATAGGTACAAAAAATAAACACATCATGCTACAAAAGTAGCAAAGGCCTGACAGGAAGATCAGTCAAAGGCAAGGAGCTAAAACACAACTTCTAGATTCTTACTTTCTTGATGTCATTTAACTCTTCTACTCAAATCAGCTCCTTTTCTGACCTGTCTTGAGAGCCAAGGTGTAAAATATAAAATACAAAAGCCTTTATAAAGGTTAACTCATTCACACTGGGAAACAAAGTTCACAAAACTGAAGATAATGGGAATGGATTTAGTAGTATTGCATGTGGAAATCAACCCCTCCATAGAGGGCTGAGCATTAATATTTCAGGTAAAAAAAACAAGACTAAACAAGTAAACAAAAACCCAAAAGAAAAAAAAGTGCTGTAATGCACCTAGCTTGGTGCACAGCCATTAAGAAACTGAGAATAAAGAAGTCCATCTCAGGTTCCAAGATCTAAGTCACTTTAAAATAACACCAGTAAGCCCCTGAGGTGCAAATCCTTAAGCTGGAAGAATATTCTCTCTTTGCCCAGTTCTTACGCTCTTCTGTAAGCACTCCTCAGCTCTGAGTCCATAGTCCATACAGTTACTCCTATTGCCCCATCAAGAGATCAAATAAAAAGCAATCTGCAGACTGGAACATTTACTTTAGAAGATATTTCCATTTCCTTCCCAACAGCCCTTCTTTTTTAAATGAAGATGCAAGGACTTATTCCAGTCAAAGTCTGAATCTAGCAGAAGCCTGGGATTTTTTACATACATTCTACATAGCCCAGTTAGATTATTTCCTTTCCAAATCCTGGATCCTTTCAATTTGAAGATGCTTCTTGCATCATATTTATCTCTCCTATCATAGAGAATTTGCTTCTTTCCAAATCCCTTCTTAAACATCTAACAGCATTGTCTACTCTTTCCATTCTTGTGGTCATATTAAAGCTGGTCCAAAGAACATTTGGCTGACTCCAGGCCTCATTTGACATTTCACCTCCAAAACTTACTTTTATTTATTACATACATTATAAATATATACATCTAAAGATTAAAAAAATGTATGTACATAGTTATTAAAGAAATGGTGTATGTTTGAACTCCAGCAACTCTTCTAATCTTTACTATAAGGCTTGTTGAAAAGTTCTTACCAAACAGTTCAGTCAGACTCTTTACAGATATGAACTGTTATGACAGAAGAGCACTGTTCTTTATGACCTCCAATATCTTACCGTTTGTGCACTGCTAGAACTAACAGTGATTATGTCCAAGGAGTCTATACAGCATGCTTCCATTCCCAAGTTTGGTACTCCCCATATGGAGCTCATACGGAGCAGAAACTTCCAGCAGAAGCTTTTACAATATTTACATATTACCTTCCTGCTCTATGTATCCTAGATATTTGTAAGGCATTCTAAATGGGTCACTTGTACACAATGAAGAGATGAAGCTGGATTTCATTTGCACAAAGGAAATTCAGGAATTTGGGTCAATGGGATTAGTCCAGTTTCAACCTAAGTAATCAAACCTGACACCTTGTCTAGTAAATACAGTAAGTTTGCCCAGACTCCAGCCAAATGACAGATCACACATATCAGACACATTGATTAAGCTGTTTGTTACTGCCACCACAAAACAAGAGGTCTACAGAAGTTGAATTTTAAGGAAGAAAGTGCTGTTTCTGAACACTTTGGCAATGGTTCACGGTAATTGTGACATTTTATATAGTATTAGAAATCATATAGACTGACTCACTTAATGCCCTCTAAACAACTGCACTTAACTATGTCCAAGTGTAGACATGCATTACCAACACATGTTTACATCTACAGCCATAGAAAGAACTCTGAGCTTTAGGGATGTACTAGAAAGTGTTAGAAGTGTGTGACATGGCCCAAAAAGCCTATTTTTCCTTCAGAAAATACCAGACCATCTTTCATGCATTCTAGTGATACATTGTTAACTAGTAAGCCAGATTTTAATGAAAGATGTTTCCTGGGTAGTAATAGCATCCATTTTCAGTTTCTGCCAGTTAGATCTCAAGCAGATCAAATCTGAACAGATCCAATGCTTCAAACTAAAATTATCCCTTTACATATCTGAAAAAAAAAAGTGCCTACTGAATTCTGTAGAGTTCTGTTTCTAAATTCAGCATCATCATAGGTTAGCACACATTTTGGAAATGCCACAAAAGCACACACATTTTATATGATAAACCAGTGAAGAAATACCACTGACAGGTTAAACAGGATTTTTGCTCCAAAGAATCACCTTGAAAAAAGGAAAATTACAAGAAGCAGTTTGATTTTTCATAGAATCACAGAATGGTAGGGGTTGGAAGGGACCTTTAGAGATCAACTAGTCCAACCCCCCTGCAGAAGCAGGGTCATCTAGATCAGGTTGAATAGGAACATGTCCAGGTGGGTCTTGGAGACCTCCAAGGAAGGAGACTCCACACCCTCCCTGGGCAGCCTGTGCCAGGGCTCCCTCACCTCAACAGTGGAATAGTTTTTTTCTTATATTTAAGTGGAACTTTTTGTGTTCCAGCTTCATCCCATTACCCCTTGTCCTGTTGCTAGCTACTATAGAAAAAAGGGATGTCCCAACCTCCTGACACCCACCATTTAGACACTTGTAAATGTTAACAAGATCTCCCCTCGGTCTTCTCTTTTCTAGACTAAACAGCCCCAGTTCCCGCAGCCTTTCTTCATAAGGAAGATCCTCCAGCCCCCGATCATCTTGGTGGCCCTGTGCTGGACTCTCTCCAGAAGTTCCCTGTCCCAAAGTTTTCTAACCGTACAAACAAGTACATCCATTTTTATTTGCATCTAAGCTAGAGTAAGTATTAAGATATTAGAGAAGTAGTAGTTCCTCTTCCAAAGATCTCGTGTGGATTCTCTCCACAAGAAAAAAAGAATATCAAAAGTATTAACTTCACAGGTTCAATAATCTTCAGTTTAAAAACATAAAGACAAATTATTTACAAGACATAAGAAGACAACATGGGCAGAGTCCTGCATTGGGGAAGGAACAATCCCCTGCACCAGTACAGGCTGGGGCTGAACTGCTGAAGAGCAGCTCTGCAGAGAGAGACCTGGGAGTCCTGGTTGATAATAAGCTAAATATGAGCCAGCAATGTGCCCTCGTGGCCAAGAAGGCCAATGGCAGCCTGGGATGCATCAAGAAGAGTGGCCAACAGGTCAGGGGAAGTTCTTCTCCCTCTCTACTCTGCCCTGGTGAGGCCTCATGTGGAGTCCTGTGTCCAGTTCTGGGCTCCTCAGCTCAAGAGGGACAAGGAAGTGCTGGAGAGAGTCCAGCTCAGGGCCACCGAGATGATCAGGGGACTGGGACATCTTTCATATGAGGAAAGGGTGCCGGAACTGGGGCTGTTTAGTCTGGAGAAGAGGAGACTGAGGGGAGATCTCATTAACATTTACAAATATCTAAAGGGTTGGTGTCAGGAGGTTGGGACATCCCTTTTTTCTATTGTAGCTAGTAACAGGACAAGGGGTAATGCGATGAAGCTGGAACACAAAAAGTTCCACTTAAACATAGGAAAAACTATTTCACTGTGAGGGTGAGGGAGCCCTGGCACAGGCTGCCCAGAGGGGCTGTGGCATCTCCTTCCTTGGAGGTCTTCAAGACCCGCCTGGACGTGTTCCTATGTGACCTGATCTAGATGAACCTGCTTCTGCAGGGGGGTTGGACTAAATAATCTCTAAAGGTCCCTTCCAACCCCTACCCTTCTGTGATTCTACGAGGCATTTATAGCTGTAAGACCAGTCAGGAAAAACTTATCGAGGGTTTGTTTTTTTTTTTAATGAGCAGCAGGAAAATAACAACAAAATGATTGAGCTTCACTTCCATTGCTCCTGTGCCACTTCCTCTCCTGTGTAGTCCACCAGAAAAACCAGCAGCTGGCATGGTGCAATCAAAACCAAAGAGTGCAAGGACTACAATAGTTATAGTTTAACTAATGTGAAAAAAAAAACATGCCTTAAGTCAGAAAGGACAGAGAGACCACTAGAAAGTATTACCAGTAAAGCATACACAATTGGTAGTGAAAGAGTTCCTGCTATGTCCTGCATGCCTCCACCTTAAAGCTCACCATAATTTTTACTATTTTGGCTGTTCTACAGAACACTGTCCTCAACTAGTACAAGCTCTCTATTCTTTTTCTAGGTAAAATTGCTGAAATATGCAACATAAGCCATCAGACCTTAGGACAGTAGGATTAAATAGCAAACAATTATATAGTTTATCATCTTCTTAGCACAGGATCATTAGGCACACATCAGGTTTGTATTTGCTTTTTAGGACTCATGCCCATGTATCAGGACAAGTTCATATTTGTTCTTTCCCTGTGAGCTGCTCAAAACCTAAACACTTAAATATTAGAAACTAAAAAAACAAAGGAAGACTTGCCAACACCACTGCTACAACTGGCAAAGACTGTGTGGGAAATAGAACCTTCTCAGAGCACCCAATTCATGGGTCAAGTGTGTTTCTTCCACATACCTGCTCAATTCAGAGACTAGTACCAGACTTTTCATCATGTCCTTAGTGCTACAAAAATGACAGGCAACGAGTAATATGTGGCAGTCAAATTGTTCAGTGCATTGACTAGAAAGGTAGAAACAGCATAGAAGCAAGTATTAATTAGAAGCACTCATGGACTAGATGATCTTTCAAGATCCCTTCCAACCCTTGAGATTCTGTGATCTAATGAATTTGTTCCTCGCCATCTAAAATGGAACAGAACTCTCCAGGAAGGATAAGAATTGCTTGGCAAATATCTTCCATTTGCCACATTTCATGGCAAAGACATTGTTGCAAATCCCTTCTGCTTGGCTTTCAATAAACTAAGCCCATCAATCCAGTGCCATATTCCTTGGAGCAAGAGCTTCAGCTCTGGAAGAAGACACCTAGCTCCCTGCTGAACAGCCCAGCAGTGACCTTCCTGCTACCAAGTAATTAATTAAGTAGCATGATACTGTTGCAGCCCATTAGATCAGAGGTTAGTGCATCTTTAGTAATTAACAGATTTGTCACTAATCCCTTGCCACCTGCCAACCCAATTTTGCTAGGGAGCCAAATCCCACAATGCAAGCATCACTGGGGCTTATTGGTCGTAGAGGAACAAGAACTGCTGGGGGTAGAGAATCTTTCAGCATTGTGACACCCTTGTCTTCCATTAATATAACCCTCTACCCCCTCAATCCTCTTTCCTCTAGGACCTCTGGCCCATCTGCAGCCAGCTTTCTAAACTGGAGAGCTGCCAGCCATCAGGGAGGAGGCAAAACACAACTGCTCTCCACTGCAGGAGTGACGATGTCATGCAGCGGCCTGGCAGCAGAGGCACAGCAGGCATTGTGCCAATGTGACAGATAGTTTCCAGACTTAATCACTTTGATACCATTTAGTACTGTGTGCAGTTGGAAATATGGTATTCCATCTTATCAGTGTTGTTTCCATCATTACTCAAAAGGTTCTCTGCGCCTCAAAGCAAGAGATTGGATATTCAGCAAATTCACACATTCTTCTGATAGTGCTTCAATCTGCCTCTTCACTCAGATCAGTGGCTTTCTGAACTACCACCATCTTCATAACAGCTGTGATATATGCCCAGGGATAGAAATAAGGGCTTTTTTGGGGGGGGAGGGGGGAAGCATGAGGGAAATGACTCAGAGACTTCGAGTTCAGAGGGGAAAAAAAGAATTTCACTGCAAGTTCTTCCCATAACAGCCTCCCACAAATACAATAAACTCCTCTAAGTGGCTAGAGAATAGTTAGGCTATCTAAGTCTGATCTTCTAATTGAAACATGAAAAGTACATTTTAAATATTCCTCTTTACCTTCCAGATTTCCCTCCCTCCCCCACTGCAGTCACACACTCTCTAGCATAATCCCAGCTGACACATTAATTTACTCCTGAGTAAAAGTACTCATACAAGCTTATTGATGGTAGGATTGGAATCAATTTAGGGCATATTATTACTTGTTTGGTTTCTTCCAAACCCAGGATCACAATTCTCATGCATATAACCCCCTTAGTATTTTTCAAACTAGCTTTCTACCTCCAGCTCTTCAGAGGGAAGAGAATTACTAATCTTACAGGAAGACTCTTGTGACCTGGATGTGTTTTTATCTCCTCAGAAAACCCTTTCTGGTTAGTGTTCTGTTAGGTATATTCGCCTATTTACAGCCCTAACACAAATCTGCAGTTAGAAATCAAAGGGAAGTACTCTGTCCTAGACACTGGACAATGGAGTGTGTGCAGCATCAACTGTCCTGTGCTCCTACAGGTGGAATGCCCACTTGGACAGCAGAAAGCATATTTCTCCTCCACATAACACGTACAAAAGTCTATATACACAAATCCCACTCCACTCAAAACTGCACAGTGCTTTGGAACATACCTACCTGGCATGACAGTAGAGTTTGATTAATTGACTGAAAAATTACAGCGGAAAGCTTGAATGTTTAAACCTATCTGATTAAAGGCAACTAACAGCTGCAGATGCTCAGCAGCTGTGCAAGTCAGGTCACTCTTTTGCCCAAACACAGTTCAAAAGTGCCTCATTTTCATGAGTCAAGTTTACAGATTAGGTCAGTTTTCAATTAGCTAATTATAAGTCCTTCATCTGTCAGTAGGACCTGTTGGCTCATAGCCCAAGTTTCTTTGTGCTAAACTTCTCTCTACATCATTATCAGGACATAAAGTAGGTAAAAAAAAAAAATGCTAATCCTTCCAGGAATACGGGAAAATACAGGAAACAACAAAAAGGAACAAGACTAGCTCTTACACAAGCCTCTGTATCTGAAGTGTATGGTTTTATTAGCATAAGGAAATACCAGAGGCTGACTTCAGTTGTTAGATTTGTGTAAATGGTTTAGGAGCACATATAATGAAAAAACAATGTTCAGTAACAACCTGTGCTGCTTGGTCCTGCAACAAAATCATACCCCAGTGCTTCGAGATGAGAGATGATCTCACTTGAGAAAATAACTGACACTTAGTCTCTTCAGAGTTCCAGCTTGGTCTAGGAGAAACAACCAATTATGTGACATGTTGTAATAGAATTACTGTTAAGCAAAATCAAGGTAATGTTTTACTCTTTTTAGTAGTATTGTCACAAGATTAGAGACTAATTATTTAAGCCTCTGCTGCTTGGTTCCAGGAACTAGTTCAAGGTTAACTACGTTCTGGTTTGAATGCCAACCTCAGCACTTAGATGCATGCAAGCAACTGCTGAAATTAGAGGAAGTAGGTAGGCTTCAAGGTAAAAATTGTAAGGATGTGGCATTGAAGTCCAAACCTTTTACTTTACAGAAGAGTTTTAACAAGTTTTATGAATACACCAATGCAGAGACAGTGTCTTGCTCATCTTGAGAGAGCCAACAAAACACAAGATGAAGGACCATTTCAAAGAGCCTTTAACTTGGAATGAGGTTTACATGCAGACATTAAAAGCAAATTTCAGATCAAATCTAGTCTCTACTTCCATAGGTTCAACAGAGTATAAGCCCAAAAATCACAGTTCATGAAACTTTTAAACTCAACATGAAGTTTCTCCCCACCTCAACAGACTGCAATTTAATAGGAAAATATGCAAATATCTATAAAAATTACAGTTTCAAGAATGATGATTCATGTCTATCACTAAAGTGGCTGAAGTTAAAAATAGAACAGCGAAACAAAGCTTCCTACCAAATCACTTTTTTTTTCTTGGTCTTACAAGCCACGTTTCAGCAGACAAGACTGAGGTATCCACAACACTGCCTGCTTCTGCCTCTCTCCTTCCTCTTTGTTACTCAATAGTTATAACATGAAAAATGAAAGCAATACATGCTTTTACACTTATTAGAATCTGTTTCAGGACCTGAGATGCTGCCCTATAGCACTGCATAAATAAAGACATCTCAATGGCTGATTTCAGCAGTGAAACAGTCCTGGACAGTAGGAAGCTTATTTGTTTGGAAAAGAACCAAACACAAAAGAGGAAGCTGACATGTTGAAGATTTCTCTCCTTCAGGAGTTCTTGGGATATATTTTGTGTGTCTTTTAAATGAAAAACTCAATGCTTATCCAAGATGAAGCTGAAGTCATCTCAAGTTAAGATTATTTAGAATTCAGTCCTGCTTTTGTTAATTAATTATTAAATTGCATGGCACAGGTTCATGGTTCATCTAAATAGGAAGACTGCCAGCTAAACTAGACCTGACTTTATTTACATCTGTTAAAGCAGAGTAACACCAATAGATGCAGTCCAGCTGGCAGTTCCAGGTTGTCTAACCCAAACAATGAAAAAAGTCCATTTATAATGAATAACAGGAGCTCAGGTCACTGAAGCCCAATCTAAATCCACATTCTTGTCCTAACAGAGAGAAAACTCATACATGCAGACTACACTTCCATCCCCCAGTATGGCCAAAATAAATCAATATTATAACTAGGAATCCTAAGTCTCCCTACTTCCTTCTACTCTTCTCTCTCCTCTTGTTTATTTGGCTATGCTTCAGACTCCTGGGAAGTCTTTTGCTTTTAGTCACGTCTCTGTTATGCGTAAATCACCTTTCATGATGAGTCTTGCAGCACACTTCCCATCATCTTTCTGTCGTCAGCACCACAGAAACAAAGATCTCCAAGGCAGTAACAGTTCCAGACATGCACACAAGTACTGCCAGAAGCATACCGTTCAAACTCCAAAACGCAGGCTTTTTCTACAGCAAGTTGGGACTAATTACTTGGATAGTGGAAAGGGGAGCAATGAAGGTGAAGAAACAAAAGAAAGGTGAACATGCTAAAGAAAGGATGATTACGCCCTGACACAGTGAGTCCCAGCTCTCACAACAAAAGGCAGTTGCTTGGGTTTATGAAACAGTTCTTCCCTTTACAGGGTGAAAAGGATGCTTTGTCTATACACAGACTCTTAACAAATTAAAACCCTTGAGAACTGAATGTCAACAGTAAAAGCTTGCTTAAAATATATACAGCTTCCTCTTAGGTATCTCATTCATGACCATTGCGCATTTCTGAGGTGTTCCTGCCAAAAAGAATAGAGTTCTAAAATGTCAGGGTTTTGGTGCTCACAAAACCAGTTAAACATTACTCAGCAGGGCGAGTTGTTTGAAAAAATACGAGGCTGATACTTCAGTCAGTTTCTGTACCCCTATGAGGCCCAAGGGAAATTCTATTTTCAATGTTTTGAGGAAACCATTTGGAATGAAAGATTTTCTATTTTAAGAGCCCTTACAGGTGAGTTGATGATTAAAGGAATAAACCATAGTTTCTCCTAATACTCTCATTTATGCCAAAGCTGAAGGGATAATGAAATAAAAGCCTTGGTCAATATGTTTGGTAACCTTCCTGAATGGGGTTTGTAGTATGTTCTCCATGATCAAGAATAATCAATCAATCAACAATCAAGAATATCAACGAAATGCTTTACAGCAATATATGCAAGTCCTTTGTGCACATGTCAAGAGGAAATGATATTCTACACAAACAAAGCTCAGTGGCAACGTCTACTATACATCAAGCCACAACAATCTGTTTACACGGATCATAATCTGTTTACATGGACCACTCCAAAGCTTTTGCAAAATGGTCTCAAATCTATGTGCAAGTATAAAGTTTTCTAAATGTTCCCTGAGAGAGTAAGAGCCATTTCCATGCTGTAAAAGTCTCTGCAGGCATCTCAATCCATTTGGACCACAGTAATTCCTGACAATAATGCTCACACACTACATTACACAGTATCACTGCTTACATGAATCAGAGTTGGTCTACAACTATAAATAACAGAACCCTGTCCTAACATATCCAAGGAAATGGCCTACAATAACTCAAAAACATGAGGCTTGGTTTTGTCAGTGTTTGCATTTAACTATGGCAAAAGTGTTTACCTTTCAAAAATGTAAGGACATAAACCTAGTTTGAACTGGGAAGTTCCTTCCTTGACAAATTAACTCTAGAAGAGTGGGGTGGGAAGGGAATTAAAGACATTTGCATTCCTGGAAGACAGAACATACCTAATGATTCCAATGTACCTGCTGTTCCATCAGGACAGAAGTGACCCTGATCATGCATGAGCAATGACCTACAGTCAAAGGTGTAAAAAAGATAAAATCCAGAAAGCTTTAATTGCAACCAGTTGAGCAGTAGGGATTTTCAGGCACAAAGAGGATGAAAATTGGAGTTCCTTAGCCTTCATTGAGTGTTACCCATGGCCTTTCTGGAAAGGTAAGGTTGTAAAGAAACACAGGTCCCCTTTCCGCAACTCTAGGCAGTCACAGATACGAAGACCATTCCAGGAACAAAATTCAGCAAGTAGCTATTCCTAACCTTAGCCAACAATTTGCTTATTTCACACCAGCTATCTAGCTCAGCTCTTTATAACCATTTTAGGAGATGGATCCAGAATTGCCAGAACTACTTGAGAGTGCCCCAGCTACAGATCAGGTGTCCCTGAATTAACCTGGTTAAACCAGCTTGTGACTGTGGCAGGAGGATACAACAGGAATCCTTAAAAGCATGCAAGCTATTCTCTTCACTACTCCCAAAAACAAAGTCTGCAGTACCTGAAGATGTTAAATATTGCCAAGGTTTGACTTCTGAATGATTGTAATTCCTTCTCTGCACTGTACATCATCTTTAAATGTCTTTCTGCCAAAGATATTCAGATACGTGTAACCACTGCAATAACAACACCTTGGAAGAGATAAGAACTGGGTCATTACTGGAAATGAGCTGAGCTGGCATGCAAGTAAAATAAATAGATTACTTCAGCTATGCTGGTATGCTGGGATAAGGGGAGAACAACATTTAGGTTTGTTTCCATAGGAAGTAATGTCTTTGCATTCTCTCCTTACTGTTGGTTGTTTAAAATTCATCTCAGGAAAAACAATTTCCAGATTCCTGCATGTGTTAAACGAAATATGGACTCTTCAGCCCCCGTTCTGTCCAAGAAATAAGAAATTCCACATAGGAGTTTATGGAGAAGAGCTAAGATTGAAAAAACCTTCCAACAAGTCTTGGAGGAATATAATTCCATTATATGCTCAAGTCTAGTCATCCATCTTAAGCAAGCAAAATGATGACACACATGCTTGTAATATATAGCATGATAAATAATTCCCTAAAGTTTACAATGATATCCAGTGTAGTTATACTGATCAAAACTTCAGTGTCTTCAATTCTTTCCTCAACACATCATACAAGGCACAACTTGTCTACACATTCTACCATCAGATGAGCAGAAGATGTGTTGCCTAATAAGAGTGTTAGCAAGGTCAGTAAATATTAGAGGAATGGACAGCAATTTATGTACATGTCACAATACTATAAAAAATACACATTGCATTTCATATTTTCAGATGTCCCAGATTACTTTTGAGGTTGCCTTAAGTCCCTCTGATTTCCACACTCCCAGCTCCTTTCTAGACACTGTTCCCCTACAGTACAGGTTCAAAAGCAAATATGAAGCAATGTCATTGGGAAACACCTTCACAGAATAAGTTTACCTTAAAAATAGGTAAGAAGAAAGCTTAGCTATGTAAGAAAGGAGCAGTCATCTCAAAGGTTGTTTGCTCTTGCCTCTCAGAAGTCCCCACCAGAAGACAAATCACATTGCGGAACAATCATTGCATCAACCCATATTTTCAAATCTAAACAAAACTAATTTACTCTGGAAGTCCCCTGGCAACTGTTAAGAGTCCTCACCAGCATTTACAGAGCTCTCCATTGATTCTGCTGAGAGTCTGAGCTTGTATGAACTTTCCTGCAAGGTCTGATAAACATGGGGAAGCCAAGATCCTGATCCTACAGCAATACAAACTAACAGCTTTGCAAAGAACAGGGTTACTTACATCTGGAAGTACTTTTAAGATCAAAGCTTAAGCCAGCAAAAGTTAATTGACACAATACTTGCAGGGCTGCACATTCCAACTTATGAAACTGCTGGATAATCTGTCACAGAATCACAGAACCTTAAGGGTTGGAAGGGACATTGAAAGATCATCCAGTACAACTTCCCTGCCAGAGCAGGGCCATCTGAAGTAGGTCACAGGAACTTGTTCAGGTGGGTTTTGAATGTCTCCAGGGAAGGAGACTCCACAACCCATCTGGGCAGCCCGTTCCAGTGCTCCCTCATCTAAACAAGGAAGAAGTTTTTCCTCACGTTTCTTTGGAACCTCTTATGTTCTAGCTCATACCCATTGCCCCTTGTCCCATCATTGGACATCACTGAGAACAGTCTGTCAAAAGCATGTTACCCATGATCTAATATCTCGTGCCAAACAGACTGGAAGATATACCAACTCTAAGTCAATGTTGTCAAGTTAAAGCACCTCTATTATTGCACTCTTACCATATCACAACGCAGAGGAATAAATGTACAGACCATCTGAGGACTACATGGTGAAGAGCAAACCCTGTAACCACTGGTGTTGGAGTGGTAAAAGCACTTTTCTTACAGGTAAAATGAAAAATATGTATGTGCCTTTTGGTCATCCACATTTGCATTTCAGTGTTGTAAAGAGTAAGTTAACAGATCTTAATACATTTCCCTTGCTACTCATCACCAAAGTAGGTCTCATGCTTGGTTTTCTATTAAATGAGATGATTGCTCCATGTCCACTTAACTAAGAAATCAAAGGAGGAGACAGTTCACTCCCCCTATTTTTGTTTTGGTTTGGTTTTTTTTGTAGGTTGTGTTTTCTAATAATAAAATTAGACTGGAGGTCTGGTCTTAGAAGTACAGGGGATTCATCTACCTACAGGAGCTTACAGACTCATAGTCAGCTGATCAGATTGGCCTAAAACATAGGAATTCTCACTCAGCCCTGCTCGAGGTCCCTGCAGGGATTTATCTTGGTGTATTCATTCTTACTGGTGTGAAAATCTTAAACTTTTTCCAGAACTGGTGTCTCTGAATCTTCTTCCTTTTCAACTTCAAAAAAAGCTCTTTATTTTCTGGACATTTTCACATGGATTTTGTCATGTTTTGTGGAGAAGTTTATGGCGAGCTGGGAGATTTTAAAACAAGAAAATTACAAATAAGAAACAGAATTTAACCCACTACCACTAAGCTGACCCTGTACTAACTCTTCCATAATGTAATATTGGCAAGGGGTATATCTTAATCAGCTCTCTTGCAATAGCAAGGTGGCTCCAAAATACAGTAGCAGGAAGGGAAAGAAGCATGTGCTATGCCTTAAATAAAATCAGCAATCTAATTCTATTTTCATCTGTGCATCACAGATGTATGTGAATGAAACAAACTGCACAGGCTCCAGCTCTACATTTCCTGTAGAAACACAGAAAACCAGGTGTATAATTATTCAGATCTGAATTTCTTTCATAACCCATAAGACACTATGAGCAGAGTAAACATGGAAAGTTGCTTTTCACAGTATGAAACA
The DNA here is from genome assembly GCF_028858725.1 of Colius striatus. Lineage (NCBI taxonomy): Eukaryota > Metazoa > Chordata > Aves > Coliiformes > Coliidae > Colius > Colius striatus. The sequence continues at coordinate 90,226,339 of NC_084761.1, forward strand.
TACTAGTTTAGTGTAACTAATGTCACACAGGAAACTGAAGTCCTGTTTGTGCACCAGCCAGCCAGAGTGCACACACCAGCACGAGAAGCTCTTTGACATCCACTCAGCAACATTACTTCATCTGTAATCATGAAGTTAGACAAGTTACAAGGCCAGTTCAGTCCTACTACTGACCTCTTCTTTGCTATACCCAAGAAAAGAGGCCTTAGCAGACAGAATGGCAGGAAGGGAAACATTTCTCCACCTTCTCAGTTCATTACAGATAGCAGTACCCTTCAGCTGCTATCAGTTTGCACTGGTCACCTGTGGGATAAATGCTAACAAATTAAATAAACACAAGCCAACGTCCTCGCCCTCTACTGATACCAGAAATAAAGCTGACAGTTTGTACAGAGCCCACACCTGTAGGTGAACAGGAGGAACTTCAAACCTAGAGAGAAGTGACAGGGTGGCCCAAGTAAATAGGAGGCTTCCAAGATGGAAGGAGCTTGAAGATGTTAATACTGAAGAAAATGTTGTCAAAAACGCATTTGTACTCTATATGTTGTCCCCCAAAAAGGTCTTGACTCCTCCTTTAACATGTATTATCGCTGGAACTGTACTAGGAAATTACTCCTTACACTCACAACTCGGCCCCAAAGCCTCAGCTCAGCTTAAGTGGGGAAACAGTACAACTTTCCCGAAGGAAAGCACCTATACCGGTGGTTTTGTCCCCGGAAGAACCTTTCCTTCTCACATGGGCAGACTCACACTGCCAAACCGACTCCATCCCACCTTCCACCTACAGGTGACCAGCGCGGCACCGAACTGAAGGCGTCAACACCCGTGACGGGGAGACACGAGGCGTCTTCCCACCATTCCCCTCACAGCAGCGGCAAGCCCCACAAAGCCGCGGCGAGGATCACCGGTGCTCCGACGGACACGCAGCTGCCGAGACACCCCGCACCGCAGCGGTTCGACCCCTCGCCTCAACCCCGCCGGCCTGGGGGCTGTCCCCGAGGCTCCCGCTGACCCGCCCGCGGGCTCCCGCGCTGAGGCAGCGAGACGCGGGCGGCAGCGAGACGCGGGCACCGCGGCCGTGAGGGGCGGAGGGGCGCGCGAGGAGCGGGGCCGGCTCCCGCCGTGCGGGGAAGGAAGGCGCTTACCTCAGCCTCGGCTCAGCTCCGCGGGCGCCGGCCGCCGCGCCGGCCGCTCCTCCCCGCTCCACAGCCCGGCCCCTCGGCGGGCGCCGCGCACAGCCTCCGCCCCCCCTCCTTCACCTGTGGGGACGGACCCGCCTCCCTGAGCCGCTGTGCCGCCGGCGGTGGGAGCCGCGGGCGGGCGGAGCTGCGGGCCCGCCTCGGCCTGCCGGGAGGGCTGGGCCGGGCTGTGCAGCGCTGTGCCTGAGGGGCTGCTGTGCCCTGGCAGCGTTTAGAAGCCGCTGTCACCTCTCGGCTGTCAGGGCTGTGTGTGCTGAAACCCCCCGGCGGCCTCGTGAGCCCTCTTAGTAGCGGCCCCTGACTTGGGTATGTCAAACTCGCTGCCGTTGTTTAGCCTGGAGAAAAGCAGGCTGAGGGGACACATGACCACTCTCTACAGCTACCTGAAAGGATGTAGTGGTGAGGTTGGGAGTCACTCTCATCTCCCCAGTAATGAATGACAGGACAAGAAGAAATGAGCTCAGGTTGCCCCAGGGGAGGTTTAAATTGGAGATCAGAAAGAACTTTTTCACCAAAAAGGTTATTAGACACTGGCACAGGCTGCCCAGGGAGGTGGTGGAGTCCCCATCCCTGGAGACATTTAAAAGATATGTAGATGAGGTGCTGAGGGACGTGGTTTAGTGTGCTTTGGCAGTGTGAGGCTAGTGCTTGGACTTGATCTTAATGGTCTTTTCCAACCAAAATGATTCTATGATGAAATGCAGGGATAGAACTTGCAGCTCCAGAGGACATGACTTGGCAGGATCGGCCTTTTTCTGGCTGACACCAAGGTCTGCCACAAGTCGCAACCTAGAAAACACCAGGGGCAGGCAGAAAGCAGGTTCTAATGTATCTGCAAATGGTGAAGGTCATTTATGAGCGTCCTGTATCCATCGGGAAGTGGGCAGAGGCACCGATTCATATTTGTCCAGACTGCAGCAGTGTGGCCCTGCTGTAGGGATGGGAAATTTGGCACAGCCTGGCTCTTTGTGAAGTAGCTTGGATGCCTCAAGGCCCTGCTTCTGTTGCCAGGAGCACCAGAGGGTTAGCCCGGGTCCAAAACAGCCAAGGGCCCCACTAGCCATGCTGGCTCCAGGCTGGCTGCATGCTGAGACACTGGGTCGCCTCGGTCACTCAGTTCTCAATTTATTCAGCATTTCCCCATCTCTACAGTAGCTAATTGCTCTGAAGCTCCCCAAGAGATCTTAACAGGGTTGGAAAGACGTTTTTAAGTGCTCTAAAAGGTGATTTTTTCAAACATCATGATAAGATGGAGTTCACGTAATTCACTTTATTCTCACTTGTTAAATGTTAATTTAAGATATGCTTTTACTTCATTCGGTATTTTGGGTTCTTTGGGGTTTTTGTTTGTTTCTCCATTTGCCTTTTATTACTTCCTAAGTTTCTTTTTCTAGCTAAAATAAAAACTGTGGTTTTTTGGTTTTTTGTCTTGTAAAAATGGCATACAAAGTAGAATTACTACTGTGAGAGAACTGCTGTCAGAGGCTCAAAGTGGTCAGTCTTAACTCCAGTTACTTATGTAACACAAATGTAACATAAAAAAGAGCACTTAATAAAGCAATATTCCCAAAATGTGGATCTTTGCATAATTCTGTAGTTTTAGTTGACTAAAGAGCAGCAAATTCCTTTGGTGATTAGCCAGCTAACACTTTAATTGAGTTTTAAAGCTTTTAACCTTTCCAATGGCATTAAGAGTAGTTTCTGTGGTTAGAAAATGAGGTGATGCAACATTTCCTGTGAATGACAGGTATTTTTGTCATTCACAGAGATTTGTAGTGTGAAGTAACAAAGAGAATCACTCTTGTGAAGATGACAGAGAGAGTGCTTGTTCTGTGAAATGAAGCCCTGTGTTTTAAGTACAACAGTGACTAGCAAAGGAAATGGTTAGGAAATGAGGTTTAGTGATGATCTTGGACTGATTTAACATAAGTAGAGCACTGTTGGTACCTACTGTTGGGTTTGAAGGAGTCTCTCCATAAAGAATAAGATAATTTCTGAGCAGAAGGGTGTAAGTGGGCCGGCAGGGCCTAAGGAAAATGAAGTCTCTTAACCTTTCCCACAGCATGTATCTCATCTGCAGCCAGCTGCAGCCTTTACCCTGGCCTTTGCTTTCTCTTGCACACAGGCTTACAACCGTGGGCAGGCTGTGTCACACAGTCAAGTCCCGTATGAAGACCGCAAGCGGGAAGGCTGTTTGTGTGTAGCCCTTCCACTGATTTCGGTGTGAGTTTTATGTCAGAACATCCTGACTTTGTTGGGTGGAAATTTTACAGTATTTATTTTCCTGCCTGACTAAAACCCAGAACTTTCAGCCTCCAGAGAAGACAGATTGAGCGCATTGACAGCGTTAAGCTGAAGCAGGCATGAGGAGCCTTTGTTCTGCTGGCTGCATGTGCCTTCTGACTTCATTTTATAGAGTACAGCACACGATTATAAAATGAATGTGTTATTACTGGATAGCGGAGCATGTTAATGTGTGGTCTGCCAAGCATGTTGGACAGTGGATTTGGTCCTTAGCAAGGAAAATGTTCTCCACCCCCAAAACGGAAGACTGAACTGACAAGCCTTTATACAAGCTGTATTACAGGATGACAGCCCCCCTCTCCATCTCTCTTCTGAGCCGAGTTTTCCTTTTGTACAAGCTGAGCTCTCTGTGTGACCTAAATTGCATGCAGTGTTCCAGCTGAGAGGACTCCAACACTTGCTTATTCCTCCTGGAAACACTGTGCTCAGTGCCTTTTACGATCATACTTGTCAGGAAATCATAGTTATTTTATGAGCTTGCTCTTTCTCAGCTGTCTCAAGCCGATGAACTCGTTGCTTGTATGTAAAGCTTTTACCACCGACAGCTCTATTGCATGCTATTGAAATTGCATTATTCTAGTCATTGAAGGCACCCAGTTATTTTGAATTGCTATAATCTTCTGTGGTGAGGAAATATCCCAGCTTCATTGTATCAGGAAATATAACATTGCCTTCATCTAAAAAAATCTGTGCTCTTATCAAAGAGAATGGTCAGACTAGTCTGGCATGGTGTCCTTAGGGGGAAAAAAATACATCCTTAATTGCTTGGGTTTCTTCTTCCAAATTTGCATATAACTAATCAGAATGAAGAGACAATATCTGTGATGCTGCTTCCACCTCCGTTCTTAAATACAGAGTTTGTGTAAGAGTCATTCTGAAAAACAGTCTGTGATTTTTAGCTGGACTAGATTCCCAACCTAATAGACTGATGAAAACATGTATTTGTGATTTCAGCAGCCATCTCCCTCAGAACGGTGAGACAGATGCTGTCCCTCGCTGAACTGTGGCTCTGCTTCCTCTTTCCTCATTCTTTTGTTTCTGTTTGTTGGTTTTTGTTCATGTGCTTGCAAACCTTTGGTCTATTTGTTGTAATTGTCTTTGCATGTCTAAGTTAACTTGAATTTTGGCAAGTCTCGTTTCCTGGCCATGAGACACGGTTTACCTTTGCTGACCAGACTTGCAGAATCTGCTTATATCCCATTTCCTACTTGTGATGGCTCTTTACACACTGAGCTCCAGCTCCTCTGTAAAAGTTTCTTTCCTTGTTTTTTCTGCAGTCATGTGGTAGAGAAGTTGTGGAGCCCAGGGTAAGCTGTCTGCAATGAACCAACATTGTCCCAAATGCAACCCTGGGGTGGGGGTAAGAGTGGGGTGGGAGGGTTGCTTGCCTTTTTGCTTTGTTTATTTGTAATTCTAGCAGTTGCCCTGTAAAACACGTGCTAGACCATGCTCAGTCCCAAGGAACAGAAGCATTTGTGTCAGATTTCAGGTACTTTTATTCTGCTTGAAAAGCATCAGAGAAAACTACAAAACTATAGAATTGGCAGATTAAAAGCTGGAACTGTGATCTTAACAATGGGATTCATGACTGGGTCACCTGTTTAAATGTGCAACACACCCAATGTCTTAAATATGCTCAGGTATTTCTCAATCTCTTGTCCCACCCCAGAACCGTGGCCAGTTTTGATTTTGCTCGCTACTGTTTCTTTTAGTTGCTATCCCAATCTGGGAATGCAGACAAAGCAGGAGTCCTCCTCCAGAGACACCATCATCAGGGGCCCTAATGGAGGCCTGGCAGTGGTGCAGTCCATGTAAATAATGCTTCCTCTGAGAGGTATGAGGATTCTGACTGTTCTCCCCAAAAGGCACACATTAAAATAACAATATGTTTAGGTGCAAAGACTTCTTGACTAATATTTCTGTGTTCCTCAGAAGTGCCAGAGAAGCAGGAAAAACATTGAAAAATTCTAAGGATCAAGAGATCTGAAAAAGAGCAAATATTTTCATTAACAATAATCTCTGCTGTGTTTACAGGACTCCTACCAAGCCTTTGGTAAAAATAAAGCCGCTGTTTGGGCTTTTTATTGGTTTTGTTTAATGCTGACAAATACCGCAATTAATTTACGTTACATAACCTGTTCCAGAGCCCAACTGTATCCCTGCAGAGACAGAACAATCCATTATGGATGGAGGAAGTATGCCAGAAACAGCGAATCTTGGGGCAGGCATTTTGACTATTTCTGTCACGCTTTCCGGCTGAAGCTGCAAGGAAATAAACTCACTAATACTTGTCCAAGGTATTTGGCTGACAGTACATCCCTCCTTGTCTGCAGCCTTGCAGTCTTGCTGATGCACAGGACGAAAGTGACCTGTCTGCAGTCACTACTGTTGCTGGCAACACAGATTATTCACTTCTTTTCTTTTTTCCTTTCTTTCTGCACTGCATTTGCAATCAAATGGCATCGTTCCTCTCTACAGAGAACAACAAGTTTCTGGTTTTCAGTGTTTCTGTTGAAGTAGTTCTAATTTGGGTTTGGCATCTATGTTACTGAGTTCTGTCATGAGACACTCGGGGATGTCCATTTAACTAACATGTTCTGCACCTGAAGAACATGAAAAGTATTGGAAAACCGGGGATTCATAAAAATTCCAAGAATGTGTTCTATCACCTACCTGGTCTTCAGGGGAAATAACCACACTCTGGACAGCTGAGATCTTCAGCCTGCAGGATCATACTTATTAAGTGAGGAGAGGGCCGCCACTGAGACTAGAATACACTTCCCTTCACTTGCCTCCTCTGACTAGCAGAAAACATGAACTTTTCCCACTTGACCTCATCTGTTAACCTGTGTTCAGATAAGACAGCTGAGAAACATCAGTTTGCATCCTATGTTCCAAAGGAACATTTCCTTACAGTCCAAACCACAACAATTGGTTTCACAATAAGCACGATGACAGTAAACACCAAATTCATAGTGACACTGAAGCTTGTCTCCAGATAAAGTGCTCTTTTCTTTTTTCCTTTGGAAACTGAGTAAGTGAAATCTAGCTGTAGCTGCAGAGGCAGAGAATCCCAAAGAACACTCTGCTAAACCTCTGACACAGGATTCATGGTTTGAGCACACCACGCTGTGATCTCCTCCTACTCTTTCCAGTCTCTTACAGCAAACTGTGCGGTAACGGAAATCATCAGAACAATTCCAGTCTGCTGCTACCCAGTAATGCTATTTTCATCTTGTCAAAGTGATATAGCTTACATGGCTGTGAAGTTTCCAGCAGGAAATTACTACTTACATAACTACAGCCTTTTTATAATGGCTCCCATCAAGAAGAGTGAAGGGCAAGACATAAAATCCAGCGCAGGAATACAGCCATTCAGAGCTGTTCAGCTCCCGACATGCTTGTGAAGGCATGAACACCAGAAAGCTTGGCAGCTAGGGGTTTCAATATCATGTAGGAGGATTTTGGTGTAAAATCATTAGAAAAATAGGAAAGCAGGCTCATTTTAGGCACAACGAAAGGAGGGAGTAGCCTAGGGTTTAAGGCAGCCGCAGCATCAAAAGCAGCTGCTCTAGTGTGAAGAAGTGTGAAGCTCTTGCCTACGTCTGCCTGGTGGAGAGGGCTGAAGCTACCGATGTGGGTGGCAAGAACGGTGGGGAAACCAGGGCATTTTCCAGCTTTGCTCCAAAACAACAGGATGCTGAGTTGCTCTAACTCTGCCCTTTGACTGTGCTGATTTCCTTGTCCCCATTTTCAAATCTTTCTTCATATGTGGGCCATGTTTTCCCTGTTCCTCCCACAGTTATCTTTAATCCCTCATTAGACAGCATGAAGACAGCTGAACTCTTTTAACTGATGTTCTGAGCTTCTTTCTGGCAAGAATCCTCACTGTAAAGGTTTTTTTGAACTGAACAGAACTGTAGCAGATTTTTTATTGCCTATTCATCCTGCAAGGATGTAGAATCTTTTACAGCATCCTTTAAAAACTGAGGCATATCCAAATGAAGAAAAAAAACCCCTTAGAAGCACAACAAAACAGGCCAGAACTGTTGTTTAGGAGAAACTTGCAAAAAGTGTAAAAGTTGGCAGTAAATCCTTTTCCAAGAGCAGGAAGGACACCGGAGCATTAGTAGAGCTGATATGTGATTAAGGTTAAAAGGTACCCTCAGAGAAGACAGGAGCATAGAAGAGCATTACAGAAAAGCTGAATTAATGTCTTACTTCCCTAAAAGAGTTTGGGAAGCTTCCATGCAAGAGCCTTTCTTTATGGGAGAGTTATTAGAGAATCTGTGACAAATTGAAGGCTCAGTAGGAAAGGCTATAAATGAGCAAGATAAACAGATAATTACCAGAACAAGACTGTATCTCCTAGGGGTTCTAAGTGAATATAGCTCAAGCTACGGTGTATAAAACCAGCATTCTATCTGGTAATTCTCTCTATCTGGAGAAAGGTAATAAATGTGACTGATTTTTTTTAACCAATCCAATAGCAAGTCAAGGATCTGCAGCAGGGTGAATTAATAGGGAGTGCAATAAAAGAATTAGGAGAGGCAGTAAAAATAATGTGTTAAGGAAGAGTCGACATAGCTCTTGGAAAGAGGACTTAGGCCTTACAAGTAAATCTGTTTGGTTTACTGTTGGATTTACTTTGCATAAGAGTCACTAGGTGTGTGAAAAAGGATACAGCCTACACAGATTCCTAAAACACCTTCACTGCAGTTACTGATCAAAGACTTTTTAAGAAGCTGAGCACCAATGCCAAAAAGAAAAGGCTAAAAGATGGGAAAAAGAAGACAGGAGTTAAACAGAGTTTTCACAGTGATTGAAGGCATTTTCCTTTCTTGGGAACTGGCATGGAAATAAAGCTGTTTGACATATACTTGATGTGATAAAAGTAATGTAATGCAAAGCTCATTGTGAGAAAAGAGGTGATAAAATGTGGCCTTATCAAGTTATTTTGGGTAGTAAAGATAAGTGCTGAGTGTGAGGAAGGACTTAACACTGACCAACAGAACAAGCTGAAACACAGTGCAAATAATCTTGCTAACTTTGCCTATGAACTGATGGGCCTTGAGCTGGGTGTTACCACTGAGGAATGAGTGCTTGGACTGTAATAGTTGCAGAAAGCTGGTAGTTCAGTGCTTAGCAAGAGTAAAACTGCAGACAGACAGCATTAGCAATGATTAGCAAGGGAACCAAGAGGAAATTGAGGAAGTCTTAAGCCCTAGTGTAAATCCATCAAACCCCACAGCCTGGGAACAGTGCAGTGCTTGGTCCCCCGTTGCAAAAAGGATAGAGGCAAATACCACAAAAGGTGGTAGTTATGTGATTAGGCTGTAGATCTCCATGCCTCAGGATGTAGTGGATGCCGAGTCCAGAGGGGCAAACCTAAAGCAGCAAAACCCACCATTGCTTGTTGAAAAATTACACCACTTCTTCCTCCAGAAATTCTAGGTGTTGGAAGAAACCCACTGGGCTGGATGCACCTTTCATATGACCAGTACAAGTGTTCTGACATTATCATCACTGCTATCAAAATATATTATAGAGATTGTTCCCTTGCTTCTGTGAGAAAGCCTCAGCTGACATTTCTGCTGGCACCTGATAAACTCTCCCAGTAGATGGGTTCTTAACACCTGAGCCATCATGTTATATTTGGTCATGGCTCAATCCTTTGCCTGCTACATTCAGCATGAGTTTTGCCGGGACTTTCTGTAAGATCCAGGTGAAGCTGGTACAAATACTACAAACTCTGCAGAGGCAGCACCTCTGATTTTGTTTTTTGTCCTTCTAATATACAGCTTCAAGTCTTGAATCTGTGGATTGAATACAATAACTGAATTATTGGGACACAGCAGTGCTATCAGGATGAGAAAGTTCTGTACCCGGAATTATGTAGAAAATTGCCTTGCCCTGCAGAAAGGTGGTGAAGAGGACAGCTATGTCTCAAAAGGGCACAGATAATGAAAAGGGAGCTGAAAGTTCCTTAGAAACCAAACCTAACAACCAGAATACCCAAAACAGTCTTGTGATTGTGACTGATGCGGACATCTGTCCAACAACTGTGCCAAGAATTCAACTAATAAGGAAAAACCACAGCCAGAAATGAACAAAGGAGTGTTGTCTCCTTGGGGAAGCTGTCTGGTACCATGCAGTCTAGCTCTGAAGAGCACATACTCTGTGACAGACATAATACAGATGACTACAAACCCCGACACCCCACTTTAGATTGAAGAATACTTGCCTGCATATCAAGAGCAGATAACAATAATGCTAAGAAAAAATAGCAGTCTCAAAACATGAAGTTACTCAAACAACTGAACGTCTATAGGAAAACGTTTGGAGAACCTGTAGGCTACTGAACCACTGGTGAAATGAGGTAACAAAAGTTTCAGTGCAGAATAAAACTGTTCTTGCCTGCAAGGTTCCATTCCTACCACCAAAAATCTGAAGGGTTTGAGCTGTTCACAACTCAGACTAATTTGTAAACACTCAGTGATCACTTTATTTCTTCATTTAAAAATAATGTTTTAAAAACTATTTTAAAATGTTTTACAATGTTCTAAAGAAAAGGTATTATTATTATTGTTGTTTCAGTTCTTGGTGCAATGATAAGGGAACTTGCTTATTTTTACAAGCCCTATATTTTTTGAAATGGAGCCAACTATACATTTTCAGTATGCCATAATTTTTCCTTCACCTTGCTGAGTGTTATGAAGTTTATCTTCCCACTGTTGGTCAAGCAATTTGAAATCTTCTCATGAAAGATGTAATGTATCCAAGTCATTAACTTCTGTCATCCCCATTCCATACTAAACTGTCTCTAGTGCATCAGAGCACAGTTATCTGGAGACATGTTAAACCACTGAGAAAAAGGAGGCATTTCTCCTCTGCTTTCTGCTCACACAAAACTCACTGATGCCATAAAACATTTCCAGTGATTTGTCCCTCCAAGAAAGCAGTGAGAATTTTGCCTTGATCAGAATTGATGTGTCTGCAAAAGTAGGAAGACTCTGTCTCTGACGTGAGCAGGCTGCTGCCTGGAAAAGTCTTTGTGATATCCTCTTTTATTGCAAAACATCACATTGCATTAGGAATAAAGGACAGCAAAACTGTGATGGCAGAAGCTGTTTATAAGGGCCAAGCATACAGTGTTGCAGCTTCCTGCTCACAGAGTATGAATGTGGGTGTACAGTGCTAGGTATGCAGATACTCCCCCTCCCCGTCCTCACTCCCGTGCACACATGACTTGAGAGACTGCAGGTCTCAGCAGCACAAAGGACAGAAAACTGCCAGTAAATTTTGCTCCTACAGATACAGCATCTGAGTCTATGACATAACCTGCACAGGTTAAAAACCAAACCACACAAAGTGTTCCCTACAGCAGCTACATTTTGACATGCAATCTAGAAAGGTTACCTTTTGAGACAAACTCAGCATAATGTTAAGCTTAGAAATAACAATCATTTTAACCTACATGAGTCCTGTTTCAAACACAGTAGGTGAGATTCAGTTCCAAATTAATATCCAGAAATGTAATCATGTACATGTGAGCTAGCTGGGTAATTTTCCTTTGCAGCAGTGGAGTTTCAGAGCTTGATTATAGCTTTCCTGTTGCTCATATATGAATGGCTACTGGGGCTGTTTAGTTTGAAGAAGAGGAGATTAAGGGGGATCTCATTAATACTTACAAATATCTAAGTAGTGGATGTCAGGAGGTTGGGGCAGCCCTTTTTCTATGGTATCTAGCAACAGGACAAGGGGTAATGGGATGAAGCTGGAACACAAAAAGTTCCATTTAAACATAAGAAAAAACCTATTTCACTGTTGAGGTGAGGGAGCCCTGGCACAGGCTGCCCAGGGACGGTGTGGAGTCTCCTTCCTTGGAGGTCTTCAAGACCCACTTGGACACGTTCCTGTGTGATCTGATCTAGGTGACCCTGCTTCTGCAGGGAGGTTGGACTAGATGACTAGTTGGACTAGACTTCCAACCCCTACCATTCTGTGATTCTAGTTAGATGCCCTACAGTATCGGTGACATTTGCATCGGCAGGATAGCTATAAGACAGGGCCTGCATCCCAGCAGCCAGAGGCCAGATGAGATACCCAAGCCATCTAACTAGCCACAACATGCCTCTGTTAAGGCAATAGTCCCACATCCCCAATCAATATTTCCAAAGAGCTACTAGTTTATCCAAATGCATCTTCCTATACTTCATCAGATTACTAGTGTGCATTCACCTGATTTCCTTGGTTATGAAGGAAGCTCTATTTGCAAATAAGATACTTTCACTTAGCTACCTCAATCAAGGCGTATTAATCTGACTCTCACTCAACAGGCTTAATTCAGATGCCTAAACATTTGCATTTCATGTCATTTGAGATGAGTTAAGGTATCCTGAACTTTCATGTGGAGCTGCCAGCCTTGAAGAGCTTCGAAGCACCCATGGCCTTGGAGCCTCAGCTGGAGGCATGGCCCTACAGCTCAGAGCTCCTCAAATGGCACTTGGTGCTCATGTTTAGGCAACCACAAGTTCCATATGTCTGAGCACACTCTTTCCTTCCACCTCTGTGACAAATCAATATAGTTGATTTACGAGAACCACATCAAGCCTGGGTTCTGTTACTGTGCTGATGGTAAGAAGTGTTAGCCATTTCCTCCCCCTTTTTGTCTTCTATCTGTGGCCTGTGCAAAAAGCTTCTCCACTGCATCCTCCCCTGCTGCAGTGGTCAGAGAGACTGAGGTGAAGGTCACATTCTCAGGGCCTGCTAGGCTTGCACAAACCCAAAGCCTGACCTCAAGGCTTTCTGGAAAGTCGAAGGCTTAGTTACCTCACCTCCCCGCTAAAGACATTTTCAGCTTGTCATGGGATCAGTCAGTACACACAGCAGCACCCACAGGCAGCTCACTCACATGAATACATAACAGACTAAATTCCTCAAACTCAAAAGGGCCCTACTTGGCACAGAAAGCTTTCTTCCTCACAGCTAGAACCCTACATTCAGGTATGGATGATCTCAGCAAACTATTACAGAGTCCTTGTGTCTCTGGGTTGCAGGTGACTTAGGTCCTGCTATGTGTGAGCGGCCTTTTCTCCAGGAAGCATGTTCATAAGTGGAGTGTTTTATAGGCTGACAGAGATAGGTTTTCAGAACAGGTGGATGTGGGGTGGGCAACTGCTACAGCACGGCAAAAAACTGTTAAAGGGACTAAGGTTATCAAGAAGTTGGGGGTGAAAAGAGCAAGAAGAAATGTTATATGTGCATTGGGAAGAAAATAAACCCTATCTATTGTAGAAGGCTCATCAGTCAAAGGAAATGATAAAACTGACAGCAATTCAGAAAATGCAGAAGTACTTAAGGTTTTTAGTTTATATTTGGAGGAAGGGATATGATGTACTCACATCACATGATGATGAACTGCAGTCAAATTAGCAAATAAGTCAGGTGATGGTAAAATGCAGAAATACTGTTACATCACACCTGCATTATTTGCACCCAGGAACTGTAAAAAAAGGGTGCCATGGAATATCTCTGGCCCACTGATATTTCTTGATTGATATATTTTGGCATTAACAATATCAAATGCAGATAGAGTGAAATTCCAAAAGACCAGAAGAGTGTGACTGTTGTGCCAACATTAAAAACATGAAAACATTGGGGAGATCTGTGCAAGAAAAGATTTAAGTTGTTCACCTTCAGGTAAAATAGTGAAAAAAAAGATGAAGGCTTCAGTGAAAGCATAGGTAGGCATTCAGTGTTTTAAACCTGACATCCTGATATAGATGTGGCATTATAAAATAGAAATAACCCAAATGGTTCACAGATTCAGAACAAGCTGCAAGATTTCAACATGTTCTCAGTGAAAATCATCATCAAACAGTGTGTTTCTAGCAGAGGTTTATGCTGGACTAACACTATTGAATATTTCCATCATTGACTTGGAAGTAAAAAGAAAATAACCATGGATAAATTTGCAAATGACTCAAAGATGATAAAGATGAGCCCAAGATATTTATATTAGTGGTGTGGACCACTAATACAGACAGAGTGGAACAAACTAAGGAAGCAAATCTTCCTTCTGTTGGTATTAGGAGATGAAGAGCAGTTGCCTTTCTGGTAAGGATGCCTCAGGGTAGCATAACATATGCTACACCCTTCACCAGAAAAAAGTATCATTTAAACAAATACAAATCATTGCCTACCCACCTTCTGACTGAGTGCTGACATTTACATTAAAATTTGCATAGACTTACAGCTATGATTGAAAGCTGAGTAACACCCCTAGAACATACTCTCTGCTCTGCCCTCCATTATTTGTTTTGCTTTGTATGGCACCTGAGGCCTTGAGAAATTTCTCTCAGAATTTCCCCATCTAAACCTAAATATTTATCACCTCTCAAGTAATTTACTACAAATTCCTAGAGATTTTTCTAAATCAGATTAAGTGTCATGGAAACGAGGCTTTGGCACCAGCATGTCCTTTTCACCACCATAGCTGACTCTGAAGCATCCATCTGGTGAACAGTGCCAGTTGGCACAGTCTCCCCTCCCACTTCTGGGGAGGGAATTGCACGGTCAGCAAACAGCTAAAAGGACACATCTATTTCCTGCAAAGGCACCCTTTCTCCCTGATGGTAAATGAACATCTGCTGCCATTTCCAAGAGGACTGTGGTACAGATTCAGTTTCTCCACCTCCACTCCTGTAAAGCTTCAGGTTCACTGACATACGTTATGCTTTTTCATACATATTTCAGCACAATTTGATATACTTATTCTTTTTCCCAGACCTTCACAGAATCACGGAATGGTGGGGTTAGAAGGGACCTTTAGAGATAATCTAGTCCAACTCCCCTGCAGGAGCAGTTCCACCTAGATCAGGTCACACAGGAACATGTCCACAGGTAGGTTTGGAAACCTCCAGAGAAAGAGACTTCACACCCTCCCTGGGCAGCCTGTGCCAGGGCTCCCTCACCTCAACAGTGAAATAGTTTTTTCTTATGTTTAAAATGAACATTTTTTTCTTCCAGCTTTTTTCCATTTCCCATTCTCCTGACTCTAGATACAACAGAAAAAAGGGATGCCCCAACCTCCTGACATCCCCTCTCAGTCTCCCGTTCTCCAGACTAAACAGCCCCAGTTCCTGCAGCCTTTCCTTATAAAGAAGATGCTCCAGTCCCCTGATTATCTTGGTGGCCCTGCACTGGACTTTCTCCAGCAGTTCTCTGTCCCTCTTGAGCTGAGGAGCCCAGAACTGGACACAGTACTCCAGATGAGGCCTTCCTATGTATTTTCACTCTAATGCTCCATAATCTGTTTCTAAGTTGTATTTTATGTTTTTAAAGAACAGCTAGAAGTCAAAAGTAGGAGAATTACTCATAAGTAGTCGTCTTTTTTCAATCCTTACATGATTGATCATAGATTTGATGTAAAGTATTCCATTCTCTTCCCTCTATGTTTTATACCCACATGATTACCCACTCAGAAATGTCTTTCTTTTAGCCAGCTTTTTAGTCAGCTTTTTATACTGCTGTGCAGACTGTTTAATCTTTTCACTGAGATACATGTTTGCAAACACTTGACAGCTACTTTAGAAATCACACATAAAATACTCTTTTATGCTGCTATTGCAAAATAGGAGCCATCTCACAGCAGCATTAGGGAATTTTCATATTAAAAGTCATTTAAAAAGACATGTGATCTAGATCATTTAGGGCAGAAAATACAAACTCTCCCAGTAAATAACAAGGGGTCCCCAGGACACATCAAGATATGTGTTAGCGATGGCTTATGCAGCAGTGAGGGTGCTACAAAGCAATTCGATTTATGGCACAGAGAATATCTTTACACAGGACAATGTGCTACTGTGTAGAAATATCAGAGATGGCTCTGAACAAACTGGCCCAGAAAGCAGAAGCAGAGTGACTGTACCAGTATTGCTTTCCATCTGGGCTAATTAGTGCAGCTAATAGACAGGCTAAAGCAGCTGGCACAGAGCTCTGCAGCTCTTCATATGGCTTTTTTACTGGGTTTGCTCTCTGAGAGCCAGCTCTGATAATGCTACTTGACAATCTGTTGTGCCACAGAGGCATACATTTACTGCTGCACATCAAGTGTCTCAAAGGTATGGTGTGACTATAAAGATAAACCCTTTTATTGGAAGGAATACAGCGTGGAGGGTTCCTGCTGCGGGAGGATGGGACATTTTACATGCAGTGTCACACACTGAAATGTAGGGGCAGAAACTGCAGTCCAGGTGTCCAGTTCTTGTTCCCAGCATCTCTTCTGAGGACTGTCTCTACAACAGTGGTTTATGTCATCCTAGACACAGAAAAAGGAGACCTGAACCTGGATTTTGTCACTGGGAACACTGCTACTACCTCTACTGGAAAAGAAAATATTGGAATGGAAGTTTTGAGGTGTGTGATTTCAGAGGAGGCCATCAGGTTTATGTCCTATATGTGAGAAGTTGTGTCCCAGTAATACTGACTGTGCTGCCAGAGGCCAGGTGTGTTTCAGTGCACATGCCTATTAGCTAATGTGAGCAGCTCATATATTCCCTGAGCTGTGAACTTATTCTTTGCCTCCTGCTTGCCATCAGAGAGGTGCCAAGCCTGCCAGTGAAAATATCTCCCTACAATCTGGCATTGGGCAATCTTTTGCCTCAGGCTGACCTCAGCAAGTCTTTCCTGAGATTCCCAAACTTGCAATATTGTACAGACTGTCCCTTAAAGCTGGGAGCTGCTTCTCAGGACCATCTGGGGTTCAGGTGAGGTTTCTCCTCACCTTACCACATGCCAGAGAGCTTCCTCATTGCCATTAGCCACTGGAAGATGCTGCTGCTTCTGCTGACCTCCACAGCAAAAGCTTTCAAATTGGCCTGTAGGGTTCCTGGGAACAATATTCTCTTACCCTCTAGGTATTTCAGGGAAGCTGAAAAGGTGCTTGGGGTGTTCTAGTGTTAAAGATTGACACATCTGTAAACAAAAAATTAAGATTGGGCACCTTCTTTGAAACCACCCTTGTCTCCAGAGAGATATAAAGACATGACAAGT
Source organism: Colius striatus (assembly GCF_028858725.1). Lineage (NCBI taxonomy): Eukaryota > Metazoa > Chordata > Aves > Coliiformes > Coliidae > Colius > Colius striatus. The sequence continues at coordinate 90,242,898 of NC_084761.1, forward strand.
AAAAAGATATACTTAAAACATTTAAGCTAGACAACAAAATAAAAAAGTTTAATAAAATATTTGTGAAGAAATAGAAAAAATGCTTCATCTACCAGAAAAATCTCTTCCTGTAGCCACTCAATTGCTTGTGTGCATTCCTTGACCCCATGGCTGGGAACAATGCTGTCCTTCACATTTCGCTTCGGAGGATACATTCTGCAGAGAGAACCACGCAGGTCAAGGGAGGCTCTTCTCCCTCTCTACTGTGCCCTGGTGAGGCCTCATCTGGAGTCCTGTGTCCAGTTCTGGGCTCCTCAGCTCAAGAGGGACAAGGAAGTGCTGGAGAGAGTCCAGTGCAGGGCCACCAGGATGATCAGGGCACTGGAACGTCTTTCATACGAGGAAAGGCTGCGGGAACTGGGGCTGTTTAGTCTGGAGAAGAAGAGACTGAGGGGGGATCTTACTAACATTTACAAATATCTAAAGAGTGAGTGTCAGGAGTTTGGGACATCCTTTTTTTCTATAGTAGCTAGCAACAGGACAAGGGGTAATGGGCTGAAGCTGGAACACAAAAAGTTCCACTTAAACATAAGAAAAACCTATTTCACTGTTCAGATGAGGTAGCCCTGGCACAGGCTGCCCAGAGGGGTTGTGGAGTCTCCTTCCTTGGAGGTCTTCAAGACCCGCCTGGACATGTTCCTATGTGACCTGATCTAGGTGAACCTGCTTCTGCAGGGGGGTTGGACTAGATGATCTCTAAAGGTCCCTTCCAACCACTACCATTCTATGATTCTATGATGTCTTTTACAGTCAATCTTTTTGGCAGACACTGATAAGAATTCCCTTCCCATGCAATTTATCTTTGCAAAACTTCTTAACTTCTAATCCATTTTGAAAAGTATTTTGACATGCCTTCTACAAGCTTATCTGTAGCATTGCCCTGCAGCTGCAAGAGGACTTTGGCATGGAGAGGTGCCATCTCTTGTCAGCAGCCGTGACAGGGTGAAGTCAGGTTTCCCTATCTGGTGGCATGGCATGGAGGGAAGGGACTGAAAGTGGGGCTAAACTCATGTCTTTCAAAACAACAATTCAAGGCTTCCCACTCTTATTCTTTGCCCAGCACTATGCATCACCCATTGCATAAGTAATTCTGCATGCCTGAAGTTTCTGAATTAGCTTCATCCACTGAAACTTACATTTTATACTTATGTGCAACTGAAGAAATGAAACAAATATATAAATGGAATTAAAGTACCTGATAATTATTGGCTTTTTTACTGAGACCAGACCAAATGGTAATGTTTTGCTCTGTATTGATAATATTTAGAGAAAACCAGAATCTGTCTTTGAGGGATTTTTAAGAACCCTCTGCATGCAGGAATCTCTGATTTCACCCAGAAGATAACATCGCAGATAAAGCACAATGAGATATTTCTAACAGGAAGAAATGGTTCATCTGTTGGAGCTTTTGAAAGCTTCCTGTCTGTTGAAAATATCACAAAACAAGATGCACCAAGGCCAGGACATTCCCTCACCTCTGAGATAAGCAGTTCTAAATCTGTGTTTTCTAATAAGATTGGAGATAATATAGCTGCTATACCAAGGAAATTGTGTGTCCCCTGCATGGAAGCAGCTGCCTTGACAGAAACCAAGAAATATTTCTGTCACTACTACCTTTCACATCTACTGTAGCTGTCAATAAAATGAGTTCCCGAGGCAAAGGGCTGCTGCTCTGACTCACGTGTGCTATCTGGTGATACCAGCGGCATGCTGAGGCCTTTTGCAGATCTTGAAGCTGATGCAGCCAGCTCAAAGGAGCTGTAACCCACAAATTAAGAGCCCTAGGAAATTAAAAGACAGAAAATCCGACTAAAGGTGGGAGGAAAAACAATGAGATAGAATAATTCAGAATTGGATCTTGGTGACCAGACATGACTAACCCACTTGATGACCAGGTGTGAAACGTCATTTACAGGATACGAGCCACATATTGACCACACAGGTTGGGTGTCCAGAGAAACCAAACCAAATGAACAGCAAGCTTTTCTGAAATGATCAGAATTACAACCACAAGACAAGGGCCAATGTATTGTCAAACCACCTACTTTTTCACCAAGAGTTAAGCACTGGCACAGGCTGCCCAGGGAGGTGGTGGAGTCCTCATCCCTGGAGATATTTAAAAGCCATGTAGCTGAGGGACATGGTGTAGTGGTGGGTGGGCTTGGCACTGTGAGGTTAGTGGTTGGACTTGATGATCCTGAAGTTGTTTTCCAGCTGAAATGATTTTATGTTTTTATGATTCTACCTTAAAGGACAAGGCATCAGGAAATGCTTTCAACAGAGTTGGATAAGGTGAAAGAAATGTGAAAGAAACTGGAGACAAACTGACCTAGCTGCTTAGGACCAGGCTTTGAGTGGCTTTAGAGACTGAATTATCCTTGTCTCTTAACAAATGATGCCTTCAGGTTATGCTTCAAGAACGTAGGGTGGGCAGTATTTCAGTATGTGCTCTGTGCTTTGATGTCCAGAGTGTCAATCCAATGCTTTGCAAAAGGCACTGCTATCATTAGAAAAAAATTACAGAAGAAAAATCTTGACCCACATAAATACCCTCTGACATCCAAGAGCGACAGGAAAGCCTAGTTAAAGATGTACCTCATAAAATTACTTAGGGCAACTGAGAATGAGGTCAGTTGAGTTATTCTACACTTCCACCATCACAGCTGTGGTAGGAGTTCAGCCTCCAGTCTTTAGAGAGTTAAAACAGTATCTTATTTCAAAGGGAAATCACTGCAACTCAAGCTGTAGGGTTTTGTTTCATGAGGCAGATAGAAAGGCCAAACAAAACAAACATCAGATCAGTTCTTGAGAGTCAGCAGAATCTAAATGATATTCTTTCTTTATTAGTTCTTGTTTATTTTAACCCTCTTTCCTCTCAACTTATTTTACTCAAGACAAGAACACTTACAACCGAGATTCAGAAAAGCATTCAGAAAGTTGAGGCCAGTGACAAATTCCTAGTTATTTTGTGGCCTTCAATTGCTTACCAGAAAAAGAAAACCCAAATGTGTAAGTCTTAAAAATGAGAAGTCCTATGATAAGATGTCATTGGAATCTATCTTCATCTCAGAGGCCAGACATTTGGGTTGAATTAGATGATCTTTAAAGATCCCTTCCAAACAAAACCATTCTATAATTGTCTTACCACAGCTTTTCCAGTTCTCTCCACCTTCTTTTTGGAGCTGAAGGAGAGAAGCTGTGGTTCTCTGCCATTCCCACCCACAGCTAGTAGATGTGTGTCTGCATGCAGCCAACATAGTGATACAAGAGCACACACCACTCAACACACACAGAGAAGTAGGTGGAAGACCACACAAGCATAATCTCATGGCCACCTGCAGGGATGTGCAATGGGATTGATGGTCATAAATTAAGACAAGGGATCTGCCAGCTTTAGGGGCAGTGCTGGCAGTAGCAGTCAGCTGCTCACCCCCACGGTGTGAAAGTCAGCCTCCTCCTGCCAGGAATCACATAGAAGGATCTCACTTTAGGCAAGTGCAAAAAGCCCTCATGCCAGAAAAATCCCTACCAAGGGTTGCAGAGCCACACAGCATCATGGTGCAGAGGCAGGAGCATCTGCTGCACATGGAGGGAGTCATATAGAGGGGGAAAGGGAAAAAGCAGAAGGGAGGAAGATGCAGCAACACAGCAACTTTGTTGGACCTGGGAGGTACCAGCTGTCCCTGGGCTGAATAGGTCCCTGGTGGGAAGCACAAGCCTTTGCTGAGCTATTACCATCTGAGGGCTTTCATTTCCTAATAGGAATGAACAGAAACAGAAAATTAATGGTTCAGTGTTTCATCAACTTCTAGAATCACAGAATCACAAAATAGTAGGGTTGGAAGGGACCTTTAGAGACCATCCAGTCCAACCCCCCAACCAAAGCAGGTCCACCTACATCAGGTCACACAGGAATGTGTCCAGAAAACCTCCAGAGAAGGAGCCTCCACACCCTCCCTGGGCAGCCTGTTCCACTGCTTCATCCCACTCAAAGTAAAATAGCTTTTTCTTATGTTTAAATGGAACTTTTTATGTTCCAGCTTCATCCCATTACCCCTTGTCCTGTCACTAGATGCAACAGAAAAAAGGGATGGCCCAACCTCCTGACACGAATCCTGAGAAAAGATATTTGTAAATATTACTGAGATGCTCCCACAGTCTCCTCTTCTTGTCAGTTAAAAGATTAAAAAGACCTGAGTTACTGAAGCTGCTTTGCGGGCCAGATTTGGGTTTGGTTCAGTTCACTGTCTACAATACCGGTTCCACTTAGTGTAACTTCCCTCTGAAGCTCCAATAGCTTTAAAGGTGCCTGGGTGCCTAAACTGATCTTAGACTAAGCCTTGAGGTAACATAGCATGAGGCCAAACAGAGTCTTATCTCACATCTTCACATTCAAGTGAGATATTTAGAACCTTTGGAGGGACTTAAACGCATGGAAACAACGGTGGAGTAAGCAGGGAAGAGTTTAGAGAGAACTTGCTACTTCACTCTCCATATAAGAGTAGAAATGTCCTCATGGGGAATTTAAGGTAAGGTAAACAGCAGACTTCAGTCCTTAATTTGCTATGTACTAGTTGTCAGTCATAAACAGTCCTTCTTGCTGCATAAAATACATGCCATGCTAAATCACATTTTTGAATAAGGGATTAGGTCAAAAGAAGCCCTAGATCCTCCAATGGCACCTTGGATTAAACACCCAACATACTCTCCAAAAAGTATGAAACGTAGGTGTACAGTATGTGAGCTTTACTAATATGTTCCATTCCATTGTTATTATCAAAAAGGAAATGATCAACACTTCAAGGACTTTTCATTTGTTTCCCATACTGTTCTTCACTCTCAGAAGTGACTTGCTCAAACCGTCTTCACAGCCCACACACACCCACCTTTCAAAAACAAAACCACCTAAACAAGCAAGAACCCAGATCTGACCCGTTGGACTCACTTCTATTATTTGTAATGACACTTCTTTATTTTTGGACTGTGGCTTTTCAATTTGAGGCTAAAAACAGAAGCCACCCCCAGAGTACTGTTTGCGTAGGGGGAATGTTTTGTACACAAAACTGTCTATATCCCTTCCTCGTATCACTCACACACTGCCTACACCTCCTGCCCTCAAAGACAATCCTCTGTGAAGATTAGTGAGGTATATAAAGCAGAAGCCCTGCTCTTGGTTAGTAGTGTCAACATGAGGAAGTTCAGTCAAGCATATTAGCTTATGACTACCTGTTTCACATTGCAAATAACAGGACGGTACTTTACAGCAGTTAGGCTCTGTCCTGGAAATAGGTATGCAAGCTAACACTTTATTCATTTCAACATCATCTACATCAAAGGAGTTATACATATGGTTATATCGGAATGTCCTGACTACACCATATGAATTTTCCATTGAGTTCTCTTGCAGTGCTCAGTGCTAAATACTTCTGAGAAAGGTGCAACGAACCATCAGATGGAAAAATAAAGAATAACTTCCCCCCCATAGGTCAGATTTCCATTGCTAAATACTTCTTTTGTGCTCTGAAGTATATGTGTATCTCTGAAAAAAACCCATCTCATCTAACATCACGGCATTTGTTTTCAGCACTGTGGATTCTGAGCACTTCTGCACTCTTGGCCTCAATGAAATCTTGAGGCAGGTACAAACACATAAACCCACAAATGCATCGTTGTGATAATCTGGCATGTCACCTGCTCTATACTATTTGCCTGTGTGCACCATTCCCTCAAAGAATAATTTCTATTGCTTGCTTTATAGCTCTCTCTATATCTTGAATTCTTTAGAAATGACTAACCCATGAAGAATATGCCAGTTGAAGCCATTCCCTTGACTGTGGTACTGTATTTTCCATAGTTTTATTGTTTATTTAGGAAATGTTTCTGGCTACTGCTCTATACTGAGACAGCGTCTTCTATAGTCAGCCTAGGGTTACATCTAAAGTTAATTAGTAGGTGACGACAATGACAATAGGAAGTAATGGGACAAATCAATAGTTTAAGTTATTCCTTCCCCCATGACAACCTGAAAATTTCTTTGTCCATTGCATAGCCCATTCATCTTGATGAGCTGGGTTCCTCTAAAATTCTCCCCAGCACTCAGAGCCCTGTTTAATCTAAATGACATATTTTTGCCATTTTAGTTAATGTTTCTTTTCCTAAACTGCCACAAAAGAGAAAGCTAAAGATCCTAATCCATCTGAGCTGTGCTTAGTGCAATATTACTGCAGGAGAGATTCTCCTTTATGATCTCACAGCACACCTGAATTGTAGAGTATCCACAGAGGAAGCACCTCCTACATTGCAAGAGGCATTAGCTAAGCACCTCAAAAAGGTTCTCCGCGAAAGAAGGATCCCATGATAGCTCCTGATCCACCTGAGATTGAGTAAGGAGATACTTCAGAAACACCTAGTCTGATACTCATCACTGATGGTTGAAATAAAAAGTGTTTTTCTCCAGTATCTTTGGTTATATGTGAAATACAAATCAGGGGATGTTCACAGCAAACTAACAAGGACTGTTTTCTTGGGGGAAAGCAATGTTTCACTATGATAACAAGAGTATTATTTCCCCCTTCATTCTCTCTCTTAAAAACCTCAAGTCCATCCCTGTCACTTTGTTTGAGAAGAAAAAACATTGCATTTTCATTTTGTCCTGCTCCTGTTTTCTGTAACATCTTGCATCTCATTCTTTGGTCCCCAGCAAACTTGAATTCATGAGAACGTTACTTCTATTTGGGAAAGATGAGCATTGGTTTTCCAATATCTGTTTAAAATGTTTAGCCATGTCTCTTGCTGATGCAGGATATGGATTACCAGAAGGAAGAAAACTGACACATTTCATTCTTGAGAAAAATGATGCAACTTTACTAATTTTTGAATGAGAGCTCCAACTGTCAGCTCAAAATAACTGCTATCAAGAAAAAGAACCTGAGCTGTGTATGAAAATGTCCATGTGTGTCACATGAAAATAAACACAGCCCTTGCACATTAAACAGCATCTGGCAGTGGAAATAGGACCCACTCTGTTTCTAAAGCTGTTTGGTTTGAATTTTTCAGACATAAGGCCTCTCAGCTGGACTTTCACCAACTGCCAGATGCTGTCATTACACACAGGCCGTAAGGGGAACATCCTGCTATCTCTATATCCTGGGTAATGGCTAAACCTGTACAGTTACATCTCCATGAACTTGCCAGCTCTATGTCCTCACATCCCCCAGTGCTCATGGGGAGCTCAGCTCCTCAGGAACAGCAGAGTATTAATGTGCACACATCGACTAATCTAGCTGGGCCTTGAGGCACTACTGCTGAATGGATCTGCTCCATGGGAGCAAAAAAGATCTGTTATGATTGTGGTGGCTCTGTATAATGAATACTTCTTGGCTTAAGACTGTGATTTCAGCCACAGAACTAGACCAAGGGTAGGGCTGGCAAGAGTCACAGTTTGGATAAGACAAAGGTTTAAGGTTCAGGTTGACAAGGCCTATGATTGATGTAGGGTTAAGGTTGGATGTTCAAGGCTTTACTAAAGTAATGCTGAAGCTTGTGCAAATATTACATCCCTACCTAATTTTAGGTGTTCATCTTACAGAAGCTTGGATGTTAAGATTAATTCTAAGATTTTTTTGTCAGGAAAAAGTTTAGTCCAGCAGAGGCAGATGAAGAATACTGGACTGAGACAAAAGCCTTGTTAAATTTAAGGCTGCAGCACCAAGGCAAGGCCACAACGATGATCAAATCTTGCAACACTTATCAGATTCAGAACTAAGCAAAACTTACTGACCTTGTTTGCCTCTGCTCTCTTCCATCACCTAAACCTGAAGACCAACTCTCTTCCAGCAGCCCCAGCCCTCCCCAGTCATTCCCAGACTCAAACTCAGTTCAATCTGGGTGGCAAATTCAATTCCAGGACATTTTTTTTGGTCCCATTCTGAATGATAACTATGCTTGTGATCCAAAAACCAATTTAAGTTAGTCCTAAACTTGATCTTACTGGTTCCTGACAGCCTCAGCTCCCAATATTAAGTACAGTTGATATAATACACTTTATAGTGTCTGAAAACAGTTGAGGACTGGGTTCAGGGTTGCTGTTAAAATTACAGTTTTGGGCTTCAGTTTGTGGCTGTCTCCAGCAAAAATCTGGCTGCAATCATCATAGGCCACATCACTAATTTCAGATCTGAGGCTGGAAAAGGTCATTTGATTATAATTGGCTGAAGAGTCTGTAACTGCTAGAGTATCTCCTCTTCCAAAACCAGGCAAAGAGCTTAGACATTATGAGTCTATATGTTTTTGAACATAAAAGGCCTCTTATGTGGTATTTGGTATACACACTTACATAAACAAACTTCACAGAGAGACAACCTAGGGATAAAATCTAAGTGACAGAATACTTCTTTTTAATAATGACAGTATTATTATTTTGAATTACTTAGGAAAATAGAAAGGTTATGAAGTCCAGGCCTCAAAGCTGGGGGGGAAAAGTGAAATCTAATTAATTATATCCATTAAGTGTATCAATGCAAGTTTATTACAATTCAGCACTTAATTGCATGGCAAGTGTTTTCGCTTATGTTACTGAATGCACTGGGTGAATATTCCTCTTCAGTATGAGAAGAAATGTACCAGGGCTGGGTAGTTAAAAACAATATAATTAGTAGAGTCCATAACTTAGGTGCAGAAGAAAATGAAAAATGTCTAGTGAATGGGAAAAATTATTCCAGAAAGGAGAGATAAAAACATCCCAATTAAAGAAAACAGAGAATTTAAACATGCAAAACACTGTGCTCACTTATCACAAATCTTTCATATCCTTAAATCAAAATGGTCACTTGACACGTCCTATCTCCAGATTAGGGAGTCTAGCTGTGGGTCACAGAATCACAAAATCTTAAGGGCTAAAAGGGACCTCGAAAGATCATCCAGTTCAACTCCGCTGCCAGAGCAGGACCACCTACAGTAGGTCACACAGAAACTCATCCAGGTGGGTTTTGAATGTCTCTAGAGAAGAAGACTCCACAACCCACCTGGGCAGCCCCTTCCAGTGCTCCCTCACCTTCACAGTGATGAAGTTTTTCCTCGTGCTTCTTTGGAAAGGTCAAAGATAACAACACTACCTTAAATTCACAAAAGTATTATGAGGGTAATTTATTTTAACTGGTGAATCCAGATTAGATATTGTGAAGACAGAAGCACAAGGACACTCTGCAAAGAAATACATCAATACTGAGCTGGATATATGGAGAAAAATACCATTTACAAGAGGAACATTGGAAGAAATACTGACACACTCTCATCTTGTGGGGGAAAATAGCAAATGAGAAAAGAATGTAAAGCATCCACCTATGTGCCTTTGTTCAGATATTCTGATACTGAAAAAAAAAAAGAAGACATAAAACTGTTCCAGGAAATATATAAAGAACATAAAAAATCCAGATGCCAAAGTTAGCAACCAGTTACTCAAGCTCAACCAGAAAAGAAAATAAAAATAAACCATTGAGACTATCTTCATGCTTAAAATAAGAGAGGCTCACTTTTCTGTGCTGAATTTGGACCTGAATGAGGACTCAATGGAAACAAGCGAAGCTGTTGCACATTTTCACACCGCAGTGACATCAGCACATACGCTGATGACATGCTTCAGTGCCCAGCACTTGTAGCGTGGGTTGTCTCACTGAACGCGCTGGTCCAGGTCGATACACTCACAAAATCATGAGCACTCAGGGTCATAATCCTTTCCAAAGTAATTTTCTTTGCAAAAAAAGATCAAACAGGCACTTGAGTCACTCACATGGACATGCTTCATTGGTAACACTTACGAGAACAAGACCAGAAGCTACCATGTCTGATTTAAACAAGACTGAACTTCTCTGCTTCTTGGTGAGGACAATATACATTGTCTCTACTCTGGAAAGTGGTTGTTGTAAGGACTAATTAACGTGTGCTGTATAGCTGCCAAGACTGAGAAAATTACTCAATAAAGCTGAATTCCTGAGGGGTTTATGACTATGTTTTGCTCACTCGAGACTTTCATTAAATAGTAACAAAAAAGCTACAGAATGTGTTGGATATAAAAGCAGGCTCTAAGGAAGGACAGGTTCTGCAAAGTAAAGAACTGAGCATGGGCAGTAGTTGTGAAAAACATAGGGAGGGATGGCTTTCCAGCTGGGCCCAGAAACTGAAGCACTTGGGAGTGTATTAATCTTTTTTACTTTGTTTGCTACAAAGCAAAACAAGATGACAATTCCATAAATATTAAATGCCTCTGTGAGAAAAGCCACATTTTATGTGGTTAGTTACTGTGATTAAACATGTTCTAGACACAGATAGCTTCTTCATCCTCCAGCCTAATGTAAGGATGAGAGTTGTGTACAGTACATGGAAAATTCTTTACTCTAAATCTCACAGAAGCAACTCTGTAGCCTCATGCACAGAGTACTCTTGCAGTTCTGACATTTGAGAGCATTCTCAGGCAAAAAGCTGTAGAAACTTAGTATAGGGAAAATTTGCTAAGTTTTCTCCTCTGGAGTAAGTTGAGTTGCTTTAGTCCTACGAAATACACAGATTTGATAGTTCTGACTCAGAAAACTGGATCTAAATTTCAGCAGCAACCCCATCCTAATACATTCAAGCATAAGGTTCTTGAGCTGTCTTTCACAATGTACTTATCTGACTTTAGATTGAAAAATCAACACAGATGACAAACAAATCCTTTAATTCTTTGGCAGTAGTAGTACTGTAGGAATCCCAAGGAACCTCATTTATAATCGTAGATGTCATTATTCTATATGCTGCACTATCAAAAATAATGGTTCCTGCATCAAAGAGTTTTTTTGTACAAGTGTAACATGAAATAGCAGAAAGATAAAGAGAGGAAATATGAGAAAATAAATAGGTAATTGGTGCAACAGCATTATCATGCCAATGTATTGACTGGTCTGCTCCTGGGAGGAGGCAGCACAGAATAGGAATGTTAATGACAAACCAGCAGAAAGATGATGATGTATCTTGGTAAGCAATTACAAGGTGCAAAAAGGGTAGGCTAGACAAAAGCCATTGAGAAATCTAATGAGAAGGCAAAGGAGGCATCACAGGACAGTTGAAAGGAAGAGTCAGTTGCTCATTTTTTCCTGCCTTTACTCGACTCAGACAAAGCACACTTGTCAGGATTTCCAGAAGGAGCGTGAGAGACCCAGTTTTTAGATGTCTTGTTACAGACTCTTTAGAAGTCCTTGACTTTCAGGAAGTATCTCACTTGTTTTGGAAAATCAGGTCTCTTTAGGTGTCTTATTTTGGACATTAACAGACTCAGCTATCCACTCAAAAATCTCAAGCCATTTCTGATATTCTTGGCTTGTATAACACTTCAGTATTCTTATCCTTACAAAGCAAACAAAAATGTTTACCTGAGTTGACAGTTTCACTGCACTAGTTAATGAGTATGTGTGTCAAGTGACGAAAGAAAGGCAACCAAAAAGTGAACCATTATGAGGGTGTATAAACCAGTGTTTGCAAAAGGCCGGTATATATCTCTAAATGGTTACACTGAGAAAGGTAATTAACATGGTAAGACTACACCAGATGTATAGGCAAATAAGGTCAATGCCATCTAAAATATTAGGGTCAAGTGAAAATGAATCCAAAGATTACATGTAGTAAACTTTCTAGTTATAGCTGAGGTTTTGAATCTGTTTGTTTATCTCAAAACATACTGTTTCCCAGGGAATCAGCAATTCTCACCTCACATCAGGAGAGAGAAGAGATACATACAGCTGAGACACAATTTGGGTTTTATAGATCATTCTATCCTTGAAAGCCAGTTCCATATGAACATGAAACAAGAACTCTTTTCTGTGCTATTTCTCTAGCTTGCCGTTAAACTAAATGTTAGAGGTAATTGCTGCACACTAGTTATATTTCCTATATGAGTAATAATGGACTAATTATGCAAATTTACAACACTACCAAAGCAATCACAGCTAAATTTTTATTAATGACTATGACTAAGAACAATTCTACCATCTCTTCTGCTGTGAGAGCAACTTACAAAGTCCAGCAACTGAGCATCCTGTAATCTGTCCATGAACTGATAAATCCTCAGACTCTGAAGGTGTCTTTGCTGTCGTGTCCACATGGTGAGGAGACTAAATCCCCAAGCCATCACTGGGACGTCCAGCTCGGGAAGGACCTACCATCCCAAGTAGCTGAATGGTGCTAGCAGAGCATTTCCCATCACACTGCAGACCTCATTATATACAGGAGAGTGCTGTTACTGTGATGTGATTTGGTGACTTGCATTACAAGAACAGGCAGCTTTTGAGGCTGCAATAATCGCTTCACTTGGTTGAACTCCATACGGTATTTTGCTACCACATTTTCCAGGATTTGTAAATCACGTGTTTTCATTTCAATAAACACATGCACTTCTTCAGTGGCACAGATTCTAGTCTTTTTACAAGCACTGAGGAGTACATTTTCTCAAAGAGCAATGCTTATAGGAAAAGACTGGTACAAAAACTGCACTCCATGAAATTCTTACTCTTCTGTCTCAGGAATTTCCTTGGCTTGCACCTGGGATGACGTTTACCTGAATTACCTTATAGAGAGAGAGGAGATGATGCACCAAACAGCCGATTGACTCACTCATAGCCACAGTGATTTAGTAAAATGTCAGCCTCATACCATACGTAGGCAACATTCAGGCTTCATCCTACTGTTAACGAAGTCAACATCAAAAGTCTCATGGACTTCTAAGTGTCAGGGAGGAGGCTTTTACTTTGGGATAGTTAGCAATGTCTCATGAGATACCCAAACAACAGCTCACCTATCGAAAGACAACTCTGCTGTAGCCATTAATAACATAGACTGCTTATAATGTCATTTTCCTGCAAGTCTATAGCTGTTGACATTTTGGCTATGGAGCTATATGTAGTAGAATACAGCAAGAGGTCCAAAAGGTCCTGGTACCCTGCAGAAGGAGCTATAAAGTACCAAAGCAATGAAATAAATGGATTTACTGACTTGATTTCATATAGCAGCAAGTTAAAACAAAGAGATTAGGAGGTTTGGAAAGAGCATTGTGTAACAAGTAGGGGTTTTTTTGCCCTTCAGCTAGTCTTGCCTCTTTTTGCTGCTTGTGTAACACACTGCATGAATCTCTACACAGATTTTCCTTGCATCCCTCTGGGTGAATTGACTTGATTGTTATCTACAAGATGATGTGTCTGTACTGACTACTAAGTCTAGCTGCAGGGTCTGACATCAGTAATTAAAATATAGATGAGATAAAGGAAAACACCAGTAATTGCATCACTGTCTCTAGGAACGATGGCTCCGTTTGCAGAGCCATGAACTGGGAATTCACCCCTCTTATCAAGAGGTTTGGAGACGCTTAGAATGAAATACAGACTCGGGTAGTCCTCTTACCGATTCTGCAACCAAAACAGCAGTTATCTTTGAAAGTTTCTGTGAACGTCGTTAGCCCACGGAGAAATATCGCCCAAACACGTTTCTCGAGGCAATTGCACCACCTGCAGACTGCAGTTGAAGTAACGGCGGAGCAGGGGCAGCTCCTGCCGTGGCTGCGCTGAGGTGTGAGGTGGGCAGCAAGGGAAGCAGCAGGCTTCCTTACGGCTCTTCGTTCCCTCGTGGTCTTAAAAATCCTCCTGTCTCCATCTTAGCCCCTACCAGACATAATCCTATCTCTTTCCCTGCCTTCCTAGATAATACTTCCCCACCCTTTCGATCTTCCCAGTTGCTTCCCAGCCTTTCACACCTGGTCCCTGCTCCTCTCCATCCCGTACATCCAGGTTAGGACACCATCCCCTCCCCAGCTGCCCCCTGCACTGTCTAACCAGGCAGCTGAAGGACCACAGGGTATAAACACACTTCTCTCTCCTCTGCTTCCTTGCACTTTGTAAGGTACTTCTCAAGATCCAAAGAGGTGAGAGCACCCCAGCCAGAGAAATCACCATTTATCAGTTGAGCTGATTAAAAACTGAGTATTGTTCACTCAACCAATAAACAGCAAATTGATGATTAACAGCTGTAGACTGGTGACTGATGGTTAGATTAAATTAGATCAAATAACTAGATTAAATACTCTCAACCCATCAGCTGGGCATGCTCACACTCGGGATAAAGCCTGTCTGGGCTTTACCCAACCAGCTTCCACACTCCCAAGCCACCTTTGCTTACAGCTTTTCTTCATTGTTCCTGCTTTCAAGGAATACAACCACCAGTCTACTGCTTTTTTGAAAAAGATGTCTATCACAAGCTTTATAGGGATCAGGAGCATACACTGTGTATGAGCATCTGAGAGACATGAGCTAAAAGGAGAATAAGTGACCCTGGGTGAGATTTTTCTCCTTTTTTGAGACCTCTCTTTGGTAGTTTTGGATGTAGGGAGCAAAACTGTTACCAAATCCATGTGCTGTCTTCCCTATTCACCCCAGCTGCTGTCCTCTTTGCTCTTGTGCTGGTCAGAGTGGGGCTAGCCTTAGCTCCCATCTTCTTCCTTCAGTCCTTCTTTCATCTGAGAATAACTAAGCAATGAATGACTCTTCCTGGTTTCCAGTTCTTTCCAACAAACATCCACACAAAATTAAAGAAAACCTTATATGTAAAAGCTTTGGAAGGAAAAAGGAAGCTGTGGCTCTGCCTGCTTCTATCATGTCATCAACGTTAAAATAAAAAAGGAGGAAATGAAACAGGCACCAGCATTAGGACCCGTGCCTGGCCAATTGTTACTAGTTACCAGAAGAAAGGAATTCCTTAGAAACAACAACTTTAGAAGCCAGAAGGAATTTGTGCAACTGTCAGTGGAGATGGCAGTAGTTCTAACAGAGCAGCAGCCTAGAGACGTGACCTGAGTAACAACATCTCATCAAGATGCATCTGAAACCTTGTTATTACAGCCCCTGGTAACCAGGGAAGCCCTCTGGGCTGCAGACAGCCAAACTGCATAATTACTAGGAATGTTATCAGAGTTTTTTTCTTTTTATAGTCATTAAAATCCTTAAAAAGGGTTAATAACCCTATGAAGAGGGTAATTACTATTTTCTCTACGAACCAGGAAAATGAGATACGGAAACTTTAACTGACTTACACAAAATACTTCATGTTATAATTAAGAGATCAGAGCTCCTACTTCAGAGGCAGGCTGCTGAATTACTTTATGTTTACATATTATGTAAATTGGGTTATTTTTAAAGAAAGTTTAAAATGAGTCTTGAGTCCTGAATTTTCCTCTTGGTTCTGTCACTGGTGTATTTAACAAAATGCAAAAGGCATATGGAAATAAAGCCACACCTGCTTCATGCTCATGATTGCAGCCTTTAGTCAGTTAATGACTGTGAAGCTTTCTGAGTTGCTATGATGCAAGAATATTTTACAGCAAATATCATTGTCATTATACATACTTTTATACTTATACAGAAGCATGAATGTGAAGATTTGGGAAGTTTACTCAGGAGTGACAAAGCAGAAGGAAATGGGCAAGGGACTTTACAGAGTTTCTCACTCTATTGAGATATGGTAAGAGTGGGAGATATGTTTCTAATTTTGCCTGGAAACAGCACATCCTACTCCCTACACCTATTGCACTACAAGACTTGAAGCAATAGCATTGGACATTTTATTCTATGAGATGCAAGAGTTTTGGTTACCACATGCAGTGGGAAAGATTCATGCTGCTCTAAATGCAGTTGCAGCTCCGATCCCACGATAATGTGGAATTTATCTTCTCTTTTATATAAAGTATAGAATACATGGACTAATTTAATATACTACTGTCTTCTGCAAGACCATGACAAGTATCTGCCCTTTTGTAATTTGTTTTCTCATCTTTATTAGAAGAACAAAATGAAATTTGAGCCAACATATTCAGGACAGCTGTGAGATAAACTGCTGTCAGATGGTTTTAATTCTTGAATGCATGATCCAAAGATCAAGAGCTTCTCAATAGACAGAAGTTCCATACTAGCCCTTTTTTTTTTTTTGATCTGCCAGGTAATTAATTGGGCTGATACAGCCTGTCAGTACCTGTACATATTACAGGTGAATGTACAGCCTGTATTTTTCATGGTCTAGTGCTCCATCCAGCATGTTTGTGAATCCTATGACCTAAGACCATCTACAGAATCTCCAGGTTTCTTACATAACTGTGAGTCTGGGTAGGATTTGTGAAAGAAAAAGCATCCTTCATGAAGGCCTAAAAAATGTTGTAAGTCAGCTGGGTTGTGCACTGTGGATGACACAGAGAGGGAGAGTTGTGATGGACAAAAACTAAGCATGAGCCAGCAATGTGCCCTCATGGCCAAGAAGGCCAATGGCATCCTGGGGGGCATCAAGAAGACTGCGTAGCAGGTTGAGGGAGGTAATTCTTTTCTACTCTGCCCTGGTAGTGCCACATCTGGCGTACTGAGTGATAAAGAACTTCTGGAGAGAGTCCAGCAAAGGGCTATCAAGGTGATGAGAGGATTGGAACATCTCCCTTATGAGGAAAAGCAGTGAGACCTGGGGCTGTTTATCCCAAAGAAGAGATGACTGAGGGAGGACCTTGTCAACACTTAGAAGTACCTAAAGGGCAGGTGTCGAGAGAATTGGGCCAGTCTTTTTGCTGCAGTGTCCAGTGATAGGGCAAAGGGGAACAGGCACAAGCTGGAACACAGGAAGTTCCTCTTGAACATGAGGAGAAACTTCTTTGCTGTGAGCGTGAGGGAGCCCTGGCACAGGCTGCTCAGGAAGGGTGTGGAGGCTCCTTCTCGGGAGGTTTTCCAAACCCTCCTGGACACGTTCCTGTGTGGCCTGATCAAGGGGAACCTCCTTTAGCAGGTAACTGGACTGGATGATCTCTGGAGGTCCCTTCCAATACCCACCATTCTGTGATGCTGTGGTCAGAGGCAAAGTAAAACTTGCTATGATGTGTGACAAGCACAGCATATGGGGTTTTTTTTTCAAATCAGACATGCAGAGTCATATTAGCAGATGCTGAGTCCCAGGACTGTACAGCATTAGCAAATGATTATTGCAGGAGTAAGCATTGGCTAACACCAGGCTTGTGTATGCTTGTGAGCTTTTATAGAATCATAGAATCATTCCAGCTGGAAGAGACCTTTAAGATCCTTGAGTCCAGCCTTTGTCCCAGCCCTATTACCCACTAGACCATTTCCCTCAGTGCGACATCCACCCGTCTCTTCAACACCTCCAGGGATGGTGACTCCACCACCTCCCTGGGCAGCCCGTTCCAATGCCTGACAACCCTTTCAGAGTTCTAGTGCCTGACTCCTGATATCCAGCCTGAACCTCCCCTGGTGCAACTTGAGGCCACTTCCTCTTGTTCTATTGCTTGTTCCTAGGGAGAACAGATCGACTCCCACCTCGCTACAACTTCCATTAAGGTACTTGTAGAGAGCGATAAGGTCTCCCCTGAGCCTTCTTTTCTCCAGGCAGAACAGTCCCAGACTCCTCAGCCCTTCCTCATAGGAGACGTGTTCCAAAGCCTTTTGAACTAGGGCAGAGTGGTATTTCAGTATATCCACAGTCAAAGACACAAAATGACATGTAAGCAACTATATACTTGGGGTGATTATTTCCCAGCAATCAATCACCAAGAGAAGGGTAAAGAGCCACTGCGTCCTAAGAAGGGAATACCGTAACTGTGAGGTTTGTGGTGACGCTTCTTACGTCCTTAGACAGTCAGGGTGGGAAGCTCTGTTCTGATGATGATGACTCACGAGGAACTGAATTTTTCTTGCTGTGAGTTGGTTTAATGATAATGTAGAAGTAAATATTCTGAAGACTGAGAAAGGCAACCAAAACAATATTGATCTCAGGTGAGAGTGTTTGAATGTGATCAGCATCTCAATGAGGAATTCAAAGCTCTACAGACAAGGAATTCTTCATTGCAGAATAAAACATGAAACATCTTTTTTTTTGCCAGGTTTTCTGCCCTGGAGGTAATCTGCAAGGAATATGTAAGGATTGAGGGTCTTTCAACACTTGTGAGTAGATGGAGATTTCCTATCAAAAGGGCTTCAAATGCAGTTGTGTCTCCCCTTGTTCTAGAACAAAAAACATGAGCAGCTTTTGGGTGGCACACACAAACTTTGTCATACAAAATAAAACCTGAAAATAAGCAATAAAAAAAAAAAATAAAAGAGCTACAGTAATCTCACTGGAGAGAAGCTGAAATCAGCTGTGGACTGAGATACACTGTGGCTGGAGAGCGCTCATGGCTCATGTTGGTGGTACAAAGCAGCTGAAGCGTGGGTAGTGGCTGCACATGTGTTGTGGTGAGAGCTGAAGCCTCCCTCCTGAGTGACTGCAGGTACCTATAGCCATGCTGTGAACTTGCATTTTCAGAAGAGAATGTGGTGGAGCAATAGCAACTCCTTTGTGGTACTTAGTACAGTCCCAACAGAGCAACAATTTAAACTTTGTCTAAATTAGGGCCCACGATTCATATTGACACAGAAATCAGCCTCAGTGTTGGCATAGGTACAGTGGTACAAAACTACCACCAGTGCTAAAGGTGCTAAGATTTGTTTCAGGAATTGAAATAGCATGGTATCAGCAAAAGCATTTTTGCCCTTCTTTATGACCATCAATTGTTTCCTTCTGGACTGTGTGTAGGTAAAGCTGTATTTGCAAAGCATTCCTAATGGAGGAAAGAGGTTATGAGGGATTTCAAACTCAGCTGATTTCAGCTACCTCCAATGTATCAGCAAAGGAACCCATTCTAACATTGAAGCTGTCACTGTTTCATTAGTTATTATTTCAGCAAGAACGTTGCAAATACTTCGACATTGCAGTGCAGGCAAAGATACCCCTTCTAAACAGCTAGTAAATTAATGACGCCAATAACAAAGCTTATTGAAAATGATTCTTTGGGATAAACACCCAGGGGGCACAGGGAGCGAGTGGTGTACATGTCTGTTTAATCATTTCTACTTACACAAGCTTTATTCCCCTCCCACAACAGGGGCCGCAGCGCCCAGCGCAGCCTCCTGCGCTCCGTCACCTGCCTGCCTGTCACTAGAGGGCAATGAAGGCTTCAGACATAGAGGCAGAGGGTCACTGCAAAGGCTCGGCTTCCTCAGAACTCCAGTGTTTCTCCTTTACTATGAGTCAGCCAGAACAGTCAAACAAATAAGGGCATCTCCTTTAGATCCCATTGCGAAATGAGCTAAATGAGATAGCATGGTGAAAGGGTGATTTCGCAGTGGGAAGCTGAGGGAACACAGCTATCCCCTCCTTCTCTAGCTGCACTCTTTGTACATAAAAACTCACCAAACTCTGTTCAGTTTGGCTTTCAGCCCTCATATCTATGTCCCTAGCCCTCCCCACCATGTCTTGCAATGCATATTCAAAGCAACACGAAATTTGTGGTAAGGCAAGCAATATGCCCCTGGTAAAGCCTTTGCTGCTTCGGTATGATACAGGGCTGGGAAGCAGCAGCTGTGCTTTAAGATCTAGATAAATAATGTGAATTAGATTATGCTTGCTTTATAACCACCACTCACTGACACAGTGCAGCTGCTAACTTTTGACTTGCTGAGGAGGCATGAGGGGGCAGTGGGGTGGCAGGGGGGCTGTGGAGACAGGCTTGCATGAAACATGAGGCTATGGGTGCATCTCCTGCTTCCCTTCCTCTTGCTCTACCATATTGTGTGGAGATCTTCAAGGATCTTCATAGAATCATACAATCGTTTCGGTTGGAAAAGATCTTTAAGATCAAGCCCAACCTCTAAACTCACACTGCCAAAACACCACTAAACTATGTCCCTCAGCACCTCAGCTATGCCTCTTAAATATCTCCAGGGAGGGGAACTCCACCACCTCCCTGGGCAGCCTGTGCCAGTGTGTAATAAGTGAAAAAGTTCTTCCTGATCTCCAATGTAAACATCCCCAGGCACAACTTGAGGCCATTTCCTCCTGTCTTCTTGTTCATTACCAGAGAGAGGACACCAACACACATCTTGCTACAACCTCCTTTCAGGTAGTTGTAGCGAGCAATCATGTCTCCTCTCAGCTTCCTCCAGGCTAAACACCCCCAGCTCCCTCAGCCACTCCTCATCACACTTGTTCTCCAGACCCTTCACCGGCTTTGTTGCCCATCTCTGGACACACTCCAGCACCTCAGTGTCCTTCTTGTAGCGAGGGGCCCAGAACTGAACACAGTATTCAAGGTGTGGCCTCACCAGTGCCAATCACTGCCCTGGCCCCGCTGGTCACACTATTTCTGATACAAGCCAGGATGCCATTGGCCTTCTTGGCCACCTGGGCACACTGCTGGCTCATACTCAGCCACTGTTAACACCACCAGGTCCTTTTCCTCTAGGCAGCTCTCCAGCCACTCTGCCCAAGCCTGGGGTTGTTGTGGCCCAAGTGCAGGACCCAGCACTTGGCCTTGTTTTAACCTCATGCAATTGGCCTCAGCCCAGCTTGTCCAGGTCTGACCCGGGATGGGAGATCCTTCTCAAGATCTTCCTTCCTCAGAAGGTGCCTCCAGGTCAGTCTGGCCTGTGGGTCTCACTCTTGCATTTTGACAGTGCCAAAACCCTAGGAAACAGTAAAATCCTAGAGATTACAACCCCCATCAAAAGACTGCAAGCCAGAAGACAGAAAGGTCAGTTATGGACTTAGGCAAATTCACCATTATGGCACCTCCACCTCATCAGCACAGGACTCGCCCCGTGACCTCCTTTCCCCTCAGCAGCAGCAGCGCTGAGGGCACAGCATCATCATTAGAATTTGTTTAGATTACAATCATGTCCCAGCAAAGTGTGAGACTCTGGCAAAGAGAAGGAAAGAAAATATCACAGGTGATTTATGAAATAAGGCTTTTGATGACAACTAGAACAGAGCAGGTTAGAAGCGTGGGAAATACTGGACTTAACATGCTTTCCCTTTTTCCAAATACAGTATTTATTACTTCTCCCAAAATATCATGGGAATGTAAGACTGGGAAAAGCATGTGGTCATATCACCACCGTGGTGTGTGTGTATATGTACAGATATATGTATATTTATATATATTTGATTAGCTATGTGTTTACATGGTGACTTCTAGTTCACAAACATGGCATTTTTCCCCAGTAACCTTCTGTACAAGCGTGGCAAAAGAATGGGAAACCTGTTATCCAAAATATGGTAATTCTAGAGCAGTCTGCAGATCTTAATTTACTGTCTTGACAGTTAAAGTTGAAAAGAATGTTTAGAAAACATTTTTCTGTAAAAAAATGGTCAATAGTGACGGTTTGGCTTTTTCTCATTTAAAATCCTCCTCTGTTTTTATTTGCCCTTTTCTTTGTTCAGAGGTAACTGAAATATGATTTCATCAGTCTAAACAATGCCAGCACAAATAACCAAAGCCTTATAATCTCACACCAAAATTTACTTACAGAAAACATTAAAATTATGCTTCTGAGTAGCACAAACTGACTTCAAATAGGCAAACAATACACAAATTGAAGCCTGTCTGTAATTTCTTGAGTCGTGTTCAGCAGATTTATTCAACAGGGAAAATCCCCACTGGACTATAAAGAGGAAAATTGTTGAACAGGAGAAACTACCTTTTTCAGCAAATATAATGGTTTGATCAGTCCTTTCCATTTTCCATTGTTGGGTTTATGTTGTTTTACAATGGCACAAAGCTTGAAGAGGAGTCACAGATCCAATTTCCATTGTACCCCAAGATCCTACAAGATAAGGGAAGATTCAGATGTTAAAAGGGACTAAATGGTGAATAAGTGAAGGAATGGAAGGGCATGATAAGCCAGAAGACTAATTTGATGTCAAACCACTGAACTTCAAACTATCTAGACTAAGAAGAAAGGCACGTGAGGTAAATACATTAAAAAAATAGAATATCAGAAATCTGGGAGTATGTGAACCAAAGCACAGGGCTTACAGTAGCCTGAGGGACCATAAAATATTCCAAAGTCATGAAAGGCGGCACTTTTTAGGGTGTCTGCACTGAATTTTATGTGAACACTTCAAACTTACTTTTTAATTTTATGTTAACTTCTTTGCTTTGAATTAAAAAGCTTTAGTTTGATTTAAAAATCAATTTAAAAATAGTTAATTGAATCTCACCATAATGCAAAGCAATTTTAACCTAAAATCTTGCCCTCCAGCTACCTAATTCTTTTCACAATCAAACCAAACTTGGCAATTGCAGAGCTCTTGAGAAAATAAGCAGATAGATGATATGAACTAACAGCTCACAACTAACACCACTTGAGAAAATTGTGTTGATGGTGACACTACACTTGTTCACCCCTGATCATCCAGTGCTTTCAAAAGAAGTTTCAAATCAGTGCAATCAAAATCAGAAATCACACCGATGGCTGCTGTGACACAGTGCATGCTGTTACATTTGCGTAACACAGTACATGAAACTGCCCACACACTTCACACCAGGTCCTTCCAAGGACAGCCCAGCATAAGGGGAAGCACCCACCTGATAGAGAAAAAATGACAGAAAAACTATGAGATGTCCCAGTGCAGAGCTGGGCCTCACAAAATACTCTAATGGTTAATAAACCTAATATTCTAATGATTAATAAACCCCAATTTAAGACTGTCTCAATCCACTGGTGCCTTCCATAGCCAGGCCAAGTTACCAGTTTTAGAGTATGTCATCACAGCTATGGTTTCATGAAGATGAACCTTGGGCACAAAGTAGATTTAGACAAATGTGCATTTGAATTGAATGAAAACTTCAGTGTGTGGATGCTCCAGCAAAGTGACTCTGCTAATTGGGTAGGGATTGTTAGCTCATGAGGACTGATGCTCTATGAGTGCCAAAGACAGCCCTCAGAAAACCACACTGCAGTACACACAAAATGTGGATGATGATGATAACAAGAGCTCTGTAAGACAGGAAAAATGATCATATCTTTACTATTACAGTTCTGGTGAATGTGTGGAAAAAGCAAACAAAGCAAATTGCAAACATGCACATCCAGACTCACATGTCAGCTACACAGTCAGGAGCTAATGGCCACAGTCAACTGTGTCACCTGGGTATGGCAGACTGACTGCAATGGTGGCACCACTGATGCTCCCAGATATGTGGCTAGGAGGAGCATTACCCAAGAGGTTTATCTGCTGTCAGGGCTGCTAGATCCACAAGTCTTTCAACAGAGCCAAACGCAGCACTCCATAGCTCTCAACTCTATGATTGCTTGATTATCAATACCAGCTGAAAGAGGGTTTTGGCTAGGTGATTGGTTTCTCCTGGTGGGATTGAATTGCAAGAGTTTAATGCAAGGAAAGGCTAATCAGCCTGAGCACAGCATTCATACACACGATCAGGGAGTCCTTTCAGAGAGTTGTAGAAAGTGATCGTGTGTTCTCTCAGCCTCTTCTTCTCTAGGCTAAACATCCCCAGCTCCCTCAGCCACTCCTCATCAGACTTGTTCTCCAGACCCTTCAGTGGCTTTGTTGCCTGTCTCTGGAGACCCCCTGACACCTCAGTTTCCTTCTTGTAGTGAAGGGCCCAGAACTGAACATGGTATTCAAGGTGTGGCCTCACCAGCACCAGATACAGGGGGAAAAGTAGAAGAGTCCAAAACTTCCAGTTTCCCTCTGCTACCATCTACTTCCACGACACCAAGCAAGGAAAGCACGGAGATGGATAAAAATGCAGAAAAGATCTGATTGACCTCCCCAGTGTCCATCTGCTGTTGTAAAGGCCATTTTATGAAAAATCTCACAGGTGCCATTTCATAATGCAGATGGTCATTGGCTGGTGATGGGAATGCATTGCTTCCCTATGTGGTGTTCAGTATCCCACTGAAACTGATGAACAGCCAAGGGTTTTTTTTAACAGTGTCACTTCTGAGCTTCTTCCATAATCCATTTGACTTCTCAGCAGTCAGATGGAGACCTTTTTCTTTCTTTTTAAAGTAAATCAATATTAAATCTGGATATACATCAACAGGCTCGGTAGTATCATAATCATAGAAGGAACGCGGCTGGGAGCTGAAAATGAAAGAGTTCAGGACAGAAACAGAAACCTGAGCAATTGTGGGAAAGGACATCAGGGCTATGATGCTCAGTCATCAGGGCTGTGAGTATAAACTCAGATGAATGATAACTTTACTTTCATTGGCCTTCCCATGGTAAGTATAAGTCAGCTGTTTCTGAAGCAGAGGTTAGACTTACTTGAAATGTCACGAGAAGAAATCTGTGAGAGGAAGAACGGAACCTCTGGTATAGAATTTGCCTCCTTCTCTAGAACAAAAATTGGACTTTTTTTCCTACATTGCCTACAGTAACTAGTATTACTAAAAACACAGCAGCTTTTACTGGTAGCAAAGAAGGAAACTGAGAGGCAGTGTGTAAAATGTAACATTATGGGAAAATGATGACACAGAAGCTCATGAAAGAGCGTATTCTCCTACTGATGTGAAAGTGTTTATTGGCTTTGCGTTTTTCATTCACCTTTATCTTCTTTCTAGAGAAAATCACATGGAACTAGTACGGAAAAATGAGTGGGACTGTCAGAACTTGCTTATGAAACAGAACTGTGTTTCTTACGATGAATTAGGACAGATTTCATTTTGTCACATTATGTTCTTTCTGACACTTCTCACCCCCTAGTTTTAGATCTAGATTAAATTTCTCTGCTTGGGCTTCTTTATGTTTAAATACACCTGGTTTTCTCTGCTTATACTTGTCCCTTAATTCCTCTTCATCCAAGGCTTCTTATCACTAAAAGGAGAATCAGAATACTTACTTACCTTTGTAAACTGTTTGAAAAGCAGAGGAAGAGTGCTAGGTAACATTATTCCTGCTAAGTAATAACACTTTGCAGTGTATTTCTGCTGAGCCAGATAAATATCCTCTATTTTTTATAAGACAGATCAATAATTTGAGCAACTATTAATGTTTAAGAAATGCTACATGAAATCTGCTGCAGTTTCCTGGTAATTGGACCAGTTATGATGAATGCTTTGCTTTATTCAACGTTTTATAAAGGGCTCTGAACACATTTGTTAATTAGGCTGGACACATTTGTTAATTAGGCTATAGAGATTCTTCTTCTCTCTTATACCAAATCAGAAAATTCATGGGAGAGTGTGGCTTCTACAAAGATGAGGCAAGTCAATTTATTAGCCTGGGGTGACAAACTTGGTAAACTCACTGTGTGCACTTCCTTTTACTTTACTGAAAACCAAACATGTCACAGTCCCCTAAATAGATCACAAAAAGTACAAAAGTGAGATGGAGAAAAGGAACATTTGGTAATGAGGAAATGTTTACAAATCTTACTGTAAAATATGATTTGGGCCTCTTTGTATTACAGATTTCATACAGCTGTATTAAGATGTAATAAAGATGGAAATAACGTGTTTTGGGAAGGATGTCAGTTTAATAAAAGTCTATAGGTTACCAGAATTTGCTGGTTTCATTTCTTGAACCTCACTGAGAACTTTTCTCCATTAAGAACCACTACAGAAATGCTCCTGTAAATAAGAAAATCCTGTTGACTGAAAATAAAGCCCACCGGCTTGCTTTCTTGTGACTGATCTACTCTGAAGATTTTTTCATTGGTCATATTCCTGCTAACTTCTACAGTGATCCTCCTAGCCTTCTTGGTCTGGGTTACTTTGGGTGGAGGGATTTTTGTTTGTTTGTTTTGTTTTTAAATGGAGAAACATAACCAGAAAGTGATCCTGGAACTGATCATAGTGTAAACTTTTTATCTTGGCTTCCAGCCACGTGAAGTTAGAACCCTGATCTATGGTGCCCGAGTAACAGTTGGAGCCCTGATTTGTTATCAAACTACCTGGATACTACTGGAGTATAAAGTGATTAAAAAATATTAGTGGAGCAATTTCAATTTCTATTCAGTGCAGTGACTCAGGATCTCTGAAGTAAATGGGTGCAATCCATAATCATTCGCTAGCAAAACTGTTTCCAACAAGACTAGTTATTGAGAGGTTGAAATATATTGCCTTCGGTTGAGTTGTGATATACATGAAATAAACCTGACAGCTCAATACCTAAGTATCTAAGGTTCCACAGTAACTCAGAAAATTCATTAGTACTCTCAACTGAATAAGGGACTCGATGCACTTTACCATCTAGATTTCTCCAGTATGTTGTATCAGTTTTGTATTGTATTTGCAAAGACTTTACAGCTCCCGCTGTGTGTGTGTGTCTAACCATGCAGGCAAGTTTGAACTAACTATAACTAACTATATTTAGTCTGGAGAAGAGGAGATTGAGGGGAGATCTTATTAACATTTATAAATATCTAAAGGGTGGGTGTCAGGAGGTTGGGGCATCCCTTTTTTCTCTTGTAGCTAGCAACAGGACAAGGGGTAATGGGATGAAGCTGGAACACAAAAAGTTCCACTTAAACATAAGAAAAAACTCTTTCACTGTTGAGGTGAGGGAGCCCTGGCACAGGCTGCCCAGAGGGGCTGTGGAGTCTCCTTCCTTGGAGGTCTTCAAGACCCTCCTGGACATGTTCCTATGCCACCTGATCTAGTTGACCCTGCTTCTGCAGGGGGATTGGACTAGATGATCTCTAAAGGTCCCTTCCAACCCCTACCATTCTGTGATTCTATGATTCTATAACCAGTTGCTAGGATTGTAATATAATTTCTACTTCTATGTGATATTTTCTAATATCAAGTAAACCAAGTTTTCACTCTGAAATGTTTATATGAAAAGGGTTTTTTTTCTTTTAAGAGCTTCATAATTAACTTTCAAGGAGGATTCATTTACATGGAAATGACACAAACAGCATCTTCTGTACATTGTAACAACCCCAGTGGGTGCATTAGAACCTATGAAAGCTGCTCGAGATGGACAGATCAGAGGGAAAACAAACTAATAACCTGTTCTCACAAAGACCCCAAGTTACAGAAATACGGGGATGGAATCATCCTGGCAAACATCACAGGAACGAAAATGTCTGGACCTCAGTGTCCTGAGAAATAATTGGTCCCACAAAAGGAAGAAAAAACCAAAATGCTGCAAAGGAACTGTAAGTCCTCTCCACATTTCTTTCGACCTTGCTTTCTGTTTGCTGTTAGTTATGGGACAGAAGCACTAGGTGTTCCAGTGTTACTACTCAGTGGTGTTTTTCTGCACTCGTCAGCTGCATCTGAGTAAGTGGAGCTATTTTTAACCCACTTCCACCTCCTGCAGCACAGCCATAGCAAAACTGCAGAGTCATGCAGAGCACGGGGAACCACTGCCCTGGCTTTGCAGTGTCATACAAACGGGAAAGGCAGGCGAACAGCATCCTATACCTTTTCAAGAGTCTATGACTAAGTCTCAGTTTCAGACTCTGTCCTTACCCACACCAAAATGTTCTCTGAAATTTTCCTGCCGTTGCACCAACACGGTTCATTCCATGTTCACTCTGATTACTTCTAGGGCTGAGAAAATTTCAGAAAGTCACGAGTACAGCTGTGACAGGCACTTTCCTGGCTGACACACCAAGGACTGAACCGGGAACCTCCAGAACAAGAGGTGACAGACTTGAGAACTGAATCCCAATAGCTCAAACTGTGACAACTTCTTTTTATCTTTTTCCTGGGTTGGCACACAGAATTTAATATTCTCTGGGCTTCATTACACACTGAAAGAAATCAAACACCATGTCCTACAGCTCTGTTGTACCTCACTTTCCCAGTAAGCATCTAGAAAGTGAACCTGCTTCATTAAACAGTTGTTAAATAGCCTGACTGTTGTATGTAAATCACTATGAGATAAGAACAGATACTTGACTAAACATTAACATGACTCACTGCTTAATCCTACAGTCATAGAATGGTAGGGTTAGGAAGGGACCTTTAGAGATCACCTAGTCCAACCCCCCTGCAGAAGCAGGTCCACCTAGATCAGGTTGCATAGGAATGTGTCCAGGCAGGTCTTGAAGACCTCCAAGGAAGGAGACTCCACAGATATAAAAGTTGAATGCATTCAAGTAGAGATGTTCTTCAGAGAGGTGTGCTAAGGGAGTCTGACATCATTTAAGGAAGGATCCTACTCATGGCAGGAGTAATCCAAGTTTTTCCTGAGGAAAATAAAATAAAGCAAATGCAATAAGGTCATTTTGGTTACTCTGTGCTACTAGCAGCAGCTCAGATACTATGATAAGCAAGTTCCTTACAAAGACTTGGGGATTCATTCTATTTTGGTTTTCTCCTGTACCCTGATCTCCCAGTTATCCAGTCTGCTTCTGTGTTAGCATGCTTCTGGGTGTCTTTTGGGGATGAAATGACTACATCTTTAAGAGCATAGTTCAGGGGAATATTTGCTCAATAGTCTGAAAACATGAACAGGAGCCTACTAATGTTCTTCTTCCAGTAGCCTTACAATGAAGGAGTGTGCTGAAAGGAGTTATATGCTCCAAACCATGTGCCAGGGCACGTGCTATGTGCCTCAGGTTATAAATACAGAAATCTGGAGGATATAGAGCAGTACTTACAGTATTTTGGACACATTCATGAAATAAACAATACTCCACCCTCAACAACTCAGGGCTGTAGGGCAAGCTCTGAATCCTAGGTTTTAATATGATACCATTCTTAATACATGGAGAGGTGCTCAATATCAGGGAGCTTTAAAGGTTTCTGGCTTGTTCATCCCAGTCCACTAACAGGAGGCTACCTAAACACAGTGCTGTGGGTGTCAGAGAGCAGCAAGACTGGGCTGCTGCACAAGAGAAGACAACCTGGGAACTGAGACAGCAAGGCAGGCAGGGGCAGCGTCTTTACCCACAAAAGCCATGGTCCCACATGACCCAAGGCAGAGGCACAGAGGAATCAGACAGTCAACAGTTGTGTGTTTGCTGGATGAGTGTCTAGTGAGGCGAGCAGGGGCAGCAAGGTCCATGCTTGGTGTACCAGGCAGCCCTACAGTGCTGCTCAGGCAGGGACCATGGCTGTTAGCCTAAAAGCAGCTCCTGCTACAGAACTGGTGGCCTGAGTTTAAAAGCAGCTCCTGCTTGAAATCAAAAATGCTAAAAGGCCCATGCATTAAAAACTAGGGATGTGAATCAGAAATTGGCCACGTACAGTCTTCAAGCTACGTCAGGTTGGCATGATCCATCCAATGCCTGGCTGCTGCATCATATGGCCTGGGAAGCAGGGCAGTCTGCCAGCCTGATTGCAGGAATGAAAGATGTGTGAAGGGGGCCCATTCTCAACCCCTTTTCTTACAACTCTCATCACTATAAGACTCCACAGTGTTGCCAGGTGGGTTTCTCTCCTTCATCAAAGAAGAACAAATATGTAAGCCCAGGGTTTTTTTGAATAGTATGCCTCAGATCAGTGGCAGGATGGCTTCTCCATATTAACCAACAACATCACACTTTGGATCCCCACCAGCCAAAAGTACATACTTGCATCAAATGCAAGAGGTGCTGGTATTTCCCAGTTTGCTTCCATGCCAGTTGGTACTTGCACATATCTTCCCATCTTACCTGCTGTAAGGATCAAGTAACATTACATTACTTTCAAAACAGTGATGCACATGCTGGGAAAAGGAAGTACATCTTTCACGCAGATTTGAAAGCAAGAACCATAAATGGCACACATTTATTCAAATTACTCAGCATCACCCTGCTGAAGTAACAGTAGCAATCCACTGTTGCCAGTTCCCATCATACTGAGTGTGCTGTGCTTTCAGAACAGTATCACTTCCCCATTATACCACTTTGCTCCACATCTCAGGATGTGTTTAGGCAAAGCTATCCAGACTACGGACAAGCCAAATGTCACTGCAAGGCTGATGCTCTCAGAGGGCTGGGGAGGACTGTGGACACGATCCATTTCCCCACATTGGGAAGCCTCTGTACACAAAGATAGGAGCAGAGGGATTTGGAAAGACTAGAAGAGCCATTTTCTGCTGTGTCCCCTCCTAGAACCTGAAGAATTCAAGTTTCTTTGTAAAACTAAGCCCATAGAAAGACAGATACAGACCAAACCAGCAGTAGGCTGACTCCTCTGCCACAAGTCACAGCATTTGGGCACTAGTGAGGAACAGCCTATGACATTCCAGGTAGTCCTTGTAGCATCCCAGGGCAGACCAGCTCCACACTGAAACAGTGGCACTGAGTTTACAAGCTGCACATTAAGGAGGGACAGCACTTCACTGCTCCATGCAAAAGCATCTCTTCTTTCCAACGAGGCACCTGAAGGAGCACAAGCCTCTCAAACCACTCCCAGTACAGAGCTGCCAGGAAAGCCCTTTTATCACAGCGGTTCGTTCATACAAGGCACGTGAAAGTCAGTTTCTCAGTTCCATTTGCCTCTGCCCAAGCTTCTTAGATCCTCCTTCTGCAGCCCTACATATAGGCTGCTGCAGGAATAAATACATAGGGATCACCTTGGGGATAACAGCGCTTTGAATGTCATGTGACCTGTCAGAAGAGCTACAGAAAAAACACTGACACAAGTAGTACCATGGTTTCCTGGTGGCAGAAACATTGTGTAGTTGTTATGGAGATAGGCTGGTAAATTTTGAAGTACTGCTCTTGCAGAGACTGGTTCCATTTGGTTTGCATAGCTCTGCAGGCAATGTGAGACATTTTTCGAGGTTGGAGACGTTATTAATGAAGATTGGTAAAATGAGGGGCTACAAAATGTCTTTCAGATTGACATTAATCCATGAGTGAACCTGGAAAAGGAACACATTTTGGTTTGTGTCTATTCTAACCACCTTTTTTTCTATTAGCAGTTGGCATAAATGGATTCTGATCCTATTATTATCAGACATCACATCTATAAAATTGCCTATGTATTTGTACTATTTTCCAAAATCTTTCCAATGTTTTGTAGCTCAAGCATTTTATGCTGCTTCTGCACATAGTCTTTTGATGCTCTATGCAACTTTGAACAAATCTCTTGCTGTTTCACTGCCTTAGGTTTCCTCATTCCAAATAGAGAAAAAAAATCCTTGCCTGGTTCTATTAAATGAAAATTTGCAAGAGTCATGTCAATGCTGCAAAACACTGGTGTCCTTCCCAACTTCTTCCCTGGAGTAACACTTTGCCACTTGCTTCTTATACTGGATCTGGTTGGGATGGAGATAGCTTTCTTCACAGCAGCCCATATGGTGCTGTGTTTCAGATTTGTGACCAAAACAGTGTTGATAACAGACCAGTGTTTGAACTGCTGCTGGACAGAGCTTGCAGTGTCAAGGCCTTCTCCACTTCTCACTCTGCACGCCCAAGGAAGAGGCTGGGAGTGGGCAGAAGGCGTGGAGGGGATGCAGCCAGGACAGCTGACCCAAACTCACCCAAGAGATAGTCTATGATGTAAAATATCACACTCAGCAGTAAAGTTGGAGGTGAGCAGTGTGTTAAAATTAGCCTTTGCAGAGGCTGGCTGGCTGTTGGTCTGCTGGTGGGATGTGGTGAGTGATTGGGCCCTGGGATGAAAACCATCCTGTTTGGGTACCTTTGCAGCTTGGGGTCCCCTGGGATGGGGGTTTGGGGGATGATGGAGAATCGAGGTGTGATGCACACATGGCATCATCCAGCCAGGCAGAGGAGGGTTGTGGCTGGGGGTGGGTGAGGTGCTTCTTTTGAGGCCTGTGCTACCATGACAGCAACCAAAAGCATCACTCCTGAGTGACTTAGCAGGGAAGATCTCTTGAAATCTCTTGAAAAGATGCCCAGGTGAAGAAAGGCATCAAATCAGCACCTTTTTAGCTGTATTTCAGCTTTCCTTTCTCCTACCCTGCCCCACTCTGGGTCTCACTCTGCTCCTGTTGGCTGCAGACCTGAAATATTTCCAACATTGCAAGACACTGTGAGCGTGAACTGGCTTGTTTGGGAAAAGAATTGATTGCTCACTGGGTTCTGCTGATTGGTTTTGTTTATTCCTGTTCATCTCAAATGCCCAACAAGCTGTCAAGTGCATCCTTTCTCGAAAGGGGTTTGGAAAACCACCAAATTGGAGCTTGTGATGCTCAGAGGAACACAATCAAGAGGGAGGAGAGCTGATCCTCCTCATGTACATTGAATCAATTGAATTGAATCAAACAAACCCAAACAAGCTGTAAAACTGGATTAATAAGAACAATAATAAATAAATGCTCAAATGCTTCCTTTTCTCTCAGCTGGATTTTAAGTGATCAAGGAAAGCTGGTTGCACACCCATCTCCAAACTCAGGTTCCAGTCTCTCAGCAACAAAAAGTGATTGTGAGAAATTCCAGCAACATCCAAACCTCAAGTCTGAAAAGAAACAGCTTTTGTGACTTTGGATAAGATCAGAGACCCAAACCCACCCTGGCTTCTTTACATCCCTCAGTCTCTGACAAGTCCCCAGGGCTGTCACACTCTGTGAAGGTCAGAAATGAGAGGTTTTAGTGGGGTGACAGAGAGGGAAGGAGTGAATCCCTAAGATGAGAGTTGGGATTTTACATTCTGAAGCAGAGCTGCTGCCTCAGACTGCTCCCTGCCAGCCCAGGAGGGAGGATCTGGAGTTTGAGTATCCCTTTAACAAAATCCCTTTAAAATCCCCCCAGGGGCATTTGTGGGCATGTGGAGATCAGTCTGAGCTGGTTGGGGCAGTGCTGCCCTGTGGGGTCAGCCCAGGAGCTTCTGGTTGCCTCGCTCATTCCAGAGCATCTCCCAGAAGGGCTGGGATGCTGCCATGGGTCATGCCAGTGGTTCTGGCAGCAGATCTGGGGAGATGAGGGTGTTCAGTTATGGTCCTTCAGTTCAGGAAGAAGGGGTGTCTGCTGGAGACAGTTCAGCATGGGGCTGCAGGGATGGGGGAGGGAGCAGAGCATCTCCCATCTTGTGAAAGGCTGAGGAAGCTGGGGTTCTTTAGCTTGGAGAGGGGGAGACTTGGAGGTAACCTCATTGGTGTTTGCAGGTACATGGAGGGCAGGTGTTGGGAGGATGGAGCTGGGCTGTTCTCAGTGATGGACAGTGGTGGGACAGGGGGCGGTGGGTGCAGGCTGGAATGGGAGGGGTTCTGGGGAAGCACAGGGAAAAACTTCTTCAGCGTGAGGGTGAGGGAGCACTGGAATGGGCTGCCCAGATGGGTTATGGAGTCTGGGGACATTCAAAACCCACCTGGGCGAGTTCCTGTGTGACCTACTCTAGGTGGTCCCGCTCTGGCAGAGGGGGTGGACTGGATGATCTTTTGAGGTCCCTTCCAACCCTTAAGATTCTGTGATTGTCTCTGCATGACTTGTTTGGTTTCTTTTTTTCCTCTTCCCTAATTAAACTGTCCTTATCACTGCCCACAAGTTTTTCCTGCATTTGCCCTTTGGATTCCCCTGTTCTGCTGGGGGCTGGAGTAAGCGAGTGGCTGGGTCTGGCTTTACCTGCCAGCTGGAGTCAACCCACCACACTCCTCTGGTACCTCTGAAAAATCAGTCATGTCCAAAGCAGAGTTTTCTCCTCCACTGCTAATCAATCATTTGGCTACTCTCATTATCACACAAATGAACTCCTTCACTTCCTTTGAGTTTACAAGAAACCTATTAATTTTGCCTACAGGAAAGAACCACGAACTAAAAGTCGGATTCATTATCTAGCAAATTCATAGCTTTTCTTTCATTCTGAGACACTTCCTGGAGAGCTCACAGGAAATAAGAGACGGGGGAGATTATGTTTCATTTTATAAAGCTGTTGGGTCAGCCAATGGCCATCACCAGCGTTTCAGAAATCAGATTAAAAGAAAACTACTACCAGAAGCTGTTTTATCTACAAGTCACAGTAGTGATGGTGCAAATGTGATGATCTACAGATACAAGAGAAGCAACAAAAGGTCTGCAGGGAGAAACAGACCAAATAATCTGAGGAAGTAGAGATGGTCTCAAAAGGTCTTTGTTTTTTTCCAGCTATATTAAAACCACTCTCCCTCCAAGCCATACCCCTCTTGTAACAGCATCTGTTTGTTAAAAAGGTCTAATTTCAGTAAATAGAAGATGATGACAATATTTCAACAGTCCTCAGAGAAACAGGAATATTTTCTAAGTCAGTTACATGGAAACTATGACTTGGGTGGAAATCCTTAAAGTTTAAAACCATTTTGTGAAACTAGTCCTTTTAATGATGTCTCTGTATCTACACACATTTGGACTAGAATGTCACAATTACACTAAATACGTCTTACTTAAGACTTACTCCCAAAGGAGCTAATATGTGGAGTATTCCAGTGTGGAAATTACTTATTATCTTGTTTATGCAAGGCCTAACACAATTAACTTTCTCATAGTTGTGTTCCAAGTATTTCAGTCACAAGTAGATAAGTGTATCAATAAAAACATCATAATGGGTTAGATAGTCATTGCATGTTGTTCACCATTTTTAAGCCAAAACCTTGAGATTTTGTCTATAAATCAAGTCAGGATAAGTGAAAACTGAATATGATCTTCATTCCATAGACCACATACTTAATATCTACAGCCTTTTTGCCTTTAAGCCATCTGCAACACTATTTTCTTTAGTGCAAGGTTGAAACACTAACACACTACAGACACTAAGACACTACAAAACTTGGAGACTCCAAGTCAAGCCATAAACTTGAGACAAGAGACTCTAGAAATCAGTGCCAGTTCCCAAACTATATTCTCAAACTCACATTAGATGCTAGCTTCTGTGTTTTTTCAGTTAAGTACAGTCATAGTTCTCATCAGAAACTTCAATGAAAACTGTACATCTAGGATTCCCCATGGTTCTTCCTCTACAGCTTAGGGCAAAACCATAGTATAATAATAATCTTTCCAAAGAGACATCGGCCCTAAAACTTCATTAACCCAGCAACAATCAAAACACACTGCATAAACAAAATAGAATTAAATGAAGAAAGCATTTCATTCCCAGCCAAAAAGATTTATTCCTGTTGAAACAGGTATATTTCACTGTACCCACAGTGTAAATTCCTGTGCCACATGGTGATATCTCAGACACACTTAGCCAAGAGAAACAGCAGCAGTGGCTTTTTTCAGGAGTTACCACTTTTAAGAAATATGTTCTTTTTTTTTCTTACAGTTTCCTGATTTAATCTTCTGTAAACCACTCATACCTGCATGGCCACATCAGACTGGTGTACTGTGCTGAAGCTGGACAGATACTGGTATGGACAGATATTGGTATGCAGACTTATGGGAAAGACTATTTTCTCATGTTCCATGAATTCTGTTTGAGAGCAGAAAATGTCAAAGTCACTGAATGATAGAGTGGAATCACAGAATGGTTGGGGTTGGAAGGGACCTCTAATGATCATCCAGTCCAACCCCCCTGCTCAAGTAGGTCTACCTAGATCAGGTCACACAGCAACATGTCCAGACAGGTTTTGAAAACCTCCAGAGAAGGAGACTCCACACTCTCCCTGGGCAGCCTGTGCCAGGGCTCCCTCTCCTCAACAGTGAAATAGTTCTTCCTTAAGTGGAACTTTTTGTGTTGCAGCTTTTCTCCTGCTGTGGACACTACAGAAAAAAGTGTTGCCCCACTCCCTTGACATACATCTTTCAAATAGTTGTAAGTATGAATGAGATCCCCCCTCAGTCTCCTCTTCTCCAGGCTCAACAGCCCCAGTTCCCAGTGTCTTTCCTCATATGAAAGATGTTGCAGTCCCCTGATCATCTTGGTGGCCCTGCACTGGACTCTCTCCAGCACTTCCCTGTCCCTCTTGAGCTGAGGAGCCCAGAACTGGACACAGGACTCCAGATGAGGGCTCACCAGGGCAGAGTAGAGGGGGAGAAGAACCTCCCCCGACCTGCTGGCCACACTCTACTTGATGCATCCCAGAATACCATTGGCCTTCTTGGCCATGAGGGCACATTGCTGGCTCATGTTTAGTATATTGTCAACCAGCACTCCCAGGTCTCTCTCCACAGAGCTAAAAGTTTTTGTGTACTTCAAGGGTGATGGCCAAATATTCCATGATTAAGTATATGCTTCCTCTTGATTATAACAAAAATATATTCAAAGAAGAGCTGAAGTTCTCAGCAGCTGGTATCTGTATTACTTCTTCACTTCAGTCTACAAAAGACTCTATTAATTACTTGAATTCAAAGCTCTGATGAAAACTGCTCTTCCTCATTCTGACAGGATGATTCCTCTGCTCCAGAGGAATACTACCAGGTTACTTCTTGCCCCTTAACCAGACACTAATTAGAATTTTGGTAAAAATGCTGTTACCTATGTGGAAATGGCATGGTGTGTGGGAGGAGGCTGAACGGTGTAGCAAGGACAATTCCACTTTCTTAGTCTACTTCCTGAATTCCTCCCAGCCCTTCTCCAGCATTCTAGCTCTGAAAACTATTTCACTGTCTAGTGCCAATGACATGTTAAGAAGCCTTCAACATTTCTTTTTTCCTGATTTATTGTTGTGGTCTGACCCCAGACAGCAACTAAACACCACACAGTCACTCAGTCCTCACCCCAGCAGGATGAGGGAGAGAATAGGAAAAAAAGTAAAACTTGGGGGTTGAGATAAAGATAGTTTAATAGGGTAGAAAAGGGAAACATAATAATAATGGTAATAATTAAAAATATACAGAATATACATATTAGAATTTACTATATTAAAGTATACAAAAAAAGCAATGCACAATGCAATTACCATTTGCTACCTCATGGCCAGCCAGCTCCCAGGCAACACCCTTCAGACAGCTCTCCCTCAGTTTCTATACTGTGCATGATGCTCTACAGAATAGTCCTTTGGCTGGTTGGGGTCAGCTGCCCTGACCATGCTCCCTCCCAGCTTATTGTGCACTCCTAGTCTTTTCTCTAGCAGGGCATGAGATGTTCTGAAGTCCTTGCCTTAGTATAACCTTATCAACAATTAAAAAACAACAGTGTTACCAATATTATTCTCACACTAAATCCAAACCACAGCACTGCAGCAGCTAGTAGGAAGAAAATTAACTCTGTCCCAGATGAAACCAGGCCATTTACGTACAGAATTTCGATTCAGCTATGATTTCTTTTGAGATTCCTGACAGTTCTTGGAAACTACTTTTCCACATCACCTTTTTAAAACAAATAATTAAAGCCTATGAATCAAACACTTTTCTAATCAAACTCTAGAGATCTGTTTGCTCTCTAGGTCAGAAAAGCTAAAGATCAGTAATGTGTAAACTGATGTTTTTCTAGTTAGAATAAACAGTCTGGATCAGAGACACCTTAAAGCCTGCATTAGGAAGCTTCATTTCAAAACATGAATGTATAAAACAAATCCACAAACAGTTCAGTTTTCTCCTGAAACCTTTTGTTTAAAGTTCTGCAATAATGCCTGGCATTTAGTGAAACTTAATTGTTTTAGCTTCAAAACTGCCCAGCCTTTGAGAAAAGGTGAATAACAGCAAAACCAGAAACCTCACCACACTCTACATTAATCAAACCAGAAAATTCATAGAATAATAGAATGGTAGGGGTTGAAGGGACCTTTAGATATCATCCAGTCCCACCCCTAATTCAATCAACCCCCAATTCAGTGTAACACAGAATCCCCAAGAAGAGTGTGGCCAGTAGGTCAAGGGAGGTTCTTCTCCCCCTCTATTCTGCCCTGGTGAGGCCTCATCTGGAGTCCTGTGTCCAGTTCTGGGCTCCTCAGCTCAAGAGGGACAGAGGACTTCTGAAGAGAGTCCAGTGCAGGGCCATCAAGATGATCAGGGGACTGGAGCATCTTTCATATGACAGGTTGTGGGAACTGGGGCTGTTTAGTCTGGGGAAGAGGAGATTGAGGGGGAATATATACAAATATGTAATTGATGGGTGTCAGGAGGTTGGGACAGCACTTTTTTCAGTGGTATCTAGCAACAGGACAAGGGGTAATGGGATGAAGCTGGAACACAAAAAGTTCCACTTAAACATAAGAAAAAACTATTTCACTGTTGAGGTGAGGGAGCCCTGGCACAGGCTGCCCAGAGGGGTTGTGGAGTCTCCTTCCTTGGAGGTCTTCAAGACCCACCTGGACACGTTCCCATGCGACCTGATCAAGGCTGACCTGCTTCTGCAGGGGGGTTGGACTAGATAATCTCTGAAGGTCCCTTCCAACCCCTACCATTGTGTGATTCTACGGATTATTCAATCAGTTAAGAATATCAGAGTCTGGGATTGTTTCCTGCAACCCGGAAAAGCTTTGTCTGGGATATTTCAAAGCATTAGTTTCTAGAAAAAAACACCCTGTGACAAATACAAGGAAGCATATCCTGCACTGCCCACTGGGAACAGACACATGGGCAAACCCCTAAGTTTTATAAATTACAAGCTCAAAGAAGTAGCTTGCTTCTAAGTAATAGCAGTTGGACTGGTCTAACTCTATGAGTATGAAAACTGACTCCAGTTTTTTTACCTTGTGTTTAACAGAGCGCTTTTTACATTCCTGTACATTAAATTACGCAGCTCAAACATCAGTTATGTCATGACAGAGTCTCCTAAAGGACCAAGTGACAATTTCTCTGATCAGGAGACAGCATCAGCTAAAGAAATAAATTCCAGTCTGCAAGGATAAACCCTTACTGGTCTCTAAGTAAGGTCTGCTATTGCACCACAGGGAAAAAAATAAGAGAAACTGCAAAAAGTAAAAATATCCAGGAGAAACTAAAGCATGGCCTGCAACAGCTAAATGCTTGGGGTGGGAATATCCAATATAGGACCAGTAAGCCAGCACAGAAAGGTGAATGCAGCAAAGATCTAAAGTATTCAAGAGTAACAGGCATAATAATAGAAGCCTATAGCACGGATATCAAAAGACCTGTGAGAGATACATACAAGCGTATATATGTCCTTCTATCTGCCAACACCTATAGAGATGAGATCGAACCATCTTAGTCCAAGTAAATGTGAAACACTTCTTAGAGAAAAGCAAGAGGACTGCTTTGGATCTGACCAATGTCATGGCTCCTCATTCTGGTTATTTCAGTCTTACTGTGATCTAGAACACAAGTCCTGGGACTCTGAAGCAGCAAAACACTTTTGGTCTTGACATCCTCCAAAGTTCAAAGAAAAAAGGGGAAAAGCTTACATTATAAATAAATAAAAAGCATTCAGTTCCTCCTAACTACACTAAATATTTTATGTGTTTAAATGGAAAACAAGACTGAAAGAGCAACGTCCTGATCCAAATCAGAGCCTGGTTGCAGAGATGACTCCATCTGTGTGTCATGGCAGTGAGCTCATCTCATTTCAGGAACCCTGACTGTCTTCCCACTTCACATGTCAATGAGTTTGCCATTCCAACTGTAAAATACGTAGAACATTAAATTACCAGTATATCCAACGTAGTAACATATATAAAGGATGTTTACCTCTTCCCATGTAAGAAGTGTAAACATGGCTGCAAGCTTCTAACTCTTGTTAATCTAGGAGTCACAGAAGCATAAACATTCTATTTGCTCAGCATGAAAAGCAAGATTCTGGGATACATGTAGAGCCCTAAGGTAGGCATCTTTTACAGCAGACAGGATATCAGATGATTTAATTGGGGAAAACAAACTGTTACAGGTTTTTATCGCCTTTGGCACTGCACAAGCAACAGCAAAGGAGACGCGAACGGCTACTGATTTTTTTTTCAGCCTACAGCAGCAAGAGTATCACTTATTAATTTCTAATCAGTTCTGCTTGGAACATTTCATAAGTCTCATTAGGTCACAACTTACCAGCCAAGACAATTGGTGGTGACTTAAGACAAGGAAAACCACAGCTGGATTGGCTGAGCAACCTCTGGAGCTCACAAGTACGAAAACAGAGTTCCTTGCAAACACCGTATGATATTATTTGGATAATGACTGATCTCCTCTCCCAATATTTTATAGCCATGTTCACACAGAATTACAGTTGGAAAAGACCTTTAAGATCATTGAGTCCAATCACTAACCTCACACAGTTTCTCCAGGAGGATGCTGTGGGAGACTGTGTCAAAGGCCTTACCAAAGTCCAGGCAGACCACATCCACAGCCTTTCCCTCATCCACTAAGTGGGTCACCTTGTCATAGAATGAGATCAGAGTGGTCAAACAGGACCCGCCTTTCATCAAATGCACACTAATTCTTACATTGTTTGCACTAACATTAGACAGATATAACTACTGAGTTTACAGGAATTTTTCATATCAACTCTACGAATAACTCACAGCTTAAAATGAATTTTTAAATCTATCTACATCTATACACAACCTTTTCCAACTACACTGTCCACCTTTCCTTCTTCCTGGTTTCCTAAGATCTACTGTCCTTTTTATTTCTAGGGAGTATCTAATCACTTCTGTTCATACACTGTATGACACTTCCCATGCTTTACAACAGCTAGTTGAGATGCATGTGGAACTAACTTGTTCAAAATAACTTTAAGATTTCTTTAACAAAGGCTAATCTGAGATTAAATTTTTCTCATGTGGCTTTAATATCCTGTTACATCCCATACTAAGAAAGAGTTAAAGTGAACTTCCCTTTGTGTTTCAAGTTGAGGCCTGTAAGGTATGGAAGATTAAGCTTTTTTCCTTACAGAAAGTAGTGCAGAACATACCTGCTGCTCATGCAATTATCTGCTGACCAGAATTACTGTACTTAATAAGCCTTAATTTGAGTATCTAAAAACCAAAAAAGGGGCAAACATACTACTCACCAGAGCAGCTGCCTTCTCAGCAAACCTGATGAATAGCACACAAGCAGCAACCCAGGAAAAGCCAGGTACACTAAGAAATGCGTCTCAACATGTGACTCATTCTTTGGCACCGACTTCTTTTACTGAATTCCCAGGAATTCTTCCCTATTTCAGAACTGGCAAAAGGAAACAGTCATCTAAGGGCATTCCCAAGAACATACGGGATTAGTTTCTTACTCAAAGTTTACGTATGTCAAATTTCCCTTAGGTCAGTGGTGTTTTCCTCGGGCCAGTGCTGGCTTTAGCCAAAGCACTATTAATACCCAATTTTCAGTAATCAGATGCAACGCTGGATTTGAATATACCAACACAACACTACATATATATAACTGTATTATAAAGTATCTTATTTGGTAGCTAACTATATTCCCTGATGATTGGGCTAAAGACATCGCTGCCTCATCTGCTGACACGAGATTTCTGAGTGTCCTGGCAGCCTGCTGTTTGAACTGGCAGGAAACCAGATTTCTCTGTTACAAGGGCTTCATCGTAAGTTACTGCAAAATATACTGACAGTCAGCAAAAGCAATCTTACTCCAAACTTTTCATGTAGCTCTGACTGTGGCACAATGATGCTGAAAATACCAAAGTCTATGTAGGTATTTTTTCCAATTTCCTTACTAATGTATATGAAAACTATAAAGCATGGGCATTTTAAAGCAGGATCTTTCTTCACAGCAAGAACAGTGTCTTAAGGTTGTAGGATATACGTTTGCAAAAGTGAAAAGCCAAAAATTGTGCCCCCTCAACTTCGACACAGACTTTCCACTGTCCTAAACAACGGGGTTTTACATTATTGATAAAATGAAATACCAATTACACCACAGACCTGTACCTTAGGCCCAGCGTTTTACCCTTTACTGTCACACAGGACCTTCTATGCACGTAAAATCCAGCTGTAAATTTAGAAATAGCAAAGGTTTTTAATGTCTTACTCCTAATCTTTTGGATACTCCTTTCTAGCATAATTGAGGTGACAAAATAATGACTTTCCAGGTTGAAAAAGTGGAACTGAATCATGGGATAATTCATTATGGGTAGGGCCTCAGGAGGTCTCCAGCCCAAACTCCTGCTCAATGCAATTCCAGTGTTTGATTACCTTTACGGGGAGTTTTCCTTATATTTGACTGCAATCTCTCTTTCCAACTTACACCCATTTGTCTTCCTGAAATACTCCCAAAGTTTTGTCTTGTCTTTCATATGCAGCAGTATCATGAGGCTTCTGATCCATCACCAGTGGAAATGAGCATCTAGACTTTGAAAGTCAGTATCTTCTGCCATCATGTACTGATTCCTGTAAAGTCTTCCATACAGTTCCTCCAAAGTTCTTTTACCCTGACACCTATGAAGCTTGTGAAGGGCCTAGAGAACAAGTCCAACCAGGAGCAGCTGAGGGAACTAGGTTTGTTTTGTCTGGAGAATAGGAGGCTGAAGGGATACCTTATGGCTTTGTATCACTACCTGAAAGCAGGTTGTAGAGAGGTGCTGGTCTCCTGTCACAAGTTAGAAGCATCAGGACAAGAGGAAACGGCCTCAAATTGCATGAGGGGATTAGATTAGATTGGGTATTAGGAAAAAAAAATCATCAAAAAGGTTCTCAAGGGCTGGAACAGGCTGCCCGAAGTAGTGGTGGAGTCACCACCTCTCAAAGTACTCAGAGGACATCTTCCTCCCAAGCTGTTCTACCAGTATGGTAATGCTCATGTCACTAAATCAATAAATACTGTAAAGCAGTCCAGTTCATCATGATGCCCTCATCCTCTGAGAAACACTACACCAGCCTAACCTCTCCAACACCTACATCCTTGGGTAACAGGTTCTACTTCTATGCTGCTGATAAAAAGTTCTCCACCACTGAGATGGCTGATGGGCACCTGTTTGTTCGGTTTGATGAAGCTGGTTTTACACTCTTCAACTCTATCTCCACGTGCAGTCCTGACAGTATAAACACTAGTGCAAACGAATTTTGATGGGTGGAACATTCTGATCTCCTCGAGGTTTCTCCTGAAAGCGTGCAAAGCTGTGCAGCCTTCGGGGAGAGATGTGCTGCTCTGCCCGGGTCCAAGGCCCTTCCTGCTGCCACTCCTTCAGACCCGACACTGTACCGCGGGACTGTCCGGGCGCTGCTCCCCGGTTTGCGGCAGCCAGCACGGGCGGCCCGGCGCCCCTCAGGGCAGCCCCCGCCAGCCGTTGCCCGCGGCGCATGCGCGGGCCCGGCCGTGCCGCGGTGGCGGAAGGCGAGCGGCCGTGCCGGGAGGGCGCCGGCGGCAGGGAACGGCCAGTTCCCAGCCGGGGAATTCCCGCGGCGGCTCGTGCTGGGACGCCGCGCTGCGGGCCTTTCGCAAGGCCGGGGCCCGTTCCCTCCTTCAGCCCTCTGAACGACCTTGGCTTCCCCGGGCCCCCTCCTCCCCCAGATGCTCGTCGCTCCGTTCGGCCTAGAGCCCCCTCGGCAGCGCCTCGTCCTTCCCCGACCCACCTTTCCCCCTCGGCCGCCTCTCCTTTAGCAGCTTCCCCGCTCTTTCACCTCGGCCCCCTCCCCTCAGCGGCCCCTCCGTCAGCCTGGACTTCCCCTCGCCCCTCCGCAGGCTCCCCCTCGCCCAGGCCGCGTCTCTCGCCCTCGGGTTTCAGCCCGCTCCCGTTCCCGCTCCTCCTGGCCCCTCACAGCCCCCGGCTGCCTTTTCTCCTCCTCGCCCCCGCCGGGATTCCCCGGCAGCCTTGCCCCCGGCCCGGCTCCCGCGCTGGCGGCGGGGGGGTGCAGGCGCTGCTCTGCCCCGCGGCGGGGTTCCCCCTACGCAGAGGCGGAGCGCGGCGCGGCCCGGCCCCGCTTGTGCCGTAGTAAAGCGGCGGGGAAGGGCAACAAGGCGGATCTTGCGAGTCCTTAAAGGAGAGCGGCCATCCTCCTCCCCCGACAGGGAAGTCGGAAGAGCGCAGCAGAAGCAAGAGCCCTGGCCCTGCCTGGCTCCTCTCCCAGTTTATATGCACCTGGCTGGATTACTGCTCACGCTGGAGGAGAAGGGGCAGCAGCTTGACCGCAGCTCACCTTCCCCGGACATGTGCTCGGTAAGCGAGGGCAGCAGCACGGAGCCCTTGGTAACCCGCTTCAAGCAGGTGGAGGAGACGCTGGAGAAGCTGCACCGGGAAAACAGGAGCTTGAAGAATAAAGTGCCTCGGTACAACGCGCTCTGCACCTTGTACCACGAGTCCGCCCAGCAACTGAAGCACCTCCAGCTGCAGCTGGCAGCCAAGGAGGCGACCATCCGGGAGCTGCGGAGCAGCCTGGCCCGGCAGCAGCAGCAGCAGCAGGCGGCGGCGGGCGGCGAGGCGGGGGCGGCGGGCGCGGAGCCGGCCCGCTCGCTGGTGGAGAGCCTGCTGGAGCAGCTGGGCCAGGCCCGGGAGCAGCTCCGGGACAGCGAGCGGCTCTCGGCGCGAAGAGTGGAAGCTCTGAGCCAGGTAAAACCGCGACTGGCCTCGCAGGCGCGCTGGCGGGGCAGGCAGCGCCTCGGGCCGAAGGGCCTGCGGACCCCGAGGAGCGGCAGCGCCAATCACCACGACAGCTGTTTTCGCGCTCCTCTAGAGGAAAAAAAAGCCCAGACGAGTAGTTTAAGCGTAGTAAATCCAGCGGTGGTTGTCTGCAATGGGGGATTTTGCATTCAGACCGCTCACTCGCCTCTATGGAAGCGGATCGGGGTGCGCAGACGCCAGCGTTGACACCTGGGTGTGTAAGTGCCATGCCTGGGCTGGCACAGCAGGCTGGGGGTGGCCGAGCCCGGGCAAGAGAGCCGTATTTTGATCCCCCTCCATGCCATGCTGGTGCGTTTGACAGGGACTTGCTCTAGCGCTGTGCACGCAGAGTTGGACTGTGCCCCAGGGCAACTCGGCTGTCTGTATCCAATAGTAGCTCCCACTGCCTTTAGAAGGTAAAGCATAA
Organism: Colius striatus; assembly: GCF_028858725.1. Taxonomy (NCBI): domain Eukaryota; kingdom Metazoa; phylum Chordata; class Aves; order Coliiformes; family Coliidae; genus Colius; species Colius striatus. Next base: position 90,287,472 of record NC_084761.1, read on the forward strand.
AATCACAGACTTGGCCTGGCATTCTAAATCTTCGTGCAACTATTCTCACAAGGAGAAGGAAGAATAGTAAAAATCCTCCCAAATTTGGAAGTTCTTTATCAGATGCAACAGTTTTAAGTTAAACAACTGATGTCACCACTTTTTCTGTTGAAGTGAGGGGGTTTTTTTAAAGTGTGCTTAAAAATGGGGAGGTTTTGCCTTCACATTAAGGCAGCATGTTAATACTTGGAGACCCAACTGGCAAATCTGGACTGTGAGGAAATAGGTTAGGGAAAGCTGTATCTTTTATGACACAAAGTTTTCAAAACTACCTTCTCCTCTCACCTGCCACAAGTGATATTTGTGTTACTGTCATTAAGACTTTCCCACCTTCAGTCTGAAATACTTAAAGCATTTTAAAGCATTTCTTTCTCTATGAAGCTGCATAAAGGAATTTCCAAACCAAGAAGCTGGACTTAAAATTGAAACAAGTGTTTTTGTCATAAGTAATCTCTTAACCTAATGCTTATACAAAACATTTTCCATATATGACACTCGCCTGAAATACATTTAAAGAAGTTCAGGTTTGGAAATTTCACATAAGAAATGACCTTACTGACCCTTGGCAGAGAGATGCCAGACATGTGGTATCTGAACATATTTTGAAGGCTCACGCTGAATGTCTTTATAGCAAAAGGGATGATTTAGCATGATGCTAAAGTATTTAAACATCAGTAGTAAGAACAAGTGCTATTTCTGTAAGCTGGATATTTTCTTCTTTTTAAACAAATATTTTATGTGAAATCAGTGACACTAAAAAGAACAACAACATGGAAAGAAGACATGTAGTGATGTTAGAGGCCTATGTGCTGGCAGAGGGGAGTGCTCCCTGTGACTGACAGCTCCGTTAGCATTCCCCAAGATCTAGGAGTGTAGAGTCAGGCTTGTACCTGTCTCGTTGGCATCCAGAGCATCAGTGATTGAGGAGGAGCAGTGCTGTGGAGGTTTCTGTCGCCAGCATCCGCTACTTTTTTGGGGATATCAAGCACAAGATGTTTCTGCCAAAGTCAGGACTGGTGTACTTCAGATATGGTGCTGCAGAGTGGTTTACCCCAGTAGGAAACAAATCTTCCTCCTCAAAGCACCTGCAGAGATGTTAATATAGCGTGGATGATCCCACTGTCCTTCCATGTTAAGCAAGAACATGCAGCAAGGAGATACACCATTGTTTCCAAAGTGTCTCAGCCCCCCTCATGTACCCTGGGAGCGTCAGCTACAGCCAGAGACGTTGCCACACAGATTTATTAGCTGTTGCTTGTCCTTACCACTCATCCTCTCCTAGCTGGGAAAGTTGCTGCGTATGCTCCCTCTGCTTTGTCCATGTGACAGTGACATGTGTTCATTGCCTGGCACTGGTTTTTGATAAGACTTTCCAGTTCCCTTTCTTTTCCAGGGAAAATCTCTACTATCTGGTAGTTTAGAACGAGGGACCAGTAAGCATGTCCTACTGACTAGGCAGTGATTCCATAGCTGTCCAAGCAGTTTGTGCCTTTGATTGACTGATCTGTTGGTTCCAAGGTCAAATGATTACTCAGAAATTGAGTCTATTTTACTTTTTAAGTACTATAGGAGCAACATGGAACTACTGCAATATGGAATCCAGTCTTAGATTTTGGCTTTTGAGTTCACTTTGCTTTGAAATAACTTCCCCTCCCCCTTATGTTTAGGAAGTACAGAAGTTGAATCAGCAGCTAGAAGAGAAAAATGGAGAGATACAGCAGATGATAAATCAGCCTCCATATGAAAAGGAGAGAGAAATCTTACGACTGCAGAAGAGCTTGGCAGAAAGAGAGAAGGCTCAGGCCACCAGTGCTGTTCTGTGCCGTTCACTCACTGATGAAACTCACCAGCTTCAACGCAAATTAGCATCCACAGCAGAAATGTGTCAACACCTGGCAAAATGTCTAGAAGAGAAGCAAAGAAAAGAGAAGGGGAATTCAGATGACCAGATAGCTACTGAAAGACCTAATCAGGTATTCTTACTGTTACCATGTTTCTTTAAAGGCTTATTACTTTCTGAGGTGTTAATTACAATTTGGCAGTTGTAAAGGGGAGTGGTGAGAAACAGCTCTTCAACTAATGTCATGTAGACTGAAAAGACTACTGTGGCAAGCTCTAAATAATGCCAAGTGCCAAAAATTTAGGATGGAAGCAGTTGTCAGTCACTTGCATTTTGGCCATCTCACTTATCATTGGAGGCATTTTTCTGGAGAGGAGAGGACCTTGAGAGGTCCCTTCCAACCTCAGTAGATCCATAGTGGCTGCTCTTCCCTGCATAGACAGGAGACAGTACCTTCTTCATTCCACAGCCTCCTTGTGAGCATCACTAGATGGTGCTGTGCTTTTGAAGGTGATAGCTCCTGATTACGTGTTTAAACATCTGAATCACAAAACAGAGCAGAGATATTTTAAAGTAGTATTTACATGAAGAACTCTATACCACGTGCTCTTCTCAGATCAGGATTTGGCTTTGCACACATAGTACAGACCTACAGAAAGCTGGTGAGGGAAGAACTGAGTCAAGGTGTCTTACACTTTTTTTGGGCTCTGGAGTTCCCCCCTGAACCTCCCAGTACAAGACAATGTTTCCCTCCAGCAGCAACGTTTAGAAAAGTTGCTTCACGGTAGGAAGGTGGCAGAAATGCTACTGAGGGACACCAAGAAGCACGTGGATTTTGGCATATTTGCTAATGGCTGCGCAGCTTTGCCACATCATCATCTTAGCTGAAGTTTCTGAGTGTAAGGTAGAGGTAGATTGTGGTGTTGTGCCAGAAGTCATCATAGTTCAGAGTTATTAGGTAATTCGTGATAATACCATATGGAAATAACATTAGAGGTGCTGCCTTCAATAACAGATCAGAGCATTGAGTAGGATGCTACAGCCAGTTCTGATAAAACAGAGTATTTCTGTTTCGTGCCCTTACTGCTGCATAGTGGTAATGCTGTGTTTCACATGACCACTCAGCCATATTTTTATGATGAACTCTATCCACGCATACTTCTACTTTGTAAAACATCCCAGGAGCACTACCAAAGCAAACTTCTTCACATTGAAGTTACCTGTAAGAAATAGAGGTCAAAGAAGAAAAAAAAGACTTTTTAAGGAACTTGAAGCATTTAGTATTAGCATGTTCTACGTGTAATTGATAGACAGGAAACCTGATTGGCTTTGATATATGTAGCTAACCTTGTACAGTGGGGACTTCCCACTTGAAGAAGAGAAATTTCAGATGCAATTAGTAGCTGATTCTAGGGAATTTTGTACAAAACTGTTCTATATTACTCACGTACACCAGGGTTTTTTTAAGCAGATGTCACAGCTGTAAGAAAGAGGTATCATTTTAGTCAATTATTTAGCAAGCAGGGTTTTTTTCCTCCCCTCAGTAATTTCTTCCTAGTACTAGCCAAAACTGACAGTAATAATAAAGCAAGAATGAAGACACATCTGTGTTTTTCTCATGCATTCCCTAACTCCAACCAAGTAGTGTCCACCAGGTTTGTGTAAAGGGTTAAGCTCCACTGTCATCAGTGCAGGCCCTCATGCATGTAAAACGTGTGGTATTTTTCTTGTTACCTTTAGTAGGCTCAGAATTTGGCAAGAAAAGTATTCTTTTATGACATCTTACTTAAAAGCAATACCCAAGTGTTAGAAACCTGAGTACACTTTTGCATTCCTTATTAATAATAAAAGCTGTAGGCTACACTACTAGGATTTGGAAATAACACTATATAGAGAGAAGTAGTTGTTTCACTGATAGCAAATAGTTTTAGAGACAAGAAAAAAAGAAGATGACTTCCAGTTTAAAGGCATAGCTAAAGGAACATTTGGGATTTTTGTGTGAAAGTAACATTTCCTTTTTGTGAAAATTACAGCTTTTAGACAACGTGCCTTCACTTCAAGCTCTTATCTGCAACCTACAAGATGAAAACAGGATGTTAAAACAAAAAGTAGCTCACGTGAGTACTTTCATTCTGTACTAGGTTAAGATTTGATAGAGCATTTTGAGTTACAGTAAATTTGGAATAGGTGAGGCCCAGCTAATCTGAAATTAAGTGGCAGCTTAACATGAGTCTACAATTCTTCTTGGTCGTTTCAACATGACACATAGTCTTTGTTCCCCTACCAACAACTTCCTACATTATTTTCAATGTATTGGGGTTTTTTTATTGTTAAAAAGACAATGCAGAAGAAAAGTTTTGTGTTCCTTCTGTGCATCAGCATTCCACCCCAAGATAAAAGCCATAGGCCTGGAGTGACCACCAGCCTCTCCCATCCCATGTTATTTAATGCTGAAGAGCCCTCCATGCAGAACCTGGATTATAACACACTCCTCTTTTGCTCTCCTGTGAGGTGGCTCATCCACACTCAGTGTTTGAGTCAGCATACCATATGATATTTTAGAGAGTTTTGTTCCTGCAGATATAGTCTATGAAAGTTTGTGTGTTCACATTCTTCATGAGTCTCCTGGGTAATCTTTCAGGTAGAAGACTTAAATGCAAAGTGGCAGAAATACGATGCGAGTAGGGATGAGTATGTGAAGCGACTCCACTTGCAGCTGAAAGAGATGAAGTCACAACTGGAGCAGCAGCACGGCCTGACTTCAGCACAAACGAATTCTGACCTGATGCACAAGGAGATATTCCGGTTAAACAAGCTGCTGGAAGAAAAAATGAACGAATGCATAAACACAAAGAGAGAACTGGAAGATGTGAAGAAGGCTAGTGAAGGAGACAACGAGCGCATACAGATGCTGGAGCAACAGGTCAGTAACTTTTTTTCCCTAGAAGTAGGAATTGTCAGTTTCTCTCTGAAGTCCAAGGGGGAAAAATGAAATTATTTCTCTGGACATTTGCCACTTCTCTTGCCACATTTGGTTATACAGATACTGAACAATGCAGGTGTAAAGGAAACTCATTAAAGAACTGCACACAGTTTTGCTGGCTTTAATACAAAGAAAGATCTGAAGAAGAAATTAGAAACACCTTTAAAGTATAGATATGACAGAAGAGAAAACTGAGATTCTGTGCAATACGTATTTACAAACAAAGGAATTGCAGCCTCAACTTTTTAATCTAACCTGACAATGCTCTAATTTATAAAATAGTAACACACTAATTCTTTTTTAGGTCCTAGTATATAAAGATGATTTCACATCTGAGAGATCAGACAGAGAAAGAGCACAGAGTAAAATACAAGAGCTTCAGGCAGAAGTTGCATGTCTACAACACCAGCTAGCAAGAAGACAGGTAAGAAAGCACCATGCTACTTTTTCAATTAAAACATGTCAACAAGATTCAAGGTTAATATATTTTTAAATGTTTAAAAAAAAAACCTCTTAGTTCTTCTAAAACCCTTTCAGGTCAGTGCAGCTATCAAAGCCTTATGTTCTAGTGGAGAGGCTTCCCAGTACACATGTAATACCCCTTTCCAGTCCATTTTCTCTCTACTTTGGAAATTCTTAGGAGGAAAAGGAGGACAGCCATGGCCCTTATAATAGTGGCATCTTTAAAGTAGCACCCTGGCTATGTTCTGTGTTGTCTACAAGCCTTTCTTACAACTGTATTAATAAAACTGAGAACAAGGGATGCATATTTTATTTACAAAAGCATGAGCAGTGTTTCAGATGCAGGTGATAAAATATTCTGTTAAAATACTACCTTTTCACTGCATCTTTTTCAAGAGCTCTTCTTTCTCTTTGTAGGACTCGAGAGACACAAGTAGTCACTTCAGAGTACACATCGGTAACCAAAATCACATGTACGTACAGACAAACGTGGAACATCTCCGAGGCAGCAGTCCAGGGCAGCCAGGCACGAGGAGAACATCCCCACAGGCCGAGCAGCCTCCTCCTCCTGGGGACAGTGGGAACCCGGGAGCCGAGGGCCGGGCCCAGGGTGAACTCAGATGCCCTCACTGTATGAGGTTTTTCAGTGATGAACTCAGTGAGGAATTCCTCAAGCACGTTGCTGAGTGTTGTCAGTGACCATGTGATGTGTGAGGCGTGTAAGTCAATCACTACTCTACAGACCATAAACCTTTGCTCTGTGGGTATCTCCTGCAGTCCTAACCCAGGGCTGAATCACTCTGAACGGACAGCTCTTAGGATCAGGATCATTCCTATTAGGAGGATGAACAGTATCTACCTCTTACTCAATTTCACCTTCTCTTGGACTTCATGAAACACTTCAAGATAAAGTGTTTTTACAACGATTTCTTTTTGACAACTCCCAGGAAGGCAGCTGCAGTGCAAATTCTGGTGGTGGTTGCCTTCAGAGTGCAGCTTGACTCGGATTCAAACCTGATGCTTTACAGCACCCTGAAAGGCTTGTGAAAAAAACAAACAAATGACTGAACTTGAAATTTTCCTCCTGTTCCAAAAATGTAGGCTGAAGATCAGGGGAGGAGCGTTTCGGCTGAGGATAGAAAAAAAATCTCATTGTGCTTTAATCTGGATTAAAAGTGAAAGTATTTTCTTGTCTGTTGAGGGTGAACTTTCAGACAGCTCATCTGAAAATCCTTGTGTGCTACCGAGATCAGGAGCAGTGAAGAAAACAAGAGAGGTGGTTATTGACTCAACCCAGCCCGTCTTTTTGCACAGAAACAATGTACAGGGATATTTATTTTTTTCTGTGCCATAAGTATTTGACACGTTTGTAAATGTGTATTTGTGTCATTATTGGTTGTGTTCCTGTTTAATTAAGGATTATTTTTATAATAAAAGTGATTGTGCAGTTGCTTTACTACGTTAGTAAAGTGGTCAACAATCTCTCTTTCAGTCCAAGTCCTTCAATGTGAAATAGTAACTATAGTAAGGGTTGGTGGGTTCAGGTACAAGTTAATTTGTTACATCAGCGATCATCAGTGACTCGGCTGTTTTCAAATATGTTGGGGAAAAAGTCACTATTTAAGAGAGGAAGAATGATCTTTCAGAGGCACAAACCCATGTTAACGCCCTGTCCTGCCACACATCTGTGATCATACCAAGAACAGCTTAAATCTATTTTCCTGTTATCCCTGGAGACAATTTCAACAAGTGTCAGGGGATTGTATTGAGAAGAAGTATCAGAAGTTAAAGTGTATGACTATAACAGACACAGAGGGGTTTCCCAGCCTCGGCTCCAGGCGTTTCTCACCCTGTCAGAGCTGGAGTTAAGGGTGGGATACAAAGTGAAGGCCTGGTGCAACTCTAACCTTTCATAATTAAAGACATTTACTTTGTGTAACAACACTCCCGACTTCTGCTTTGTGTCCTTCCCCATAGCCCACTTCAGGATGAGTGTGGACATTTCCTTCCCAGGATCCTGTTACAGCCCCAAAGGCAGAGGTTGTGCCAGTGTTGCCTGAGGTGGATAGTACCAAAAAAGAAGCACGGGCCATTGGAGGCAGGGTGCAGGTGCCGTGGTTCTTACTAATCTCACCTGTAACTGACAGCAAACCTGTGATTGATTACTAGTGTGTTTCTCCTCCAACACAACATGCAAAAACATGCAGAGATTTTTATTTCCCCCCCACCCTTTTTTTTGCTTTAGTGATCATTTTATACATCTCCTTTTAAGGTCTTAAGAGATCAGATGCAGCCCACGGAATACAGGCTGAGAAACATGATTAGACTTCCTGTGGCATAAGCTAATCTCACTACTTCTGCCTGCTCTCATTAGACAAGCCTTATTTACAGCTTCAATGTACACCAATAGTATATGGCCAGCAGTTGACACAGCAGAAGATAGGCCTGGTTTTCAGTGATCCACGTTACAAGACAGTTAAAAACACAACAGTAAAGTGCTGGTTTTCTTTTCAACAGCGTTGAGATGATCACTGCTTTAATAGACATCAGAAGCTCAAGTCTGCTATAGGTTTCCATTCACATTAATCCCTGTGGGTCTAGTTGGACAGAGTGACCTACAACTGTTAGATTCAATAATCAGATAGGACAGGCTGCAATGCAGAGGAATTAATAGTACCCACTCTTGTGGATTTAAGACCTGTGAATTAGTCCCTGGTCAAAGCAGAGTAGTATGAATCCTGGGAAAGGACACTTCAGTGCTGGGAAACTGGATATGCCTATGATGAGGGCTACACCAGGCCAACAGACACCAACAAGTGAGGGTACAGGTGAAGCACAGATTCCAGCTACCACCTAAAGCTGTGCAATAAACCATGACTGGAATTTGAATACCAGTGGCAAAATTGTGGGACTGAGCTGCTGTTTTTCAGCATAAAACCCCCTCTCTTCAGAGCTATTTTGCTTTACCATTTCCTACTGATTGGGTTTTTTTCTGGCTAGTGGAAAGCCTCACCCATTTCTTTCTGGTTTTGGCTTAACCAACAAAAGAGTTACACTACGAAGACACTACCAGTGTCTTACATGCAAATGTTTGGTTCAGATCATAGGGCATAAACTACTCTTAAAAAGAAAAGTTGTCCATTGCCCAGTGCTTTAACTTTTACACTGAAGTCACTAGTAGATACTCTAAAATCTTTACTTACCCTCTCCTCACCAGGCAAAGTATACACATCAAGGCATTCCAAGCAATCACCACCTACACTCCCAATCCTCAGCTTGGAGACCAGAATGCATACATAAAACCTGTCAGCTCCACCATCCCAACAATGAATTGAAAGCAGCCATGAGTTCCTAGCATCTTTTGAACCCTTTAAATTAAGGAAAGCTCTTTCTGGCCTCACGCTGGTGTCCTCTGCCCCTTGGATGGCCATCCATGTAGTGCATGTCTTGGTTGGGTAATTGGTAAAAGCAACCCAGCTCCTTTCCCAAAGCAATAAAGGCGTGTGAGTAAGAAAGTAACTGCATGAAATGAAAGGAACTTCAGTAGCCTAAACTTTCTGAACTTTCATTATTCACTTGTACCACACTCGCTCACCGAAACAACTGTACAACTGCAGAAACAAGTCTTCACACAAGAGACACTCTTGGAACTGTACAGAAAAACCAACGTGACTGTATGGGACTTGGCTCCTTTACTGTGTCAGTGACAAAAGGCATACAAGATAACCAAACCCTGTTATCAGACAAAGTAACGCCTGTGTAGGCTCCTGTAAATCTCTCTCACTTCAGAGCAGTGCCCACACTGGAGAGGCATGTCAATACTAGAAGACAGACAGAGGTACCTCTGTAGGTCCAGGGAGGGTGGAAGATGGAGCTATCTCTTCTGGGACTTGCAGGAATGTGTCTTCACATAGTAAGAGCTGCCAAAATTTATTTGTCCAATTACCTTCATGCCCTTCCCCTAAAATTTCTCCCTCATTATCATTAGCTCATCTCCCCTCAGTTTTGCTCTCCAAACCAGCCTGAGTTCAGACCCAGGACAAGCTCAGAGTCCTTGAGCAGCTGTCTAGCCAACAATGAGGTTTTCAGACCACATATCCTCCAACTGATGGCAAGCTCATTCTCATTTCTCCTGGACCTAATTATAGTGTATTCTGCATGGGATTTTGAAGCAAGTGCTGTTTACTAATAACTCTGTTGGTTGCCACGCAGAAGCAAGCCCTTTGCACACAATCCTGACAGCAGCTGGAGGCAAGACTGACTCATGGAATCTCAGCAAATACCACTGGAAGAGCCTCAGAAAGTGGTCACCACCCCAAAAGCCTCAAGAGGGAGAAGATCAACAACAATGCTGCCTTCTGAAGCAGAGGCAGCACACAGCTTAAAAAGCTGCTCTGCATCTCTTTAGGCAACGTATGCTTCCCTGTCCAATGATTTAGGACATCGTATCTTCTAAAACAAGCCTTCAATGAAGCCTCAAGATTAAGTGCTCACTAATAATAAAACTGACTACAAGAATAACATTTGTTCAAGAAGCAGATACCTATGTTCTATGGTATTTTTTTTAAACTTCCATTTCCTGTGGCTTCGCTGCATTTGTATATATAGAAAGCAAGGGAAATTCCAAACAAGATGCCACACTGATGTACTCAGAACAGCAGCGCTTCTCATTCTAAAAAAGGGAAGTCTCAAATTCTTTTTCTACAAAATCTATGTGAATTCAAAGTATGCTGTAGTAATATTTCCTAGTACTGTGCTCCAGCAGCTATCAGCTCAGGGGGGTGGGTGGGGAGGTGGTTCAGCTGAAAACCTAAAGCTAAGAAACACTTACAAAGCACTAGGTCAACCCAGCAGGATCTCAGCAGAGAGATGGGGCATCAGTTTAAGCACTCCTGCCTTCTCACCTCATGCCTCAAAAAGCTCCCTAAGGGCACAGAGCAGCCCAGCACCCTCAATGGAGATGTCCTAGCTGGAGGGTTGGGACTCCAGCAAAGTCAGGTGGGGCTTTACAGGGTGTTGCAGCAATTGCTGAAAGGCACCAACCATCCCAGGCAGCATCACCTCCTCTCCCACTGCTGCTCTGTGCATTCTTCCCCTTTCTCTTTACTACACTCACTTTTGGCCTTTTTTTATTAAAATACTGACTGGTAAGGAACTGTTCACCATATAGAATCACAGAGGGGTGGGTATGGGAAGTGACCTCTAGAGATCATCCAGTCCAACCCCCTGCTAAAGCAGGTTTCCCTCAACCAGTTCACACAGGAACATGTCCAAGTGGGTTTGGAAACCTCCAGAGAAGGAGACTCCACACCCTCCCTGGGCAGCCTGTGCCAGGGCTCCCTCATCCTTACAGTAAAGAAGTTTGCCTTTGTGTTTAAGTGGAACTTCTAGTGTTCCAGCTTTTGTCCCCTTGTCCTGTCACTGGAAACAACACAAAAAAGTGGCACCTCGTTCTCCTGACATCCACTCCTTAAGTACTTGTGTTAATGAGGTCTCCCCTCAGTCTCCTCTTCCCAGGCTAAACAGCCCCAGGTCTCACAGCCTTTTCTCGAAAGATGATCCACGATGTTCTACCATGCACTGGATGGATGGTGTCCATAGTGGCTGATACCTCCCTCAGGAACATGAGACATGTCTGTAGCACATGGAGCCCTGTTGCTAACAGCACTGAACCAGATGTTGGGCTATGAGACAGCTTATTTCTAGAAGACACAAACCCACCCCATGTAAAGTGTGTACTTGGTTTAACCACACTTGTTCCCCTGGCCGTCCTTCCCTGGGCCAGCCCTCCAGCACAGCCTCTGGAGTCCTGGCTGATGGCGAGCAGGGCCACTCCAGCTGCCTGTGCTGATGCCCATCTCTGCCATGTCACACACCTTGCCTCAGGCTTTCACACTCTAATTTCTCAAGGAGTGGGAGGGAGGAAAGAGCAGTGGGACCCAGTTCTGCAGCGCCTGCAGATCCACCTCCGTCCCCTCCCTGTCACCACTGCAACCCTCTCTCTCCCATCCTCCCCCATCCTGCACTCACTCAATCTCTTTCCAAATCTGTCTTCATACAAAAATTGTTTGGTTTTTAAATTTATTTCATCACCAGACACCTTCTTGACTACATGCAGATATCACAGGAGGGTTACATGCATTACCAGGCAAGTCTGATGTCTGCCCTGCCAGCTCTTTGGCCAGCACTAGCACACCATAAGCCTTGCTGAGCTTCTTGGTTCCTGCTGCAGCCAAACTTCCTCCAGCCACGTCTCAAATCTCTCCTGCACAGCCCAGAAGTGACATGGCTGAATGGGATAACGGGTTTCACAGCTCCACGTTGTGCTCCACAGCAGTCCAAACTTGGGGCTACCTTCTGTGCTGAGACAGGAGCCCACACCAAAGGAACAGTATCTTGATAGCACAGAAGGCACGTTGCCAACCTGTGGCCTCCCTCCAGCTGCATCCCCACAGCCCTCCCTGGGCAGGGCCAGCTGCAGCTCATGCAAGCCAGCCACCTGCACGTACCACCTGTGCCCTGGGCTGAAAGCAGAGCCCCAGGCACACACACCAGCCCTGGCAACAGCCCTAGGCTCACAAAGCCCTGGGGTTTTTCCTACCCTTTGAGAAGCAGGAACCAGGTCTCAGACCATGCTACAGGGCAAGGACTCAAGGACAGAGTAGGAGAGGTGAGAGGAACTCAGATCTCTTTGGACTAACCAATCCCAGCTAATACAAAGGTGGAAAGGAGTAAAAAAGAAGCTCAGACACTGTCAGGGAGTCAGCCCTATTCTGATCATCACCACCACATCTCAAGGAAGCTCAGGCATCCAGAGAGGCATGAAAAGATCAATGGACACTCAAGAATAACATCATCTACCAAGAAAAAAGGAGGGCTTGGTAGGATGTGAAGTGACTCACACACACCACAGCTGAGCACAGTCTTTAGAGCATCCTACACCTCTGCCTCACCACCTGAACTTGCCCTCAGTGATGCAGATCTAATTTAGTAGTTCTCAGTAGATAATCTGACCTCAGCATCTGCTCTACTTTCTTCAAGGACTGTTCTTACCTCTTCAGGTGGAAGGACAGAGCTTTCCCATGTGCTGTCTCCAGTGACAGTTGGCAGATGGGAACCAGATACCTCTAGAGGGAAAGGGATCTTTGATCCTGGCCACTGTAGTAAGGGGCCTCTCTCCCCTCCACCAAAGCCAGGCCTAATTTGAGCCATAAACTTGAGCAGTGGTTTATCCTTGCCAGCAGGAAAATCTGTGACCATGAGAAGTACATACTGGGCACATTTTCAGAACTGGTCTTTGAGCACTGGCTGCTCTCCGCTGCAAAGAGCCAGAAGAGCAACAGCAGCGCAGAGTGGGGCAGAAGTCTCCCAGCAGCCTGCATCTTCCAGACCCTTCCTCACTCTCAACATGGCACACCCTAAAACATACCATATTTTCCAAGCAGTTAATTGAGGCTCTGAAACGACCTGTTACACATGTGTGGTGGCCACAAGAAGGATGCATTTTTCAGAGGGCATCTTTCCTCCTATTTGGGTACCTTGTTGCAGGCCCACTTAGGCACAGCCATGGGGGAAGGGGGTCTTCTCAGTGACAGCTCCTCAACAACAAGGCCAGCAACTCTTCACCTGGGAGAGACAAATACCTGTCATTAAGGACCAAACAGATGCCAACTGTAAGCGTAGGTGAGATGATCCTTAGGATAAGGGACATGTCCCCTGTGGCAGCAGCAAGAGCAGAAACGTGCAGAAAGTCTATCTGCACTTCACTGCTGCACAAGGGCAGAGGAGGGGCATCACACCAAATGCAACTGCCTAGAGAGAGTATGAGGCCTAAATGTTAATTAAAACTTCCATCTGTCAATAGCAGGAGTGGGAACATACAAAAGTCTTTTAATTTACTGCAACTGCAATCACAAAAATTCATTAATGAGGTCCATGGTGATTAACGCTCTTAGAGCAACAGCCTCCCAGTTACCGGCATTCATTTGTCCAGGGTATTCCTTGCTGGGTGAGCACATCAAGAGGAGAAGAGATGTGAGAGTCCAGAGCATGTGATGATCCTACAGAACAGTGGCTACAGCAGGTGGGAAGAGCAAGAGAGATCCATGAGACTCACCTCATTGCTACAGAGCTGTGTCCTGAGAGCAGTTTTTGAACAGGAAGCTGAAGCTCACAGTACCAGTAACTGCGAGGTCAGGCCTAAAGTTATCCATGAAAAGCAAGTCTCCAGAGAGAAGCTGAAGGGATACAGGTGAAGGTAATACAGCAGCACCAGGGGATGATTGAGGAATGCAGTGGTCTGCAGGGAACTTGAAACTTGGGTGCAGCAGGCAAGAGGCGTGCACACGCAGGTATGCTCACCTCTCCTTGTGCTAAACCAAAAATGATGCAAAATAAGCTCAGCCTCTGAGCTTGCACCTCTCCTTTTTTTAAAAAGCAGAATTGGCACAGCTCCCCCGGGACTCCAAAGAGCTTTCAAATCACAAGTAATCTTTTTTAATAGGACTGAGGAGGCCAGGCCCTTTCTCTCCTGAGCAGCCCACTTACATCAGAGCCCACTTTTGCCCTATTCCAATTGCACCCAAACATAAAACCAGTTCTTGGGGCAGGACCCAGAGCCTTTAATCATCGAGAGACGCAGCTTGGCACCACATGATCACCCTTCTTGTTTCTCCAAGTACCTCTTGTATTATAGAGCAGTCATCAAAACAGGTAACATCACCACTTTCTCCTCATGGCACCTGCAATGCTTTACACTTCTTCAGGGCCAGTCTTCTTCCAAGAGAGATATTCCAAAATATACAGAACACAGACTGTGCCCTGGGATGTGCTGGGACCTGTGGGAGCTCTCTGGCAGCCCAGAACATTTGTGCTGTGTTGTGCAAGTCAGGAATTCATGGAGGGGATGGCTCTGCAGCACCTGCCACTGAGCAGAGAGGGTCTGGAAAGGGGAATAAAGTGGAATTTGTTTGAAAGAGACATCGAGACAAAGAGGTGGACTAGACCCGAGTGGTTTAGCGACAGTTATGTGTACTAAGTCATCTTTTTAGATGAATCTCTGTGGCCGAGACTAGGAGCCAGCGTGGGGTGCAGGCAGGCTTTCCCCTCCCACACAAGATCCATCCTTTGATAAACACACACGGAATCCCCTAAACTCTCTGCACGGTGACAGCTCCTGGGGAGGCACAACGTGCAGTGGAAAAAGTTGATGAGCACAACCACCTCGTCACCATCACCCAAAGAATGGGCGACAACTTATTTGGTGAACTGTTTGGAGGCTCGATTTTGTTGCACCTACACACACCGGTCACACGGCACCGCGCCCCCTCCTACTAAATGTCAAAGTCCTCAGCTCCTGACAGGCACCACTGCGGGGGGAAAACAGCCTGTGCTGCCTGGTGTAACCCTTCTGCAGCCCAGTGTAAGCCCTCTGCACTGGGCCTGCCTTTCTCCTCAACTCAAGGTTTGTGCTCACCTTGTCCCAGGTTTCCTCCTGGTGGCATCTCCTTGGATAGGTAGTGGGCAAATATTCATTTTTACCTCTGTGGTTTCCAGGTGACTCTTCTCTCAGGGAAAGTTTACTGGAGTTCCTGAAATGGCAGCAGAACTGAATAACCACTTCCTCTTAGCACAGCTGAGCAACTTCAAACGTGCAGTGTTGCAAAACAGAGTGAGGACACTCTCCCTCCTGCATTTGATGTATTCTCTTGCGTGCATTAATGATAGCTGTTGCACACACTGGGCAATAACAAGGTTGGGAAATACTTGAGCAGTAAAAGCCATTTTCGCAGCCTGGAAAGGCAGGAAAGTACTACCTTTTACTCTTCCCTGCACTCAACTTGTACTTTGGTGTTCCTGGCAGCTATAGGCAACCGTGATCCCACAGTCAACAAAATTTTTACCTAGACCTCTTTTAGAGTCTGGGCAACTGAAGGATTTTGAGCCAAGCCCTCAAAGGATGCCTGCACTATATGAACTTGCAAGTATTCCTGCTACATTGCTTCAACCTCCTGTCAACTAGTTGTAGAGAGTGATCTTGTCTCCCTTCAGCTTCCTCTTCTCCAGGCTAAATATCCCCAGCTCTTTCAGCTGCTCCTCATCAAACTTGTTCTCCAGACCCTTCAACAGCTTCATTGCCCATCTCTGGACGTGCTCCAGCACCTCAATGTCCTTCTTGTAGTGAGGGGCCCAGAACTGAACACAGTATTTGAGGTGCGGCCTCACCAGTGCTGAGAACAGCACATAATCATTGCCCTGCTGGTCACACTATTGCTGAGACAAGCCAGGATGCCACTGGCCTTCTTGGTCTCCTGGGCACACTGCTGGCTCATGTTCAGCCACTGTCCATTAAAAGCCCCAGATGCTTTTCTGCCAGACAGCTTTCCAGCCCCTTTGCCCCAAGCCTGTAGCATTGCCTACGGTTGTTATGGCCCAAGTACAGGACCTGGCACTTGGCCTTGTTGAACCTTGTACAACCAGCCTCAGCCCATTGCTGCAGCCTGTCCAGGTCTCTCAAGAGCCTTCCTGCCCTGAAGCAGGTCTATGCTCCTGATCAGCTTTGTGCCATCACTGAACTTACTGAAGGTGCACTTGATGCACTTTATTTACATGTTTTTCCTCTCTATGGCTGACAAAGAAGGAGTAAGCAGACGGGCCTGGTTCTGCACCAGTGTTGCCTTCAACTAGTTTTCACAAGGACCAGCAGGTTGCATCCACCTGTGCTTTTAGGAAGGTACCCATTTGAAATGTCCAGGTTGAAGGGGCTGACTCTGAGGCCTGATGCACTGCTGTCATTTAAGGCTGTGCCCTCATTTTGGGGCTATGTACTTAAATAATCACAATGATCATGCAACTTTAAATGCATTAAAAAATAACAAACCACCTCTGAAAACTATATCAAATAAAAATCCCACCTATAGAACTATAAGCAAGTCTCCTGCATTTCCAACTCCATCCCCTTACTTGATGTCCAAGAATCAGCTGTGGTTCAAAACTTGCTGTACTCAACGTATCAATGTGTTAATATCATTGACAGCTATTTCCAAACAGGCATGGTTTGAATAGTTGAAGTTCAGTTACTACATTTAGGGAGCACTTGTAGTGGCAACAAAACTTGCAGGAGCCATTCAGGTCTTCAGTGCACCAAACTAGTACAACCTGTAGCTACACAGTTATTCATATTGCTGCAATTGCTTCAGTCATTGTTGCAATTGCTCATGAGTCAAGAAGAGTCTGATCTACACAAGAGGCTGACAATGGAGGCAGGTAACCAACTCAGTCTCCAGTGAAAGCAGTGCAGGGTCTGCATTTGGAAAGCCAGAATCCCTTTGAAGCAAGAGCTGTGGACTACAGGTTCTGAAGGTGTCAACTTGTGTTTGTACGTCTGGTATTTGGGATTTCCACTCCAGCTCTTGGTAAGTGAGAGGTCAAATATGAAAGAGGATCATATAAGCACATCAAAAGGCTACAAAAGCTTACTGATCTGAAAGCCAAGAGTGACCATGAAGAAAGGTATTTTATGAAATACACAGTAGAGCAGCTTCTAAGCATGCATTAAATCCATAATGGAAACTTCTGTATGCATGCAAGAGTACTGATAGGAATTAAATTTCACAGAAGAGGACGTGGGCACAGAGCCAGTACCTTAAGGAAACACAGGAAGAAACTTATGAAGACAGCAGGTCTGGGCATGAATTCTTTGTCTAAATCAAATTTATGATCAATGGCAAGTTTGAAAACCCCACTGAATAGTTGAGCTTGAGAGCAAGGGGAAAGGAAGGTCTGTAGACTGTCTAAGTCCAACCCTTCCTGCTCAAACCAGGGTCAGCTAGAGCAGGCTGCCTGGGGCTGTGCTTCAGCCACCCCCACAGCAAGAATTCTTTTTTATTACGTTTAAATGGAATTTCATTTATTTCACCTTGTGCCCCATCATCTCTTGTCCTGTCACTGAGAAAATTCTGGATCAATCTTCTGTGCTGTCCCCACAGCAGACATTTATACACATTGGGAAGATCTCCTTGAGCCTTCTTTTAATCCAGGTTGGACAGTCTCAGCACTCATTTTTCCTTGTTTGACAGATGCACCAAAAGCCTGAAACATCTTTGGGGCCCTTTGCTGGACTCTCTCCAGTATGTTCACATATCTCATACTGGAGAGCCCAGAGCCAGACTCACCACTCCAAATGTGTCTCATCAGTGGTGAGCAGAGGTGAAGGATGACCTCCCTTGACCTGCTGGCAATGCTCTGCTTAACAGCAGCCACCTTTAGTACAAGGGGCACACTGATGGCTCATGTTCAACTTGCCTACCAGAACCCTCTGGTTAATCTCAGTGGCAGCTATTTGACACCAGTCAAGACAAAAAACCCCCCAAAACCCAAATCAAATGAAAACCAAAGCACTTGTTGATTTTGATGACTTATTGTTGTTAAAAACCAGATTTATTTACCCCATTCTCCTGCTCCCCTCCATTTTCAAGGGAGATTTTATATATTCATAACTGTCACATTCAAAGAATCATAGAATGGTAGGGGTTGGAAGGGACCTTTAGAGATCATCTAGTCCAATCCCCCTGCAGAAGCAGGGTCACCTAGATCAGGTCGCATAGGAACATGTCCAGGCAGGTCTTGAAGACCTCCAAGGAAGGATCCTCCACAACCTCCCTGGGCAACCTGTGCCAGGGCTCCCTCACCCTCATAGCAAAATAGTTTTCTCTTACGTTTAAATGGAACTTTTTGTGTCCCAGTTTCATCCCATTAGCCTTGTACTCAAGTACTCAAGATCTATAGGTCAATAAACACCCTATGGAAATACAGAGGATATAGCTAAAGCACTAGACCAAGATGTGACACATCTCGAGATCCAGCACTCAGTATTCGGCAAAACAGTGTATTTGGCAAGGCTTCCAAAACAAACATTTAAGTGTTCGTAAGAAAGACCACACAGTCCATTGTTGGCAGGGATGGAAGGTGAAGAGGAAGGAAAGAAATCTTCCACTTTTTTTTTCTTGGCAGACTCTAGCAATTCCTCAATTCAAATGCACAAGCCTGTTCTGAAAACTCGGCTATTCGCCTTGTAGAAAGTGTGGGAGTCTGGAGATCCTGGGAGGTCTATTGCAGGTCTCTTTTATAACTAGGTCTCCATATCACAGCAAGTTAAATCTTGATGGCATGGTTTCATTATACACATGAGACTCTCTCCCTTGCTGATATTGATTAGTGTTATCCTTTCTTTCCTGATGTCACAGTCAATGGCGTTTGTATCTTACTGCAACTTGTGAAGGTTTTACAGTGAACCTGGGGTACAGCAGCTCTTTCCCTTCTTTCATTAAGTCTGATTTCCTCATGGCTCAATTGGATCAGATTTCCAAGTCACTCTCTTTGTAGCTGCTCTTGCATTTGGTGAAGATGATGAATCACACCAGGCCCTGTGCAAACTAGTGGGTGATCACAAAATCCCTCATCACACTTCATGTCAGTGCCTGTGGAGTTCATTCCCTCCTCTGCATCATAACGCTGACGCACTCCATCGCTCAGAAAGGTGACAAAACAGCAGCCTTGACTACAACCAAGGGCATCATGAATATGACCTGCAACCTCTGTGTTTTCATAGAATCATTTCAGCTGGAAGAGACCTTTAAGATTATTGAGTCCAAACTTTGTCTTAGCCCTATGACCACTAGACCATTTCCCTAACACTACACAAAGGCAGCCCTGAGGTATTGATCTCCATCTAATGAAGAACTAAAGCAAGACCAAGCATAAAACACTTCC
This sequence comes from Colius striatus, assembly GCF_028858725.1. NCBI lineage: Eukaryota > Metazoa > Chordata > Aves > Coliiformes > Coliidae > Colius > Colius striatus. The sequence continues at coordinate 90,306,566 of NC_084761.1, forward strand.
ATTGTTTTCTAAGCCAGGAGCTGAATTGCTAGTACTTAACAAAAAAGTGAAGAAAAGTTAGTACAGCAGTGAGTCTCTAGATAATCATACCAAACTTCAGCAAGTCCTTCTGTGTGCATACTGCATTTAGGACCCTGACAGCAACCTTAGAGATCAAGGAAGAAGTTGGAGTCTGAGTGAGAAAAAAAGGACAGAAATCTGACAGAAGTGCAGGTCCTGCCTCTGTACAGAAGTTGGCTCTAACAGTGGTTAACACAAAGGCAAGTGGTAACAAAAGGAGCACGGAGATAAACTATGGATTCATTGGATAGATTAGGCATTTCCAAGTGACTGGGCTGCTGCCAACCATCACAAAGTTTATAACACTAAAAAATTCATTGACTATTTTGAATTCTCAAAAGATTCCCAATCTTGTTTAGGAAGCCATGGATGAAACTCCAGAAGCCTGGAAAGGACAAACATCTTTAAAATGAAAACAAACTTCAATCCTTCCTCAAAGGAACAAGCAGATGATTTTTAAGTGCCCACCTGACAGCAAGGAGGTGATTTATTCTTGACAAATCCATGTTGGCTGGTACTCACAGTCAAAAAGATTGTTTTGTCCTTTATCAGGATGACAGCTCCTGGGGACAGAAAAAAATAAATCAGTAAATATTGTGAAAGATACTGAGAGCTTCAATGCCAATTTCACACGACATTTCAATAAGCAAACTCTGAAAAACCTCAGTTCTCAAGGGGTACAAAAACCAGTCTGGGAGAATATATCAGCAAGGCTCCTCAAAGATGGGTTCTGGACCTAACAATCAGATGTCTTCATTACTGCTTGAGGGATGGGAGAGAGAAGATGTATTAAAAACACACACAGATGCCAAATGAAAAGAAGGTGCCAGTGCACCAGTGAAAGGACTCAGCATGGCTTTAGGAAACTGGGTAGGTGGTTTGGGAAACGCTGGCGATTCAGCAGGGAGAAATGCAAAGTTATATAGTTTGTGGGCCATGAATTGCACAAATACCTGGTGAGGAATCATTAACAAGGCAATTCCTATTAGTTCAGAGGTTGGATTGAGCCATAGGCTGCTGCAAATCAGCCAGACAAAGAGCAGAGGATAAACATGAGAGCTGTCAGCTGGATTTGCAGAAATCCCCTTGCTCCCTGTGACGTTAATAAGGTGCAGCTGAAGTACTGCTCCAGGCTCTGAAAGCTGGATGGCAAGAACAACACCGAAAAAAATTGGACAAAAGACCACAGGACTTGAACAACAGATTTTTAAAATATGACAAAGAGCAGAAGACTGAAAGAAGCCCAGCTCACATCCCTGGAGAAGGCAGGGAAACCATGCAGCCTGCCTTTGCCAGTACAGAACATCCCTTAGTTTCCCTGACTGGATAACTCCATGCAATGTCAACTTCATCTCTATAAAAAGTTTACTCCCTTTTTTTCTGCCACTCTGTTGTGTGTTTCTCTCCTACAAGGAGTGTTTGAGACTGTGGAGCCTGCTGCAGCTTGCTGGCAGCCCTGTCCTGCTCTGTGGGAGCATCTCCAGGCCCAGCACAGTCACTTCCAGGGATGGAACCATCCCTCCTCCTTTCCTCAGCACTTAACTTGACCCTGAAGACCACATGAACTAGCAACCACCTCCTGCCATTCCCCCCTTTTCAGACCTGATGTGCATCACACAGTACTTCTGCAGCAACCTGAAAGGAAACAAAGCGTTTACCACCTCCCACAGCTGCCTGCTACATTGCCTGCAATGAACCTCCCAAATCTGTGTGTGCACATAGCACAACAGTGCCTGCTTGATTAAATCATGAGCACGTGTGCATCTACATCTGGTGACAGAGCAGGAACCCTTCCTGCCCTGCCCTAAGTCACAGCTTGTTCAGAGATGCCTCTCCTGCTTCATCCTGCTGAAGTTTTTCCACCACACATGCAAATGCTGACAGGGGCTCAGAGTGTCTGGAAAGAGACCTGAACCTGATGCTCTGGGGCCCACTCCTCACCTCAGCCTTCTGGTTCATAAGGGCTCTTTCCTTCTGCATCTCCCCTGGAATAGTCAACAGCTCAACTGAGGTTAAGTTTCATTTAAAGTTTTGGTTCTGCTAAGTTAACTTGCTCCAGAACCAAAAAAAAGCAGCTATTCAAAGCTTCCCAAGTATCTCCAATTCTTTCAAATATCTCACTGATTCTATCAGTTCCTCAAATGCTGCAATTTGGAAATGACTCTGTTCCATGTTCTGCAAAGTGCACGTCTGGGAGCTGCATCGTTTGCACACTTCCTCCAATCCATGCACACCAAACACAGACAAATACTTTGCATCCCCACTACACTAGTCAGGACTAGGCAAATCATAAAAGCCAAGAGATTTTGCTCTTCCAGCCTCCAAAAACTTTCAGCTATCCAGATCCAAGTAATGTTTTTATGAAGCTGTATGTTTAGAAGAAGCTGAATCCTCCTTGACAGCTCTTCAGTTCTTTTTTGAGCCCATCTCTTCCCTCTTCCAGGGAGGCTTAACCTTTTGTTCCCCCTTTACTGGCTCTTGCATAAGCATCTCTACTAACCTCCCCTGCCTTAGGGATGACTGATACAGAGACATCTGTTGCATACATAGGGTCAGACTCAGTGATTGCCTCTATCAGTTTATACCTTCCTGTTCTTTGACACAGTGGTAACGGAGTCACCTTCATATATTAATCTGGGCTGGGCTTTAAATCAGCAGTGGTGATTAATGCAAAACAACTGGAGACTAGGAAGGGGGAAAAGAGTACACTCCCTGTGCCACTCCCCTAAGAAAACCCCCTGGATTTCAGTGAACCAAGTTCCTCGATTTTTAATGCTTTGATCCAATTCCTCAGGCTCCTCTTTCTAGACCTCAGCCTCACAGCAGTGGGGCAGTCCCGCTCTCACTAAATAAGGACTTGTAATGATTAAAGATCCTGTAGCCCTCTAAAAACACAGCTGAGGCTGGAGTGACTTAACACCCAAGTGTGAGTCCAAGAAGCCCAATCTGCCAGGGCCTGTGAGGGGTGGGGAAGGTGTGGGGCCCCCAGCACAGCAACGAGAGGGTCTCTCTGCTTGGGGGAATGGGGGGCAGTGGGTCAGCACACAGGGGCTGCAGCAGGCCTGCAGCAGCAGAATGCAGGGCAGCTTCAGAGCTTCCCAGCAACCCCAATTCACCCCATTAGGCATTGCTAACGGAGTGCCCAGCACTGCTGTGAAGGGGGACAAGCACAGAACAGCACTACACTTATGCATAAGATCACACCACGGTTCAAGCCCAGCCAGCAACAGAGCCCCACGCAGCCCCTCACTCCCCCTTCCCCAGGAGGATGGGGAGGAGAATAGAGACAAACCATAACTCTTGGGATATGATAAGAACAAGTATGAGAACCAAAATAAAATACAATAACAGTAAGAAGAATAAAGTATAGTAATAATCAAGAGAAACAAAACCTGAGGCAAAAAAAGCCAAGCCAAGTGATGCCCAGTGCAATTGCTCACCACCTGCTGACCGATGCCCCAGCAGTGATCAGCCCCTCCCCACCAACCCCGCTCCACAGGCACAGTGTCCAAGAGTATGGCATAGCCCTTTGGCTAATTGGGGTCTGTTCTCCTGGCTATGTTCCCTCCCAGCTTCTTGTGCACACACTGGCCTCCTCTCTCCACCTCCCCCAGCTCACTCTCTGGCAGGTGAGAAGCAGTAATAAATGGCCTTGATGCTGTGCAAGCCCTGCTCAGCAATAACCAAAACATCCCTGTGTTATCAGCATTCTCTTCAGCCTAACCCCAAAATATAGCTCTCTGGCAGCTACTAGGAAGCAAGTTAACTATGCCAGCCAGAATCCAGAACCAATGATGATGAGTGGAAGGGCTGACATGGAAGAAATGCTGAGAAGGCAATTCTGTCTTGGTGAGAACTGAACATCTGGCTTCATCTCTTGCCTCCCGGCAACATGCCCCTGTGCAGGTGGAGGGTGGCTTTGGAGCAGGGGGGAGGCAGGGAGCTGCAACAGACACGCTGTTACAGCTGCCTCCCAGCTCAGGGGAGGTGTTTCTGGCTGCAGCTGGGTGCTCTGGCTTCTTAAGCAGAGGTACCATGTACCCAAACCCAAGAGACATCTGCCACAGGGCTGCCTCTTCTACTAGAAGGGAAAAGACTTGAGAGGGCTGAGAAAAGTAAATAAAAGGGGCTGGGGATCAAAAGAAAAGGCAGGCAAACAAAGAGGTTTTTGTCTGGTAATGATGGGAGGAGTGCCAGGCCAAGTCATCCAGGAAAAGAATAAAAATCAAGTTAAATAGAAGAAAACAGGATGCATTTTTAATGCTGGCTTTGCATCACAGCCCAAATACATCACAACTTCATCCAGAGACACAGCAGAGGGGCCAGAAGGTAGCAGAGTCCTGCAGAAACGGGAGCTAAACACTGCAGGCTAAGGCCTGATGTCATCTTTGATGTGCTTGTTACTTCAGGACAAGAGCTCGTACTAAAGAGAGGAGACAGTCTCCTCTCCCCAGTAATGAATGACAGGACAAGAGGAAATGGGCTCAAGTTGCACCAGGCGAGGTTGAGATTGGACATTAGGAAGAACTTTTTCACTGAGAGGGTTGTTAAGACAGTGGCACAGGCTGCCCAGGGAAGTGGTGGAGTCCTCATCCCTAGAAATATTTAGAGGCATATAGATGAGGTGCTGAGGGATGTGGTTTAGTGGTAGCAGTGTGAGGTTACTGGTTGGACTTGATAATCTTAAAGGCTTTTTCCAACTGAAACGATTCTATGAGTCCATAATTCTATAAGATGATATCTTTCACTAGATCAATGAATACCTTATAAAAAGCACCTTAACACTCTATCTCACCTTGGTCTGAAATATTATTACATCCTTCCCATACAATAAATGCAGCCTGTCCCATATCTCTAGGACAGTAAGACTCCAGAGTTGGCCTTACTTGCAGTATGACTGAAAAGTTCTTCAAACTTATCCTCCCTTTTTTTCCAAAAAGAAAAAGATCAACAGTTTCAGAACAGGACTAGAGCTTCAGGACTCAGTAAGATACTTACAAAAATGCATTAAAAGCTTCAGCAATAACACTGGAGTAATCTTCTCGTCATATTACCTCCCAGAGCTTCCTAACACATTTCTTACCATACTTTTGGATCTTCTAGTACACTTGAACATAGACACAGAAGAGACCTTATGCTTAAAGTCTTTGTAGGATCAAGGATGTATTAGCACATGTCACTGACATACAGTTTCTTTATGCTTCTATTTCTGACAAAACCAAAAGGAGTTCAAAATGGTAAAGCCAATAACAGAATTCCTCTGCTGCTGTGAAAACCACCACATTTTCCATCCCTTACGTCAGAGTTTGGGAAGGATTTTGAAACAGAATTCCTCACAAGCAGCACAGATCAGGCTATCAGGATCAGCTTCCTGTTTTCTTCTCAACTCTTCTTATAATCAAAACAAGAAAGTGATTTGTTTTTGTAATCCTGAGTATTATGGGTATTCCTGGGTGTTTTCCTTTGGAATCAGAAAACGAACCAAAACAGTTTCAGGGGAGGTTTTCCTTTCCATCTCTCAGAGCTATGTCATTTGGAGGGGCAAAGGCAGGAATGGCAGGAAAAAGGCAATAACTGTAACTTCTAACAATGTGAAGCCATCTTCTCCCTCTCTAGCAGGTCAGCTTGTGTAAAAATCAGATTCATGTCTTAACTCATGTGTATTGATACATCCTTCCACAGAAAGCCTGAACTAGTGCTTATAGGCAGGGTATCTTCTGAGAGTCATTCAGGAAATATTACATCCTTTGTAATTTCAAGGTTAGTTTTGATCTCTCTGAACATACCAGGGCAGGGATCAGGAAAAAGCAGTTGAGAATTAGAAGAGACATTGAAGACATTTTGCAAACTTATAAATCCATTTCTCATCCTGACTGTACAGCACAGGCCATCTTCTAATAAATGAGATGAAGACAATCTACAAAATACACAGAAAAGGAACCAGACAGAGAGATATGGAAAGGCTTCTGCAGAAGGAAAGAGTCTGTAAGCTCAAACTTCTTAAGTAGCAAAAGAAATGACTGATGTCTGAGGTTTATAAATCAGGAGTGAACGAGGTGGTAAACAGGGGAGCTGGTTCTCATAATGCAAGGATTCAGGGTCAAGGGGAAAAATCCCCAAACAACCCAGAAAGTTATTGTGTAAAAAGAAGAGTATAATGTTGGGAACTTTGGGAACTCACTGCTGTGGGATGTTTTGGATAAAACAGAAGGATAAACGGTTTAAAAAAGGATCAGATGAATTGAAGGAAGAAAGGTCTCTTGGCTTTTAAACATGTAGCTCGGGAAGTCTCTAAATCACCAGCTGACAAAAGCCAGCAGGGAATCCTCCAGGAAATAAGGTTTGAAACAAAGCAAATATACAGTCATTGCTATATGATTCATTACTAGGGTCAGTCCCTGGCAGAGGACAGACTCTTTATCAAGGACTGCAGTTTTCACGGTCTTGTATTGGCACATATAGAAAGGGAACAAAACTCTCTACTACTACTTGTTTCTGAGAGAATCCTACAGAAAGCCCGTGTTGGTCTGGGGGTTTGATGATTGATTTTAGTCCTGTTCATTCCAGCTGTCTCTGAGTATCTGGGAAATTAACATATGAGAGATAAGAAATCAGATTATCAGATGATGTAATTCATTTTGAGACTCTAAATTCAGCTGTCTGAACATGAGCCAGCAGTGTGTCCAGGTGGCTAAGAAGACCAGTGGCATCATGGCTTGCATCAGAAACAGCGTGGGCAGCAGAACCAGGGCAGTGATTTTGTCCCCTTGTACTCAGTGCTAGTGAGGCCACACCTTGAATACTGTGTTTGGGGCCACTCACTACAAGAAGGATGTGGAAATGCTGGAGTGTGTCCAGAGACGTGCAACAAACCTGGTGAAGGGTCTGGAGAACAAGTGTGATGAGGAGTGGCTGAGGGAGTTGGGTATGTTTAGCCTAGAGAAGAGGAGGCTGAGAGGACACATGATCACTCTCTAAAACTACCTGAATGAGAGTTTTAGTGATATGGGCATCAGCCTCTTCTCTAGTAATGGATTATAGAACATGAGGAAATGGACTCAAGTTGTGCCAATCCAAGGGAGGTTTAGACTGGACATTAGGAAGAACTTTTTCACTGAGAGAGTTGTTAAGCATTGGAACAGGCTGCCAAGGGAGGTGGTACAGTCACCACCCCTAGAGATACTCAAAGGACGTATAGCTTTGGTGCTGAAAGACATGGTTTAGTTCAGCGATGGGCCTGGCAGTGTGAGGTTAGTGGTTGGACTTGATGATCTTAATAAAAGGTCTTTTCCCACCATAATGATTCTGTGTTTCTGTGAAATTATCTGCTGGTGCACATGTAACACCCCTACAGCAGAACCCCCCGAAGGACACACTGACATTGTGTACGGCTCTTCTGGAGCCTGCTCTCTTTCCTCAATTTCTTTCTGTAAAACACATCAAACAGGGACAATCCAGGTAGCAACCCCAGTGAAAGGTTACACATTCCTATGGTACAAAGCAAGCAGAAATTTTATTAGTTATTTAAAAAATACCCAAACAACCCCCAAGCCCAAAACATCACCAGTCAGAGCCATTTGCAGACCACCTTCAGCTAGCCCATTCAGCAAAAGAAGTAACGCTTTGCTTAGTGTTTGCCATTCAGTGGCAGTGGTCCCTGGTAATATCAGCACAAAGCAAGCAGTCCAAAAACTCTAGTTTCTTGTTGCTGCTTTTAAGAGTGATCTATCTGAGGAATCGATTTTAATAGCCTTCCTATAAATGCATTATTTGGTGAAGGTACTTGCAAGTAGCACCCTTTACAAGAGGTACACTCGACTACAATCTGATCACACATCTTGATACCACTAACAAAAGACAGGAAAGCTCTGAAAGATATCTGTGGCATAACACATGACTCTCCACCCACCTGGCAGATCTGTAACAGTCTCTGAATGGACTAGAGGAACCTAAACTTGACATTTTTAGTGTCTCCCCCACATCCTCCATCCCCAGGATTTTTTCTCTGAATGCCCACTGAATAACCTGGAGGAAGACACACATATTGTGGTTTCCCATCTCGGCAGCAAAGTGAAATTCCCTTTGGTTAACCACCCGCAGGCTGTCTAACATGGCATTTGCTTCAGGGTGAACCTTAACCAAAAGGCCAGCAGACACCACAGCTGTGTTCCCTTCACAAAACTCCACTGCTGGACATTTTCCCTTTGGAAAACCCAGGCATTTGGCATCTATTTGCTGGAGAAAAGGAGCCGCTTCCCACAGTTCTTTGAGCAAGCCTCCCCTGCCCTGATTTTACCCGGGTGCTGTTGCCCGTGAGCACACCAGAGGACAGGACGTTCACTTCCTTCTCTGCCTCACTGAAATTCCCTCATTTCGCCACGTGCTGCGGCCCCAGGACGCAGCACAGTAAGCCCAGACGCTCTGCAACCAGAGGCAGAGGGCAATGTAGCTGCCTGGGAAGGCTTAACACAGCTTCACCTGCATTGTTTCAAACAAGTTCTGCAAGTAACCCTGACTGGGAGGCACATGCATGTGCATAGCAACACACAGAAATCATGAAACCTGAGGTGACAGCTGCAAGTGTTTCCTGCCACAAACTTATCCTACAACACTGTATTTTTGAACTCTTTGTGTCACAAAAACACGCTGCAATAGGGAACACTCAGCACATCCAGCTTAAGTGTTAGGTGATCAGAGGTTTTCAAACCACCCCAGGAATGACACAGCAGCATTAGTCCCATCAGTCACTGCAACACCACGATGCCTCTATGTTATTTAAAGCAGGGCACATTTTATGCCTCTAATAAACAGATAAAAAAATCCTCCTAGAAGTTAAAGGAATGACCTCAGATAACTCATCTCAACAGTGATCTGATAAAACTACCACTAACATCAGGAACCAAAATCCTGTAATTAAGGCTGAGCAAACATCTGCACAGTGCATCAGAAGAGCAGGAGCGAGGCTTGAGGTGTCCACCTTTAAAGCAAACTACCAGCTATAGAAAGCTTATACAGTAATGTCAACTGCTTGTGTTATTACCCTGCTATGTATCACAGTATCACTGGGCAGCTCTGCTCATGTCTGTTCAGAGCATTTAGCAGCAAAATCACAGCAGCATTACTGGAAACTGCAAACACAGAGAGCCATTTACAACTCTTCGTTCCTGGAAGACAAAGGCCATCTCTGGAAATGCTCCAAAGAGCATCTCTAAACACACAGGGAAACGTGAGGCTGCAGGGGCAGCTTCATTCATTCAGAGAGCTAACCAAGCCCTCTCCTCTCCCCAGTCTTTGCTGACCATACAGGAACAGGAGAGGATTTCTCATGTTTCCTGGACAGGAAGGTGAAAACTGTCACTCCAATCCCCTCCCGAGACAGGAGTGCTGATGTCCAAAATAACGTCCCTGCCCGTTAAAGGCTGTTACAAAACCATCAGCATTCAAGTTACCCCAAAGGGCTGGCGTCACTTTACAACCAAGAGGGCCCAGAAGCAATGTGGAAATTCCATCCTTAAGTCACCGCCTGTGACATCCTCTGGCAGTTTTCATCACTGGTACCTCACGTCAAAAAAAACACACAAACCAACTTTCATCTCACAGCGTGGCCTGTTTTATGGCTTCTTACTTCAACTGTCACGTGTGCAGGTTTTTTCTGGTTCAGTGTGCAGTCAGAGGGCCAAGTGCTTTTTCTTTTTCAAGTAGATTTTTTAATTCTTCTGGGGTTTCCCCCCCCGTCTCCCCATCCAGCACTGAATTATGTACCTGCAGTCAGAGCTGCTGTGTGACAGTCTCTCGGTCACGTGGCCAATTTGTCATATCAAACAGCCATATGTGCCGTGTCACCTATCCTGAACAGGTTCCTGATGCTGCTTGTCCCCACTCTGTGACTAGCTGTCAAAAAATGCAGGACCACATGTAACAGAGCTGTGAACTATGAATAGGCTTCAGATGTTATCATGAACAGGTTCATGGTATGAACAGGTTCATGGTATGAACAGGTTCATGGTATGAGCCAAGAACCAAGAACAAGCTTCAGATCATCTGAGATCATCTTTGGATCATCTTTTAGCCTCAGAGATGTGAAGGCTTTAGAGAAGCAGGACCGTGTTTAAGCAGTGTAAAAAAACCAAAGAGAAAGACCATGGCTGCTACATTCATTATATTAAATCCTCCCTCTCACACAAATCTCTTCTTTCTCCTAGCCTAGGATGCTACTCCTCATATTTTCAAACTATTTCCTTTTTCACTCTGGCACAAGCTGCCAGTCCAATACAGAGATGTACATGATAACAACCATGACAGAAAAATAGGAAAGACAACATGTTATCTTCCCTCACATGCATCACAGCACTTGAGCTTCTTCACTCCGTAAGTGTTAAATCCAACTGCTTTTGGTCCACTTCCTTGCCAGCAGAAGAGAGGATCAGACGTTGCAGCTTGTGGATGATGCTGATGGATAATTGTGGTAGACATCACAGAGAGGTATGACACATAGGTGAGCTCCCATCTGTAGTCACAGAATCATAGAATGGTAGGGGTTGGAAGGGACCTTTAGAGATCATCTAGTCCAATCGCCCTGCAGAAGCAGGGTCACCTACATCAGGTCACATAGGAACATGTCCAGGTGGGTCTTGAAGACCTCCAAGGAAGGAGACTCCACAACCCCTCTGGGCAGCCTGTGCCAGGGCTCCCTCACCTCAACAGTGAAATAGTTTTTTCTTTTGTTTAAGTGGAACTTTTTGTGTTCCAGCTTCATCCCATTATCCCTTGTCCTGTTGCTAGCTACTATAGAAAAAAAGGATGTCCCAACCTCCTGACACCAACCCTTTAGATATTTGTAAATGTTAATAAGATCTCCCCTCAGTCTCCTCTTCTCCAGACTAAACAGCCCCAGTTCCTGCAGCCTTTCCTCATAAGGAAGATGCTCCAGTCCCCTGATCATCTTGGTGGCCCTGCACTGGACTCTCTCCAGCACTTCCCTGTCCCTCTTGAGCTGAGGAGCCCAGAACTGGACACAGGACTCCGGATGAGGCCTCACCAGGGCAGAGTAGAGGGGGAGAAGAACCTCCCTTGACCTGCTGGCCACACTCTTCTTGATCATGGTGACACAAGGGAGAGGGGAGGCTGCAGGAGCTGCATGTAGCTAACATCCATATTCAAAACTGCCCCAGCCCTCCAACAGTGGGGGCTGAGAAAGGTCCTCCAGTTTAGCAAGGTCTGCCATTGGGCTCATGGCTTACTACTGAATAACCACCAGCAGGGCATCTGTAGGCAAGGCAGCTGTGCCATGCCATGCAGCTTCTTTCACACCTCCTGCAATGAAGGAAAAAAAGTTGTGCTTCAAGAAGATACAGACAAAAATAGAAAAGACATGGGAGGTGAGAAAAAAAGAAATCTTTAACTCAAATATAATTTCTTCAGCGTGCTACAAAAAAATGCAGTTTAGTGATCAAACCTGAAGAGATTACAAGAACTGTATTACTTCTTATAGGAAATAAATATTAATTGTAAAAGGGTAGAAAAAGTAATTTCTTTATAAATATTAATTGTAAAAGGGTAGAAAAAGTAATTTCTTTATGTGGTCAACCAATGCTAGAAGCAGAATTTGGCCTTCCACTATACTGTGGTTTAACCCCAGTCAGCAACTAAGCCCCACACTGTTGCTCACTCACTCCTCAGTGGGACAGGGGAGAGAATCAGAAGGGTGAAAGTGAGAAAATTCATGGGCTGAGATAAAGACAGTTTAGCCAAAGCTGCACATGCAAACAAGGCAAACCAAGGAATTCATTCCCCACTTCCCATGGGCAGGCAGGTGCTCAGCCATCTCCAGGACAGCCGGACTCCAGCACAAGTAATAGTGACTTGGGAAGATGAACACCTTCACTCTGAATGTGTCCCTCCCTTCTCTTCTCTTTCTTCCCCTAGTTTTATCTGCTGAGCGTGTCATGTTGTATGGGGTATCCCTTAGGGTCAGTCGTCCTGGCCAAGCTCCTTCCCAGCATCTTGTGCAGCCCCAGCCCACTCACTGGTAGGGCAGGGGGAGCAGCAGAGAAGTCCTTGATGCCATGCAAGCCCTGCTCAGCAATAACAAAACATCCCAGTGTTATCAACACTGTTTTCAGCACAAACCCAAAACACAGCCCTGTACCAGCTACTATGAAGAAAATTAATTATAATCCAGGCAAAAGCAGCACACAAACTTGTTCCAATCTTCAGAACAAAGAAGAGAGGTAGAGTTAGCCTATACAATGAACTGTGAAAACTGACTCAAACAGAGGAAAGCCGGGAAATGTAGATAAACTTGAGAATTCTGAGAAGATCAAATTAAACAAAAGGAATGGCACAGGAAGAAAGCCTTCCAATGAATGAGCTGGAGTGCCATGTAAACCCATGCTTTCTTATTTCATCTAAAAGGCTTCACTGTTTTATCAGAAAAAAATGTTCTGTTATTTTCCTGTGAGGATATTCCAGTTCCTGTGCAAATATTTCTGGATGTGAGAGAGAAAACAGGAATAGCTTCAGGTGCTCATTAGCTTCTGGACAAGAGATTTTCAACATAAATTCCAAGTTCCAGTTCTGACTTGGTGCTAACTTACTATGGTACCTCTTTTAGTTTTGTTCAAATGATTTCTTGTGCCATGAAAGGGAGCTAATGAGTGATGACTATCCTTTAACAGCCTGAATGGATAACTGGCACACTCCCAAAGCAGGGCATCACGAGTGTAAGGGAAGGAATCCCCGATTCTGTACTGATGGTAAAGTGAACTTACATGTTAACAAAAATAAAAAGCCATCAGGCATGGGAAAGAAAAGGATCCTGACAGCAACAAATGGCAACTTCAAAAAGGTTCCAGCTAATGCCTGAATTTTTGGCTGTTGTAGTCAAAACCCAGTATCACCTTGACTTGTGACCTCTTCAGCACATGACAACCTGAAAAAGAACTGCTAGTTTGAAGTTTGCTGTGATGAAGGCAGAAGCAATGTCCTTCCTCCCCTCACCCCAGCAAAAAAACCCACTCCAAAACCCTAAGAGGAATTGATATGAGCCTAACGAGCGCTGTCCCTTTGAGGCTGAGACAGTGGAACATCTTGGGATTTCCTACCCAGCCTGTGCATTCCCACTGCAAAGCAGAGAAGTTCTTAGAGCTGGGAAACTGTGCCACCTATGTGATCTTTCAGACAGTTTTGGGAGGGGGGGGAGCCATAATTCTCTTGCTGTAGTTTGGTTAAAGATGGTTTCCTGTGAGGCTGGGCCTTTGGCATTTAAGTTTCAAAAGAGAGAGAGAGAGAGAGAGGGGAAAAAAAAGGACTGACAAGCAAGCTAGACGCAAGCTGAGACTCTCCAGGAAACCACAAAATAACCCCTCTGAGGACTGCAGAAAGTGCTATTTCTGTGCCTCTATCATCTTTCAAGGAGACAAGAATGAAGGAGGAAGGGCTAGAGAGCTGAACACATGCTGAATGAACGTAGGCACAAAGGAAAGAACGACCGGGGAATGCCACACCTCACAGAGATCAATGGGAATTTCACCAGCAGCTTCATGGAGCTGGGCCGGCACACAAAGATGAAAATCCTTCGAGACAGGAACAAAGACAGACAGCTTCTGTCAGCACGGGAGTCGTGCTTGGGAATGCCCCTGTCGAGATGAGCAAGCTACTCATGAGCAGTGCGCTGGAATTACCAAGTTGGCTAGAGCTATTGCAAGGTTAAGCCACCACGACCAGACTGTGGTTAAGAGATGGTGGTATTTTAAGCAGGTCTTCTGCATAGCAGGGAAGACAAAAATGAGGTGTGGAAATTGTTAGTGGGATAGCATTTGTGCATCATTAGCTGTATTGGCCTTCACCACAAGGGTTTGGAAACCTCATGGTCAAGAGCAGAGGTTAGCCTCAGTGTTGCCTGTAGCACAGGTACTCTGTACTTGCTCCAAATCAAAAGCAGCAATTGAGAAAAGTAATGGAGCTTGCAGAAACAAGATAGGAGTATGAGGCATCTGCTTTGTTTAGTTTTGACACAAAACTGGGCAACCATTTCAGAAAGACCATCTAGAGAGAGAAAAGGCAGATACATCAGAGTAATGGCTTTTAAATGGCAATGAACTGATCTTCGCCTCTGCCATGCCTCAGGGCTCAAAGTGATTTTCTAGCAGTGAAATGACAGAACACTGCATGGATTACACTGAACTCCAGCTTTGCACTACACTTGCACTGCTGGAAACCATAGGCACCTAACAAGCTTCAAAATATGATTGCTCTGCTGAAAACTAGAGCAGAATCATACACTAAAAATAGAGAGGTATCAGTTAAATGAAACACCTTTATCTGACTAAGGCAAAACAACTCTCTGCAGGAAATTGTTTGAAAGCTTTTCCCCATTTGACCCCTTTTAAAAAATATTGAAAAAAGCTCACTTAAAACCCAAATATTAAGTGAGAAAGTCTTCTGGTGCAGGTGGCACATCTATCTTGTAAGAAATTAGGCACAGAGCATTTTTCAGCATAATTAGCACAGCTCTTAGACATGTATTTTGAACATTACAGTCCTTCAATCAGGTGTCAGACCCTGTTTGACTGTAGTTCCCAATATAATTACGTTTTGCATTTGAATTGTGTGAAGTTGGGTTTTTTATCTTCTATTTGCAACTGTGTTACTGTAGTGAGGTAAAACTGTCCTTCTTTTAAAAAAATAATCTTTTGTTGTCAGTGAAGCAATATAGTTATGGGGGTGGGAAGTATAGAAAAGTACCTTTTCTTCTTAGAACAGGAAAGTCCTTTTCAGGAATACTGATTCAGTCATACTAATGCACACATCTCCACCCCTTGCTAGCTTCATGTATGAGCAACTTCTGTGTTTCACTGTTGCTACAGAATTATTTAGACTGTATTTAAATGAGTGTCTGATTTGAACCCAAAGAAGATGCAATGGCCAAGATAGGGATGCTCCATGCTCTGACAGTGACTTGCTGTATTGCTTTCAGCTAGTCATTTAACTCCACAGTTTACCCTCCTGTTGACCTTCTGAGTGTTACACATGCCCTCAGTATGAATGTGTACATGAAAAGGGCAATTTAGGCAGTTTGGAGCACTTTTTTTTTGGTGCTTGCTTAGCAGCATGAACTACAGTGAAAGGTTACTAGGGTTGCACATATAAGCATACTCAAAGTTAAGAAAATACTCTCTTTAGCAATGCATCTACAAGTGTATCATCATCAGGAGACTTTTGCTTCACTGAAAGCTGAAGTGGACTTAGCTGGGGCAAGATTGCTGCAGTGAAGGAGACACTGGTACACCAGGCACTCTCTACATGGTGGGATGCTACAGAGAAATCAGAAATGCTACGAAGAAAATCCTTCCTCCTTTTCTGCTACTCCCTACCTTTTACTTTCTCAAATACAGGAGCTCTACATTTGCTTCCACTGAGAATGAGCTGGATTAAGGCTGAAGCTCAGGTGTACTGTTGCCTGCGGCAGAAAGGCTGTCTAAGTTTGGGCTGCCTCTCTGTTCCTTCAGCCTCTCGCTGTTGCTCAGGTCTACTTTCCATGGCACAGATATGTTCTCTGGCAGCTCTGCTTCCTTCCTCCCTGAAGAGGGAATCTTAAGACAGGACAAAGCAGCAGTGTGCTGAGAAGCAAGGCCCTTCCTCTGTGCACCTTTGCAGACACCAATACACCAGGAGCGGAGGTTGGCAGTTGACGCATTGGGGGCTCAGAGGGTGACACTGGCTTGGCAGTGGAGGGGGATAAAGTTTAACTTAACAGTGGGTGTGGAAAGGCAAATGTGCACAAGACTGAATGGAGGCAGAGCTTGTTTTGACAGGTGTTGGTATTTACAATTATGTTGGACCAAATATTCTGTAAACACAATATAGTCACCAGTAACATAAACAATGACTTGTAAGGTTGTGTTTTAAGGACCCTCCAAGTGGGAAGAAGCCAGAAGTTTGATGAAACAGATGAAAAAGTATTAATCAAAGAACAGGAAAGGAAACAACAAGTTGGTTGTGTGTAAAGTCTCAGTGTCAGTATTGAACATGGGACAAGACAACAAGGACAGAGACGGCTTTACACCACAGATCAGAAAATGAAATGACCCAAAACATTACTCTGGTAATCTTTAACAACAGAAATAAGAAAAGCATGTTCTTATGGTTTCATCAAAACATGCATGCCCTCGGGTAAGCGGTAACCCGAGGAAGTTGCAGTAAGATAGTCTTCAACTGTCAAAGCACATGGAAAGGTCTGCTCCTTCTTGAAAAGGATTCCATTTCCACCTTCACATCTGCCTAGTGACAGGCTGCATGCAATAAAGTGACAGAGCAAGGCACTTCATTGCAAGGTTTTACAGCTGCCATCAGTCTCTAGTCCACTTTATTGCAGTGGTTTTGCCAGAATCAAGCCTTGCAAGACACACTCTCCTGCCTATAGTGAAGGAGAGCATAAAACTGAGCAGTCTGTTCACAGCAGCTATACAGCACAGGGTACACAGCACTGTTATAGGTATAACAAAGTAGACAACAACTATGCAATATAAGCAGAGAGTTCAAAATGTGTTACAGAACATAGAGACATCTCTGAATTCCAACCAGCATAAGAGAAATCCATTTGACAGTGGGCAGAACTATTTTTTTTGTGGTACAAACACATGATATCACAACTGCTAGTTTCTCTTCTGAAAGAGTCTCTCAAATTATTTACAGCAGAAACCCCTTAAAGAGAAAGGCCAAAGAGAAGTTACTAAGACACTACGGCCACTGAGCACATTGTAACTTCCACAGCTATGGAGAAGTGCTCAGGGGAAGTGTGCACTGAGCTCCTAACAATTGTTCTAGGACAGTTCCTCTTCAAATAGTCAGGGCACAGTTTAGGAGCTACCACAGCCTGAGTGGAATTCACCTGAAGAATCCTGGACATGAAAAAAAAGGACTTCTAATCATTAACAGTTGCACGCATCTAAGTAAAGATGAGGATGTGGGAGGAGAGAACTGCACTGCTCCAGGTTCTGAGAAGACAAGGAGGAGGAAGTATGGGGCCAATGCCAGCTGATTCTGCTCTCTTACACTGGAGAGAGGAAGAACAAGTTTTCCTCTCTCTTCCCTCGTTGGGGACTAAATCTGAAATCCACTGTGGGACAGAATCCATCACAGGGGGAAAAAAAAACCCTAAAGAAAAGTAAAATCTGCCTGAAGAAGGCTGACCAGAAGTTATCACAGAGACAGAACACATGCATGTGTGTGCTTACATCAGTGAAAGAATGCCTGACAAGTAAATCATCAGGGGTTTAGCATATTTGCAAACTGTCTTAAAGAGTGACCAATCTGTCAGAGGCAGACCAGAATCACTCTGCAGGTACACAAATCTGCCCTATGTCACAGAAGCTGCATATGCAAGAGCCAAATGAAAAATGCCTGTACTTCCTCCTGTGTGCTCACTCACTGGAGCCTACAAAAGGCATTATGAAAGCTTTTTTCCTAGGATGTAACAGTAACAGGAGCAATGTTCCTGCCACCTTCTATACAGGTGGAGTAGCTCTTTTCCATCACCAAAAGATTAACGCTGTGGTATCAGAACCAGCTCCCTGGAAAATGAAATTAAGGAACAACTAGTAGCCAGTGTCTCAGCATGGCATTGTGCTCTACTCAAAGAAGCGACTTGAATGTGCAGAGCTCAGTAAAGCAATAGATGACAGACTGGTCAAGAACTTATGTGTCAGGATGAGAGGGGGCCAGTAAGCGTAACAGTGTGATGAGTGTCTGCTACAAGCCACTAAAACCAAGAGGAAGTGGATGAAACCAACCAAAAATCAACTGTGAGGCAGCTTTTGATTGCAGGCACTGCTTCTCCTTGGGAATTTTTACCACTCTGGTATTTGTTGAGAGGGTAACAAGGCAGGGTGCAAGCTACCCAAGAGAGCAATCTTGGAGGATAATTTATTGAAAAAAATGCTAGACAAGTCAGTTAGGAGAAGTTGCTACTCATTAGTCAAGACCAACTAGTTAAAGCTGTGAAGACTAATCACAGCCTCAGCTGTAGCAATCCTAAGATGGTGATATAAAGACCGTGAACGACAGTGAGGCAGGCAGGTAGTGGAGAGGTTTGAACTTCGAAAGTGCAGGTTTAGGCTTGTTCAGGGAACTGGTGGGCATGATCCTATTGGAGGCAAAGGCAAAGGGGCCTAGGAAGGCCTGTCCATATCCCAGAACAACCAAGCACTCAAAGCAGAACAGCCTGTTCTGATGTGCAGGAAGTCAAGCAAACATGGCAGGGAGCCAGTTCTGCCTGAGGGGGAACTCCTGACTGAGATCAAACACTAAAAGGAAGTGTACAGGAGGTGGAAGTGGAGACAGGCTGTTTAAGAGAAGACAACCCCTGAGCACATAGGCAGACAAGAAAGTAAAAGCTTGGCTGCAGCTGAAACATGGAAGGGATGCAGAAAGCAACAAGAAGCATCTCAGTAGCAAGGTCCATAGACAAAAGGCACAAAAAAGGCCAAGGTATAAAATGTCAACTTGTCTGGGAAGGTCTGCTCTCAGACCTCCCTGAAGCTAATGGCACAGGATGGGTGGATCAGCAGCCAACCCCAGCAAATGAGACATCGTGAAAGACAGGAGGCTGGACTCAATGACCTGCAAAGGTCCCTTCTAACCTCAATTAGTCTTGACTATAAATTCCCAGAGATCACCATAAACTCTTTTGCTAGCTAAAGAAAGTAGAAGCATCATAGAATCATAGAACGGTAGGGTTGGAAGGGACCCCCAGAGATCTAATCCAATCCCCCTGCAGAAGCAGGTCAACCTAGATCACCTCAGTCTATCCACTTAACCACAGCTGTAAAAAAGCTAAAAGGCTGCTATATTTAAAGACAAAAGACATAATAATGTATTTGATAACTTGCTATTCTAAGTTCACTACCAGCTCTTACCATCCATAAGCACTACATTGACATCACTAGAGTTATGTTTTCAGACACCAGTGTCTCAGCTGAGAACATGATGAGGTGAAACGTAGTGCTTCCTCCTAAATCACATAAGAAAAGCTGTTAAAACCATTGCTTCTCTCTGTTACCAAGGAGTTGACATCACAGATTTTTTGGTTAAATATTTAATCCCCTAACACTCTAACATTAAAAAGCCTCCAAGCCCTTAGAGCAAGCATGTGCATTGTTTCATAAGTAAACTCATTTAGGATGCAAAAGGCAGTAACAATTTTCATGTGGAAGATGCCCTATTGTGCTGTTTGTGTTTGTCAACTTCTCCAAAATTAATCCGAGCTCCCTTTAAGTTTGGTCTGTAGGATGCAATTACTCATGTATTACAAAACCCTTCCCAGAGGTCATCAATATCCCACTGCTTTCTCAAGGGACATTATTTTGATGTAATGTCAAAGCAACCCTTAAGGCCAAACAGGGAAAAAGCCACTACAGGTCCACCTTCCAGAACTACTTGGATCACAGTGTTAACCAAGTTGAAGGAGCTAATTTACCAAAACAGACATGGATATTAGCCCTGAAAAGAGAACAAACCAGATGAATATTAGAAAAATGAGTAAAACATGAATGCATGTTGTCAGTTCTCTAGAAGTCCCCTCACTGAACCATTAGCCAGGTAACTTCTTATGTGCTCCAAATTCATCATTACCTTGCAAACATGGAAAGCAACAATTTTAATACAACAACGTCAAGCATCAAAGCAACAATCAAATCCCATCTACACTCTTAGTCCCAGTGCCACAGCAGGAGTGGGGGGAGCTGTAACACCCTGTGCCTTCAGGCAACAGAAGCTTTTACAACTCAAGCCCTTTTCGGGCCCTTCGTAGAGGCTGAAACACTCTCAGCTGAGGACATACCCTCATAGATGCTCGCTTTAATGAACTGAAAGTGGCAACTTCCCATTGGTGCGTCAGATGGACTTTTTCTCAAGCCGTGGAAAGAAGTGTCTAGGCAGCACTTGTGTGGGGGCTGCAGACACCACTGAGCTGTTGAAG
This sequence comes from Colius striatus, assembly GCF_028858725.1. NCBI lineage: Eukaryota > Metazoa > Chordata > Aves > Coliiformes > Coliidae > Colius > Colius striatus. The sequence goes on from NC_084761.1 coordinate 90,326,604, forward strand.
TACCTTTTATAATAAAATTGAAACTACAGTGAGAGACCATTCATTCTTTACCTCTGAATCAGGAAGTCCACTCATTCAAGCAATCATTAACTCATGTAGCAAAACACATAACATTCACACCATCCCCATCACTCCTCCTCCAAACATTAACTCACAAAAAGCCACTCAGAGGCTTCCTCAAGCCCACCAGGAAAATCAGTGGGGGCTTTTCATATATGTAGCTTATGGTAGTCTAAGGTCAACTGCTAATTTCAGCCAGGGAAAGCCCATTGCCATTTCTTTATTATTTCCTTAATGTAACTGACAGAATGAGTAGGTTAAAGAGGGAAAGGCCTAAGATAACCAAGATGCAGCCAAAATGAAACCAGGCTTGTCCTCAACAACCCAGCCTGATTATTAACAAACAGATCACATGGCATGCCAGCTTTAATACACCACAAACAAACAGTACAATTGCAAAGCCCACACCGTTATTGTCACGTAGTGGAAAGATCTGCTACAAGAACATGACCTCTGCCTCGAGGCTGACATAAAGCAGATGCTTCACCATCCAATGTTCAACATATGAAATACATTATATGAATACAAATTTTCATGAAAATCTTCTTAGTGCAGTACCTAGAAACATGAGATCTGGATCCTGTTCTTATCTCATTGCCTCCACCCTTCAGTTCCTCAGGAACAAAGGTAAATCCTAGCTTACTAGAAGCAGCATTGTGATACTTAAAGGTACTACAAAGCTCCTAGCAGCAGCCCAAGATACCTGAAAAACAGAGTACTCCATCCTCTACCACTGTAACAGGTGTGAGAGGGAAATGATGTAAGGAAAAGGAAGCAGGAAATATCATGGGGGTTTTAACCAAAGGGAGCGAACATGCTTAAAGAAAATGGAAAACTGGGAATGGCAATGCTGTTTCACTTTCAAACTGTTGAAATGCAGGGGTTCATCTCCACTCTTTCCCTAGAACTTGCTTACAAGCCATAAACTAAAAAGTTTTCAAGGCTAAAACAGATAAAGACCCAACTAACCTAATCTGATCTCAAAGCTGACTCTGCTTAGAGCAGGAGGTCAGACTGAAGGCTTTTGTAAGCCCCTTCCAACCTGAATTATTCTGCCCTGCACTCCTGTTCTGCAGCCTTCCTGGGTTCAGCCTCTTGACTATCAAACTCCTCAAGCTTTGCAATGCAGACACATTCATATGCAGCCTTCAGAACTAAAAGTCCCCTCGAGGGTTTTCAGCCTTAAAATATTCAAGTGAGGAAGTCATTCATCTTTCTGCCCAATGCAATGGAGCCATCAACTCCACAATCATCCACTGCCAAGTAGGGCAGCAGCTTTGCAGAGCATCAGATAGCTGGGCAACAACTCTTGAGGTAGCACAGGGAAGGTACTAGACAGCATCTAGAAGGATGCCCAGGTTGTAACGTGTGTGTTAGACTTCACTACCCTGTCAGATTTCAGGGCTCATTAGAAACTGCAATCACCGTGAAAACTGCTGCCCACACTTGATGTCTGCAACCAGGCTGGTGCATGAGCACAGCAGCCAGGGTGGCAGGGAGGTGGCAGCTTGTACAGGCACAGCCCAAGCTTGTCTCTTCGAAGTGTCAAACCAGGCTGAGTCATACAGAATTAAGTTCAAAATTTGAAAGAGAAGCCAAAATCCCTGCAAAATGCCCATTTCCCGATTATGGGTGGCCAGCCCTCCTCTGGGTGCAGGCCTTCCCTGACCACCACCTTGTGTCATCCAAAAGCACTGCTGGCAGGGGCAGGATGCTGCACCAGGAGCCCTGTCCAGAGCACACTACCACTGCTCACTCATCTGTGCTAAACTTTTGTTTACTTAATTAACAAAGAGTAACGTGTAATTACGACTCCAAACTTGTAAAACGGTCCTGTCATCTGTTTTTCTCATCTGTTCCTAGCTAGCAGCATCCTTGGATAATTGCCCTAAGGAACCAGATAGAACTTACAGCTCTCTTTTTGGTGCCCTCTTGGTTGTCCCATTTATTTTGACAGAGGTAGCATCAAAATGCATTCGCAGCTTTATTATTACCTGAAAATTCACCACGTCCTCGCTGCCCCCCTCCCCGAGAGTGCAGTTGCTAAATTCTGCTTGAAGAACCCATTTGTCCTTTGAGTTATGTCCACTGAGACACCACACATGGGGTAACAGGGATAAAGAACTGGAAACTATTTCTGAAATTTGGATAAAATTGAAGACATTCCTGATGCAGATTCCTAAACATGAAAATGCACATAGTATTGTCAGTGCAAAACACCACGGGAAGATGGCAGTGAACATAAAAAGGAAGCTCACTTGGCCACAAAGCACATGAACTTCTGTACTGGCCACACCACTCTCACTATGGTCAAAGCATTTCCTTTCCTTGGAGGCTTCTCCAACAAGGAACTGCCAGAATGCCACTGTAACAGGGAGCAGTAGTACTTCAGCAATTCATCCTAAAGGAAAAGCAGGACATAACTTCCACACAAGGAAGGGACAGGTGAAATTCAGATCTACTATGGTTTGAAACCCAAGTTTCAAACATAACCAAGCTTCTGCCTTGGTTACATAAGACAAAGGTAAACCAAATTACACCTAAGTGTAATGCACTTGAACGTATCAGGTTAACCTTTGGGTCTCTTCACCACTAAAAGAGTTCCAGCTTTTGCAGTCCTGCCAAAAGCCACTTTATCTGAAGGACAGCAACCGATCTTTCTATTATGCTGGAATAAAGCTATGCCACCAGACCAAGATGCTTAAATACACTTGTGCAAGCTCTTCACATGTTAAGGTCTCCTTCCCCTGTGTCTGTACAATGATTTCAACTACCTCTACGCTTCTCAGTGGTAAATGGCACATTTAGTAGCTGAATTAGATGAACCCACTCTGAGCTGATCACTGGAACATAGCTCACTCCCATGCAAATGAGTACATCTGCCATCAGACACAGATCCTCACTCAATGCAAAACTTGTTGCTGCTGCTGAAAGCTCTCAGTTTCTATTAGCAAAAGTAAGGTGAACAAAGTAAGTCGTGCCTTCCTGGAAATTCACTTCTAGTGGGTAGAAACTATTGCCATTCACTGGTGGAGATCACATTTATACCGTAGCTGAACAATATGAGGTCATGTATGTCAGCACTTTACATGTCAGACAGCTGATTCACTTCATTGCATATAGGATGCTGATGCTGCATCAGATAGCCAGTCCATGCAAGGATGATCTCTGAATGTACCTAAACCATGAATCAGCCTTTAGTTCCCACCACCTCACTTAATAGTTGCAGAACACCTTTGAGTTGAAAATTCACCCTATATGTCTGTTCCACAGTCTAAACATCAAGCACCTTTCAGAGGTATAAAACAAATATTTAACGACTAAATCACCTTTCAGAACAACAAAGCTGATACTGAGTTTTAGAGTCACTTCACAGTTCCTATTCCCAAGAGGAAATGTGGCCACATGCAGTGGAAAAACGGCAAATAGCTTAACTTGATACCCAACATGGCAAGACAAAAGACAAATCTACCGAAGCCAGGAGCAAGAAGAGAAATCAACCCATAGAAAACTGAGCACTAAGAGTCTGGACTGCAATTGGGCCACAGCTGTGATGTACATGCTTCCTGATTTATAAGGATCTTACCTCAAAAAATCTTATCTCAAAAGATATTACAACAGATCAGGAAACCCACAGCTCCTATCCATCCTAGCAACTGTCTTTTTCAACACAGGACATGCCATTTCTGTGCCAAGAAAGAAACACCAGACCCATCCTCTTTCATACAATGCTTTTCAGAAAACCACTAGGACTTTTGCTGCATTCTGATGCTACCAAGCTTACTGGCAACAGAGCCAGGCAGCTGTCCAAATCGGATAAAAAATGCTACAGAGTGACGGTGCTGTGCATGAGCTAACAGTTCAACTGACAAACTAAACCCTACAGTATTAACTCCTAGGTTCTGCTGTCAAGAAGCGTCAGGGGCACATTACCACTTACACAATCCAGTCGCTCCAGGTACTTCCAGGGAATCTCAGCCATGAGGTCTGTAGGAGGAAGGAGGTTGATAAGATGGTCTAGAAGGTGGTGTGAGTAAATGGATAAGGAAGAGAACATTTATTGCAAAACTTACCATGAATCAAGAGGCTAATGCTTCACACAATGTTTCTCTTTTTTTATTCAGGGATAGTTCTTGTATAAATCCTCATGATTTAAGACAAACTTGTAATTCAGATGCAGACTCAGGTTTTGGGTTCAGCTTCCAACTGTTTCAGACTTGCACTGTAGCTGAGGCAAAGCTGCTTCATCTCTGCAACAATGCTGCTTCTGTAAAATGGAGTAAAGCCATAGTTGCCTCACCTCATTCCAGCCTCATCAATTCCAGTTGTACACCAGAGTGTGACACGAGTGTCAGCTTGGAGACATTTTCACCACAGTTGAGATATCCATTAATAATCCTCCTAAAGAAAGAAACATTCTCAGTGCAGTGGTCAGCTACCGAATTGCATGGGTAACAACAAACCAGAATCACTCTGAACAGGTTAATGCAAAAGCTATGTAAGAAACTAAGTGGAATAAATCAGATGCCTTTACTAAAAGAAAGGAACACTTTCCAAAGAGTGGTGGGTCACAAAAACTTGCACTAATCCTTTGATAAACACCTTTTTTTACATGTTTACAAAACAAGTTAAAATGCAGAAAGGAAATGCTAAAGATTCATTAGGATGAGGAAAAAGAAAACTACTTTTTTTTCTTTTAAACAAGAGTACTTAAAAGTAGCTATTTTTTTCCCTTGACTTACCCACAGCTACCGAATTTTGGTTATCACACTAGATCAATGACTGAGCTGGGCAGAGCACATAATTTGCTCAGCATGGCCATGAAATCACACAACTTAAAGACTGGGCCTACAAAAATGTTACCACAACCAAATAAAAAATTAAAGAGGAAGTAGGATTTTAAGAAGTCATCTCTGTGCAACATTTAAAACAATGTTACCCTTAAGACCAAGACCATGTTGGACCATTGCACATTAAAACAGGGCATCTGTATTTACGCACACAACTGAATTAACATGTTTGGTCTTCATCTTTATGCTGCATTAACTTTAGCAACCTAACACATGCATTCCAGCCTATACCCAAAGAGAATTGGGGTTTGTGTTGGTCTTTTTTTTTTCCAGTCATTTCAAAACACTATCACTTCCACAATTTCTCAACCAGCTGTGCTGTTTCCTCACTGGGCTACTTTTGTTTGAGTGATTCTGTGTTACAGCAACATTCAAGATTGCTTAAGTTGCCAATGGCTAAATATTATCAAGTTGTCTATAGGCATTAAAATCTAACTTAGGGTACAAACAATCATCTCCCAGTTTAAATACTTAAGTGTTTCTGGGTTTAGAAGGGTTTTTGTTTGTTTGTTGCTTGTGTGTGTATGTTTGTTTGTTACAGAAACTAGGCAATAAGCAAAAATGATCCAGTCGGCTTGGAGATGGTGACTGACAACTATATTTGGGTTCCTGCTGCTTTTAATAAATGCCTCTCCCACAACATCTCACTATGTCATGCTGATACACTACTGGCACAGAAAGGGGAACTGGCAGCAGGTAACAGCTCCAATGTTTTAAGACTTCTCTTCCATGTTTAGTTTATTTGTATGCATCACACACACACACACTGTTGTGTCCTAGTTCAAGGCACTGCCGAAGTCTAGGTCTCTGCCAATGCCTAATCTGTTCAAGCCCTTGACTCCTATGCCTAAGATGCTCCAAAGCATGTAGAGATGATGTTCACATTGTACAAGTTGGATTAGTGTCGAAAAAAGGTACGTGCATGAAGAGAGAAATAATCAGACTTTACTGAGTAACACTGATAAAGGCAAGAGATTGAAAGTTCAGGCTACACGAGAAGGTGACAGCTCTCTCCAGAAACTCAGCTGTGGCCAGTCTGGATTGCCCAGTTGTTAAAATGGGTTAAAAGTGGAGAGCAGTTACCATAATGATCACAACTGGTGGTGTTTGAACAAACTGAAGAAATCTTTTTGAAGAGGGGTAACAGTTCTGGTGTGGCAAGATGATTATTTCTCACACTGCATAGTCAGTGCATTGACTTGCTTAACTCTTGCATTTCCACTTGATCACCTCACTATCCAGCCTTACGTCTCCAGCTGTAGCTCAGCAGAGAATTTCAGAAACATCTGAAACCTCTCATGATTTCACACATGTGTTTTCATTGCTCTTTCACCAGCACTCACCTACCAGTTATGGTTTTGTACCAATTTACAAAGCAACCAAACAGTACAGAGAAGTTGAGACACATATTTACAACTTTCTCTGGCAGGTTGCCTGACGAACTGCTTTGCTAGGTGTTAAACAAAAGCCCTGTAGTGTGAAGAAGGAACAGCACATCACGTAAAAGACTTATGCCTCTTGCCTTACACTTCTTACCTGCTTGGTTTCACTGACATTATGCCAGCTCCTCACAGAACTGCACTTGAAGACCAGAGGCGGATCCACAACTTTTTTTTCATTAAAAATAATAAGAACAGTCAATACACAATATCATGCCTCTTGGCTCAAAGGGTATAAACTCATGATACAGAAAGGATGAGATTTCCTGCAAGACAGCCTTCAGAATCTTTCCTTGCCTGATGAATTATGTAAAGTACAACCAATGTAAATGATAGAAAGGCTCAGAGGCAGCTGAGGAGAATGAATGAGAAGCCATTTCACTACAGACCTTAAAATGAAGTGGGAAAGGGACACGCACCACAGCTACCATACTGAAAAAGCTCATTAATTCATTAAATGGAATTTTCAGACATGCACTTTGACTCTAGGAAGGAAAGAGATGTTACATTTGAAAGCTTGTAAGATAGATTGAAAGCACAGAACAGAATAAGTAGACACTCCATATAAAATCAATGGTGGTAAACTTCTTTTTCATTACTCTTCAAATGGAAAAGTTTGTTCACTTGTTAACTACAAGACAAAGACTTTATCTGGAGACTGTTATAGAAAGTAAGAGTACACCCAATTATGAAATCTAAGAAGTGACCTTTCATGAAAGGATAAAGACAACAATATTGTTGCTACTTTAGATACTTGTGTCCTAGAACATTCTCTTTCCCTTCCACTTTCAAGAAACAGTTCTACCAACGACATCTTTCACAGTCAGCAAGACTACACAACCATGGTTCTACTTCCAGCCTTGAAAAGTCACTCAATAGACCAAAGAGCTCATAACCTGATATAATCAACATAAGTGAAGAGGCTTACAACTTGTCTTTCACTGTTAGTATGTTAAAATTGGCAAGAGAACCTCTCTTGCCAAATCATTACTTCCAATTTGTCCTCAACTTGGAGATAACAAACCAACAAAAAAAAATCCCCTGAAAATCTCAAGTTCATGGCCCTTCGCAACACTGTAGAATCAACTTAGAGGTCAAGCAATAGACGAACAAAAACTCGTACAAGATCTTGAAGGCAGAGTGCATGAGAAGAAAAACATGTTCAAATATCTGACTTGATTCCTGCTTTTTTTTCCCCTTTTGGAAGAAGAGGGCTTTGCTGATTATGTATTTCCAGTGAATAAAGAATCCCTTTCCAATGAGCTGATGCAGATGAGTGCTTTGCAGCACGAAGTCTGTTGAAGCAACAGCAGGCAGCAATACACTCATCTGATCTGATCAGTTCTGGAAACATTCCTATGCAACTTCATCAAGACAAACCTGCTTTAGCAGGGGGTTGGGCTGGATAATGTCTAGAGGTCCCCTTGAACCCTAATCATTCTGTGATTTTGTGAGCTGAACATTCCAGCTTTTCCACTCCAGAGCCCTGGATTCAAATCTTTTATTTCAATCACAAGCAAAAGAACCTCCAGACATCATGATGCTCACATGTGTACACCACCGACCTCCCTCTCCCCCAAACAGTGCAAACCATTGACCTAACTTGATTTGAGTCAACAGACAGTTTAAAGGAAACTAGAATGGGAAAACAAGTCTAGACATCTTTCCCTGAGAAAAATCAAACTTGTATAAGCTAGTTGAGTGACATACTTTGTGTGAAACACGTTAGTTTATGCAATATGAGTTATGTAATCGTTTGTGAGCACATCAGTATAGATTTTTATCTATTCTTCACTTAATACTAGCTGCCACTTTTTCTTCAGAGGTACTATGTCTGCCCACTGCCTCCTCTCTTCACAGATGCAAGCCAGACTTAATGTTTTTGCTGCAAATAATACTTAACTGTCAAGAAACATATGAGAAGGTAACATACCTGAAATTGTCAGCTACAGTGTTGTCAAAGAGACCTTGGTTTTACTTTTCTGTTCAGCTTTCAGAAAGACTGATGAAGAACATGGAGGTGAAGAGTTGACATAAGATTCTCAAACACTCATTACTGGTGGAGGGTTGTCTTGAGTCTACACAGTCTGCTCTCCTGGTTAACTCTGCCCAAAGAGCTGATAATGACAATAAAACCACTCATTTCTGATCAAACACCACCTGGTGAAACAAAGTTAAAAGCTACAGACCTGTGATTGAAGTGTGAAAACATGCTTCAAGTCATTTTAAAATAAGATACTTCGAGAGATACTTAAACCCGAAGGAAGGTTTAAAAAAAAAACCCCAAACACTGTCAAAAACATAAGGGAGAAGACACAATCAATACACACCTTTTCCCCTTTTGTTTTAGTTACCTCTTCCCCTTTTGTTTTAGGTCTTTTGAGGGCACCATCTACTTTAAAAACCCCTTTGTAACTATAATCTTTATAAACAAACCAGCAAAACACCAAGAGTACAGTTACAGGAAATCATATGTTTACCTGCTATGTTTTTCAATAGGTTACGTAGACCCAGAGTGCATCAATAGCTTGTTTCTAAAAGGAGCAGCAAAGCTGAAACTAAGCACACAGACCTGTGAACAATAGAGATGAAGCTCAAAGGTTTGGTATTGTTACTTCTTTGTTCAGTGGGGAAAACAGAGGAGAAGAGAAAAACATCTTCCTTTCAACAGTTCACTTCCATCAGCTATCTCTAGCAACAGTACAAGATACAACACTTTTCAGGTAACTTAAGATTTTCAGTCAATGAGAAATGGGATAACAGAGGACAGATAAGTTTTGGGGGATCAGGAAGGCATTTAAAATTTGGAAAACCAGATTTTTTTTGGAAAAGTTCTTTCTGGTAGACAGGAAGAGACATCCCAAACCAACACTTCCGTGACTTCTCTTCACAGAATTCCCCTACCTAAAGGTTTCCGTCTTCAAATTTCCTGGAGGTTTAAATACAAAGCAAGAGCCAAAGACAACAGAGATACTACACACCTAATCTTGCTCAGATGTATGTTACAACATGATTTTTTTTAAGAATACCTTCTGCAATTACAAGTTGTACATCTTCATTTGTACTGGCAGATGTGTGACATTGTGGTTATTAGTGTCAATACTCCAGTAACCATTTATTTTTCCATCATGATACAGCAGGATCCACACTGAAGTAAAGGTGAGCTAATCTTTCACTAAAAGGGACTTAGTCTCTTCAACACCAAATGCCCATGCACTCAATATGTGAATTCACTTCTGCTGGGGCTATTGTGAGATTAGTGTTACCAGCATGCTGAACCTCAGCTGCACAGTTTAAGTACCAATGATGCCACACCAAAAAAGACTGAAGTTACATCCCCCTAGAAATCAGCAAGAGCAAATGCCTAACAGACATGAGAGATCCCCATGTAAGAGCTGTCTTAGAGCATCCCATATCAATGCTGTTCAATACACAAACATTTTCTATCTTCTTCCATTAAGGAAATGCCTGAAAAAATGCCCCTCAGATTCAGTAGCAGCAATATCCTCAGTCAGGTATAAAACCAGCCACCAGTCACTTCCAGAGCTTAGATGTTCATCTTTCACTCAGGTGAAGGTGAATAAAGAACTGAGGAACAAGTTACACTACAGTTATCAAGGTGGCCTACACTCAAAGGTAGAATTTCTCCCCCTTCAACTGTCACGAAGAATTCAAGTTTACTCAGTCATGATGTACTATTTACAGAGGTCTCCTCAACTCAAAATTATCTTGGAATGGATTTTATCTGTATTAAACACATCCAAACTACAAAAATACCAGTGTAGAACATTTGTGCCTCCAAGAGCAGGTTAATGTGTCATCTAAACTGACTTCACATTGTACTTACTCAGGCATTGAGAAACATGCTCATAATTCAGCAAATGCTTAATAACACCATTTAACAAATGGAGCAACAGTAACTAACTCATTTGTCCAGAGTCACAAAAGTGGCAGAATTTAAGCCAGTACTTTCAAACCTCCTGCCTTTCAGACTAGTCCATTCTTATTACTGAATTATTAACTTAGAAAAATATGACTTGCCTTTAAGTTCTCATCGAGGTGCAACAGCTGCATATCCATGGAGACCCATCGTTCCCACTTTCTGTGCAGTGTGTGGAATCGTGTCAGTTGTGCTAACGTGCCATGATGGAGCACAATGCACATACCTTTGAAGGGCATTACAAACACATACATATATTCCTCAAATGCAAAAGGACTTTTGTTGTCCTAATCCAGGATATCAAAATAAAGAGAAGCAGTTGTATTTGTGTATCACTCTTTGAACAGCTCTGTTAGTAGAGAATAAAGCTGACCTTTTTCATTTACTATTGAAAACAAATACTATGAAATGTTTTCTAACACCATTAAAAACCTCAGTATTTTCAAAGCATTCTTACTGTAAAGAAGCTGGGAGCTGCACCAGTATTAGTCCATGTGACATGAACTAGTTTTTCCATCCCATGCCTCGATTTGTTGAGCTCGCTAATGTAGAAATTACTAGTGATGATGTACACTGCCACCTTGTGTTATGGTTTAGAACTGGAAAGTTAGATTGAACACAAACATCCAACTTGAGTTGTTTTAACAGCTTTTGATTGGTTGGTTGTTTCCCTATCCGCCCCCCTAAGACACTGTCCCACATGAGAAGCCTCTCCACTTTGACATAACTAAGATCTAACCCAGGCTGCAACAGATGCAAGCCTCTATGATCCCAAGAAACCAAGTTCATCCTTCCACACTGGCTGAGGCAAGTGTTTTCAACACCATGTAGTTTTGCAGAGACAGCTGGTGACAGAATGGCATAGATTGTACCTTGTAGGTTTGGTATTCCTCCAGTAAATAAATACATAAGCTATAGTACTGCATTGACCAAAAAGTGAGGTCAAGCTACTAATCCCTCCTTCAATCTGAATAGCAGCTGTCTCCTTTACACCCAAGGACTATATTTTTGAGAGCATGTATTGTGTCACTCCCTCCTACACAAGGGGAGCCTAAGGGCTCATTTATCCTGAGTGATTATATTCTGTACCAGTAGCATACATGGGAGTAAAATCTCCAGGATCAACAAGATGGATGTGAAATTGTATATAACTCAGTGGTCTGCAGACAACCTAATCCTCCTGGCCCTTCCAAGGGTCAATGGTGCAATCAACCATGAAACCTTCAAGTGCAAAGCCAAGTGTAATTATATTGTGCCTTGGAAAGGAGTCTCAAGAGCAGGAAGACTGCCTTAAAATTTGGGTAAGTATGGTCATGTCAAAGGAAACAGAAAGCTTTCGTAGTCTCTAACCTGAATAAATAGCAAAGTGTCAGAAAAGCTTCTGCAAGTGCAGTATCTTTACAGAGATCAAAACTCTAAATGCCAAATGTTCTTGCTATACTGGGCAATACCAAACAATCTGTAAACTATAACTATACTGTTAACTACCTACTTTGTTTCTGGACTGACATTCAACTGGAAATTTTTGTATTATCTTGTTTCTCATCAATTATCTATCAGAATAGAAGCATTACAGGAATTGAAAGAATTCACAGAGTTAATTCCAGCATTCATCAGGAATTTTCTACTCCAATAGACGGCGGTTTTTCCTATCAGGTGAGTTGGCAAACAAAGAATATGCTTAAGTTAAGCAGCATTCACTGCCCAATTCTGATACAAAATGATATTTAGTTCAGAAAACCACTACTTTTTTTCTTCCCTTTCCCCACGCAAGCAGAAAGAAACAAGACACAAGTCTTCTGCCATACTAATGTATTCCATCTTTCAAAAAGAAAGACATGATTTTAATATTACTTAACAATATGTTAAAAAAGTAGCCAGTTAGGCTTCAGTGTTAATACAATTATACACTCTATAACAGATTTGATAGTGTGAGTACTGTTCTTTTTTAAACTTTCTCATTCTGCAAGTTTTCTTACACAAGCTGGCTACAAGTCAGGAAAAAAAAAAATCAAAACACAAATAGCGTAACTTGTACACTCTTTAACAGTAGATTGTGAAAGAACTGAGGAAACGTTTGTCCCATAAGAGCCTCTTTTTCATGAAGTCATGTCATGAGAATTCTGGAGCAGATGAAAGCACAACTGACTAGGTCCATTCCTTCGTCAGGAGTCAGAATGACAAAACATAGCTAGATGCAGAAGTGACAGGAGCCACTGCAGATGATGCAAACTAGTATTTTGGCCTCCACCCAAGCCTAAGCAATTTAAAGTCTTTGAGGCCAAGGCATTCAGAAGGAGATGGAAAAGAGCTATTGTTCCAACTCCAACGGCATACAGCTACAATCAAGTAAGTCTCACTCACAGACTACAAGCACACAAGCTAACAAATTCAGGTAGAAAGTGGCAATTTCTCAGTCCGCAAGAATTATCAGGCCAAAGGGTTCAGTGCAGATCCACACAGCACTGGGGACAAGGCAAGGCAGCACTGGCTCAAGACCAGATAAGCTCTCAGCACAGCAGGACAGATAAGTGGAGTTGTCGTTCATTGATTCCTGCAGGGTTCCCTCCCCATATTGTGTCACTTCAATGTGCAGCAAAGGTGGTTTTTTTCAAGCTAAAATTGGACCAGTTGATGGAAAGTCTCTGCCTTGTCTGTCTGGCAGAATCCAAGCAGAATCTGAAAAGAATGAAGTGATAAAGTGAAACCAATATACTTAAAATCAAACTACAGGTGTTATCTCTCTTTTGAAGTGCAGCTCTCATTCAGAAAGGCAAAACCTCTTAAAAATATCATACAGAAAAAAAAAGATCACTTGTCTATCACTCAAATACACTACAAACCAGTTACTTTCAACTCCACTGCATTGTCAAGAGTGAGTGAATGGGATAGCAATGAACGTTCTTAGCAGCACAGAAGCTGGCTGAATGGTAACTGGAAAGAGAGATGACATTGCTCTATTTACCAAAACCCTTGTAACAGTAAGAATGGGTGGCAGGCAATGTGTAAAGCAGAAGCATCAATGGCATGGGACACTGCTGCTTCTCTTCTGAATACAGTTATGTTTAAGGCACTGACTAGGAAAAGGAAGTTTGTTTATAATACAGTGGATAAGATATCCACATGCTCAGAAGAAACACCTTTACAGCAAAAATCCACTTATTCAGTTTCACTGAACACAATTGTACAGGCATTTCTGTGACAGTTAATTCATGCTGAAGCACTCTATCAAGGCAAAGTGTAATTGGTTTAGGCTAAAGGCTGCCTGAGAGCATTGAGGTAGTGCATATCCCTCTCTGGAAGAAGGAAGCAGATAGAGGCAGTAAAATAGTAAAGGTACAGTGGAAGATCAGAAGAACTAGATTTATTTTGTTCTTTCTAAGCTCGAGTTAAAAGTAGCTTGCAAAGTTAATTCTGAAGTCAGGGTGTGATTATAGTACTCATCTCTTACACTACTACAAAGCAAGAAGACAATGAATTAATATACTATTAGTATTAATCCAGTAGGCCTGTGCAGCTCACTGCTGTGGAAGGTTACTAAACCAAGCAATGTTGCTGGCCTTCTAAGTATTATGTTGGAAATTATCAAGTGATAGAAAAAAACATATGCATTAAAAGCCCTCGTGGCATTAATTATCTGGTTTTCTCTCCTAGAACAGCACCTATCAGAGCTTTCCAGACACCTTTTCTAAATAGGTATACATAAAAAAAATAGACAGAATTCCCAATAGATGACAGCAGATTACACCAGTTACTGTATTTATTATGAAACAGGACAAATTGCTAACTCTTCATTTGAAATCATGCTTGGCAAGTTTATCTGTATTCCATGGAACCCATGATGAAGGCTTATGCTACACCAAGACTAGCACTAACTAATATATGCCACATCTCACCTATAAAACCTAGATTTCCATTTTTAAAAGATCCTTTAATTGGCACCACCCAGAAAAAGAATTTAAGAACAGAAAGTATGTACTTCTGAAAATTTCATTGTCTCATACATTGTAACTCCATAAATAATCATATGCATCTTGTACAGTAATAATAAGCAGCACAGAACTAGTTGTACTCTTGTCCTTTGCAAGACTCAGACATACATTACATCCCACGCACACAGACTATGCAAACTATGTAAACTTAGCCAAGAACTCAAAATCCATATTGAAAGGCCTTTCTTAAAAAGCCCATCTTTTAATCAAATGGTTGTGTTTTTTGAAATACTACTGTTGATTCCTATCCCAGCCAAAACCAGCACAGGAATTCAGAATGTCAGCTATAACCAGATTTGCTGTTACAACACAGGCTTTTCTGCCAGGACTTCACTTTTTAAGTTGTGGGTTGCTTTGCTAGTTTTGGTTTGTTGGTGGTTTTTTCTTTTTATTGATTTTTTGGGCAAGGAGGGAAGGTTTGTTTGGTTCGTTGTTTCTTTTAAACCGCAGTATATGGGAACATGCACAACAGCTTCATGTAGAAGGATTACAGCACTTTACCGTTTAAAATACTCCACTTCTCGCTCTGTTTCATCCATTTCCACACTGTCTAGGTCAATGTCTTTGGGTAGAAACACATCATCTACAAAGAAAAAAAGGATGACACTATGTTAGATTCCATGGTGGGGGAAATGGGGAAGGAGAGAGGACGAAGCTTGAGGATGATGTATTAATGATGTTCTGGAGAACTTCCTAGACTATTGATTATTCATTCATGTTTAGGCTGAACTAATACAACTTCTTAGTTAAGAAGACACTTGCTAAAAATCCTGGTTTTGTATCTCTGCTTAGCCTTTAAGACATTACACTGGGAACAAGGAAGAGATGAATCACTAGTAAATTAACTGATCACATGGGTTGCAAAAGGTGCAATAAACCGGTAATAAGTGTGAGAATGGTCAAATTACACAAAGGGCTCTATGAATCAGACAGCTAATGAATGCTGCTTGACTGTCTGAAATTTATTGGCTTTACTACTAAAAGGCCATTTTAGAAAGACATTTAAGATATAAAGAAAATAATTCAAGAAATCTGGGTTTGTAGAGCAGCTGTACTCCCTCTGGGACAAGCTCATCAGGCTGTGTCTGCAAGAGTCTAAAGTCATGCCACCTACCAATCAGGAATTTTAGATTTATTTATTTTTTTTTAGTATATTTAATAAGGTCTGAATTTAGGCCTCAGCTATAGCAATGAAGTCTCTTGAGTGTCTTTTGGTGTTCTGTACTGCCTTGGTGTATGGTTCTCTTCTGTACTCAAATGCTTCAGGAAGCCTAAGTTTCTCTTGAAGCCAATCTGAGCATTTTGAATTATCTTTTCTTACTACATATATACTCCAAGCTCGTTTCCGAAGCAGCTTCAAAATACATTCCAAAAAGGGTAAAACAAAGAAATTAACCAAAACCACCCAGTACACATCAGGACTTTCCAGAATCCTTGAGGTCAAGAAAACAAACAACTTTTAAACTACCAGGAATGCCTTTAGAAGAAAGCTGTGTGTCTTTGCTGTGCAACTTACTTAAGAAGAACCAGCAAGCCCTATAAACATAGGGTTTTTTCCCCCCAATATCCCTAGTTTTCTTCAGCCTTCACAACGAGTTAAAATACCCTGCCAGAATAAATTTCTTCAAAAAAAAAAACAGGTATCACACCAAAAGCAATAACATTCACTGCCTTACCACTTCATTTTAAAACTCAGTTAAAAAAATGTTCTTTAATTACCTAATTTTTTGTATCTTTGCTAATTCATCAACACCGTGTCTTTAACAAATTAGAACTAGATGAAAAATTGCATACTGCAGTATCTTTCGTGTAGTTCTGAAGTCAGAGCTACTCAAAGTAGTGGCCCAGTCCTGAGTCTTCAGAAGAGCGGTCCAATAATTTCTTTTACAATTCAGAATCATGTCTCTATGTTTTTTTGCATTTAAACATTAGTTTTCAGAAATTGTAACTACATTTCATTTAAACAGTGTAAAACAATGGTGAGGGGCAAGGAGGGAAAGGTGCAAGAAGCTACCTGCATTCTCCCACAGTAAACATCCCCCTCTTCCCACAACAGTTTCTCCTTCAACTGCCTCCAGTCTTTCTGCTCCTAATTCGAGAGTTTTCTCTTGCTCCAATGATTGGAGTATATACAATATACTGTATATACAGTAAAGTAACTCAGTAAATTAAAGATGACAAAATCTAAACACAACAGAACACATGATTCAAGAGAACCAAGGTACCAGAGAAAAGTGTTCAAATGCTGTATTGCTGCTTGACGTGGAACAGAAACATTGAGCAGGAGTTAAAAAGACTGGTGGGCTGACTGAAACCAACTATGAAACCACAAAAATAAAGTTGGGCTCTAAATCTAGCACTTGAAACAACCAGGAATTTGGTTTACAATTTTGTAACAAGGCTTAATAAACATAAGCCTTCTGAAACACTGGCAGAGACAGCCACAGGATTAAGGTCTCCCATCTTGATGTGCTTAACTGACAGAATAGCAGTGAGAACTGCAATATTAAGCCATTCTGGTGAATGGACTTATAATTCATGCATCCCTCGGCTACAGAGAGATGCCAGGAGAAGGTATCTCTCAGGTGCTCTGAGAACAGAGATGTCTGTATTGCTGAACTGTCATGGCAATTGAAGAGGAGATCGGCCTTCTTAACTGACAAAATCCCTATATAAAACCAGCAGTATATGTTATTCACTCTTTAAGTATCCTACATGTCTTCACTAAAACTATATGCACTTCCTAATTATTGTAATTGCAATTACTTTGGTTTTCCTCTAATTTATATTGGCAAGAACTGACTAAAAATGAAGTCTTCAAACTGCTGGACCTAAGTGGTAAGAATAAAAAACAACAAGTTCTTCAACTTTCTTATATACTTACCAATGGAATTATTGACTTTGTCCCCCTTTTTCTTCTTGTTTTTCTTGTTCTTGCCTTTTGGTTGAGGAGAATCTGCAAGTATTAGCTTATTATTTTGTTGCTGTTCACTTGGTGAAGGGGATTCACTTGTTACAGGTGCCTTCTCTTCCTTTACGTGGTTCAACTGCTTTTTGTTGTTATTGTTGAATTTCTTCTCCTCTTTTTTAGGTTCTGCAAGTGTTGGGAGCTCTGCTGCTTTTGCTTTGGATTCTATTTGGTTTCTGGTTTTAGTCTGAATCTCAGTTGCTTTGGGGGATTCAACAGGCTTTTTCACTTGTTCAGCACACGATTTGTTTATCTGCTTTAGTTTCTGTTTTGTGTTTCCTTCTTTATGTTGATGCATAATATCAAGCAGAAAAGAGAGGGGCTCATGCTGCTTCACACTCCCCTCTTTTTGATAAAGCAGCTTTGAGTCTCTAGTGTTTACAGGATTGGATAGTTCACAGCCTGTCTCTGAAACTGGCCTCTGTTCTGGATGATTCACATGTCTTGACAGTGAACTGGAGGAGGTTTCTATCTTTTCTGATTGCTCAAGTGTACCATTCTGAATGTCTTCGGGTGCATTTGGGACAGGTTCCTTCACTGCCTGGCAGTTTCGAGTAAGCATGTCCACCTTCTGACAGTCTTTACTTGTTCGTTCTTTCTTCTTTTTCTTTACAGCCCGCAGCTGCTGAAGTTCTTGAAGCCGTTGTAATTCTTGTTTCAGCCTCTCTTCTTCCTCTTCCTCACGCCGCCTCTGCTCCTCAAGCAACTGGTGATGCTCCCTCTCCCTGGCTTCTGCTTCAAGTCGAGCTTTTTCTTCAAGCTACAAAATAACAACGGGTTTATTGAAAGTGACAAATACTTTGGAAATATGAATTTTAGGGATTACTACTCCTTTCCTTTATGAATGTTAACATATTAACATTCTTGATCCAGAAGGCTGAACAGTAAGCAAATAACTAATTATAGAAAAGCTGTCCTTACAAGTACATTAAAATCTTACCTATATTTCTATTTTCTATGTTTCTGTGACTTGAGTGTTGTTAATACCAACTGTTGATCCTCTCCTTGTTACCTATCACTAAGCCTAACTCCATATTAAATTCTTCTACAGCTGCAAAAATCTTCTTGGAACCAAAGCATTTAGTTTTGTTCTCCACAGCTATGTGTATTACTAAGGTAACTCAGGTTGGCATCACACTGAATTGTTTACCTTTCTCTTGCTATGGTAACAGTTGCTCTATGTCAGTGTTCATCAACATTAGGAAAAGCAATCACTAGAAACATATTACAACAAAACACTAAGCACATTAAAGTTCCATGTTGTCAAAAACAGTAAGGTTGGTGTTCTGTTTTCAGCTCTAGGTTCATCACATGGAACAAAGACAAAAAGGATTTTTTTCAGTCATTACTGCAAATGCCTAAATGCTGTGCATCATTCACCTTGCATCATTAGCAAAATGAAAGTCGTCCACCGAGAACAACCATGTCTGTTTATTTTCCTGCACATTTAGAAGTGCCTGCATGGGACTATGTTTTCAGATATAAAGTCATTTCTATGAGAATCTTCCACTCCATTTCAAACTGCATTGCAAGAGCAGAGTGTATTTTGCAAAGTGAATTTTTTTTCTAAATAACTCACTAAGCCCTCAAGCTGCTGAGTGGTGTTACAACATGAACGCAAGAATACAACTTGCTAACATTAGGTCCTTCAAAGCCAAGGAAGCATTTCAAGAACTCAGAATTAGAACCAGCAAGGACATCCACAAACAAGAAATATTTACAGTGTGGTCACACAACATGTTTGTCAGAACTCAAAACCATTCAGTAACTAATCTCATTGTGCCTTGAACTTTATACTTAAGGCTGATACATGAAAGCCAATGTGCTTGTTCACCTTAGAAGACCCCCACATATTTTAGCTATTAACTCAGACAAAATTGTCTTGAAAAAATAATTTCACTGTTACACACTGGAGTTTTCAGAAAGGTTTCTGCCAACTTCCACTAGAAAGTAACCTGTTTTTTTTTTTTCTTCCCTGCCCCCTCACTCCAGCTTGGGATAGGCCATTATCATCATGTGGCAGAGCACTTAACCTATTGTTATCAGGACAGCAAGGTGCCCAGTGCAATCATTCTAAACATATCATATCTTGACTTGCCCTCTCTCATAAAAGCATTGACCTAATGCTTCCTGGCTTCCTACAGATATACTTGATCATAACCATTATCCCAGTAAACAAACATCAGTTTTCTAATTTCCTTTACTTTTACATGTCAGTTCTACAAAACAATCAAATTCTTAACATTTCTGACAGAGCTTTCAGAAGTGTAAAAAATTCCTATATAAAGCTGACTTGCACACATGACAAGCACTGTCAGTAAGTTTGCTGATAATACTAAACTGGGGACAGTGGCTAACACATCAGAAGGCTGTGCTGCCATTTAACGACACCTGGACAGGCTGGAGAGTTGGGCAGGGAGAAATCTAGTGAAATTCAACAAGTGCAAGTGTAGAGTCTTGCATCTGGGAAAGAATCACCCCATGTATCAGTACAGGTTGGGGAATGAACTCTTAGAGAGTAGTGTAGGGGAAAGGGACCTGGGGACCATGGTACACAGCAGGATGAACATGAGTCAGGAATGTGCCCTTGTGGCCAAGAAAGCCAATGGCATCCTGGGGTGGATTAGAAGGGCTGTGGGTAGTAAGTAGGTCAAGAGAGGTTCCTCCCCCTCTACTCTACCCTGGTTAGATGACGTCTGGAATATTGCGTCCACTTCTGGGTCCCTCAGTTCCAGAATGCTAGGGAGTTGCTGGAGAGAGTTCAGCACAGGGCCACCAAGATGATGGAGTGAAGCATTTCCCTTACAATGAGAGGCTGAGGGAGCTGGGGCTCTTTGGCTTGGAGGAGACTGAGGGGTGACCTCATTCATGTTTACAAATACATAAAGGGCAGGTGTCAGGAGGATGAAGCCAGGCTCTTCTCAATGATGTCCAACGATAGTACAAGGGGCAATGGGTACAAGCTGGAACATAAGAGGTTCCAAAGAAACACATGGGAAAATTCCATTTGTCACTGTGAGGGTGAGGGAGCACTGGAAGGGGCTGCCCAGATGAGTTGTGAAGTCTCCTTCGTTCAAAACCCACCTGGACAAGTTCCTGCGTGACCTACTCTAGGTGGTCCTGCTCTGACAGGGGAATTGGACTAAATGATCTTTCAAGATTCCTTCCAACCCTTGAGATTCTGTGATTGTGAGGAATCTTTCCAGTCTATTAGATAACTCCTCAGGCACCATCAGTACAAGTGAGCTAGTTGTCTATATACAAAGTGGTAGTGCTACACAAATCACAGAGAAAACAACTATATCATTATTATGAAGTCTGTATACAGTGGTATACTTACAGAGAGTGCACAGATTCAAAACCATGAGATCTAGGATAAACATACTTTTGTGTCTTACCTTTCTTTGCTTATGTCTGGCTCGCTTGGCTGCCCGAGAACTGCTTACTGGTTTGGTTTCAGAGCTGTTTATAAATTGTAGCAAGTCTTCCACCTTCCGATGGTCAACAACACTTTCCCTTTCAGAGATCTGATCTGGTTTCTTCGGCTGTTCCTCTTTCCTTTTTGTTAGACGTAAACGAAGCTTTTCTCGCATCTCTGCATAATTTCTACTGGTTGGTGCAGCTGGAGGCTGAAGGACACGAGGCAGAAATTTACTTATTCAATGCAAAAATTACACTGACCTAACACTGTCAAGATTTTGTCATTTTAGAGACCTTCAAACAACTTGGAAGGTTCAAATCTCATTATCAGATTTGTCATTGTTTGTATGTGTACTTGAAGGTATATTTAACAGGCCACAGACCTGTCAGACTTGGTGCTAGTTTGTAAATTGTATTTTCCAGCTGAAAGAATGACTAACTTTGCAAAGTAAGAAGACACAGAAATTCCTTTAAAAGCAAGAAAGGAGAATTCCATATTCTCTTGTGACCAGTATACCACATTTTAACATTTCAAAGGAGCAGATGTTTGCTGCTGTTTCGAGTTTCTATGAAGTCTGTTCCAGAGTTTGGGCTACATGGGCCTCTGGACTGTAACTGTGAAGGCTCAATTTCTCTATATCAGTTCCACTCATTAAACCAGCAGAAGAAAGTCTACTTAAAAATCCTATAGTGTTCTGTCACTTGAGCAATACTAGTCATCTATTGCACAGTAAGTTTTTAAGGATCATGGACATAGTGAGGACACACTAGGAGAAACGGGGTCCCATCCCTGTCCCTTTCAGCCACAAGACAGGGGCTTTTAATTTACTTCAAGCCCTAAGATGAAACTACATCTGATCACATGGCAAATAAACAAAGCTTATACTTCAAACAGGAAGAAAATGCCATTGAATCAAATTATTCTACTTAACTGATTATTAAAACAGACTACAAACATATTTACAAAAGAAGTCAGCAGGAATTTTAACTGAATTAAAAATTTTACGTAGCAGCTTCAGAGTCTTTCGCATTTCACTTGAGCAAATGAAATATATGATTACAAGAATTCACCATAAAGTTACTGGAATGAAGTTAAGGATGCTTCAAACAAAGCATTAACCTGCATGCTTTAGAACTTTGTAATTTTTTCAAAACATCCTTCACAGACAAATACAAATTGGTGCCTATCAAAATATATTAGTACAAAAAACTGTTGGCAATATTGAAGACAGGGAAAACACAGGTTGGCTTTCCTTTTATAAAAGTAAAATTTATACTTTCCTGAGATAAAATTAAAATTTAAACCTTAGTTCTAGGTAGAAATAGTTTCTTTTTACATGTGGGAGAAGAGCTCAAATTGCCATGAATGGTTAAAAAAAAAAATCCTATATTAAGTGTGCTTTTACCCAAACTCATTGAATCACAGATCTGATTTGAAAGTTATTGCATGTTTATCATTTATATCTACACTACTACAGATGAGTGCATTGATTTTGTAAAGTTATTTAAATAGCTCAATCCCCCTGCTTGTAGTTTCAGTCAAATATGGTATCTATTATCCAAGCCAATTGTTTCCTAAATATTTCAGTCATTTTTATTGCTCTTGAATTTCTTTCAATTAGAAAGGTTTGCTTCAATTCTTCATTTCAAAGAGGAAAATTACTTTATCATGCTCCTTTTACTACCTCTCTTGAGCAAGCTCCAATGCCATCCCCTTTGCTGCAGTCTTATAAATCACATGCAATCAATGACAAATAAGTGACAGAAGAGAACAACTTACTCCTCCATGGCCGAAGAACTCACAGTAACAGCAGTCACAGTATTTTCCTTCCTTCTGATTTGTGGATGTTGAGGTACTGGAGCTATGCTCTGAACAGCTGTCTTCATCTTGGCTCTCCTCTCCATCATACTGTTGATGATCATATGTGTTACTGTTCTCACAGCGATGGCCCTCACAATCAGGGTCACTAAGTCAAATTAAGAAAAAGCTTATTAAAACTTTAAATTATAATAATAAGGTACTTCAAAATAACATATATGGTTGTATGCACATCTACCAGGAACAATAACTCTCCAACTGGGATATATCAGTCACCAGTGATGCATCAAATCCTAAAGATTTCATCCAGCAGCTTGGCAGAGATGTTTAAAACCAAGCAGTAAAGTAGGATGATACAAGGAAAAGTGTTTTATGCAAAAGTCATTTAGTGATTCACTGAACAAGTAGCCTAGAGATTAAGTTTTGGAACTGTTCTTCTTGGCTTTAAACAGGTACAATAGTTTCAGAAGTGGTGATTCTAGTTTTTTTTTTTAACTAGAATGATTTTGATACTGCTGTCCATCTCATCACTTTTGACCTCAAGAACACTGTGCAGCTGCAAAGTAATACTCATTGCTGAAATTCTCTGGTTTTTGGAGATTTTTTACTCAAAACACTCAAGGTCAGCAATGCAAATTTTCTCATTACCCTATTTATACCTTTATTTTCGAGGGGAAATAGTAGCAATAGTCTCTTCAACTTCCTCTAGAGCTCTGCAGAACTGTGCATCCACCATTTCTACTTCTAAAACTCATTTGGTCTTGCTTCAAAAGCAACAGGTAATTCAAGAAAATCCCTCCACCTAGCATTATTCTTTATTCTTGTGTTAGAAAAGTGAAAACAGCCCATTATCTGTCTTATGTGTGAATAAACTGTGTTATATGTGGATCTTCTTTCTAACCTCACTTCCTCCCGCTTTCCTTTAAGTTTTTCAAGCTATATTGACCAAGACATAATGAAAGTTACTGAACTTCAGTACCCTAGTTCAGAAAAAGGCATGCAGAGCTGCTGCACATAACAGGAGATACTGCCAGTCTGTGCAAATGCTGTGACTAGTCAGTTTGAGCAGCCCTCACATCACGGTTTCTTGCCTGTTGAGTGTGTTGCAGTGGCCAGCAGCATGGTGGGGTAGCATGTGCTGGGGGAACAGATACAACTCCAAAGAAGTCAAGGCTTCATGACTTCTGTTGCTCAGTCACTTGATAGAAAGACTAGAGCATGAAGCCATTTCTCCCATTACAGCACACCACTGACTCAGACTGTGAGAATTGTTTCTGGTTCTCTCTCTGTTCACTCCTCACAAACTAAAATTACTTTGTTGTGTTAGCACCTGGAGAGGCTCACACAAGTTGGATTTATCTTGCATTAAATAAACCATACTCCATTGTCTCCCTGCACCAGGTAAGAAAGTTTGGTCTTTTCTCCTTTTCAAAAAATTGCATAATTTCTTGAGCATGAAAGAACAGCTACTTATTTTATGGTATCATCAATAATTGATGTCAGAAATAAGGCAGTTTCAGAGCACTTAAGGTAAGTAGTTATTTAAGTCAGCCTAAATCTCACATCATCTTCTGAAAACTAGCCAGGAGACTACATGCATAGCAACCAAAACCACAATCCTGTGTCTCAGAGTACAGTGCAGTGACTCAACTGCTTTTCTGTAATGCCTGCACTCTTCAGACATAGCAAGAGAGTTGGAACCATTGTCAATCTGCCACAATAAAGAACACTACCAGATGACAGCTCCACCAAACTCCTCTCAACCTCCAAGATCTTTGAAAACCTTCAGAAATCAGAACATCCTTCCACATTATAACCACTGTATAAATGGTCTGATACCCAAGAAGTATTAAGTGTAGGCTTCAAGACCATGTACGACCTTTTTACAGTTTGAGCTAAACCTGTCTACAGACTCCTTAAGTTTTCAGAGCTTTTCATTCCCGCTTGCCATGTCATGTCCAAATGACAGAAAACAGATTATACAAGAGGTCTGTGTCTCAGCGACAGCAATCAATACTGGCAAGGACAGTAAGAACACAGCTCAACTTATTTATCCTAGGCCACATTTCTTAAAGTGAGCAGACATTCGTCTTTAGGCCTCTAAAACTCAGTAACTCTATTCTGCAACAGAAATAATATTTGTGAAGTCTCACACCAAGTTTCATACCAAGTACATGAACTCAAGTCTCATTTGCTGAACACACTGACAGCTCTTCTTCCACACTACAAGCACTGGTAAAGGAGAAGAGGTATCTGTATTTTAATTCCCCTTCTTATGTAATAAGGAATGACAACAGCAACAACACCAAACTTACCTGCAGACACTTGGTGGGGCACTTACAGAACTATCTGTAGTTGAAGTAGGAGGTGCAACTGTGGTAGGACAAAGACCTGAATGAGGATCCACAAATCCAGGGGCTGTTGCAGCAGTTTTGGGGAAGGAAGGAGCAGCAAGATTTGGAAGATGTGGGGTTGAGGCTGGAGATAGTGCAGCAGGAGACAGTGAAGGAAGGGATGCTAAACTGGTAGGACTATTTCGTGGTGCAACTGGTGCAGAATGTCTATGGTCTTCTTTATTAATATTGTGGAACACTTCACCTAAATTGGAGAACAAAAGCAACCACTTACAGTTAATAAGTCTCCATTAACTACTCAAAAAATTTTCTGTGTGTTAGATGTTCTCATCTTCTACACAAATCAATGTTTCAACATCTTTCTATTACCAGCTCCAAACCCTAAAGAAGACCTGGATTTTAATCCATAATTACAGAGACTGTAACTCAATAGTAAGAGCGGTAATTAATGAAAATCAAGATAATATTACTGCAATAAACACTTATAAATCTTTATGGTTAGGCTAAATGTGCTTGAGTGAGTTATTCAGTTGTATGTGAATTACCTATTGATGAAGGTCTTTTGGATGATACTTTGAACTGGTTGCTGCTTGACTGCACTGTAGTTGCCGTGCAGGAGACAGAAGAAGTAGCAGAAGAGGTTGCCATGACAACTTTATTAGCTTCCATAAAGGCATCCTGGAAATTGTACAGACATTTCTTCTTTGCAGCATTTTTTTTCTCTTTGCCATCAGTAACTGCTGTTGCCTCACTGCTAGATGTAGTGGGAAGTGCTTCTGGTCTTATTTCTGAGAGTGCTGGGGCTAATATATCACTCCCTTCAATTAAAACACACAGTAATAAAGAATCTCAGGATTACAGAATTGTCTTTATAGCTTTAAGAATTAAGCATTCAGTAATTTAGATGCAGATAAGCAAAGATGGAGTTAATGTTGACTTGGCAGGATTAGTGAAACCATCCTCCTCTCCCCTGCCCCAACCCATCCCTCATCAGGTAATACACCTGCAACAAAAAGTGCTAAGAAATCTCAGAGCACAAGCCACAAACCTTAAAGCTGCACTACTAAATGTGTGTCCACAAGTAGCAAAGATGATACAGATACCTTTCTCCTTTTGTATTTTAGAAACTAAAATTGGACATGAATTTACATGCTAAGTATATAAAGCTTTAATATTTGAAATCCAGGTTAGCCATGCAACAGCTACAAACATGAACAACAAATCCTTCTATGAATGCGCCATAAATCTTATCTTTACTTATTGGAAATTCCAGCTAACTATAGGAACCCCTTTGTGATAGACTTCCCACACAAGCTTGCCACTAACCATCTGTTGGAACAGCTACTCACAACTACATTTGTAAATGGACGAGCTATTCTACCGGGGAAGTTTTCTGGAGGTTTTTAATGCCTTTCCTTTTAGATATCAGTGTAGTGGCTTCACACAAGTTAGCAGCAGATCAGTTAGGAAAACAGCCAACACACAAAACCAAACTTCCCTTTCATATGAGACAAATAAAAAAAGCATTTTAGTATTTTCTATGATTTGAATGGAAAGATTATGCTCTCTCAATATCTTATATTTCTCTTCTAGTCTCTTTTGGTTAAACCATTAGTATTGCCAAAGACCTCCTGGCTTAAATTCACCTTTTGCTGGATTTATGCCTCTGTCTTTCTGAATGACAATGCAGTTATCTCTGCATATTATAAGCAGGGTGTAGTACTAGGTTACCAGTGCCCTTATGACTGTAGAAAAAGAGCAGTTCCTTTGTGGCTGAACACCACAAGTTATTTACGTTTCTCTTTAATTGCCCTTTCTTTGCAACCCTAAATTTCTGAAGGCAGAAATATCTCTACAATAACAATAGTTGAAAAACAGTGTGCTATTCTTTTGCTTTGAACATCCTCTCCCCAACACTAAGAATTTATTTTTCAATTTTCAGACTCACTGGAGTAGAAATGGCAGCAAATCTCTGCCAGAATCCTGTCTTACAAAATCATGATGATGAAACTTCCCATTCCTGGAAAAAAAGTGCCACATTCCATTTCAAAACATAAGGCTTTCAATCAGTCACTGTGAAGTAGTAACAAACCCTCACCAGGAATTGTATCAGGCAAAAAGGTAGCAGGATTCCAGTTCTTGTCATTCATCATCTCAGATCCCCAAAGACTTATAAATTTAGAGCTATTCCAATCTGGAGTGCTCCCAAAACAGCTTGGATAAATATGATCTTGGAGAGATGCATTGAATACTTGATGTTTGTTTGTATGATTCTGAACTGGAGCTGGTGGTAATGCCTACAAAAATAATGAGTATTTTCCTCATTAATATTCTATTTGCTTACACAGTCACTCCAACAGCAATATTCAAATCGTAGTGCTTGAATTGTGAAAGGCATTATAAAAAGCATAAACAATATTTCCCAGAATGATAAGACTAGTTTGTTGATTTTTAATGTAGATAATATAGCACACAGAGATTTTATGAACATGTATATACTCTGTAATCACAAACACTGCTTTTAGATTAACCTAATTGATGAATACAAAAACGTGCACAACAAATACACTTGGGTTAATACATATTAACAGTCTCTTCTTTTCAATTAAAAGAATATATTTGTATGAATGTAGAACTTGTTAGGAATTACCTTTCAAAGCCCAAGCTGACAAAACCAATCCCCTGTGACATGATAATCATTACCATGTAAGACAATTGTGAAAAAGGGATTACAAACACCTCAAGATTGAAAATCAGCACAGTAGAAAAAGAAATAAACACTATTTGAAACATCATTTTAAAGCTGATTACATTCTTCTGGGTTTTTTTGTCTCCCAAGTATTCACAGGTTCCTGACTTAAATCTTAATAGATGAAGAATACACCCTTTTAAGAAGCAACTGGGACGAGAGAAATAGGGAAAACATTTTTTCTTGTTTCATAGAGGGATGTTGCTATGCCTCACTCCATTTCTTTGGGCTGAAATGGTTTGTTCCCATTCTAAAATGTGGCTTCCTCCCAGCGACCTCGTGCAATGTTAAGCATTATATTAAATTACTGTCACCTTAAAAAAAAGCCAAGGAAAAGTGTGTTTGTTCTATTTTGGCACTAGATTTGATGCAAAGAAAAGCTATGCAGAAGTAGATATAGATATTAAACATATCAGCTGAGTCCAATGACATTTCAGACACGAAAGTCTATGCACTCATGGCCAAGCAAAATACTTCTATAACCCATCTCCTTTTTCTCTACAAAAGCATTTTCGTTATCTGACTAATGGTGAAGGTGGGAGAGGCTGGAATATCCTGCATTAAAGAAAACTCATACACATGAGTACAAAGAAGCACTTCACAGGGCAGAACAGCCTATTCATGATAAACCAAACCTGATTCAATGAGCTTATTAGCTCTTTCACTACCAGCTCCACTGAACTTAGCTGGCTCTTCAAAGGCAAAAGCTCTCTCAAGCTTCAGCTTCCACATATGTCTTTCCAGCTCCAGCACAACACAAATACATGGAGCCCAGCTGGTTCAGGTGCTGTGCCAGAGCTAACAGCCCTGGCCTGAATTACAAAGCTACTCAGTGCTAGCAGCCTGCTACTCCACATGGGGCTTCAGTTGCAGCCTTGACTCTGTGCTGCAGATGTTCTGCTAAATAAAGGTCTTCTGAAAAGAAAGACAGCAGAGATCAGGGATGGAAGCTTGAGTAGATGGATAGGAGCTTGAGCAGACTACTATAAGGGGTGCAAAAAGAACTGTGGAGGATGGCAGAAAGTGGGGTACAACAGTTGCAGGTTTCAGAAGAATGGCAGCAGGCTGTTGAGAAATGCCAGGCTGGCACACTGTAGGAGAGACTGTAACCTTGCAACCCCAGAATCACCAGGGGAAAGGGAGATGACAGGAATATGTACCTAATCACAAGCAGCTTTGCCACTTTCAGCAGCACCCCCAGTTCAACTCATTTAAGCAGCATAGGAAACAACATTAATAAATTCTTGCTTTTGACTTGTACTTCTGAAAAGCTGTCACCTGGTCCCAGTCCTTGTTCCACATCCTTCTCTCGTTTACTAGTTACAAGTTTGGGGTCAAAAGAATGTTGCAGAACCTGCAAAAAAGCCAGTTCTCTGAAAGCACAACACCCCCCCCCCACAAAGACTCCTATGCCACAGTTTTCTCCAAAAATTCAAGTCACTAACATTTTGAACTAGAAACCTCAGGATATTATGGCCAGAATGGAATATCAAATTTTCACCTTCGATGTATATGAAATCATCACCATCACTATATGAAAACATCTCAGCACTATTTCAAGACCCATTTGATTCCACATGCTTTCTAATCAAAGTAAGGAAATTATCAGTCTTCCTGACAAAAGCTACCCTTAATCCTCCTCTAAGAACTTTCTATGTGTTCAGAATCTGTCCTATTCCCTCCCCCTCACTATTCCTCCTGAAAAGACTACTATAAACAGAGTTTATAAATCAACTTCTATGGTTTCATTGACAGTCAGTTATGCTGGTTTATACAGGTGTACAGTATTTTCCCTGTGAGGAGGCTGTCTCCTTCACCAAGCTTACCTTATTGTGTGTAAAGGGAGATGCTGTATACAAGGTGGGATGGATAAGTGGACGAGGCAGATGAGGAATTGTATGTAATGGTATATGTCCATGGATGTGAGGATAAAGATGAAGTGCAGGATGTGCAGGTTTTTCAGGATTCATAAACTGGTGGCCAGCAGGCAGACGTCCAGTTGCAAGTGTAGAGGCTGTTAGACCTGAGGCTTCCTGTTTGCAAACATGACATTCACAAGCATTTGGACCTTGGTCAACCTGTAGGATATTTTTAAAAAATACGTTTCAATTTGCTCAACAGACAGCAAAAATTTACTATGTTTCCCATCCCTTTTTCTCAATAATCATTACAGTTATTTCATTTTGCATACATGAATCAATATTTTCAGAGCATCTGCAGAATTCCTTCATTTACCATCAACAGAACACCACTGCAGTGAAGTAAAAGCACTGCTGGAGGATCTTAATTAAGATCTGAGTCTTAATTAAGAGTGCCTTAAAAACTGACAGCATTTCACATTATACAGACATTTAAGGTTCACTATCAGTGACAAGAAGCAAGATATCAATACAAATAATCAGACAGAAACATAAACCAAATAGGAACATGAACCTTGACAGTATCTGATCATTACTAAGCAATTAATTACCTCATTATAAACAGAAAAAAAATCAAACTCTATTATTGTTTTCCACAATTTTCCAAACATATGGCAAAACAGCATGTGTAAAAAGTAGTAATAAGGGTTGATAAATTAAGGGGTGATAACAGCTCAAAGCAGTGCTGAGCTGCATTAGGCAAAGCACAGCCAGCAGTTCAAGGGAAGTAAGATAATTTCCCTTCACTCTGGCTCAGCACTAGTGACACTTATCTAGAATGCTGGGTCCAGTTCTAGGCTTCTCAGTACACCAGAGATGGGGACACACTCCAGTGAGTCCAGTGCAGGACCACAGAGATGATTTTGGCCTTAGTGTATGTCATATAAGGAAAGGCTGAGAAAGCTAAGGCTGTTCAGCATCAATTGAGAACAACCTGAAATGGAGGAAATTCCACACAGTTTATTTGTGAGAGTGGCTGAACACAGGAACATGCTACCCACAGCAGCTCTGGAGCCTGCATCCTTAGTGATATTCAGAACTCAAACGAACAATAGTGCTGACCAACCTTCTCTAGATGACCTTGATTTGAGTGGAACTCAACTAAACTATCTGAAGATGTCCTTTCCAAACTCAACTCTTCTGTGATTGTGTGAAAAACACATTTCTCATTAAAATCTTTGTAATCATATCAACTGTGAAAACCCCACACCTTATTAGAACCTTTTCCTGGTCTCAAGGTATCATTAGCCTTTGTCATTTCAAAAGGATTCAAGGTTTTGGAAGAAAAGTAGACCAGGAAAGAGCTGGTCCATTTCCCTCTCTCTGCTCAGTGCTTTTTCCTGTCACTGTTATCTGACATTTCACCAGAATAAAACTTTCCTAGAACCAATATCAGGAAGACTTTCAAATTGCTCTTTTTTCCCAGTACTGTGGTAGAACACATTTTTCCAAAACCCAGCATTAGCTTTCTAGTAAAGGACTGATAGGTGGATTTCTTCTTGAATATGCCTTCCTCTCAGAAACAAATAACTCTTCACTATCACTTAAAAGCAATGCAGCCTTTGACACAATCTGTATTTCAACAAGCAAAGATTTCATAGACCAAATACAATGACTGAATAAATTAGGTGCAAAGAGAAGAAAAACAGTACCTTTCTCATTAAAAATGTTATCAAGAAACCAATACTAATCTGTTAGCAAATGAAAATGGAAGAAAGAAGCCACACTATGGTGAGATTCAAAATCCCGTTCTGACAAACTCTTGGGTACTGATCATGAAAATGAACCCCAAAAGAAATACAGATACAGAGCAAATGAGCAACTCCAACAGATAATGCCAAAGAATATCCAACTCACACAATACGTACTAGGGAAATCAATCACTTGGATGCAGCATTACAAGGCAGATAATCAGGTCTGATTAGAAAATCAGGCTAAAAACCAGAAAGTCATCAAGAGTTTCTCAGAATAATTCTGAGAAAAATCCTTTCTCCTCAGACAAAGAAGAGAAAGATTAAATCTACCTTTTTATCTTGCATTTGAGTTTGCTTCCCTGAGGCAAGTAAGACCCACAAATCTCATTTGGTTTTCCACAACAAATGCTGAATCTGTTCACCAGTTTGCAACTAGTTTGACAACCCATGTAAGTATAATGCCATTGGTCAGCCACACACAGAAAAAATGTCAATGTACTCACTGAAGGTAAAGTAGCTTAATACTCTTCACACATGAAAAAATACTTCCAGTGGAAGGATTTACAAAGATCCCAGCCACAGGGGAACACCTAATGGGAGTTCTCACCCGACTGTCATCTAAGCTGTCAAAAGTGACCCTCTGACATGGATTCCTTTGTATAATAAGCAACAAAAGCGAATAGTCTGTATTCTCTTTAGCACTGACACCATACTGTAGCTGCAGGGTGACTCAGATTAAAAGTCACATAGCCACCAAGGTGAGTCCATTGGCTTTGCTTTGGTGCTCAGCTGTTAAATCAAACAACACTACCTTAGGCATGGTTCTCCAAGTTGTTTTGGGGACCTTACAGTAAAGAGCTGGAAGACTGGAAGAAGGCAAGGAGGGTCTAGTTGGAGGCCTGTATCTGGTGGAGTCCCTCAGGAGTCAGTGCTGGGACTGGTACTGCTCAGTATATTCATTAATAATCTTGATGAGGGAACAGAGGCACTGTCAGCAAGTTTGCTGACAATACTAAACTGGGGACAGTGGCTGACACATCAGAAGGCTGTGCTGCCATTCAATGAGACCTGAACAGGCTGGAGAGTTGGGCAGGGAGAAATCTAATCAAATTCAACAAGGGCAAGCGTAGAATCTTGTATCTGGGGAAGAATCAACCCATGTACCTGTTCAGGTTGGGGAATGAACTTTTAAGAGAGTAGTGTAAGGTCTTGTTTGGCAGTTGGATGAGCATGAGGCAGCAACGCAAATGGCATCCTGGGATGTATCAGAAGGGCTGTGGGCAGTAGGTCAAGAGAGGTTCCTCCCCCTCTACTCTGCTCTTGTGAGACCACATCTGGAATATCGTGTCCAGTTCTGAGCCCCTCAGTTCAAGAAGGACAGAGAGCTGCTGGAGAAAGTTCAGTGCAGGCCCACCAAGATGATGAAGCATCTCCCTTCTGATGAGAGGCTGAGGGAGCTGGGACTCTTTAGCTTGGAGGAGCTTGAGGGGATGACCTCATTCATGTTTACAAATACATAAATGGCAGCTGTCAGGAGGATGAAGCCAGGCTCTTCTCAATGATTTCCAATGATAGGACAAGGGGCAATGGGTACAGCTGGAACATAAGAGGTTCTAAAGAAATACAAGGAAGAATTTCTTCACTGTGAGGGTGAGGGAACACTGGAACAGGCTGCGCAGATGGGTTGTTGAGTCTCCTTCTCTGGGAACATTCAAAACCCACCTGGACAAGTTCCTGTGTGACTTACTCTAGGTGGTCCTGCTCTGGCAGGGAGGTTGGACTAGATGATCTTTTGAGGTCTCTTCCAGGCCTTAAGATTCTGTGACAATCTTAAACTATCTAAATAATCAAGCATCCCCAAAACTCATCCACAAGTCATGTACAATGGATTTAACTACACTAGGTTTAAATGGGTGAAGTTAGGACTCGGATACAATATTAAAAAGTGTCCATTAACTAAGTACTTGCATCATTCCTCCCACCCCAATTAATTTCAAACAGTTTCACATTAATATTTAACAAAGACCAAGCTCAAATTTCCAAGCAGAAATGCTTCAGTGTTTCTACTTCTGATTCATGAAGGTAGGAATAATTTTTTCCACTTTTACTGAAGCCATCTTTAATTTAACTAGCACATTTCAGGCTTTGACTAAATGAGGACATTATCCATGACCATATACCATCAGCTGAAAAATAGTTTAGGTATCATATCCACCTACTGATAACTTAATATATTACAAGTTAAATATTTAACTAAAGATGTAAGTGTATTATCATTTGAGCAGCCACATTTCAAAAGTTAATTTGCTAAAAGAGTTCCTTATAGATTACTATACCTGCTGACTGGGGTAAGAAGGTGGTGGACTGTCCATTTTCGCTTCATCTTTCCTTAATGTCCTTTTTGCTAGAGACATTTCCTCCTTTTGAGTCCCTGGTGGTTCACCACTGCTCTCCCCATCTGCTTCTTCATCATCTGCTTCTGAGGAACTGCTGCTAGTACTGCTCACCTGAGGAGACTGGACAGTATCAAATTGTTAACATAGGAGTGAAGGAGAGGCCTTTCTCTAGCGAGCACAGCCAACTGCCAGAAAAAGATACAAGACTGTAAATGCTGTACCTCATCTTTCAATGCCATGTTTTCGCCTCCGCCATTTAGCTCACTGTGAATTCCATTCATGTTGGCTACAACCTCTGCATCGTCGTAATTATTCAGTGGGTAGATATCAGCAAATTTTGCTGATAATGGTGTAACATCTTCATCATCACTACCACTGAAGGGAAAAGAGCCTTAGGTAAATCACAGCACTCAGCAACCTCACTCTGTGTAAGCAGGTAGAACACAAATACAGTTGAAGGCATCCCTTGTGTAAGTGCTCTCACTGGAAGTCAAAGGATTGCATTCCAAGTTATTTAACTGAATTGATTGTTTTCAAGCAAGTAAAACCAAACAACTTGCCATTTAATCCTACTGAATATACCAGTTGGATGCCTGAAGCACAGACTGCACTGAAAATAAGATTCTCTGCTATTTCTGTGTAAAATATTTTCCTATCACTGTTTTCTGAACAAGAATGTATGGGATTAATAACAAGATATGGATGACCTTTAATGTGATGAAAAAAGCCTTACGTTGATGACTTTTTACAGAAAGTGTAAAGCAGAAAAAAAGTGCAATATAAAACTCAATTTTTTTTCACACATTAAATGTCAAACCAGTAACAGTAAGTAGGGAACACTGAACACATCACAGTAACTCTTAAATTTCTCAACAGTAATTAGTTTCTAGACAAAACCACATCTACCCGATTTTCAGAATGTGCTCTAAAATACTTAATGGACCTTTTTTTTCCCCCCATACAGACAGCTAGTAAAAGAACATGCATGTTTAATTACCCGCTCCAGGGAAGTGTTGCAAAGATTGGTTAGGTCATGTATCTACAGCAATCCAGAGCTCTTAAAAGAAGCTCTTAAACTGTGCACTTTATCTTTTTGCATTCCGCGAGCTACTGCGCCAAAATTTAATTACATGATGGCACCATTAGGCATATTTCAAATGCGCAATGAGGAAATAAAACACGGCACATATTATGAGACATAAAATGGCTCTTCCCCAAGGAGCAGTGGTATTTCCCTAAAAATAAGCTTCTCTCTTGGAGTCAACAGAACTAGCTTCTGAAGAGACAAATTGAACAATTTTGGACATTTCAGCACCAAAACTAATGAGAGTTTACAGAACATGCAAACTACACATTTGAGAAAACCTAGCTAAATGTACTGCCACATAAATAAGCTTTCAAGAGCTCCCCACGTGTTCAGGAACTGAAGACCCCTATGAAAGATTAAACCACTGATGGTAATTGATGCAAAGGTAAGTATTTAAAGGAAATTGAACTTACTGAGGTGATATTCATCGGAAATATCCCACACTTTTGTCCTCATTCATGACACAGTTTTAACACAGAATGCTAACACCAATTTCCTTGGCTGTACTGACAACAGTTATTTCACCAGTATTGCCATCAGCACTGAAGCACTTTTTAGAAAAACTTCCTTTAGAATACCACATGACAGGGTAGAGCGTTGGTTAGCTGTAACCTAACCATGTACAAAAGGCAGCCTATCAAGCAGTTTTAACCCTTCAGAATTATGGAAAGGGCCATTAGACTACCATTAGACTAGTGCCTCAAATCTGAAGGTCATTATGATCTGAATAAAAGAGAGTGGCAGATAGAATCATAGAATCATTTCAACTGGAAGAGACCTTTAAGATCATCAAGTCCAGCCTTTGTCCCAGCCCTATCAACCACAAACACTTCTGATAGGGACAATAATTTTTGAAAGCAAGACTGAAGTTAATGCACCTTCAACAACCCTAGAAGTCCTTAATAAAATGAAAATGATTCTTGTGAAGTGACCATCCGTCAAAGAAAAGATCACCAGCTCCTACACTCAGTCTAGGAAAGAAGGACCTTTTAAATTGATGTTCTAAAGTAGAACAATAGCTAATGTCCTTATAATATCAAAGTAGGAAAATAAAGACTACATACACTTTTAGCAATACTGTTAAGTCAACATCTGCAGAAATTTAAGAACTTTACAGGGTATATTTTGTGTTTGCACAATATATGGCACTGGAGGTGTGGTCTGCTAAACATATTACCATAATTAAATAACTTTGAGGCAAGACTAGTATTACAAAACAACAGTCAGTGGAACCTGCCTGCTTAAGTTCAATTCACTAGAAAATTTTAACACATAAAAAAGAACTTACAAAGTCGGTGCAGAACCATTATCTGCAAGGATCAATCTGGGATGTTGCTGAATTGTAATAGGCGAGCTGGAACCTGATCCTGAACTTGCTGAAGACATACTGGGTGGGCGGATCTCAGATAGATAATCCGGAGCAGAATCAATTTGTAGTGGTAACTGGTTAATGTGGATATCATCCGTTATAGGAGAATCCATGATGCCACATGTTAAAATGTGTGAAAGGCTGCAGTCATCACAAGTACATCTGTTCAAGAATGAAGATTACGGATTTTTATGATCTTGTTTAAGTAGCCTTCTTTTAAAGTAACACCACTCTTTGTTCCAATAATGTATTTCCTTTTTCCTCAAACAAGAAATTCATGATTTATTATGATTTCATATTAAAAACATCAGCTCACCTTCTTCTATAATTACAGTTGGGACAGTCAGGCATGCTCAAACGTGATGACAGCATGTGTCTCATTGTATCTGTGAAGTTGTTCTCCCCAGCTAGTGCTTTCTTGTTATTAAGCTGAAGTAAATTATAAAGGCAGTGTTTTAGTAGTGCAAGTCTTTCCAGTAACAATTCAATGGCGCATCACGATTAACAAACTGCATAACTAAAAAGGGTTCTCTGGGCTAAATATTTTCAAAGCAGAATAATTCCAAATAATTCAATGAAGGTGATGTTTCAATCATGAGTGAAAAAAGGAAGAAGTTCAAAGTTACAGGCAATAAACATTTGGCACCAAAACTCTTTGAAGGAAGTATGTTTCTACTATAAAATAGCCAAGTGGTCAGGTCCATCTCCATGACTCATTTGTATGTGCATCCTGCATGGTATGTCTGCTGACGCACTCTGAACATGAGCACTTCTTGTCTTGTTTTGTAGTATGCACAAAAGGACACCGCTGATAAGTGTGGACAGAATGCCAACTCACCCTTAGCTTGCAAAAAAGAATTAGGGTTAATTCAGTAGCCATAATGAGATAGACTGACAGACCAAAGTAGCTGCCTAGAACAGGACTTGGCTGCATTAGTGAAAAATTACAATCCAAATAACCCCCATCTAGCAGAGGCTTAATCCTGAAAGCACCTAATTTCATTAGTCACCTACAAACCTTAGGTTGAATAAGGATGTGCTTAAGCTTCAATTTTTATAGATGTCCAGACTTGATCCTTACAGCTCACTTAAGCCCAATTAGCATCAAGAAAAAAGAGGATTCTTCCTCAAGTCCACTGAGGAGCCCTACATATCAGATGTTCTGAAGACATGGTTAACACAGGCTTATGCCCCTTATAGGAAGAAGTACTTACTGATGACTGCTTTGAGACATTGCCAATTTAGGCTTAAACTTAAGTTTATTAAAATGTACTGTCATACTCTCTCTTTCTTTGGCTCATGACTAGCACATCTTTCTGCACCACAGTACGGGAACGGGAAGGTTCCTCATCCAGTCTTGACTCTAGCTGACTTGCACTGTACACTTACAGAAAACATGATATATACTGGAATACTTAAGAGGCTGCAGAAGAGGGCACTGTCTTGAACAACATAAAGTTTTATAATAAGGAAGGAACTTCTACTGCCCTCTCTTTGGCTTTAAAAAAGGCAGATAGCTCTGCTCAGCCCTTTCCCCACAAAACAGACATAGGCGCCATCACTAGAAGCAACCATCTGCCCTGCACTACTGTGGCTTACACTCCCCAACCCTGAACACACAAGGGAATTGGTTGAATTCTTGAAAACAATATTTGCTATCACATACATCAAGGCAGCTCCATGCTCAATGTATTGGCTGTTTTGGATCCCATTCTAAGGCATCAAAAATTCCCTTTTTATTGTATGAAGAATTTTAACACCTGGTATTCAATCCTAAAATGATGGTACTTATGTTTTTACCCTGTAACAACTGCGATTACATACTGATCTTGGATCTTGTTTTTCTGTATTTTAGCTGACTAAACTTCACGCCTGGCATACTTGCAGAATTAGATCATGTAGAACTAGTGCAATATACTATACTCATATGTTTCCATCTTACAAATATAGATGAAGCATTAGTGTAACTTAATATGGTATAAATGAAATCCTACCTGCTCTTCAATAAATCGCCTCTGTTTAAAAAATTCCCAGTCTTCCTTTAGCATGCGCTGTTTTGTTTTCATTGCCATCTAAAACAGAATTTAAGGAAAACTCATTGATTTCATCACAGAAAACCTATGCTGTTGTCAACTGGCTGATGAGTTTCATTAAAGCTAGCTTGTCTATACTATTTTGAAAGTACTTACATACTTAGTCAATATGAAGTGTGTTTTATTTGATAATAATTTGATTTTAATTACTTAACAGAAGATTTTATAGTCATTTACACTACTTATCTGACAGGTTTTTTTTTTTCCTTACATAAATATTGGTTTTCATTAAATATTTTCACAGTATTTTCAACAAAATGTGATGGGCATTAAACCCTCAACATCTCAGATCCACTAAAACCCATTAAAGTCTAGAGATGCAGCATTTTCAGTAAGGCTTCAACACATGCTCAAGGGCAAACTCTGAGGCTCTGAATCTGGAAATAACTACCCAAAGAGTCAAAAAAATTAGAAATAGCGACCTAGACTATTTACCACTTTTATTCCTCCATATATTTCATGCTCATGATTTATAAAAGATATTTCCAGCCTTAGCAATTATCTGTCCCTGAATCACATCAACATAAACACAGGTAAAGCCTGTAACTTTCTATACACAAATTATATAGACCTCGTTTTGTTAATTGACTCATTCTGACAAAACACAAAAAAAACTTCCATGAATTTTAACACAGCAAAATGCAAGAACAAAGTTTCTCCTGTTGTACCTTACAACATTTTAAGAGCACTAGTTCACCAGTGACAAAACCCAACTAAGTTGTCTTCTACAAGTTTCTTTCATTTATCTAATTAATAAAAAACCCTATAACCTTATAGATTATAACAAATTGCTTCATAAAGATACATTAGTGAGTCAAACTCCAGTAGATTATACCATTAGCAATTTCTTTTTCTCCTTCAAAAGCATGCCTCAAATTCATACTTCATCAAGTTTAAAGTCTTACTATTAACCTAAGTTTATTATTGCTATTGTCATTATTTAACTTGCTAAAGTTAAATTCTAAGCTGGGGATTTGAAACAGTATTAAGTCATAAAGTTTTGCCTAATGAAGATATCATCAGCATGTAATTCTAATTACTACCATGGATTTTGATTTGCCTTTAACTTTAACACCAAAAAATTAGTTTATCTTGTCCATGCATTTTGGGGTTTTTTTTAAATACAAAATGCTTGAAATATTCTTGAATCATTGGTATCATTTCTTGGACAACACTAAAAGGTACTGCAGAGCTTGTGGCAAAGATGATTAGAAATTTCATCCTGGCTGTACTATCATATTCAGAGAATCCTTGGGCAACACAGCAACACTCATGGGTTTAGGTGCCATCATCAGGCACCTACATTCACTATACAGCGTAAGAGAAGAATTTAATGCCAAAGAATGATGTTTAAAACAGCCAGTGCATTAACTGGGAGCTGCCTACTCAAGCCTGTAAAGAAATTGTCAAAGAAAATAGCATGGTTTAAGTCTCGGTACTCTTAAGTATTAATGGGAACAGGGGTTGAAGCTCAAGTTTTCCCACTTCCAATTTTGCAGTCTGTCCCATACCTCATGTCTGCAAATATCTCCAGTTATTAATTCCATAAATAATAGGAAATCACTTCTTCCCCCTCTTTGTTTTCCCCACTGAATATTTATTTCAGCAGAGCAAAGGAGCTGCAATACCAACCACATGATTCATGCCCAAGAATTTTGCAGGGGAGTGGGAGATAAATTCAAATGTCATCAGAAGGAAAAATTTACACTTTGGTCTTACACAGCTGCAATGAAAATGCAGTCACTGCTGCCCAAGGGAGGAGAGGTCCACTACCACCTCCCAGTTTTTTGGAGACTAAGGATATTTGAGATCCATCAGACAAGTCATAGTAAAGTGAGACAGGCAGCTGAGCAAGTATTTTTCCATTCTGCAATAGATTTAAACATTAAACAAAGCCAGCAGCTTGGTCAGAACTGGCACAAAGTACTAGATCACCTGTGAGAACTCCCTTGTTCACATATAGATCACAGGATGCTTATTGCTTCCAGAATTTAAACTCTGCATCATATCTGAATAGCACATTTGAGCATCTCAAATTCCACCTGTGAATCTCATCTATTTTCCTAGCCTGTTTCACTAGGAAGAATAAAAACAACCCCTCTTAACACAAACTCTCAGTACCCAGAGATACTGAGTGTTTCAATGACTTATATAGCCACCATAAAGACACTGATGCCCACACAATACTCTTTTTCTATTAAGTTGGCAACATAAGAACAATTTAAAGAAATAAATGACACACTAAGAAGGAAAGAGAAGCAAGCAGCTCTCCCTTGGGCTCTTAAGTAGCTGGGCAAAGGCATTCCAGTGTTCTTTTCATCTGTGAGAGCCAGCAGTAAATAAAAATAAACACCAAAAAAATATATATGGCTAACTAACCATTACTTATGGAAATATCCAGGCATATTTAGGAACCCCTCAGTTAAATGTAGTCTAAATTTGTGAAGTAAAACAGGATCTGGAGGTACAGGGTACATACATTTAGAACTCTCCTCTACTCCTAAACATCTTTCTCAGATTTTAACCTGCAATGAATGCTGGTGCTGATACAAAGGAATCTTTGTTCTGAATTTTATTGCAGCATAAACACATGGTATAGCAGTGCACTAAGTTCCATGTCTGTGCATGACACAGCTGATTTACACAGTCAAAGTGGTATTTGTATTGCTTGCAAAAGCTATTCATTTCCTTTCCCAAGAACAAGTAACATCATACCATAGTGGAGGGTCCATTACTTATCTCTGCTGATGCTCTATATAAAATTTGGGGTATAGCTCCACAGCAGACAAATGAGCACCATTCTTAAGTTTTCCCCTGTGATAGTTTGTGTTCTAACCTTTGATACATTAGCAATAAAACCTCACAAGTTTAAGCCAAGAGGCAGCAAATAGTGAACATACATTCACTGTTCAGATCCAGATTTTCTACAGTAGCTGGGCTTTCTGACTTCTACCTTGTAGACAAAAACATCACTACAAATTCAGGTGAGATGGTATTACTGAATGATGTGCTTTCAACCAAGAGAGCATAACCACAGGTTTACAGCAACACAGGGTTTCAGGTATGGTTGGAAAATGTTTTTTTTCTACGTATGAATATCAATATAAATATGAGTATCTCCTTAAAAACTTGATGTTTTAGCATCATTTTCCCCTACACACATCCCTTGCAGGTGATTTTGGTCATTATGAAATAAGAAATCGTATTAACTTCCCCAATTGGGACAACGGTTTCTGTTTGCATCAGGATACAAGCTTCACTGAGCAGACAGACAAATGCTGTAAAACGGTACTTGTGGTAGTTCCATGGTCACTTTATACAGTGAAATACAGAAAATCATTAAAGAGTTATTTTTGAAGTGGTACAGATCAATCAGTAAGAATTCTGATACGAATGTGATTCTACAGAAACTCCATCTTTTGGAAAAAAAATAAGTCAATGATGAGAACTGAACTTTCTTACTGGAGAGGAAGTATGAAACAGCCACAATACCCTGACAACATGTGGAAAATGACTTCTGGTAGCACAGAACATGAGCTAATGAAATTTTAGTGAGATGCAATCAAATATTTGGGTGTACAAGAGCAGATAGAGTAAACTTCATAACTGGTAGCTCACAGATGCAAATATAGAATAATCTCTGAGAATAAAATTAGTCATGTCCTGTCTCCATCTTGAGAGTACTGGAATTAATAGTAAAAGTTCCCTTAAACCTTCATGAGAGGGAACAGCTTCTGAAGGACATTTGCCATGTACTACAAGACATTAAAACAGGTTATCTGTAGAATTAGCATAGCATTACTAAATCTCAAACTGAATCCTCATATTCCTATTGTTTATAAAACCTCAAAATACCTTGTAAGCTCTATAAAATCCTGTACCTTCAGTTATCTGAAGACATTCTTTGTTCTAGTATAGTTCAGATTGAACTCCATGTTATTCAAAGCCTTATCCTCAGGTGTTTTAAAATTCAAGGTCATTGAACATGGGACAATAAGCACATGAGCAATTTTGGAAGAGTGTAAACAACCACAGGCAAAACAATCATCTACTTTGCTGAAAATTAAGCTCTTGACAATGTAGGAGTCAGCACAGTATGATTAAAGTAGCACAAACTCTGAAGAATCAGCTACCAGAATATACACTTAATTAAAAAAAGGATAACTTCAGAGTTTTTAAATATTTATGTAGAGGGACTCAGGAGTTCTGATTTTGACAGTTGTACCAAGGTCATCATCACACTATGCAACAGTTTTGAAAAGCAATCTTTGTCTCTCCCTGAATTTCATTTAGTGCAATTATGTTGGAAACTTAAGGAGTTTTGAGGAGTAAATTAGTTTTCTTCCTTTTCCTAGCAACATCTACAAAAGAAAATTTCAGATTAGTGTCCTATGGGTAATTTACAGGCCAAAGTCACTCAAAAATGTCTAGAGATCATCTCTAAATAAAGTCACAACAACCTGCTTAGGTAATATGAAGACATTCCTGTACAATTACTGTTATGTATTGGTATGTTTGTGCTTTTTTCTGTTCTTAAAGATAGATACATTTTGTTGCTTCGAAGTTATGCTTGAAAATACCAAAGAAACTTTTCACTGAAGGCACCACCTTGCACGAGTTGCTCCCTATATGATCAGTCTTGAGACTGCTTACATGATTCTTACCTGTTCATCAACATAATCATCTATTCTTTTCTGGCATTCAAGCCATGCTTCAGCAACTTGACCCATTTCCTGTTCCAGCTGATGGTACCTTTGTAGCAAGGTACTATACATATCTTCACTGCAGGAATCGTGGGTTGTTCCAAGCCTAGAAGTTCAAACAGCACTTGTCACAGAAGAGACACTTCATGGAAAACAGAAATCATTAAAAAACAACCAATCAAAAAACCAGATGATCACACTTTGAAGTTCTGCCAGCCAAACAAGTGTTATTAAAGTGCAGTTATTGATGCACACCTAGGCCCACATAGCTGCTTTTATTCCAAAATGACTATTTTTAGTCAATTTTAAAAAATATCCAGCAACTGCTTGTTCTAACATTCTGCAACCAACAATAGCAAAAGTGTGGGAAGTGCAGCATTTCTAGAGCATCTTTCCCATGAGCAACCAGATGTCAAACCTACTGAGCTGCATTTACTCAAATTTTGTTGCTTGATATATTTATCTTTTTAGATTCCATGGGCTAAATATACACATTGACTATTTACTGAAGAGCTATATAGTAAAAATAAAGTCAGAAGCTCATTCATCAGAACTCTCATGATAAATGCTAAAAAGATGACTAGACAAGTTGGAGTTCCAGCTGGGAAAAGTGGTGCAGAGTGAGACAAGTGAGATAATTTGGTTACTACCACTTGAGCAGTGTCAAGTTTAAAATGTAGTTATGCCTTTCACTAATCATTATCTTTGCAAGAAGCCCTAGAAGACAGATTGACCTCCCTCTCTACTAGATTTTTGCGCAGCAAATTCCTTTAAGAAAATCTCCTGGAGCGTATCATAACAGTGATTCATAAATAAGGAACCTCCTCAAATCTTGACTTCAGAAATAAATAAAACAAAAAATTCTATTTGATCATTTGTGTTTAAGGCTCACTAAATTGTAACAACCTGTAAACTGACACAAATAAACTGAAGCTTTTCAACATTTTTCCTACACAGTAAGTAAGAGCAAACTGGTTGGTATTTAACTAGGCACAGAGTTTGTGTTGCAAGTCAAAGCCAATACCAAAAAGCAGAATTCAGGCATCTCAAAACTTGATATTGAAGTCCAATTCCAGCATTTCACAGAGGCTTGTTATAGATTTCCATTGCAATAGGTTGCTAATCCAACCCAAGAACTACTCCTGCCTACTCTCTGGCAAAAAACTGAGCCCTTAATTTTAATATTGCAATTAAGTATATTGGAGAGTTGAGAAAACAGGTACTCTGTAACCATTAAGTTACAGCTGTTAGCATGGTTTTGCCAATTGTTTTGTTGGTTTTGCCCAGAACTTGCAACCCAACTGCTTTAGAAGGCTGCATAAGCAATTCTGCACATGAAAAACTTGGGAAGTCAATGCCTGGTGGAGTACAGCAAGCAGTTTAAGGGCATACAGTGACTTCATGATACAATATGTCCTCACTATCAGTGCAAGCACAGTCAATGCCAATTACCAGATCATGATTTACTACTTCTCTTAAAGCCTGTGTTTCTGATACCATGCTACTATGTGAAATCCTGATCCCTGCTATGTAGAAGTCAAGAAGAAGTTTTTCTCGTAACTGCTGCTATAGTATTGTTCTTTCAAACAGCAGTTGTGCACAAAATCTTTAAGTACACTCTAAGGTTAGAAGCAAAACAATTAAATTTTAGAAAACTTCAGATTAGTAAGACAATTCCATTTAAACTTTCCATTTCTGTTTCGACTCTTTTGACACATACATCACTATGTGCTACTGGTAAAGACATTTTCACCTCCAAGGACAAGTATAAAGCAACAATCTAAGTAATATTTCAGTCGTTTAAACAAAGGTGGAATATATTCCTGGACTGCAGTAAGAAGTAATAAAAGGCATCACACATACACAAAGCTCAACAAGCTTATTTTACAGTAAGTGAATCTTCCAAGACATATCTGTTGACAGATTCTACTCTATACCTGCATATCTAGC
The DNA here is from genome assembly GCF_028858725.1 of Colius striatus. NCBI lineage: Eukaryota > Metazoa > Chordata > Aves > Coliiformes > Coliidae > Colius > Colius striatus. The sequence continues at coordinate 90,371,406 of NC_084761.1, forward strand.
TCATAAATTCAGAAACTTTTGGCTAACAGCTGTGCTTTTACCCGGAACACTGTCCCATTCCATGTAGAGGAAGCAAAGAGGACAGAAAAGCCTCAGGCATCAATAAGTTACTTCATTAGCAAACTCCAGTAAAGCACTCTGTTGAATGTAGGAGGTGTGTCAGTGGTTGCACATAATCAAAAGCATCTTAATTCAAGAAGATTATTTAACCTCTAAGAAACCTTTCATATAGACACCTTCATCAGGATATACTAGCCACTCACCTACAAAAGGACTAGATTTCCTTAAACACTGATCACTACAATATAGCCTTATGAAATGCTGTGCCCTGCCAATTCATTACCTCTTGCTAAGTGTATGGACAGCTCTTACAGATGGTTTGCAGATAGTACACTTGAGTGTGTCTCCTATACAAACCACATATTCGGTTGCTGGACAAGATAAAACACAAAGATCTTAGTCCTGTGAAGTTCTGACACAGTAGATCCTGTATCAGCTAGTAACCTCTATCCCTACAAGAGTGCTAAGTTTAAAACCTCTCAAAGTGACTCTCTTTTCTATTTTGACATCTGGTAAGTATTCTTGGAACTAATCACAGTATGTACTTTGAAAAAGCCAGAGATATACAGAAGATTTAGGGATTAAAATAAGGGACAAGAGAAATGGTAAACACCCAAAAATCAAAGTGAGGCTGAGATACCAAATTGTCATTTCCCATTTCTTCTTCAGGAAAAGAAAACAATGAGGTCAGTGCTCTTTTGTGAAGAACTTTGGCAACACCTCCACTACTGCATTCAAATGATTCCCAACTGACCAAAAGATCAAGGGACTAGGCTGATCCCTGCTTCTCCATGTGAGGCCTCTCTGATGGAACGTTCCTCCATAAATTCTCAAAAGAAGGCAAATTAACCTCTAGAAAAAGCTCATCAGAAAAGGGTATGCAATTGTCTTACTTCCAGACCCAGAGAGCTCAAGAGGAAAATCCTTGAAATCCATGAAAACAGACAATAAACTATGTTTGGCAATGAACAAGATGACATACACAAACTAAAAACCATGGAACAGGAAGCTTGTGCTGAACATCTCCTTTTTTGAAAGGAGAATTGATATAGGCAAAACCTTAGTTTATGTGAAACACCCTTAGAGCTAGCTACCTAGCAAACACAGATGTACTAGCAAACAAATTCCTGCAGTAGGAGATTCTGACTTCATCACATTTAACCCTTGAATGCAGCTGTCACTACAGTGAAGTTCTGCAGGGAAACACCTTCTGTTGCTCAGATTTTAATTACAGAAGCACTTGAGAGCAGCTAAAGGAACACAATCCAACATTTTTTTATACGAAATGACCAGAAGCCTCATTAAGACCACTGTCAGCTCTGCAGATGAAGGTAATATAAACAATCTTGATATAGCCAGGATTGCTGGCATAAGAGATGCAGAGCAGCCTTTTCAGAAAGTATGGAGATGACTCAGGGGTATAGTGTCAGTGGTACTGGCAAGTCAAACATCAGTCACTGGGAAAATATATGACTGAACAGCACACTATTGAACAAAACAACAGAATTACCTGCCTGGATAGGAAAAGAAAAAGAAAGAAAAAAGAAAATGTCTTTCAGTACCAACTCAGTTTCATGTAAATCAATTAGGTAAGTTATTCCAAGGGACCTTAGACTTCTAACTGAGCCCAGTGATAATTAAGCTTTCTTGCCTTTTCCTGCTTTCCTTTCTAGTATCTAGTAGCAAAAAGAGAACTCATAAGAAAGGTCTTCATTCACTGCAGACAACAATTCTTGTGACAGACGTGATCAAATCGCTCTTCTATCAAGGAAAAACATCCAAGACAATACTTTTAACACACATGTGTGCAGAGCATAAATGTCTCTTCATCAGAATCGAAAAGGTCAACACCAACCATTCATGACTGTACCTTCAAAACGTTTGGACTTCAGATCAAGAATAAAATTCCTCTGAATTAATACCCCTTACCTAAAAAATCCAAACTCTTTACAGCTACACAATCTACAAGCAGAGCAACCTTGCAAACAAAATATACATCCTGAAGCCCCAGGGAATGCAATATACCATTAGACCCACAAGCATATAGCAAGAGATTTTGTTTCGTTTGCTTTCTCCAGTGAAAAGATTGCTTAAAACTCCAAATTAAGTTATTTGTGTGCTGTCAGAAGCATGAAAGCATTGAGGCTTTAATTCGCTTGTAGAGATGTAAAGACAGTAACAATGCCTGATGACAAATGAAAACAGCACCATTCACTCATACCACCAGTTTTTTCATGGCATGCTGTCATTTTACCAGGTACCCTACTAGTAAGCAGATTAGAGCAGTAATTCTTCTGACAAGCAGGTTATGACAGCAGCCAGCTCAATCAACAATACGGTTTTCAAGACAGATCAGATCAATAAGGTTTTTTACTTAAGTTGTAGAAGCAGCAGAGAACTTTTTTATTATTTTCTAAACATCGTGGTTGCAACCATGGCTTTTCAGTTCTCCTCTAAATTATAACAGAAAAGTTAAACTCTACCTTAGCTGTGACACCAATGTTGGCAAGCTATTCTGCAAAAGTGGCTCAGAAAATACAAGATTTTCAAACAGATGCTTATTGTGCAATTCCCATGTCACCTGAAATTTCTTCAAGTGTTCATTTTCCTGTAACAAAAACACAACCAGAAATAAGGGAGAGTTAGAAAATATAAAATAAAATACATTTCTGTCCAAGACAAGAATTTTTTTAAAGAAATCTGGTTTCCAACCGACAGGCTTGATTATCCAGCTCAGATCTCACCTGGTTTTAATACCCAGAAGCTCAAAATTTAAGTAATTCTTTAATGCCTTAAATAGCTACAGCTTCATTTCTTGTTTTTCTGAATTGTTCTGAAAAGTCAACTATGCTGTTGGAAGCTTTCATTAATTTCTGCACTGTAAGATGTACGTTATGACTTGAACAAATTATTCTCAAGTTTTCTTGTCAAACAATGGCATACCTCTGATTATTTTTTGGTTCTTTGAACTTACAGATATGTCTGTTCCTAGATGACAGCAAGCTATAGTCTTCACTCAAAACTGACATAAATCAAGCAGTTGTTTAAGTATAGCTTTGAAAAGGAAGTTTTCTAAATAGAGAGCAACAGCTTACTTCTCTAGTAAGCAAATTATTTTTCTGTTTGAGGTTATTTAACATCTAATTTTATGTAATTTCAAAGCCTAAAACTCAAATCCATTATTACAAAAATACAAGAATCAAAGACAGGTATAATAATTTTACAAGTCAGTAAGTTTTCCCTCATATAGCCAGAAGCAGGCAGGTTTGCTATACCAGGATGCCCTTCCACAGCATAACTATACACAGACATTCTGGATATCTGTCCAGGGTTTAGCTGCAGTAAGAGTTAATTTTCACAAGAAGCTGGGAGATGTCACAGCCAGGACAGCTGACCTGAACTACTCTGGGGAGTATTTGATGCCATACAACATCCCACTCAGTATATTTTGTGTTTTCTTATGCATTGTTTTTGAAAAGAGAATAGGAATTGTATTTTTCTTTTTATTTTGTCAGAGAAGGAGTAGATCAGGGAATTCAACCATCTCCTGCCTCTCTGTGGCCATTACCTCAATCTGTCATACCTGCTTAGTTTTCATGACTACTAGTTTACAATTATAACCAGAGGAAATAAAAGAGATTCTAATCAGCTATGTAATTCTGGCATTAGTGGGTTCATCACTGGCAGATCTACTTTGAGAAAGCTAACTGTAATTCATTTGTACTGTAATTCATTCCCTGTTTTTCTACTGAAGAAATTTCTAAGTTCCAGAGTAAATCAATCTGAAGAGCAATCCTCTCTCAAGCACCTTGTTAAGAGACTTGACCACTACTAAAAGCAGCCAATGAACTGGAGATGGCAGTCATTTCATGTTTGTAACTAAGTGATAAAGCCGGGGAAGACAATACAGACAATAGCAAATACCAAGCATTGGCAACAGAAAAAAACCCCACCAGATATGCTCAACTTTAACAGAAACATCTTCCTGCTTTGCCAATTCAATTTTACTTAACAGCCCTACCTCAGTAATGACACTCTGCCTCCCTCTCACTTTCTATCCTTCTCACCTGTGAACATCAGTCTTCTTACTGTCTATTCTTTTCCTATCTTTATATACTTAGTCAATTTCAGATAACTGGCAATAACAAGACAAATTTACCAGTTTTTCCTCTTTGCTTGTGCAAAGGTTACACAAGGCATGCACAGGATAAGGACAGTTGCAAAGGATATAGAGAATTACTAACAAAGCCAGGATTAATAATTTTCTCAGCCCTTAAAAAAATAGAATTACAGGATTTGTTTACTGTGTTACTCACTCATGATGAGCCAGTACTCAACAAGATATTAACACTACTGCTTACTTTCTACCTGACAATATAACCCCAAGTCTGACATCACAATCAATTGACAAAAGCAGCATTTAAGAAAGAACAAGAACTTTTGAAATAATAAATAATGTGGGAGATTAATTCCAAGTCAAGAGATCTTTTCAAGAAGTCATTCTTGTTTATAAGGTAAAACAAAAATTGAACATTGAAACAATTCAAATTGTTTCTACCAATCTACACGTGAAAGTTTGTGTCCTTTAAACACAGTTGTCAAGAGACTCTTTAAAGATTAACAAGTGTTTCACAATTTCAAAGGCATTCTCTAAAATTTTGTAGATCTGCCTAAAGACTAGTTTCAAAGAAAAAGCCACAAACAGCATTTCATCTTTTTCCTTGCAAACAAAAGAAATTCATCAATGCAGTGTAAGAGATGCTTCATCTACATACCTGAAAAATTAAATTTGCATTTCCAGAACCTCCCTGCCTCTAAGGATGCACACACACAAAAAAACCCCTTATATTTTGCAAACCACAAAAGACACCTGAAAGAGCTCAGAACAGCTCTGCTGGTATCACCTCTAGCAAGCAGAAGCATATAGGTTATTTTTTGAGTCTTACCAGAGTAACTAGAAAGGCGCTGATTGTACATGCTGCCTGACAGAGTGCACTATATTCTTCAAGTAGGAGTGAGATGAACTGATGTGCCTGTGGTGGCCCTTGTATTGCTAATGTAGATGCAACTTTAGATCCCAGTGACAGGTGTCTGAGCAGTCGAACCTTCATTTCAAGCACATACTCTCTAGCTTGCTGTTCCAACCGTTGGTAAAGCTGATATGGATCTCTTTCACAAAGCCTGCATTTTTGGAATATTTGTGACAAAGAAAAAAAACAACAGCCATGCAATAAACAATTTTTACTTTCCTAATGAGATTTACCAGTTACCATCATTGTCATCAAATAGAAAGCAAGGCTAGGGTTGACAGAACTACCTTTAATCTGGGAGAACACAGCTGAGTTGCCTATTTCCACACTGTGGAACTCAGCCGTGGTATAGTTTTAAGACTATGATACTTGCAATCCTGAGGAAGAAATTTGCTTAGGACCTCAAGATTTCACTTCAACTTGAGAGCTAAAAGAAACTTTACTCAATTTGCCTACAGCCCTACAGATGCCTGGACTCTTCAGACAAGCTTCTTGACAACTTCTCCATGTTCTTACATGCAGTCCAAATAAATATCCCGGTTGGAAGAGTCAAGTCTAGGTCTGATTAATACCCTATAGAAGGACAGGAATTATTACAAGCCATTGAAGAAGCTTGACCTGTCAGGCAGCCAAAACATCCTAAATACATACTGAGCTGACAGAACTTGGTGACTGCTTTGGGGGACCTTTCTGTTGCTGAGCTGAACTGAAAGAAGATATTTAATACAGTTAACAACCTTTTATGGCACTCATTCATGAAACTCCTCACCATCATTGAAAGTTTCTTACCCTCAGTTGCAGTTCTTCTGTAGAAGAACATTTCTTGCACTTCTTACAAAAGCTACATTGTAGCACAGCAGAGGAGTGGGATTCACAGGGCCACAAAGAAGGTCCTTCAAAGAACATGACTTAGGGCACTCACTCCACTGTGGTAGTAGCAGATTCTGATCTGCTGCTCTATTGTTCCGAATTACTGGTCTATTGTTTTCTTTTTCCTTTTTGTTTTTTCTTTAAAAACCTAGAATAGGCACCAAAATTCAGGACTCATTTGTCCCAGAGAGGCACATTAACACTGAAGGTCCAGAATCATACTGCCCTCCATGCACTCCTCCATTCAGCCACTAAATACCTGCAAGACTTGAAGCTGTTCCTTACAGTGACAAAGAGAGTCAGGGCTTCCCGTTAAAGATGGCATACAGCTGGCTAGGTCTGATAATCTCTTGGAAGCAAGAGAGGGTTTGAATCACATCTCACAGAAGAAAACTGAACATGATGGCTGCTTTGAAGCACTTCAGAGTGCAATCATACTATTTAAAGTCATGTGTACAGAGCTTAAGTGCTTGCCTCAGGTTTTATTTTACAGTGCAGGGAGGTGGGAAAGAAGAAAGGGATAAGTACTTAAGAGTTAAATGGATAAAAGTCTGCTGCTATCTAGTCCCTGCTCTTCTCTCATCATTCACAAAATAGGCTACTATCACATTGCCATAACGTGCTCCAACATACAACAGGGACAGTACTTGGCACCATTACTTATTTTCAAATAAGACGACCACAGACAGTCCGTTTCTTGCCAGCTGTGTCTAACACAGCTGAACACGGAACTGGGAAATTCTGCCTTTTAAATACAGATTTATTTGACCACAGCACTACCTTTGGCATTTGTCTTTTTTTTGGTTGGTTCTGTTTGTTAGCTTTCTTTGTACACTTTCAATTTCTACATTGACTAGCTTTGTTAATAAATTTTGCGTGACATTAGCACCATGGACTGGACACACTGATGTCTGCTCCAAAACAGTACCCTTATTTTATTTCATACTCTGGAGACTATAAGGAGTCTGATGGAAAAATAACCATACTGACCTTTAACTTTTGAGATAATTAAAATGCAAAGGCAGAAAAAGTATCACGAGTTAAAAACACTTCTAGAGAAATCAAAGCACACAGTACATGTTCCAAATTCCCAAAATTCCATTAAACAATCATTATAGCTGTGATTCCGTTGTACTTACCTACATCCTATGCAACATTCAAGCATCTTTGATTTCAAAACCTATGTTGCATATTTTAATCACTTAAATAAATCAAGTGGGACCAACAGGGAGACTACTATATTCTATTTTTACACAACTCATCTTCAAAAACAAACAGTTTAAGTTACACAAGTGCAATAGGTTTATTTCATTATATCTAAAGGCTGATTCAGGAGCATATTCATATCCATAGCAATGCTAGATGACCATAATCTATCAAAAGTTGCTTTACCTCACCAGAATCTAGCTTCATCTAGAAGCTCCACATAAGAATTACAGTTTGTCAGGCTAGTCAGACCTTAATATACTTATTATGTGCAGAACCAAGGAGAGCAATGATTCCTTGACTGCATATTCCATTAGACAGGAACAGAGACCAATCTCCTGGAGCACTTTAAGGACAGTCACACTACTCTCAAAAGGGAACAACTCACAACTGAGGATCTCATTAAGCACGTCTTCAACTTCACACCTAGAAAGGTTACAATTTCAACTTCTGAAACGAGAAAGAAGTTCTCAAAATCTGTCTCATTGGTCAATGGCCAACATTACTTTTTTTATAAACAAGTCTCTCTCAGCTGTTACAACTACAAAAGATGCAAACACTACTACAACTCAGGCTAGTTCAACAAGGTCAGATTTCCAGATCAGATTCAAGGTCAGATTCAAACTAAACAATGTCTCATTAACAATAATAATCTCAACGTCTTGTCAAGAACGAGATTTTGGGCCTCTTCTGTAATTATACATTGATATTCCTATTCCAAACAGCAGATGAACTTAATTTCTCATGTATTCAATCTAGCATTTAAAAATAGAGCATGAAATAGTATTGAGTATTCTGATTTTCCATGCTATTGGCAACGCAATCATTCCAAGCAACCAGACCTACAGGTGGTAAATAACCTTCTAATAAAAAGTAATAGTCCAACCTTTTAATTCTTTTAGCAATTAATAGATACTTTTCAAAATGCTATACCTATCCACCAGCTCTTTCATTCCTTCTTTATCTGGTACCAAAGATTGGTCTTGGTCATCTGCCAGAGGAGTTCCAGCTTGACGATATATACACCGAACCATGTATCTTACTTCTGACCAGTAATTTTGAAGTTGCTGAGGTTCACGTTCAGGCTCTGTTGAATTTTCTCTGCAAATAATGACAACAATAATTACTCTCTAGTTATATACCAAGTAAATGTACTGATTCTTACCATTCTGAAGATGCTCTTCAGGAAAAATATTACACTTCTGAAAATGCATAACAAATTACAGAAGTGGATAAAAGCTGCCATCCCTAAGTTACTGTTATTGTCAGATAGCCTGATTAAAGAGTTTAGGCACACACCAACAAATGTGCTACAACATTGCTGACAGTCTGACTACAGGCACAGTGTTGTTGTGTTGGAATTGAATTCTTACCTGCGCTCATTACAGGCCTCACAGTTGCATGCTATGTCTGAAGGAGAGGAATTACTAAGATCTGCAGTAGGTACTGTCTGTGCACCAACAGTTATTCTTCCTCCTCCTACAGATTCCTGCTGTGATCCACTGTTTCCAAGAGGCATGTGCAAAAGGAAATCTTGGCTCTGAAAGGAAAAAAAAAAAACAGGTAGCCTTCAGTGTATAAAGTAACATTAACAGGTAGGCAAATACTAACGTGGTAGTTCTTAGTGCTCAGCGTAGTTTTGGAGGACACTCAACCAGATACAAACAATTTACCTTCAAAAAGCCTACTAAATGCAAGAAATGGACTGAGAAATCAATGATATAAATATAGTTTAGTTCCTACAACTGACATAGTTTAGTTACTATCAGTTTTATGTACTCCAGCGTAAACAATGAACTAAACTAAAGAAAGGCTTGCATCATCCATGATTAATCATCAACTAGTAACATCTCTTCAGTCTCTATTTGACTGTATGTTTGACTTCTGTAGTTTAATAATCTCTTCTAGCAAAATGCATAAAATCTCCTTGCTTATAACAACCAGATACACTACTTCATTGCAATGGATGTGAGGATGCTACTGTCACTGGGAATGGAAGCTCTCTCCCAGGTACAGAGATGCTCAGTACTAGGAGATGACACAAACCTCTCCCCCAAGGCCACTGGTATTTTGGTACCCAGTTTCTCTCCCTTCTCTGTGCTCCAGCCCCAGCACATACCATGCTTCCACCTGTACCTTCCCTTGGTTGTCATCTTTCTGTGGCACGAGGCAGAGACCTCTCCTGCATTAGGAGCATGACTGAAAAGGGCTTTTTTGTGCCTTACCTCAGATCCTAGAGCTGGGTGCAGACACAAGTTAAAACAAACCTGCAGGCATTTGCTGGCAACAGCAAGACCAGCTACTGGGGATGGTGCTCAGGCAAACCAAGCTAGGTCATGAGAGCAATAGCAACCTGAATACAGGAGCATCTATAGCAAACCACGTGTACTCTGGCTTGCAGTGATTGCCAACAGATTTTTAAAGCTTATTTTGGTATTTTCCCAGTTTGATTGGACACCTTAGTCTACTTAGTTTTTTCTTTAAAATGCCTCTAAACAAGAAAACAGTTGTCAAACTAAAAAATACTGTCAATTTTTATTTTACTTAAAGTACCTACAAGTTAACAAAATATTTAGGATGCAAAACCTGCAAATCACTTGTAGGACAGTTATTTTCTTTACTACTTCATTAAACAGAGCTTAAATATGTTGAAAACATTGACTCAAATGAACAATGAAGTGATTCAGTCCCGCTGTGCTTTGAACTCCCTAGGATGTGTTTATGAGACTACCAGTATAACTCCCTTAGATGTCTTTAGATTAATTTTACTAACCTGTTAATAGCAAGAATATCAGTAAACACCAGTTGTATACAACTGATATTCTCTTAAATTTTCCTTATAAAAAACTATGTTAACTGTGTTTTTAACACGAGTTTAACAACATATGCTATACAAAGACAATCTTTCTTCCCACCGATTTGTTTCCTGAAATAAAAATCTATATGCACCTATGGGCATGTGCACATTCCTAGCTCTCTACAAGAAGTGGTCAGCTGGAATCTATATTGCTTCCAAATATCAGAAGTGTGTGGCTTCCCAGATCAGTTGCAAAGATTTTGTTCTGCAGTAGAGCACAGTTTACATCTAATGTGATCTGTCAATTAACTTTTTGTATCTTTCTGCTACGCTGAGGTTGAATTCTCATTTGAAAATATAATTTAATGCTTAATTTAGAAGGTAATCACAACCTGCAATATTAGCACCATGTATTAAGTCAGTGTTTGCAGTGCTGCAAAAAGGAATCAGAAATTTTTATATGCATACTATGCAAAGTTGTGCTTCTTAAAAAAATACAGGAAAGAAAATATGACAAAAATCAGGGACATGCAGGAAGGTGGCAGTGCAAGTGCAGTGACTCAAGAACAATACTGAAAGAGTAAGGAACATTCAGAGCATTCATCTCACAAAGCAGGGATAACGCACAGGAGCAGATAGAGAACAGGAAAAAGTATCACGATTGAAGCTGAATTGGTAAGAATAGAAGAAATGGAATTTAAGTACAGAGGGAATAGATAAAGCATGAGATATAGTAAACCAAAAGTGGAAAAACCCAGCAATTAAATCCAAGCCTTGCTCTACTCAAAAATCCAAACCTCAGAATCACAACACCTCATGTTCCAAATAATTTAACTTTTAAGTTTAGCTCACGGGAAACCAACTCAAAATCACCCAAAATACTTTCTAATCATTGACAGTGTAAGTGACTCCAAAGCAAAATTATTCAGGGCATAACTTCTCTTGTTAGTCTATTGAAGTACCTCCACTTACCACGAGAGATTGCTCTATTGTAGCATGCCTCTCCTCCTTTTCGACTGTTCTTCGACAGTCTGGACACACCCATAGTGGAAGATGCAGCATATTGTTTGCTTTTGGAGATGTGGAAAGTGCTGTTTTGCTAGAATTTTTTATTCCGCTCTCTGAAAGCGAAGTATCTTTGCGTTCACTTCTACAAAGAAGACAATGCTCGCCAGTTGTATATGGTGCCCTTTGGCCCAAGCCAAAGGTAAATGGTGTCTACAAACAGAAGTTTTGATGGATAACTGCTTATTCACAGAACACATACCAGAAAAACTTATAAGATAATAAAGACAATGACATCTTTTAACAGTTATCACTAAATAATGAATATTTGCAGTATTCCAAGATCAAACACAGCAGTCTTAATATCCACATGTCAAGAAATTCTGGTTATTAATACACTGCCATTTAAAAAGCAGTGTTTTCAGGAAGCATGTACTACAGCCTTCCCCTCTAAAATAATTCAGCCTAGATAAAATAACAAAGTAAGTAAAATAAAGAAGGAATGGCACAATTCCTTTTACTGTTGTTATTCTTACAGATAAAAAGGAAAACATCGGACCCCTTAAGTTCTTGTGTCACCTTTTTAAATACTGAATGAAACAAAGATACTTTCAACAAACCTTGTTACAAAATAAAAGCTTAACTCTGTTTTAACAAAACCAATCAGTAGGGTCTTAGAATCCACTACTGAATAGAGCTGGTAACTTATGAGGACAGAAGCAGTTCAAAACTTAATTTCTCTTTCAAGATGCTTCTGTGCATGAAAGTACTGTTCCAACATGAAATGCTGACTATTCACCAAGACGCGTACTCTTAAAACATGTCAAGCAGCACAAGCCAAACAGATCCAACTTTAGAAGACGTAAGTGAAGTTATAATGAAGGGAACAAAACATTTCGTCATGGCAGAACCATAGATTTGCCTGATTATGTTACAGCTACTAGCTCTGCCTTAAATAGCAACACCTTTTAAGCCTGAAATCAGTTAAATTCTTTCTCAAAGGAATGACAAAATGTAAATGTCAAGGCACCTCTTTAGATACTACTCCAACCTCAATACTAACAAAAATCATAGAATGATAGAATGGTAGGGGTTGGAAGGGACCTTTAGAGATTATCTAGTCCAACCCCCCTGCAGAAGCAAGTCAACCTAGATCAGGTCACACAGGAATGTGTCCATGCGGGTCTTGAAGACCTCCAAGGAAGGAGACTCCACAACCCCTCTGGGCAGCCTGTGCCAGGGCTCCCTCACCCTCACAGCGAAAAACACTGCTTTAAAGATCTTGTGGGACTGAACTACAAAAGTACAAGTGAAAAGTTCTTCACAGCAAAGGACTATTTCAAACCTAATTTGCAATTCACTAACTCTTCTTCACAGCAACAACAGATCAATTCCCTGTTGCCGACATGTAAAGCTAAAAAACACAGAATTACAAACTCTGATTTTTGTGTTCTTTGTATTTCTAAAGCTGACAGACTCAGCAATATGCAAAGAAAAGCTGAGAATTCCAATAATCAAGAACCCCCAAACCCCAATTCCATACTGAATTCATCTCCAGAAGTATCATCTTTCAGAAGTTCATGAGAAATGTAAATAAAACCAGCTAATCTCTTTACTCATTGATGCCACTTCAAGGATTCACACCTAAGCACTACTAAGCATGGTGTTAAGAAAAAGAACACCACTCCTCCAAGTGTCTCCCGCAGGTTTTCAGAAAATATTCTTGTAAGGGAACAGTTGCTTTGCCTGCTCAAAGGCTGGGACTGACCATCCCCTGATTGGCTCTACAAGCACGAACAGATTTCTCAAGTTAGACATTCCTCTTGGCTGACCTCTGCTCAACTGCAGACTAATGCTTAAAAACCCCAGGGCACCATAGCTTTCAGGGCTAAGGGGATGAGCACTTTCCTTGTTTAAATGATTTTTTTTCAAGCCAGATTAAGTCTCTTTTGGAATGATGATGATATCGAGACAGCTATTGTAGGCAAACCTTTATGAAAGTCATCTGCAGAACCTTTTCCAATAAATAGGGAAGTAGAGGACAAAAAAATTTAGCAGTTTGGAAGTTAAGGCAATCTGACACTCTTTTGCAAAAGTAAGGGTCATGGCAAACATTTCCCAGCTATGTTGCAAGGAGTTCCAGGACTTTATGCAAATAACACACATAAGTCTTAAAGTTGCACCATGATCATTAAAAAAGCCACAGCAAATAGAGGAACAGATCTTAAGTCTAGTCACTTCACAAACTCAGTAAAACCCTAACAATCTCCCAACTGGGGTCTTATTTCTAATAGATATTAAGTTCCAACGAGAGCACTTAGTTCCTAGAGCATGATGTAAATGAAAGTTTCTAAGCAGTTTATATCTAACCAAAGTGATCATTAGAACCTTAACAAAAAACTAGACCTTAAGTATCTCCAATGGATCTCCAAGGATCTTAATACAAAGGTATTAACTGCAGGTTCTAATTTACTTGGAAGATTATAAATGCAGTGACTGTTCACGTGACCATTTCAACAGAAGCAGTAAACTCTTCCTGGATTAGATGAGCTTGGAATTAGGTCACATATATATTTATACGTGTCTTCAGAGCAGAGTATCAGAGCAACGTGTACATTTTGAGAAAAGCAAGACATTTTTCCACTAGTCAAGCTTCAACGTAAATGTGAGGCATCTCTGCAAGAAAATACCCAGTCTCACTCTCTGAAACACGTTCAGATATAACATTCATAAATGAAAGCTGGAAGTAGGACAACCTGGAGCAAAAATAACTGCATCTCTGCTATGTATTTAGGTTTACTTCCAATAATAGCTTTATTACCATAAAACCACTGAGTTTTTTTTACATCTATATCCAATTTAAAGTTCATTATAACAATAAAATCTGATTTTATAAATAGTAGCTTACACTGCTTTTTAAAGCTTCAAAAGTGAAGCCATCACAAAATGACTTCAGTTACCCAAGTCCTTGTCTCTACTACAAATATTTTTGAAGATTTCCAGTACACTTAACACTGTTTAATACTTTCCTCCAGGAGTAAATAATTCTACTATCATACACATGCACAAAATTGGGCTTCACATACCTGAGAAACACCTGTGAACTCTGATGCAACAGAACTGTCTGTAAACTGTGTACCATTTAGCGAAACCTGGAAAAAATTAATAGTACATTGGTTACAACTGTTGAATTTAATGTTACAACAGCACTAAAAAAAACAACAAAACCTTCCCCTGCATTTGAAGGCTGAAAACTTGGGGAAAAATAGCTTTTGAAACTTGAATGATTGACTACAGAGATGGAAAGCCCCTTTTTCTTTTGCAACAGAAGTTCTACAGATGCAAAACGTTCCAACTCATATATTTTAATAAAATAGCTATAGTGCAAAGGTTTGACAACTCTGAAATGAAAAAAAAAGGATAAAGGAAAGAGTCGGTCAAAATGGCATTTTTCCTTCTGTATTTGACTGTTTGTGTTTAGTTTTTAAACTTCCATTGTGAATCGAGACAATTACCAATGATTCTTGCCTTTTGAAAGTTGAATACAATACTGCTTAGAAAAACATGCAATGTTAACCAGGAAGACTCTTCCACATTAAGCCTTCAACTGGCATTCAGCTATTCTACAGCAGCAGCCTTCCTCCTGCCCCAGATTATAATTCATACAGAAACCTCTCAGAGATCTCTTCCGTACCTTGTTTTTCCACCAGTGTTAAGGAGGCTACACCAGACACCAATCAAGTGCCTTTCACAAGCTCCCAGGTGTTTTTATACAACATCATTTAAGGACACGAACTAGAGCAAGTTAAGATAGCATAAAAATTCAAGTCAGTGACAATGAAGAGCCTTAGATCCCACTGACTTGAAGAGGAGGCACCTGATTTAAAATTTTAAAAAATGGATAAGAAATAAAGTGAACCAATTATTTTATTGTTTATTTTTCTTCCTCTTGAGCACTGCCTTCTCTCTTGAATTTCACATATAATCTATCTCATGTTTCTGTTCTCCCTTTCATGTGTTTTTGCAAACCTCTTCTTGTTCTCCAGTTTTCCACCCACTATTGCCTGATACAAATATCTCTAAGACTACTCTGAAGACCACAATAAATGCCAGCCAGTTTAATGCAGGAACCCCCATATCCTGTTTGCTGGATTTACAGGGTTCAGAAAGTATTTTTACCCTGACACCAAACCAGAAACTCAAACAGAACTGAAACAAACTCCAGTAAAAAGGAGCATCCTTCAGTTTTACACATCCACAGAATTACTAACTGCTTGGTTTACAGAGACAGTGAGATCATTGCAAAGCCATTGTCTTCAATTAGATTTTTTAAAAGCAATGTAGAGAACAAAATACAATCTTCAAATCACTGCTAGATATGATATAAATAAGAAACCACACAACTTCACTTACGTACCCTATGCTAACTTTCAAGAGTAGATATTTAAGAAAAAGCTTTCATGTGCAAGTTAAGCATCTAAGACCTAAAACCACAGAAGGAAAAATGCTGATGTGGTAGAAGTTCCCTGCTTTCATTCAGCCACTTTCCAAAAAAGTGGGAAAAATAAAAGGTTTTTTGAATTAAAGAAAGCCTTCTTTACCCAGAAAAGAATTCCTCCAGTAGTAAAGGCCCACCTGTTCTTGGCATGCTTATACATTCAAGAAAAATACTACAACAGCAAAAACTTTAGAATTGAATCATCTGTGGCTCCAAAAAAAAAAACTACTTGACAAAATTCAAACCCCTCAGGTTTATCCAAAAACATTACCTGTTCATTAAGGGAGCACGTTTACTGTTATGTTCAAGACTGTGATAAGTAGAAATGCATGAGCCATCTCATTTAAACATGTAGAGGTTGAGTGACCCATCTGAAGGCAGTTAAAAATGTTATGAAAGTAAAGATAAAATAGTGGGAGGTTTCTGTTCCCCACTATGTGCCACAGGATTCGAAGACAAAATACTGAACATCAGGACTGACTGCTTCATGGAACAAGCTGTCATGCTGCTAACAAAGGA
Source organism: Colius striatus (assembly GCF_028858725.1). NCBI lineage: Eukaryota > Metazoa > Chordata > Aves > Coliiformes > Coliidae > Colius > Colius striatus. Next base: position 90,387,391 of record NC_084761.1, read on the forward strand.
TAACTCTCAGTCTTACGCACCGTGGAGAATTTGGTTCATAATATTAGTGTAAACCCCCCAGAATTTAGCAGTGACCTAAATACCTGCAGGAAGAACAAACACTAAGGAAATTAAACAAAGATATAACACAAATAGGAGGAAACTTAGAGAATCATAAAAAATTAAGTGTCTGTAGGTGAAGAATTAAAAACCCCCAAAACATCACAAAAAGGACTTCGGGGGGGTTGAATAATAACAGGATAAGCAAGGAGATGGCTAAATACTTTATTAGAGAAAACATTAGAAGAATCTTGTATAAGTTGACCAAATAGGGCTCAAATCATAGCAAGCTAAGAACTGAGAGAGAAAAAATATGATATAGTCTCACAAATCATTTCAGGAACTAAAAACTACAATTATATCCTTTCTCAAGGCACACAAGGATCTGTAAGTCTGAAGTAAACAAATAAACGCATTTAAAAAACACTCAAGCAAGCTAAAGTCATGGCAGAAACATGAGATTTATCTTTTGCATCTTCATGTTCACTGTGGAGCAACTGAAAGACATTTTCCCAGTGAAAGGCTTCTTCATGGAAGATGCATTAGAGGCTTTGTTTCAAAGCAAAGCATTGTTAGAAAAAGAAGTATTGAGTAAATGGAAAACTTAAAAATTAGCAAACCACCAAAAGCAGATGACTTTGGCCAAGAGGTCTGAAGAAGCTCAAGGACCTTATAGTTGCACTAATAGTTTCAGTATGTTAATACTGACTTTATATTTCACCAGTACTAGAGAAGAAGATGATATGGAAAAAAAAAATAATTAAGCTTTCAAAGGAAATGTAGAAAAGTGCAGTTATCCAAGGGCTGTAGCAAGAAAGTGCCCAACATGACAAAGCTAACTAACAGCATTACATTCTTCATGTTACTAAAGAGATCAGAACATGGTAGGACCTTACAAGATCTAGTTACTGGGCCATATGTTCACAGATGTAATTCTGTGTACAGAGATTTAAGGCAGAAGTAACAAGCTAGACACAGTTGTCACTTCTAGAAAACCTTAACTGCTTTAGGTTTGGTGGTTTTTTTTTAATGAAGACAAACTTATTTTTACAGTTCTAAGTATCCTTTTCAATGATTTAAAAGTTTTGCTTTTGAAAAACATACTTCATGAAGCCAAGTGTCAGAAGAAAGGCTGACATGGATCAGGAACATGAGAAACTCTGACTGCACTCTTCACCACAACGGAAAATAGAGGGGAAACAAACAAACAAAATCTTTCTGTTCTTTCTACAAATGTTATTTACAATGGAAAAGTTATATGGGAATACTGTTTTTCTCGCAAGCTGCTGTCACACTAACTCGCTCTTTCTAAAATGTTAATTTACTGAGGAATAAGACATACACCATCTTGGCACTGCAGAATTTGTACTAGGAAGTACAAAAAACTGAGAATCACAGTTCAAACAATACTCCTTCCTTTCACCTGAATGACCTCGAAGAACCAGCTGAGCAATAAGATAAGCATTCAAAGACCACCATAACTTGCTCTAATAGCCTGTCACTATCAAAATCAGACCTTCAGTGGCTGAGTGTCATATTATTAGACAATACACTCCCATCCTTCTCGTAGCTGAAGCCTGGTGAAGTCACACAAACATCATGAGAGTGATGCAACATCTCTGCAGAGCTTGGAAAAAGAAAAGGCACAAGAAGAAAATTTAGTTTGACTCATCATCACTGAACCCTAAACAGTTCAACAGAACTCTGATGCTCAAACAAACATTTGCAGGATTTAATCAAATTTCTCCTGGGGGAAAACAGCTAGAAAATATCGTGCTGTTCTTCTCAGGCACATTAGGAAAGATACAGGCTAGAAAAAAGCCAATGTTAGCAAGAAACAATTAAGTCTCCAGTCTATTCTTTGCGGTCCTACTGTAACAAAGGTATGCCCCACCACTTGAATTAATTTCCTTATTTTTATATACAGAGAGAAAAAACTAAGTTTGTTGGAACATCTGAAACACCTTTTCTGTAACTGACTGAGTAACACTAAAGGTACTGAACTTAACCCTGGTTTACCTCCTCAAAACCCAACAAGATGTCTATGTCACTTGCTCCCTTGTCTACATTTTTTATGCCAAAACCCATTTGCTACAGCTGCTCTGTGCCAAGCCTCCTCTCAGGCTCTTCCAGTCAGTGAGCACACTACAACATTGCTCTGCAGCTTCACAGAGCAGCTCTGCTTCACTTCCCACCGCTGTCGCCCAATGCCTTTTGGGAGGCAGCAGTCGCAAGTCACAGTCCCTGGTGAAGACCTCCCTCCCTGCAGCTCGACTTACGATCTGACTTGGGTGCTTTCCAGTCACACACAGAGCTGTTCCTCTCCTCTCCAAGGCACAGCTAAATTCGTCACAGAACTGCTGCTGGCAGATGAATGACACTTAGAAAATCCTAAGTGATTTTCAGATATGAAGAAAGATTTCTTTATGCCTTCAGTTGCAGAGACAGGAAACTACCTGATTTCAGTAAGTGAAAATTTAAGATCCTTCCTTCCCTAACCCCAGCTGTTTTAAGGATAAGTTGTGGTGGAATGGCTGAGGGGAAAATATGTGAGAAAAGTTCAACAGTAGGTAGCAAAAGACATCTGATGCAGAACATCTCTGGATTGGTAAAACCTGGAAAGGATTTTATCCACAGGAGAAGGGTTATTTTACACACACACTACTTCTCCATTCATCTCGTACCACGTGTCACCTACAGGACAGCATGCTGGCTGGACCTCTAGCACAGCAAGTTTTTAGGGTTAGTTTGCTTTAAACATTGCACCTGAAGAGTCCTGCCTTTGAGGAGGAACAACCCCATGCACCAGTACAGGCTGGGGGTGACCTGGTGGAGACCAGCTCTGTGGAGGAGGACTTGGGAGTTCTGATCAACAGCAAACTAAATGTGAGCCAGCAATGTGCCCTCGGAGCCCTGAAGGCCACTGGCATCATTGAGGCCATCAAAAAGAGTGTGGCCAGCAGGAAGAAGAAGGTTCTCCTCTCTCTCTACTCTGCCCAAGTAAAGGCCACATCTGCAGTCCTTTGTCCAGTTCTGAGCTCCTCCGTTCAGGAGAAATAGAGAACTTCTGGAGTGCTCAGTGGACGACTGAGCAAGGTGATCAGGGGACTGAAATATCTTTCTTATGAGGAAAGGCTGCAAAACATGAGGCTGTTAAGCTTGGAGAAGAAAAAGGAAGACTGAGGGGGATCTCATCAACACTTAGAAACACCTAAAGGACAGGTGTCAAGAAGATAAGGAAAGCCTTTTTTCTGTCGTGCCCAGTGACAGGACAAGGGGTAACAGGCACAAGCTGGATAGGAAGTTGCACCTGAACATGAGAAAAACTACTTTCCTGTTCAGCCTTGGCACAGGCTGCCCAGAAAAGGTGTTTAGTCTCCTTCTCTGGAGGTTCCCAAACCCACCTAGACATGTTCCTGTGTGACTTGATCAAGGTAAGCCTGCTTGATCTCTAGAGGTCCCTTCCAATTCCTACCATTCTGTGGTTCTGTTAATGTTGTGAATAGTGATCACAGTCTCTGCAGTAACAACAGCTTGTGCAGACAGTATATTCCAGCGCTGAAGAGATAGTACCCAGTAGCAAAAGCCAGCAGTACACTGTCACCACTTATTTCTTTCTCAGTCCTTATTTACGTCCACATTACACCTAGTTAACATCTGGTGCAGCCCAATTTTTCAGAGAAAAGCAAACTGAAACAGGTCTCCCTGGCAGTATCATCACTCCTGCCTAGGAGATTTCATGTATTTCAACATTCAGATTATTCTTCACCCATGAATATTTTTTAAGGCTAAGCAAAGCAGTGTCTGGTTTCTCACAGACAAGGTTATCTTCACTACATTCTCGACAGGCCATTTCCATGCAACACACAAAAGTGAGAAACTCAACCACTAAAATACTGTAAGTCCTGCAAGATATCAACTACTGCAAAACCAAAGCAAAACAAAGCATACACCTAATAACGCAGACCAATATCTGCACTACAAAAGCCCATGTATTCCATCACTTCTTCATGAAAGTAGTTGTTAAAATTGGTCTAACACTGAAAGAAATTGTCCAGGGAAATTTTGTAATCCGATGAATGATCACTCAGAAATATATTCAGGAATCCTCTCAAAGACGATGACCATGTTACTACAGCAACTACAAGTATAATTATGGCCAATACTGATGTAGCCAAGAAATGTAGAGGCCTCCTCTGACAGCATGCCCAGGCCAGCTGCACTCAGCAAGGTGACTAAATGTTTATGGACATGAAAAGTTTGACATCAAAGTGGTAGGTCAATAGGGAATTTTTCTAATAGAAGGTAAGACGGAAGTCCAAAGACTTCTTTTCATTGTTAAAGAAGCCCCAAAAGTACTAGAGGTTTTGCAGTAAGAGAACATGTCCTTTTAGAAAAGCATACCAAAATGTATTTTTAAAAATATTAAATGTAAGAGTTTCTTCCTAGCACTGGAGGATGAAGAATGCAACACAAACGTGTCTCAAAACAGGCAGGAAGATAGTCATCAACATGATGATATATTTCCAGGTTCACTGGCACAGCAACAAACAAGAAATTGAAGACACTATCGCATTTTATTGTTTTAGAGAAAAAAAAATATCTTTTGCCATCATTTATACAAAGTTTTATTCCAAAGAGTTTTTAAGCAGAAACCTGGAAACTGGTAAATGTAAAGTCTGGAGGTTCCTACTTCCTAACACCATTGTTCAGTGTGACTCAGTAGTGAAACACCGCTTTGGAGCGGGGGAGGTGAGGTGTATATGAATGAAGACCACCAAACAGTTCTATTTACTATGATAACAGATAAAATACAATAGCACCCCTTTGTGATCTAGAAGCAGGAGTGTTTTGCCTAAGAAACTAACATTCCAAACTTCTAAATTTTTAATGTGATAATCAGACATCTCCAGTGACACTGCTTAACAGGAAGTCTCAGTATTGTAGCAGAGACGCTGACAGGAAAAGCAATTATTGATCAGCTGCAAACATCACCAAAAGGGAAAGTTGTGATAGTTCCCTACATAAAAGTATTCTTCTTTCCACTGAGGATTTTGAAGTACTGAATAAAAAACAGAGAAAATAAAGACAAGGTGATAACCAAAACCCAAACATCCATATTAAGGCAGCCAACACTCGATCTGGCCAATGGATTAATTTTGCAGACTATCACTCTATTTTACCAAGCCTACTATTCTGAGAATACTCACAAACACCTAAGTTACCCTTTCCAACCCCAACCAACAATATTCTAGTGTAGTCCACACCCTTGAGATTAGAAAACTTTTCAGTGCGGAAAAACATATCCATAAACAAGACGGTGATGCATGACATTAGTCCCTTGGTACTCCTTTAAAAAAAGGCTACTGGAGTACATGCAATGTCAGAGAACTTTTAAATCTTTAAATTATCAGTGTCACAAGGCTTTTGCCACTCTCTTGATATCCCAGTTTTTAAATACAAAATCTGAATACTCCTCTCAAATATAGATAAATTACCTTTGAGATCTGAAATAATTCAAGTAGCAGGAGAAAGAGAAGTTGCCAGAAGTTGAACAAGAGCCAAGAGCAAAGTGTTAGTGAGAAACCTGGCAGAGGCTCCAGATGGCAGAAATCACTACACATCAATATAGCTAACGTGTCAACTCAACCCTTACTTATGCTGGCATCTAATACACAGCACGTTTATGTTCAATAGCTATCATACATGACAGAAATCACTGACATCATATCAGAGAGCTCGGTCAAATATAAAACCCTACCATCCTGTTCTGTAGTAGAAATAAGCAAAAACTGTGCTCAACAGTCATGCGTGACATGACTGTACATCCTCATCCTGGTCACAGAGGACGTTTGTGGAAGTAGATTTGCTGCAGATCACACCATGTTAGCTGTGAGATAAATCAGTTAGCTACAATAACCAATAGTGTGTTAGTAAAACCAATTGATGTATGATCTTATGGGCATACATTCATATAGGGCAGGTTGGAAATTATCTGACTGTAAAGCACACTAGCCCATCATCTCACACCCTCTCCAGCATGCTTTGCCAGCAGGAATTATGTACTCAAGGGCTAACCACAGGAAATAACCTACAAAAGCGGAGGGAGAAAGAGACAATGCTCTGCACTAAAAACAGAATTCATCTAACCTGAGTATACGTACTTGTTTTATTTGTCAAGAAAAGTAAAACATAGGAAAATGCTGAACAGATAGCACTAGTTTTGTGCTCAATTACAAACCCAAATACTTATTCAAGGAGCTAAGAAGGCTGTTCTCAAGTAGGTCGCTCCTTTAGCCCTCTAAAACATGAAGTGTGATATGACTTCATACTAGAAACAAACATATTAAGACAAATCTATTACAAGTTTGTAAGATATACTTGACAACAATCAGTCACGATATTAATCCAAAATTAGGTACTCACTATCCAGGCATTGCCACAGAAAATCCTTATGAGCAAAATGGTTTCTATCCCTTTTAACTTTTGCTAAAATACAATTTGAGAGATCCCACATAAATCCCTCTTTAGACAACATAACAAATAGTTTTCTTGTAGTTCCAGTGTTTTCTTTATTAAGTAAAATCACACCATTACAGAAAGCGACTAACCTGCAAGACAGGTTCTCTGAAGGTTTCCCTTCTTCAGCAAGTCATACTATTAAAACTTATCACTTGGATTTAAGTAAACATAACACTACTTCCATAGCTTAGAAAAGCTATTCGTACAACAAATTGATGTCAAACAAGCTGAGAAGTCTAGGGTTGGAAGGTTTAATCTAGAAAGCTCAATCTACCTTGCATATAGATAACAAAGCAAGTTTCCTATGAATGACTCAAAACCTCAACAAAATTACTCTTCTCCCCACACTTCCAAAATCCCCAACCTGATTTCCTTCTTTTCCAGTACTGAAATCCCATAGGACCTTTGATACCAAAAATCAAAGCATCAAAGGAGTTTTCAGTAGAAACTGAAGTTATTTCAAAGGAAATACTTCTTTTCCAGTTGAAGTCTTTACCATTACAGACATTCAATCTAGGGAAAAGAATTATATAAAGTATTAGACATATACTGGACTTGTTCAACAAGATCGTTACTTTCTAGTTTAGCTAAAGTTAATAGTGAGACTGGAGATGGGTAGGGAGGCTATCCTCATTTCACCCATTGAGGGACACCCTAAACCAGCCCAAAGACAATAAATCTCTATTACCTCCTGCTGAAACTCAAGTCTAGGTTACTTTACCTACAAGACCTTGTGTTAAGAACTTCCTAAGATGTAACTACTTACAGGGTCATCACACAAGCAGTGGAAGGCAGGAGGTAAGTCACCTCTACACAGCCATGGTTTTCAACATGGGGCATAATACTAGTGGGAGTTGGAGAGAGTTAAAGGCTTCTTTTTCCACTTATGGTTTGGAATAGTGCTGGTTATGCACTGCTAGCATCTGCTGGACCAGATACATAGGTAACTTCAAAAAACCCCATAATCAAGGTTTTCTTTTGTTTTCATTATGACCAGACACACACCAAAACCCCCAAAAACAGAGTAGGGAGGAAGGAAATCTGACAGTTCTGAACAATGCAGAGTAGGAAGAAAACCAGTCTTCTTTCTACTTCTAGTTCATTAAGACTCAGATTCTCTGAACACAGGTAAAAACAATGCTTCTGGTGGATTTACACAGAACTTATTATTTACCTGCTGCATCTTCTTGTCCTTTGGATTCTCACAGCCAAAATATAGCAATTCTATTGTAGCACTGTCATCAGAATAAACAGCTACTTAAATTCACAAACTCATCACACCTTGATTGACAAGAAGCTATACTCAGAAACACAGTCATCTTAAATGAAATTAGTTACAGAGCAAATAAAGGTGCCTGAAACTATCCTGGTAAAGTGTTTTGGGTTTCTTTATTAATTAGCACCTCAAAAAGGTACTGTGAAGTAGTACTTTCAAAAGAACACATATATTATTATTCTGTGACGAGATTTAAGGGAGAAACATCTATATTCTGTGCCCTTCCTCCTATGCATTCTTCAATAGCACATTCAATTTTTCTTTTAGCTGAAACAATCTAAAATACATCCTTCAGGAAATGAGCACCTGTTAGGAAATAAGGAGTTCACAGGTTACCGTGCCACCATATGAAAATGTTAACACACACACACACACAAAGCCATGATCTCTACAGGAACTAGGAAGCATATAAACCAAAATTAAAGAGATGAAACTCAGATCTGTATCCTGTTGTAAGACAGTATGAACTACAATTGCTTAACTTTTTAACTGGAAGTTAAAATAAGGTTATACTCAAAGAACAGGTTTTTCATCTATATAGTTTTATTAAACAAGGACAAATTACTTCCTTGGACATTCCTTTGAATGATGCAGACTTAAACGATTCATTCCATGAAGCTTACGAATTCATTCCTACCTCTACCATTGCAACAAAATCACCTCCCTCTTTTTTTATGAGAAGTCTAATGTGACAACTAATCACTATCAAATAATACTTAAAAAAAAAAGGTACATAGTTGCTTTGTAGAATGAAGTGTCCAGACGCTAACAGAAGCCTTGCTGTACTCTGTAGATGCACTTTGGTTGAATTTCACCACTAAAACTAAACCTACAGAAGCTATACGTAAGAAAATAGCTAAGCATTGCCTGACACATGATTTCATGATTTTTATTGAGAGGCCAAAGACCTTCCTTTTTCCAGAAGATTTGATCTAGTGTAATCCCTATTTGAAGAAACTAAGTAGTTAAATTATCTAAAACAGAACACATCTGGGCTCAGAATCAATTAGAATATGTCATTATTCTTAACTCTCCATCATCATGTTTCCTCTGTTAGGTATTCAGATGCTTCTATCTGACGAGACATTTATTCCTTATCTTCTGCAAAAGTGGAAACAGTTAGAAAACAAGTCCTTGGAAGTCAAGAACGCAGACACAATGCTTCCTACTAGGTAGTCACAAGAACTGGTATTCAGGAAGAAATCCTGGTCAGACAGAAAAAAACCCTTACTCCTTCATTTTATACCATTGTGAATAGATCCAAGGACCAGACTAGTCTTTTTTGATGGCACAGGCCTTCAGCACAGCCAGCCTAAAGGTCAATCTATTTGCCTAGGTAACTCATAGAACAGGACAAAGGGTAATGGGATGAAGCTGGAACACAAAACCTTCCACTTAAACATAAGAAAAAACTATTTCACTGTGAAGGTGATGTAGTCCTGGCACAGGCTGCCCAGAGGGGTTGTGGAGTCTCCTTCCCTTGGAGGTCTTCAAGACCTGCCTGGACATGTTCCTATGCGACCTGATCTAGGTGACCCTGCTTCTACAGAGGGATTGGACTAGATAATCTCTAAAGGTCCTTCCAACCTCTACCATTCTATGATAGAATCATAGAACGGTAGGGGTTGGAAGGGACCTTTGGAGATCATCTAGTCCAGCTCCACAGCTGAAGCTGGTCCATCTAGATCAGATCACCTCCCCAGGCAGCCTGTTCCAGTGCATTGTCACATGAAACTTAGCAACATTTGCATGAATACTCTTTCTTTGTAGCATATGAACAAATACTGGTTTTCCTCAATCAGCTGAGATCTCTTGTAATTTTTTTCCAAGTAATTAGATCCTCTGGAAGCTTTACCAATAATAAGTCACATTTTCTTCTCTTCAAGTCACTAACAATATACCCATTTACTATTAGTAACTCTAAGTTTTTCATGACAAAAAGCTAGAAGAGCCACATCAGCTGGGAACAAAACCACTCTTATTACATCCAAAAGCTACAAGCCCAAGACAGCCTTACTTTTCCAAAAGCAGTAAACACTAGACGCAGTGCTACCCTGCAGATAAAAGTGAAGATAAAACTCTCCAGCTATCCCCATGGCCCTGCATATGTTCATTCTCAAGGAAGACTTAACGCTTCCAAGCAACGGTTATTAATGTTGTGGTGAACCTGAACTGACTGAAGTCTCTGGTGGTTAATGGTTAATTGCCTTCCAGCAGAGAAGGACTGCTACAGGAGAAAGCAACAGATCCCTGATGCTATGAAAAGTGTCTATGCTTGCAAGTCCCATCTTGTCATTTTATCTTCCTTTAAACCTAAAACCATCTGTCTCATCTTACAGAAAACTACAAAAGTATCAGAATCACAATTTATGCCATGCTTAAGTCTACTGACACACACTAGGAAAAAAATATACCAGCTACCATACTGTATTCTAACTGTATTGCAATAAATGAAAGATATTGCCCTTGGGGGAAAACAAAAACAAAACAAAAACCAAAAAAAACACAACAAAAAAAATCAAGACAAAAGAAGCCTCAAGCTGCACTTTTATCCAGCTGCCAAATTTCACTTTGTAAACTACAGGGTCACTATTTATACAAATGGGCAGCCTTAGTTGATGAGCCACTTCCTCATAACATCGTAAAAACAAGAAAAATTCACTTCCAGAATAAAACAAAACATTAATTTTGGTCATTAAAAATAACAATTTAAATAATAATCCCATATTTAAGCTTAAGTGAGGCACTAAGTTAAAACAGGATTTAACATAGAAATATAGCATACTTAGTGTACTAAAGCAATGACACCATCAAAGAAACGGTGAAGACAGGAAGAGTCAAAGACCTACATTTTGAAGTAAAAAATTAAATACAAATCAGAAAGCTGCAAACTCTGTCACAAGCTTGTGCTCATCTCTTTTTTTGTATCTCCATTCTTTTTAATGAAAAACGCTTTTAAACAGAACAAAACCCAACAAACTACAATAAATACCTCTCAGCTCTTCAATTTTGTGAAACCAATAAACTACAGCATGTCTATACTTGAGCAACCAATTACTTGGCTAAATAAGACCATTTATTAAGATTAAAGCCAGCAGCAATTAATATCCTTATCTTCTTTGTACTTCCTATTGCACTGATCTGAGGTATTGCACGTAAACTGAAAAATAAGTTATTAGAGATGGGTTAATTTTAAGAAGCATCACTATACATGTGCATATTTACTGATTTGTACTGATAACTCTGTAACTTCTTCCCTTTCGTATTATTCAAATAATTATTCATAGGTTACATTTCTGATTGTCAGAATTTTTCAATTTTCAGCTCCAAAAAAATAAAGAAAATCTTAAGTAAACATTAAACAAGTCAGAGACACTGACAAGTACCTTGTGCTGTACTTGCAACCAAATATCCTTTCCAAGACTAATTCTCTATCAAGATTTAGAAGTGAATGGGAAGAAGGACTTGGTTGTACCAGTGGCTTATACTCACCTCTAAGACTGTTAAAAGAAAACACAATTCAAGATGCATCACAGTGTTTTCAAGAGACACTGGGAAGTATTACTGCCACTTCACAGCCCTCATTTGGTCAACCACCTTCAGGAAACAACTAACTGGAATAGACATGGTGACAGCCAAACAGAGTTGTCAGCAAGAGGCCTGGTTTCTTTAGCTTAGGAAAGCAACGAAGCTACCTCTGAGAGTGCACTGGGGGTGGGTGAAGAGAGGAATTAAACTGATAGAGAAAGCAGAGTAAAATGTCTCAGAATACACTCAAGCTGAATTAAAAGACTGTCAGGCACAACAAGGATGTCAAGCAGAACTGAAGATAGGGATAGCAAAGATCTATTTCAAATGAATTTGAATCAGTTTAAGAAGGGCATTTTATAGTGTTTCTATAGATAGAGAGTACCAAAAAAAAAAAAATTACCCAGGTCCCCTCTCATTCACAGGGAAAAGCTTTGCAGTTGTCCAAATGTGTTTGCAACTCAGTCTCAATGTAAGAGCTGCCTTGTCTTCCCAGTGAGGTTTTTTTTTTAAGTTCTACTTGCAACAGGGGAGATGAAGGGATATTCGCCTATAATAGCTTTTATAAGGCTCTTATATACCATTTAACGGTGCTTTTAAAATAAAAAGCAGAACAATTTAGTATTTTCAATTTTGTGTAAAGGTAGGGAAAGTCTGCAATATAAGGCAAACTCAGAAAGCTGAAACCAAATTAAAATAAGATTTATTATTAAGCCATAAGGGAAGGAGGAGGAAATCATCTCTTAGACTGGTTGAAGTATAGTAGTTAATTATATTTGAAGAGTTTTCTGCACAGCATTAAATGCTACTCCCTAGTTGACAAGTGAAATGGCAGCAGGTATACAAAATTACAACACTAATTTAAGAGAGGAGAAGCTTAGACTTGAGTGAAAAGAGACTTGGGTCTGTATTACCCAGATGTGCAGCGATCAAGAACCCAGGCTCTCCAAGGGAAAAAAGGGGGGAAGGAAGGAGATTTTGTTTTAATTACATACATCACAAATTCTTTAGAAGCACATACCCTATATGCAATACTTCCCTTCTTTGTAGCCAAATATGACACAGCAGAACACAGACAATCCACCTCCCACTAGGATTCTGCTCTTCCTGTACTAGAAAAATGTTCAGTGTTTTTCCAGTAATTATGCAGCTACATGTAGTAAAAAACTCACCAAAAGCTAATAATGAAGATGACTCAAGCATTTCTTTTCCCCAGTACAATGGCCAAAACTGTTCTAAGTAGGTGGTTAAAACACCCCAAAATTTTCCCAACTAGCCCTGACAGGTAAGAACCATGTATATACATTTTCTTCTTAGTATAGAGTTGTTAGAGATTTAATCTGCTGTTTATACTTAAATCCCAAACAGAAATATGTAAATTGAATAGGATTATGCAAAACAGAAAACACCCAAAACTTGCCAGCATCCTCCCTATGAAGTAAGAAGCATTTGTCTAAAGGCAATTTTAAGGTGTGTAAGACAATATTTGAGAATTATGTGACTATGTAGCTTCAATGATACAACTGTAGACGCTCTACTCCAGAAACTACATGAAAATTGATCTCACCTGGTAACTGATAAAGGGTTATATATACTCACATTGGCAGCAAAATCTCCTGAAATATTAAGTAAATCCACATATGGTATTTTCAGAAGGTTCTACCAAACAATCTCTACCACTACACGTCTTTTTCCCATAACAGAGAAACAGAACTGTCAGGCAAATTGCATATGCTGTACTCATACAGAACACAGACAACACAGGGCAGAGAAGTAATTTCCAGTTCTAAGCTTTCAACTCTATAAAAATCAGCATCAATAAGAAGCAGAATCCTAGTTTAACAGATTGACTTAAGAGCAATCAGCAAAATTACGAGAGAAGATGCAGCAAGGGAGCTTTAACATCAGAACTGTCTTCAAAGGTTATGTTTCTAACAAATCACTACGAAGTTAATAAAAGCACAAGTTAAGCTAATATCTATAGCAGATTACCTCAGTCCTTGCACTTCATTATCCCCCACCTGCCCAGCTCTAGATGTCCACCATAAATACATATATCACATCATAAACCATGGGAAATACACTACTGAAACATAACATGTGGCATGCTCCAAACACCACTATAGGAGGGACCAGACATTCATGGAATTAACTGAGGATATACGTGAAATTTGAAGTCCTCTGACCCAAGTATCCGATTTACTGTCACAACTTAAGAATCACAGAGAGTGTCCAGGGTAATCTATTCAGCTATGTCTCACCAAAAGGCTGGGAGCCTAATAGCATGAAGCCAACTATGATCCCAGCATACACAACCAGAAGAAAAAAAGGCAAGTGGCAACTCTAAAAGCCTCATCTCACACTGATGACTCCAACATATAAGGGCTATATCCGATTTATGAGTTAAATCTAAGTCCTGCACTGGATTTATAGGAACAGTTGCTTATATTTCCTATACTGAAGAAAATCAAAATGAAGACATCTAGTGCAGTAAATTCTTAATTACAGTTTGCCTTTTTGCCACTTTTCACAGTGGTTTTGGGCATTTGTGCGTGGGTTTAGGTTTTTGGAGGTGGACTGTTAAGCGGAAGGAGGCAGCTTAGCTGACACATGACTGTTATGTCTCAGGCAATCTATGAAGAGACTGCCAAAACCAAAGGCAGTCCTATACCTAGAGCTGCGTGCTGCTCCATTGTTCTCTGCCTTCTTCAGGCCCAACAAATCTGGAGCAACTCCTGAGAGAAGCAGAAATTGCATGTACATTACCTTGAAGGTGTGGCAAAAAGATGCTCGGTACCCATTCATCACACTGACTACTCTTCATGGCAACTCATCTACATAGGTACTACTACTATTGACATTGGCTTCTCTGGTCATGTGATGAGGTTCCACATGTTGTTAGATGACAATGTAGAAGATTTCAAGGAATTAACAAACAAAGCAGCTCTTCCTGCTTGTTAAATTGAGCAAAGAACATTTTGCACTAAGATCATGTGGAAAAACATCAAGTCCAAAGATGATATGCCAGGGCAACCTGAGCAAGGCTAAAACTAAGTAATTAGTCACATACAAGAAACTTAAGAATTAAAGTAATTACTCACACATAAGAAACAACCAATTTGTCAGCCTTAGAGATATGCTTACTGATGTATGAAACATAAGAAAAGAAGCAGGAACTCTTTCACCATGATCAAGACTGTCATCTGCTTCCCTAAGGGTCCATTTCCAGTTGGACTGCTAACAGAAAGAAAACCAACCCAACCAACCAAAACCAAACAAACTCAAGTGCCCAGCAGTGGTACACCCTACATCTAAAGCATATAAGCATCACAAATGCAGAGAGAGCGATCTTGGAAGTCTACAAATAAAAGCAGGAAAGCACAAGTGCCATAAAGCTGCAAGCTTACTACAGACCATCACAATTGGTAGACAAACAGATGACACCTTTTCTGAGCAAGCAGATGAGTAAAGAACAGGATTTCTTATGACAAGAAGAACCTAGACCCCTACTGGAACAGAACATAGCAGAACTCCAGCAAAAATTCAAGGAACTTAGTTTGAAAACATAGAAAGCAACCAGAGATTTCCCTTAGCTGTAATGGCAAGAAAGAAGTGATTGACAGTTAACAATGACAGACAGTTTTGCTCTAAGTGACCCATCAAGTCAATAATTACTGAAGAGAGAAAAGAAGGAAGAACAGCAAAAAACAGATTTAACATCACTAAGTAAGAGCTCACAGTAGACAAGTCTAAGGCAAGGAAGAGAGAATTCTCAAATGACACAATAGATACAAATTTGAGAAAACCAAGCACAGCAAGAGAACAGAAAACACAGCAAGAGAATAATGACTCAGAAAAAACAGACAGAAAGGGAGTAGCAAGCATAACAATGGCAAAAGAATACAAGGGACAAATCAAAAAGGCTAAAGGCACAAAACGAAATAATTCTCATAACACAGCTTGAGGCTACTGAGAAACTATTCTGTCAGTACACCACTACTACTAAGAGAACTTGTCCATTACTGAGATGGGTTAAGGAAGACCAAGTCCTCACTAAAGATACCAACTAAAACAGGTGACTAGCACAGTTAGCACAAATAAATGGGTAAAAACAACCACCCAGATTCAATCTATTATTAGAAACAGCCATACTTAGGTTTTCTTCCCAAGCTGACTAAATCTGATAACGTTCAACAAAATTGTGCAGGAAATCCTGAGAGCCATCTCAAAATCGATAACTATCTTTGAAAACTCATTGAGGATGTCTGAGATATCAGAACCTTAGAAAAAGCTGAACTATATAAATCCTTTCTTTAAAGTAAATAAAGCACCTCACTCAAAAAGAAAACCAAAATCCATCAAATAACCCAAAAACTGATGGAAAGAAAAGAGATGAAGGGCAGAAAAATCTGAGGAATAATATTGGTTTGTCTTCAGTTCCTAAAAAAGTTACTCAAATATATTCAAACAAGTCTTTTTAAGCACTAATGTGAAGGAGAAGAAACAATTCCCTTGGTTTTGTAAGGAAAAAAAAAAAAAAGCCATGTCAAACCAGCACAACTTTATTCCATGACAGAGTTACACAGGGGAGGAAGAATAAATGTCATTGATTTATTTGATTAGTGTTTGTGACAGTCTTAATTACTGAGACTTTCTCGCAGACAAACTAAAAAGCAAGACCTTGATAGAATTACCATGAATTTCCAAACAGGTGACTGTATGTGAAAGAGGAGTCAACAAGGTCAGACCACTGGAAAAAAACTAATGCTACCTTGGGATGTATAGCTTATGTGACACATGACATAATCCTTTCACTTAATAGTGCTCTGGTTAAGTCTCAGTAGGACAATCGCAACTCATTCTGCACACAGGTCTTCAACTCAGACAGGAACAGTTGGAGAAAAGCCACAAGAGAAAAACTACCAGATGTAGACAATATTACCTGCCAGAAAAGGCTGAAAGAACTAGGGATACCAAGCCTACAGATCAGAACACAGAGGGGAGGAAGACTCAGTTCTCTGTATCCACAGCAAACAGAACAAGTAGTAAGATTTTAATTGCAGTAATGGAGATTTCCGTGGAATAGAAAATTAACAGCAATGTATTTAAGGATAAAGACAGGCTGCTTAGAGAGGTTGTGGAGTCTCTATCAACTAAGTCATTTTAAGAGTAGGTTAGACAAACAAGCAACAAAAGTATAATCAGTGCTATATAATCACTGGCCAGAAGATGGATGAGAGAAAACCAGGGACAGAATGCAACTTGAAGTCAAGATTTTGTATCACTGATAAGAGATTCTGAAATATTATATTCAGCTCTTGTATCAAACTTGAGATAGCTTTAAAAGTGAAGAAGGAACCAAATAACTACTTGAAGGCAGCACGCACATTTAGAATAATTGAGAGTCTAATAAGTTTTGATTATGAAAAGGAAGTTGAGAGTAATTCTGTTGAAGTAAACAAACATTTTCTCAAGAATAAAACATGAGGTTTTAATGGGCTCCTTAAGAAGCAAAAACCCCAAACCCACACTCAAGAACCATTCAGCAAAGACACCTTTGTAACAGACTGAAAATAAAGACAGGTGTTATCAGTAAGATTGCAAGCACAGAGTAAGCAGTTACTTTAGACTAGCAGCAAATCTGGCTACTTGGCTAGCATGAGATTGAAAAGGTGAAGTAAGCATAGTTAAGGTAGCATGATTTTCAGTAGTACTCTAAAACATGGCTGCTCAAATGTCTGTCTGCTAAAATTACCAAAAAAAAAAAAAAAAAGAAACCAAAACAAAACAGCCCAAGACAAACAAAACCATGCCCCCAACAAAGAAGAAAAATAATCAAACCCCACAACCTTAATAGAAACAGATTGTATGCGTCACTCACCTTTTAATATGTAACAAGGTAGACAATATCCAATACCGTTGTCCATTAATATTTTTTAAAAAGATAAAAAGCTCTATAATCCAGAGTCGATAATCTAAGACTCTCCATAAAGGGAAAAATCAAGGCCATAAAGGTCAATCTCCCTGGTAGTTCCTGAATCACTGTGGTGCTGGAACTGCCTGCCTGCTCAGGGCCGGCTCTCCGGTTACCCACATGCATGTTCTCTCTCACAACTGTACAAGCAAAAGTGTCAGCAGGAAGAGGGGGAAAAAAAAAAAAAAAGACAGCCTAACTGAAGGGATAAATCTACACAGTAGCAATGGGTCACATAATCACCGTTTATGCCTTTCCACCATTAATTTTTGTGTTACAGCAAAGTTGTTTCAAGCAGGCCAACAAGATCAAGATGCCAGACCACAAAGAAGGATGGCTTTCCAAAAAGAGGAACTACCAGTCACACTTGCTGTTCCCTAGTGTCAACCAAAGTTTGCTCAAGAGGAAAGGAAGAATCTTAAAAATGTACTGAAGAGGCAGACAAACACGTGCCAGAAGGACAACTTCCAGTGATCCTCTCATGGTTTAACAAAAGGGATTCGCCCTCCATTAAACGCCAGTAAACCCCATTAAGCAGAGACACCTATCAAAGAAATAATCATCAGACATAACACCTCCCTGACCACATACTAACACTGATGAATAGATTATGTCTATACTTATCCAAACTATCTTATGTCACCGAGAAGCTCTCTACAAAATAGCCATTTGGGTGAAAAAGATGAAAGACAAGGACACTATAAATTTACCGGTAATAAACACAAAACCTTAAAAAGACTCTATTACATCAACTATTTTTGCTGATCATGACAACAAGAATACTTAAAAAATCTTTTGCATGTAGCTTCAAAAAGTTAAATTGCTCAAAGTAAACTATAGAAAAGAATATATTTGTGGCAGAAGTGCCAAGAGATAGAGCAAAGCAAGCAAAATGAAGACTGACCTCCTGCTATAAAAAAAAGGAAACACGAGTCACAAAGAAACCATAGAAACTTCTCTCATCAGAAGAATTCATCCTTAACTCAGGAAAACAATTAAAATGGTAAAAATACAATTATTTGGGAATGACTGCTTAATATTAGGGCAATACCTCAAATGCCATGGTTCAACCCCAGGCAACAAGTAAGCAGCTGGCAGCTGCTCGCTCACCACCCCCTGCAGTGGGATGCTGAGAATCAGAAAGAAAAAAGGACAATTGAGGGGTTGAGGTAAGAACAGTATAATAATTAAAATGAAATAAAATATAATAAAAATATATAAAAATAATATTAATGGATTATAACAAAAAGAGAAAGAAATAAAACTCAAGTGTACCCTCAGCAAGTTTGCTGATGACACCAAACTAAGAGGACTGGCTGATTCACCAGAAGGCTGTGCTGCCACTCAGCAGCTTGGGAGTTGGGCAGAGAGGAACCTCATGAGATTCAAAAAGGACAAGTGCAGAGTCCTGCGCCTGGGAAGGAACAACCCCATGCACCAGTACAGGCTGGGGGTCGAACTGCTGGAGAGCAGCTCTGCAGAGAGGGACTTGGGAGTCCTGGTTGATAATAAACTGAACATGAGCCAGCAATGTGCCCTCGTGGCCAAGAAGGCCAATGGCAGCCTGGGATGCATCAAGAAGAGTGTGGCCAGCAGGTCAAGGGAGGTTCTTCTCCCTCTCTACTCTGCCCTGGTGAGGCCTCATGTGGAGTACTGTGTCCAGTTCTGGGCTCCTCAGCTCAAGAGGGATAGGGAAGTGCTGGAGAGAGTCCAGCACAGGGCCACCAAGATGATCAGGGGAGGAAAGGCTGCAGGAACTGGGGCTGTTTAGTCTGGAGAAGAGGAGACTGAAGGGAGATCTTATTAACATTTATAAATATCTAAAGGGTGGGTGTCAGGAGGTTGGGACATCCCTTTTTTCTATAGTAGCTAGTAACAGGACAAGGGGTAATGGGATGAAGCTGGAACACAAAAAGTTCCACTTAAATATAAAGAAAACCTATTTCACTGTGAGGGTGACGGAGCAGTGGCACAGGCTGCCCAGAGGGGTTGTGGAGTCCCGCCTGGACATGTTCCTATGTGACCTGATCTAGGTGAACCTGTTTCTGCAGGGGGGTTGGACTAGATGATCTCTAAAGGTCCCTTCCAGCCCCTACCATTCTATGACTCTATGTGAAACAAAACAACAAACTTGTAAATAAAACCAAGTGATGTCCAATGCAATTGCCTATCACCCACTGAATGATGTCTGAGCAGTGACTGGCCCCTCCCCATCATCTTCCCCCAGTTTCTATACTGGGCATGATGTTCTACGGTATGGAATAGCCCTTTCACTAGTTAGGGTCAGCTATCCTGGTCATGCTCTTTCTCAGCTTTTTGTGCAGCTCCAGCCCGCTCACTTGCAGGGCAGAGGGAGGAACAGAGAAGTTCTTGATGCCATACAAGCCCTGCTCAGTAATATCCAAAACATCCCTGTGTTATTAACAGTTTTCAGCACAAATCCAAAACAATGCCCTGTACCATCTAATGGAAGAAAATTAAGGATATCAGCTGAAACCAAGATACTCAAGTATCCCGCTATTATAACACTGCACACTCTCAGCCATTTCGCCAAGGCAAGACTTCATGGAAAAAGCTAATGATAAGGATGCAACTTCCTCAGGATTATCATAAATATTAACAAAGTTGGGAATAACTTAAACCAATTTAGTGTCTTCAATATAAGAGACATCTAACACTGGTTAGAATCCTCTAGGCTTTAACAGAAGACATGAACTACATAAGACTTTTGCAGCTTAGCTGTCAAATTGTCAGAAATGACTGAGAGGATGAGCCAATCTCACTAATACATAACATCATTAGGTGTAACTTGCTGACTTCAGAGTTTGCCTCAGAATCGGCTTCACATTTAGACAAATACTCATTTCTATGTCCTTAGTCAAAAGCCACAAAGGCAAGCACACATTCAAATGTCTATTTGAAAGCTCTATTTGTATTTAAGGAATAAATTCCCACAGGAACGTACTGTAATGTTTTAACAAATTCCTGGAGATCAGAACAATCCCTAAACCTTACACAATCACTACATTTTTCACCTGATAAGGAAAACATATGCTTAGAATGTCTTTAAACAGTGACAAAAGATTATTATTCCTCATTCTCATTTTGAAGATATGATACAGTCGCCAAGGTTAAAAAAATCCATGCAACAAGCAATCTAAATAACATTCCAAGTATGCATGATTAAGTAACGTGATTTCTCTATAATTCTGAGAACTAGTAAGCTAGGTCACCAATGACGGCACTTCCAAAAACATTAAATATTAATATTTAACTTAGTTACTATGCATTGTTCCTCAGTACAAAGTTCCCCCTAAACCTACATAAGGTTTCAAGTTTATAGTTAGTGGAGGATACTGTACAAGTATGGTAGACTGTTTTCAGGACAGAAAAACATCCTTTTTTTCCATTGAAAGTATAATAACATTCTTTTAAAGCTTTTTCTTTAAGCAATATACATCTGAAATTTATGGAAGCTTCATTTTGTCCACTTTTATTCCTGTGGTTCAGACTCTTAGCCAGTTATGACAAAAACAAAACAAAACAAAACACCCAGTCAGCTTCAGGCTGCTGCTGCAAGCTGTCTCAAATCATTGCAGACATCAGTAAAATTCCCTGCAGACTCCCTAAAAAGAAGGGGAGAATGACAGTATAGTGGAGATGAATCCTGGGAGTAGGCAGGAAAAAGAAGTAAAGATAAAATAAAGATGATCTCACAGATCAAACTGCAAAGTCTCTTGTCACAGTAAAGGAGTGTTATATCTCTTGCTGAGTGACAAAATAAAACTGTAATTCATCTGAAGCCTGTTCCAGTGAAGATCTGGGTTTCAACTACACATTATCTAGAGTCACACAGATAACTTATGGCCATTAAAATAAAGTGGAGAAAAACTTCTAGTACACCTCAGCTAAACCACTAACTTGCCATCTGTTGTGGCAGCAGCTTATTGAAGATAAGCAGCCTGGAAGCATTACAGCAATTAAGAAATCTTTTGGTCATTAACTCCACACCAATTAAACACTAAAAGCTGGCAAAATTGTACTGTGGTTCAGAACTGCTTTTTAAGGCAAACTCTTCTGTTCCAAATGACCAGCTTCACTATGAGACTTGATGTAAGGAAGAATTTTAAACATTTAGTCAGGTATTTCTTTGTCTATCCACAGCCCCCACACATGTACGTATTCTCCTAATCCCCCCCCCAAAATGTACATCCACACATACAAAGTACTTCCTTCATGCCTACACTTACATAGCAACATCATTAACCCACACTCAAAAATGTCGTGTTTTAAAAGCTAAGATACATGCACACATATGTATAAGCATGCATACACACATCTCACTCACACATCTGTCCACAAAAGTGTCTCTTGGCTTGTGTCAACATTAGTGTTATCCAAATTAAGACCCTCACATCCATCTCTGAACTACTCCCTACAAGTCTGAAATAGTCATCTATTGGGTTTAATACGGCTATAAAATTTTCAAAGAGGTTCTGTAATTTCTTGTAATATTCATAAACCAAAGTCTGCCTACGAAAAGTGAACTCAAGGTATTTTTCAATCACACCCTTAGTTTGTTGAACCAACATCAATAGAAAAAAACTCCCTCCCTTAATATTAGAAATCTGCTTAACTACCCTTGTGTACAATTCAGTAGCAGCACCACCTTCCTAGCTTTGGAAGAGTTCTGGTCTGAGAGTTAAAGCTACTGTTTCTGCACATAGGCAAAGTAACAAACAGAAAACAATCTTTGGCTTTCAAAAAAAAAAATCATCTTAGTCCAACAGCAAATTACTTCAGTCCCAAAATACAGACGAAAGACAAGAGTTTGTAGTGCCCACAGTGCACTGACTCCAATCACATCAACATACAGCTGTTTGCACTAGTTCCCTCTCTTTGAAAGAAGCCTCAAAGAGATGAAGCAGCTGGCAGTGCGCATTCAAGTCTGGCACCCCTGCCTAAAGCCACTTCTTTTGTTTGTAAGGAGCTGTCATTGATGCAGTCTGACAGCACAAAGCTTAAATCAGAACAAGAGTCAAGGTACAGCCTTACAGCACTTCACAGAACATTATGGTTATATTACATTTAACACAGTTTACAACAACTTTTGGCACTACACACAAGGAGATACTCCCTAATAAAGAAATATATAGGTTTTTCAAGAGTTATGGCTTTCATTAATATATTTCTTCCAGGAACAGGATTTAAGTGACAACCTTCTTTTCTTGCCCTCACCTTACAATGCGGATACAATTAAATTGATTTTAGATGGCACTAACAGCATAACACTCAAAACCTATGGACATGACCAAAACTCATTAGTAAAGTTTAAAAAAAAGTCCCATTATGTCATTCTCAGTTACTCTGCTGAAGAGTCTTTGTTTAATGAACTCACTTGCCCATTTCAAAAAGCTAAGCATATTTCATGTAACATCAATAATGCCTGCTCTTCTGCAGCCCTTTCTCTCCTCATCCACAGTCTCCCACGTCATCCAAAAGGAATGAAAAAGCCAAAAGCTGTATTCTATCCTTCCAAAGACCCCATCCTCATTCACCGTAATCACAGACTTAACTTACCATATGTGCAATTGCCACTTGTTTCTTCTGACAGATAGGGAGAAGAAAAGCAGACCAAAAAAACCCAGTCCCTGCAAAAGCAGTATTTTGCTACCAAAGCCTCGTTCAGACCTTGGTCTAGTTGGTAAATACACATGTTTATAGCTCCTGAATAGTTGTTGTTGGTACAGAAAGAATGTTTGATAGACATAGCTCAACATCAACTCTCAGTTATTATGCACCAGCTCTGATAGAAGCTAGACAGACATGCTTAGCACACAGCTGTGCTAAGGCCTCTTGAGAGCCAGATTACTATAATGAATCCAGTTGTTCTATCAGCCTAGATGACCAATTTTAAGCAAAAGCTGGCTCAGGAGATGGACAGTCCTAACCCAACATGCCATACACATTTTTCCCCCCTTCCCAATAGCTTCCTGAGATTCCCATTACTGTAAACTTCCTTTAGCTTCTGATGCTGTAGAAGAACATGCCTACTACTCTCCCTTTACTCTCCAGTACCATCCCCGGTGAATAATTTCTGCTTATGTTACTTCTGCTGTCCTTGCAGATTTCCTAAAGGAGGAGGGTGAGACCTTAAGCAGGGAGGGAGAAGGAGAACTTCCCAAAAATACCTCTTGCAATTATTTCACTGTTGTCCACAGAGAACTAAGTACTAAAAGCCTTAGCCTAGGCTGAAGTTGCTGGTGTTTACATACTTAACTCAGAAACTACAGATAGGTATGGGTCCATGGAGCCTTTTATGTTTTT
The DNA here is from genome assembly GCF_028858725.1 of Colius striatus. Taxonomy (NCBI): domain Eukaryota; kingdom Metazoa; phylum Chordata; class Aves; order Coliiformes; family Coliidae; genus Colius; species Colius striatus. The sequence continues at coordinate 90,411,057 of NC_084761.1, forward strand.
TACAGGTCAACTACTGGATTTACTTACTATGGCTAACATAACAACCATATAATATTTAATAAACAGACATCAACCCCTAGAGTTTCATACACTAGGAATGCATGTATTTTTATATACAGTCTTCAGAAAGTTTACCTCTTCAGCATATTCACTGATTTGGAACATAAACCAATCACCGCTCAGTTTTCTACACTGTTAGGTTTTGCTTTAAGGGGAGACGTTGTTATTTCCAAAAAGAGCAACAACTTGACTTATGGATCAAAGTGAGCAAAGCTGACATTGCAACATAAGCCATGACTAAACTAAGACTTTTGATAGCGTAGGCATCAGAAGAATAAAGACTGGCATCTGAAAATTTACACCTAGAACACTGAAGTCCTCTGGGCTACCAGCCCAACACTTCTATCCAGCCTGTTACCCTTCCCTGGTGAACACAAGGAACAGCTATTTAGAGCAGCAAACACTGCCCAAACAGCTGATCACATCCTCCATCTGTTCACAGCTCAACACAGACCACTAAGCTGCTGCCAAAGCAGTCAAAAAAAAATTCAGCAGCTTTTTCTAAGAGCAACTGCCATCCCTACACACTCCCCAGAATTAGTCCTCACTGCCTATTGCGGTGCAAGGCTGCTGGCCCTTCCTGCAGCACCAGCAATTCATCTCTCCCAGACATGTTGTAAGGCAAGCAGAAGATGAGACCAGAAGAGAAGCCCTAAAGCCCAGATGCCATAGCTAACAAGTCTGCTCTAGATAAAGGCAGCCCAAAGCTCTGGACTTCAAAATAATGACTTTTGTAACATTGTAAAACCCTAATTATTTGTCTGAATGACTGCAGTCTCATGTTTCTGAAGCTCCTTCAGAAGCAAACACTTGATGGAAGCTACTACAAACTAGTTCAACAGATCTATATGTTAGGACTCTTGTAAAGAATTATTGTGCATGAGGACATGACTTTGTGACATTTGAGGTTTTTCCCAGTTTCCAACTTTGAGCATCCAGCCTGTACCAAAGCCTCTCAAGTCTTCCTTGAATCAAGAGTAGAAAGAGATGGCCACTCTACAGAACAATACAGAACAGGACACATTCTCCGACATTCTCTCAGATGCATGAGTGTGTTCTATCATTACCAGAAATTTTGTGAAAGAGAGAACAACATTTGTGTCTTGTGCAACAGAAGGTAAGCTGATTATTTAAGAACAGGGTTAAAGTTCACACTCTGAGAAGATTTTTCTCTAGCACTGTCACCAAACCAACATGAACGACTTAGTTCAACAGCTTCAACCAGGCTCACAGGCAACCTCATTAATTTTTCCCCTAAAATCCACTTCCTATACCAACACTCAGACCAACTTCTGCACCGTTAAAGCAGCTGTACATTCTATACAAAAAAAAAGGAAAATATATAGAAAAATATATAAAATAGAAAACATATACTTCAGAGAAATCATTATGCTGCCCATACTCATCTTCAGTACTCTTTCTGGCGTTTCCTCGCACAGTTAGGAGGTGAAGGCCAATAATGTCATAGGTTGCCTTGAATTTCTACAATATAAAATTAAGTAATTCTCATGTCAAAAAAAACAATGGTCTATTTCTTTCATTACATTCTCAGACAAGTCTCAATTTGAGCAGTTCCCATAATAACATTAAGAGTGGCATCATAAATGTCTTTTCCCAGTTGAACTCTTCATTTGCAGCAAAAGAAATTTGGAACCTGTAGACTTATCTATCAGTAACAAATGACAACTGAGCTGCAGCATTTTTCTATGTAATTAAGTCAATTTTTTTTCCTTCTGTTTAATTAACCCAGGAAAACTCCACATATGAAATACTCTCATGTATTAAATACTCACAGCAGTACAAAACTACTTCAATCACTATCAAAATTTTTTAAAAAGCTCTAACAAGAAAGGAAAAGGCAGGAAGTTTTCATTACTGTATTAGAAGAGGATATATGACCTCCTTTCCCACCAGTGAAGGCGCCCCAACAAATATTAAATCTCCTTTGATTACCCAGATCCATATAAAGCTGAAACTCTGCCTGGTCCATCCATGAAGCCCCGTACATCCTAAGCCAAGCAAGCTTATTTCACAATTATTTCTCTCAATAGTTTCCCCACAACACATCTTCAGAACCATGTTTGTGTATTTATATCCTTCTTACATATACATCAGGGAGCAAACATTACTCCTGTAAGCACCAAACACCACCAAATTGAATATTCACATCCACTCAGCTCTCCTTGCCAGGCAAGGAGAAGACGGTAAGCCTGGATCTCTTCTTTATTCAGACTGTAAAGGATAAAGGATCTCAGGGCATCCCTCAAGGTGAGATATGACTACAAAAGGCTAAATACCACAATCAAGAAAATAGTGTGATATTAAATACCTAAATGAAGCCTCAAGTACTGTTTGAGATTAAAAAAAAATTGCAAGACAAGAATTGGACAAGAACCCTGAATATTCTCATCAATATGAATCTATTTCAGAGGTAACTTTTCATATTCATCTAGTTACAAATTACATCAACAAGTTTTCAATTTGACCGTCCGGAAAAAAAATGGAGGGGAAGGGAGTCAGTATGTTTTTAAGAGTAAAAGATTCTCCCTCTCTCAACCATTTTGCAACCAATACAGCAAGGAAAAAACAAAACAAAACACGACCTTTTGCCTTCATACACAGAATCAAACGTTTCTAGTACTAGGATGCTTAGCTAGTACAGGTTAGACACTGCTGAACCAGATGCCGGGGTTTTTTTTGGTCACACTTTCCACATGTTTCATTTAACAATTCACAGTCAATTATTCTCATTATCAATTGACCATGATACAGCAGGTGCAGGAGGTGGAGGACAAATGGAGCGCTCAGGGATTGGATATACGTCAAGGTCATGAGTACACACAGACACACGCTTCCCAGGAGCAGTATTACAAGATCTGAACGAACCACCACTACGTGTGCCTGTGGTCTCATATCTATTAGCTGAAAAATGCCTTAACTGATCACGGGAAGAAGCTAAGAAAGAGCTATTAATATGAATGTTATGCAACCATTAAGCTTGTTTTTTAAGTTGGAAATCTTCTAGTTAGATTCATTTCAGTCACCATAGATTCTTTTTTCTAAATTAGCAAGTTAACTCAACCATACCACCTAAAGCCAATCCTAATCATTTGATTCCATTCTGTTGCATCTCCTTTTATTAAAAAAACCCCAAACAGATCATAAGCTGTTCAGGGCAGCAACTGCATGTCTTAAAAAAAAAAAGTTAACTGCATCTAGTCAGAGGAACAAATGTGCTACCAGACCGACAAGAAGTACTTTTCATTGCATAAGTGTTCTGAGTGTTTAGAAGTACTTGCTTCCTCAGCCTGAAGAACAGAGATTACAACACTACTATATTTATTTAAGTTTACCTGTATCTTGACAAAAACTGGCCAAAGTTTGCTTTTGAAGAAGAGGAGGCCCTACATAACAGTACAAAAGCTAGCAATTTGCTGAACTTCTGAGTACCTGACATAGCTCCTCTTTTGTATACTATTTCTTTTGAATGTTCTAATCATGAAGGGAGAAGAAAGAAAAGGCAAAATCTCAACAACAAATCAGATAACAGTAAAACGCAATGAACAACAAAGCTGTTGAAAAAAATGCTCTAAAATGTAGCAATGTATTGTCTGCTATGTATAGAAACTCTATTTAAAAAGCAGTACCTCATAATAAAGGAATAGTCCAGTGAAGTATTTCATGAAAATTCTAAAACAGACAGCTCTCAAATGTAAGCAGATTTAGTGTAGTAATGTCTACACTTGACAGACAAACAGTACTTTGAAAAATGCAAGTGAGAACTGTAAAGTGGCTGCTAAGTTATCCCTCTTAATAATACAAGGTCAAAAACTACTCCTGAAGCTGACCAGACACTGGCATAAACCACTGCACTTCAAAGTACCTGAAAATATTAAGGAACAGCCCATTTTACTATAGTAGATTTATGAGTTATGCAGTGGTTGACAGAGATAATCAAATGCATCTCACAGCATCAGTTATCCAACTGTCAAAAATTTATAGGATCAAATTATGAAAGCCTGATGCAATGCATTACTGAATTTAAAAACAACACAACAGAAGGCAAGATCTAGGTCTTTAAATATATACATAAAACATCAAAACGTGTATTTTATTTAATGGTTGTAAATTTCTGCTATTTATAGGACACAGGACTCTTCACTCCATAACACTGCTGTAAATAGTTTGGTAAGTAAAAAAAAAAAATCTAACTCCAAGGGAAGTCCTGCAGCTGTACCACACAACTAAATGAGCGTTTCCAGTTTAAGTCAACACTGTTACAGGTTTTCAAATCTGAGATGCTCCCCTGCACTGAAACACTGCCGCAGCATCCTTAATTTCACTATCTTTCTAAAACATCTGACAGTGCTAGAGGATGAATTCAGACACTACAAAGCACATGCATGGGGCAGCATAGCTTCCAGGAGGACTCCACTAAGAGTTGCCCACTTGCATCCCAGAACAAGACTTAGCATGTAGTCTAATGCTGAATTTAGCCTACAGTCTTAAAAAAACCCTCCAGATACGATGTATGAAAACCTCAATTAAAATATATTTGTTAGCTCCAACAGGCTTAGTTAGAATTTCAATACTGGCACATGTGCTTTTAATTTCAACCGTAAGCATAGCCATTTTAAAACTCTGTTCAATATGATTTATAAAGCAGGTGGAAAGTATATCCCATTCTGACAATTATTGACTTGTAAGAATGTGGAGCGCACAGGGGATCACTCCTTAAACATCTTGCTTCACTCTATTTTAGACAAGTTTTGGAAGAAGCACCTAATAGAACATTACAGAAGGATATGCCCACTGTATCCAGGATAGATGCCCTAAAATGAGAGAAGCAACAGAACCTGGAAACAGAAAGCACGCTAACAAGTAGAAACCATTATGTTCTGCGTCAAGCACAGAATTCTGGGGTTTTATACATTTTATATATTGTGATAGATTAAACACTCAGGTTTGTGCAGCAGAGTACTGCCTGATGATTTCTCTCTCTCACCCACTAAAGGAAACTTCAGGATATTCTGTGAAAGATGAAAGCAAAGCAACTCTGGTTGCTACTTCACAACTATTAATGCATTGCTTACTCTCCATCCAGCCAAAACAAATATTGCACCTAATTTAGAAGTGATAGGTCATATAAAATATACAGTTTTCTTTCTCAACTTCATCCAGAAACAACATATGCAAGTCTTTCATGCAAAGAACATAATCTTGTTTTGACCATGTACCCTTAACCAGCAAATTATTAACCATTCCAGAGACTGCATTTTCATGTAAGTAATAGTCACGTAATGATGCTTTACGATCTCATCTTTGCCTTCATCTTCACAACAAGATTATCAGCTAACTTCAAAGTACTGGCAACTTTTGTATGTCACCACCATTGGAGAAGTGTCAAGAAAAGGGACACTGAAAACAGTATGGAGGAAGTCACACCAACTTTACAAGAGTATTAGAGAGTATAAGCATCTACCTTTCAGAAACTGAGCAAAGGCATTTATCTAGCCTCAAAATCTAACTCTAATATGCGTACTGTTTGACTAAATAAGGTCTGTGTTGCAGGTTTGTTCTAGCTTAACTAATCTATCCAACTTCTTAATTCCCTGTTTGTCCATCAGTCTTCAGAACCACTTGTACCACACTGTTAAGTGAAATGGAAACACTTGACAAACTGCATACACAGCTTTTGTACAAGCAAAAAAGATCAATTAAGGCCAAGTTACAAACCTTGCGCATATTTAAGGAGAAGTACAAATCATAAATCGGTCTACATAATACACAGAACTATTTTCCCACAAATTTAGTGCTGAAATACTGTATTTTATTTTGAAGACAACCTATACTTTCCAAGTGAAGACTCCTGAAGACTTTATTAGGAACTATCTAGCCTGAAAGAAAGAACAAATGTGAAGTTGGAAGACTAACAGTGATGTTGCCCTTGCAAAACAAATTTCAGAAAGAGAATCGACACAGGGCAATTAGGTTAGACCCCAAGTCCTAGACTATGTAAGATACAAACAGATCAAAAATATGAGAGATACTGAAGCCTTTGCTACCTGAATCACATCAATATGCCATTCTACACATCACTCCACTGCTTGCTTTATTTCCCATGGCATTATCAGGCTCATTCCAACACCACCTAGGAACCTGTGCCTGGAAGATCTGAAAATCTACAATGTACCCAAGATGCATCTTCCTGTTAAAGGTTTAACTAAAACTGAGTTCAGTGATGACTTGCAAAGTTACAAACAAAATCTTGCACTTCTCTTCACCATGATGCACGTCATTCTTCTGAATATCTAACTCACATAAGGGCTACTGTCACAGAAGGAAATTATGCCTGAAATAAGTCTCTGATTAGAACACACATATAGAAATAGTTTAAAACACTGTGGATTTTGGAAAACCAAGTATGAGAGTGCAGAACACAAGTTTTAAGGGGTGGTCAGGGGGGAACTAATCTACAATTGTCAAGTGACTTGTCACCCTACAAAAAGAGATAGGCACAAAATTACACGGAGAACAAAAAAAAGCCAATCTGTTACACCATGGTATTTAGACACCCTACATCACAAGCGCCATTTTTTTCTGTTTCCCTCTCACGTGTACACAAGTTTATGAGAGTGAGAGAGGAAATGGTGCAGGCTGTATGACATACATATGGAAGTCTGAAGATGCTGTCAGCAGGAAATGCCTTTGTAAATACAGTACCTAAACAGAAGTTTTGTGTAGATAACAAAAAAATTGGGGCAACCTTTATGAGAGGAAGGAATGTACACTTATTTACTCTCTTGTCACTTCAACCAGTAGGATATCCTTCTAAAGGCCTAATCCTTGAGTAATTTTCCTTGAAGAAAAAAAAAGACAATTTAAACCACATAATATGCTCCAAATAAATTTCATCATATTGTGAAATAACATAACTGATGTAAATTACTCTAAGGCACCAGAGCACAAACCACTGCCCAAGCTACCACGACCCTCCTATGCCTAACGAAGTTGCCTGCTGCAATAAGGGGCTCCAATACTAGAGATAAAAAATGGGCACAAAGATACATTTCTGCTTTTTTCCAGGCCTGCCCATCTGTTTCTTGTAGCTCTTCCATTGATGCGGGGCCCGAGTCAGAAGACTCCTGAGGATAGGGACCCTGGCGCCGGCTCCTGCCAGGAATCCAGGAGAAACCCCAGGACGACACAGCCCTAAGCAGCCTGCGCTGCCCTTCCCCCACAAAGGGTGGGGAGCCGGGGACACTTCCCAGCCCCACCACCACACAGGCCAGGACAGCGCCGCGGCCCCCCGCCGCTGCGAGGGGCCCAGCGCCCCCTCCCCCGGCCCGGCCGAGGCACCGGGCCCCGCACCCGCCCAGAGGGGCAGCGGGTGCGGGCGGATGGCGCGGCGGCAGCCCCGCGCTTGGCAGCGCCGCCCGCCCGGGTGGGTGTGTGCCGGGCCCGCCGCGCCGAGGTGTCACCGCCGCCCGCCTGCGCTCCCCCCTCACCTCGCCGTGTCCCGCCGCGGCCCCGGCGCCGCCCAGGGCTCCGCCGCCGGCGGCCGTCGTCGGCGCTGTCAGCAGGCCGCCCACCGCGCTCGGCGAGGCGGCGGCCGCCTGGGTCGCAGCCCGCAGAGGAGCCGCTCCCGCCGCCGCCCCGGCCTTGCCCAGGCCGCCGGCGCCGCCGCCGCCGCAGGGTCCCGGCCCGCCGGTGCTGCTGAGACCGCCGCCCCGCTTGTTCTTCCGGCGCTTGGCTCCGCGCTTGGCGTCGGCCGGACTCATCGTGCCTGACACCCGGGCAAGGGAGGAGGGAGCGGGGGGGAGGAGAAGGAGGAGGAGGGGAAGGGGCGCGGGGCCGCCGCGAGCTCACGGGAGCGGAGGGGACGGGCAGGGCCGGGGCACGGGCCACCGCGGGCGCCGAGGAGCGGAGCGCACCGACTGTCACTGCAACGGGGACTCCCTCGGCCCCAGCGCCGCTGACCAGAGTTACCGTCCAATATGGCGGACACAAGGGGAAAGTGATCCCCCTTTACGTCGGGGGGCTCCCCCTTGCGCTGACGGGAACCCGCTCCGCGGGGCACGCTGGGACGCGTAGTTCCCGCGCCGCGCCTTAGCCCGTCTCTGAGGGGGCCGGCGGACTACAACTCCCGGCGCGCGCTGCGAGGCCCGCCTGGGCGCGGCCGGTGAGCTCATACGTCACCGCAGCGGCCGCTGGGAGCTGTAGTCGCCGCCGCCGCCGTTAGCCCCACCGGCCGACGGTGCCACCCCGGCCAGGGGACTACACTGCCGCCCAGCAGCCGGCGAGACCCACGTGACGCGCACTGCCGCGCCTTAAAGGGGCTGCGGCTGCTAACTGGTGCCACGGGGAGCCGAGGCGCTGCGGGCCGCCTTTCCTCAGAGCGGCGGGAGCAGAGCACGGCCGCTCTGACAGAACACAGCCCCTGGGCAGCTTTGGCGCCGCGTCTTGCTGGGTGTGGGGGCATCGCCTACCACCACAGCCCTCAGCACCCGAGAGCCGCCACCTTCCCCGGCCCGCGGGCAGGGCAGAGCGGGCTGAAAATGGAGGTCACAGCTGCCGCGCTGAGGGCCGTGCACCGACGTGAGGCCAGTGTGCCTCAGCCGCGGGGCTCCTCACGCCCGAGGTACCCGTCCCCAGGCCGGAGGAGGCTATGCTGCAGCCCGGCTAACCACCATCACTGTCTTTTCCCCAGGTTGGCCTCCACAATACACCCGGGAGAGATGAAATAACTGTAGCAAGGGCTGGGACATGGCAGGGTGCTGTGCTGTAAAAGCAATAGCTATGAGCATACTAAACCTGGTGATAACTTCTGGCACTGTAAAATCCTCCTGCGGCATTCAAATAGTGAAGGTGGTGTGTGGTAGTGATGGTGGGTTAGAGCACAGTTCAGAGGCACCAGTCTCCCTTTAGTTCGCCTGCAATGATGCATGCTTAGAATGGCATGGAAATCATGCCAGGAGAACTTTAAGCGGGACATTAGGATAAACTTCTTCACCAAGAGAGTTGCTGGACACTGGCACAGGCTGCCCAGGGAGGCGGTGGAGTCCCCAACCGTGGAGATACTTAAAAGACACATAGCTGAGGTACATAGGAACATGGTTTAGTGGTGGGCTTGGCAGTGGGAGGTAAGTGGTTGGACTCAATGATCTTAAAAGTCTTTTCCAACTAAGCAGTTCTCTAAGTCTATGAAAAGACAGCTCAGGAGCGTTGGGAGAGAAATGGAAGCAGGCACTAATTTCAGCGTGTCCTGATGAGTGGTTGGCAGCTCCACTAGAAGTTACTCTCTGTACTGAAGCTGTTCCAGGCTTAGTTTGCCATGGTACACGTGGAAGAGCTTTGCATGTACACACAGGCAGCTGTGAAACGAGGAGAACATGTTTGTTCGTTCTGTGGTCTAGTAAACGGTGGATTTTTGAGGGCAAGGCCTTGGTCTCCATAAACGCATTCAATGCTCATCAGGCACAGAGCTGCATAAACAGCAAATAACAGTGAAGAGCAGGGGCTACACAAAATGTGCAACTATCTGCATCATTCTGCCACAAACAAATAAATCCTAGGCCTTGTAGTATAAATTCAAAGTTGACTTCATGGGACATCTCTTCTTAATATATGGCATTATTTTCCGAGCATACATCTTTCACTTGAAATGGTGACACGTCTTATTTCATTCTTATGTAGAAGAATGCCTTTATCTTCCTTTCAGAATTATACTTTCACTTGGCCCCTGTTCATTTAACATCACACTTATGAAAGAAAGATTACTGCTCCGTCAGTCTCTCTATCCCCTATGTATTACAGATAAAAAGCATTATTATGAGAAACTATTATAGTAAAATCACTCAACTGTACAGGAGCTAAAGTAATACTACTTAGTCTGACATTGCAGCATTTAATTCCCATACTCTCATTATAGAAACATAAATGGTATCCTTCTACACTTCAGAAAATAAGGACCATCCAGCTGATTTTTTTTAATCCAGTTTTCAATATTAAAATTCACAGTGCAGGATGGTTTTTATAAACTCTGCAGGTCAGAGTCTTTTTTTAAACCTGCAAGTAAATACTAGTGCTCAGGGAAATAAAATACCTTTATGGTTTTGATCTGAACTCAGCTACCACACCTTTTCTTAGCTTACAATTAGCTGCTGAGCCAGTAGGTTGTTTTAGAAATAAACTTGCCACTTTGGTGTGTTTGAACGTTTGTATGAACAGGAACAAAAGGGAAAAGAAATTAATTTGACTGATGTGAAGACATACAAGTAAGTTTCTTGCCCTTACTTGAATCAAATTACTTAAAATTTTCCACCTCATTCCTAAGAAAATAAACTCAGTCATTTCAACAAAGTGACTTTAATTTGCTTCATTGTTAATTTAAAGTGTGGCATTGCACTTAAAAATCCTTTGAGGGGAAAAACTATTTGTACTCTGAGCATTTTTCAGGTTTTTTGGGGGATGAGATTTCTAAAAACTCACTGCATAAACAGTGCAGGTCGCTGCAGGGCTCTCCCAGGCTCTTCCTCTGAACCATCTCAGCAGTGTTGTAGTTTTCTCTGTGAGCCATAAAGTCAATAAAAGGTTGCATGGAAGTTGTGCAGGCCATGGTTACCTTCCAGTTCTGTCTTCAAGATGTCAAGGTCACTGGGATAACTCAGTGTGATTTTACCACCTTGCTGTAATATTTGCACTGGCTGCCCATTGCATACCCTATGGTGTAAGGAATCTGTGCACTGAACTGTTGTTATAAAGAAGAGAGCTGCTAATTATTACTGTTACTGAAGTAATAGTTTCTAAGGCAGAGAGGTTTAAATTTATGGTTTCTTTAGTTTCAAAGGGTTCTTAATTATGCATTTAGTTCCTGATTCTGCAAGTGCTGCTTTGTGACATTAGTGCTAGACTGAAGTCTAAGGAGCAACTCACATGCAGGGCAGCCCCAAGAAGAGTTTAAAACTGTCCTCATGTTCCCCACTGTTCTGTAATTACCCCAGTTCACAGAACTATTGGGGTTTTTTATATTTCCAAGTCTTACTTTTGGGTCCTGGTTTTACTTCCCTTTTCCTATATTGCTACAGTTTTACTGAGGACCTGGAAATTTTCACTGATGTTAATGTTATACAACTCAAGCAATTTGTCAGTGTCATTACTCTGCGACTAGCACTAGTTTGTCTTTGCTGTCCAACAAGCTGTCATTTTAATAGCAAGTTCATTTTTCTGATGAAGATGTTATGGGAGACAATGTCAGAAGTCAAGGTAGATGACATCCATTGCCCTCCCCTCATCTAGCCAGCTGGTTATGCACTCATGGAAGGATATCAGTTTGGTCAAACAGGATTTCCCCTTGGTAAAGGCATGTTGACTCCCCCGATAACCATCTTGTCCTTCACATGTTCAGTGATAACATTCAGGATGAGTTGTTCCATCTCTTTTCCAGGGATGGAGGTGAGGCTGCCCAGCCTGTACTTTCCTGGGTTGCCTTCTTGCCCTTTTTGAAGACTGGTGTGACATTGGCCTTTCTCCAGTCCTCAGGCACCTCATCTGTCCTCCATGGTTGTTCAAAAATGATGGAGAGAGGCTTAGCAATCACATCAGTCAGCTCTCTCAGCACTCTAGGATGTATCCCATCAGGACCCATTGACTTATGAGCCCTAAGCTTGGACAACAAGTCTTTAACCTCTTCCTCTTCCACCCAGGGCAAGTCCTCTGCTGTCCTGGCCATCCTGTTCTCCTTGCCAGACTGGGCTTCCCGAGGGTCAGCCTTGGCCATAAAGACTGAAGCAAAGAAGGCATTCAGTACTTTGGCCTTCTCTGCATCCTCTGTCACCAGGGCTGTGTTTAGCAGCGGGCCCACATTCCCCCTCATCTTCCTTTTGCTGTTGATGTACCTGAATAACCGCATCTTTTTTTCCTTTACTGTCCTGGCTAGGTTTAATTCTAGAAGGCCTTTAGCCTTCCTGGTTGGACCTCTGCATGTTCTAGCAATGTTCCTAAACTCTTCCTGAGAAACTAGGCCCTGTTTCCACCTCTCATAATTCTCTGCCACCTCCCTGAGTTGTCCCAGCAGATCCTTGCTCATCCATGGAGGCCTCTTGCCTCCTTTTCCTGCTTTTCTACTTGTGGAAACACACCAATCTTGGGCTTGGAAGTGGCGCTTGAAGATTGACCATCTGTCTTGGGCACTTCTACCATCTAGGATCCTATGCCACGAGATACGGTTTGATGATGAGCTTGGCAGGGTTAGGTTGGATGTGATGACCTTAAAGGTCTTTTCCAACCAAAATAGTTCTCTGATTCTATCAGTTTTTATCAGCTTACCTCCAGCTCTCATACCTAATGCTCAGAGTGCCTGAGCTTTTTCTATGTACAATGGATATTGGCAACAAGTTCCTGGAAGGTCTTCACGGAGTCCTAGGCATTGCCTCTTTTACAAAGAAAGAAAATATTCTCAGGATGTTATTGATTTATTGGCTCTGGTTGTGAGTGGTTTTGGTTGCTTCATGTGACAAAACTGAAGGATGATGCAAATGATGCCATTCTTGTAGCAAGGCTTTCTGTAAAGCAAAGGACTACAGGTTTTCTTTTACAGGGGCAAATTCAGATTCACCTAATCTCCCTTGGAATCTGTTTTGTGGCCTCCAGTGAGAAAATTTTAGCCAATACTGAAGAGATTTAGTTCAAAATAAAAGGAAACTCACATGTTGTAACATAAAATTGGATTTCAGGAGCTTTGTGACCTCTTTGGCTTTATTGTTATTGGCTTTTTTCTAGACAATCTTCACTGGTCCTCAAACATTGTGGGTTTTGAATCCATAAGCACAGATGCCTTGCAGAAAGTCAGACTTGCTCCAGACCATCAGGCATGGAGAACAATATCCCAGAGAAACCTTGGCTTGGTACTTGCTGTGGCTGAGAAGATGTGTGAGTCCTGGGTTCCAGTTCACAGTGCCAGCTCCTGTTCACAGTTCACAGTTCACAGTGCTGCTCCTGTGTTGTGCTGAACTTACAAACAATAAATGCAGAAGAAGAAAACAAGAAAGTTATGTTTTTCCTTCCTGAATATCTCAGTAAATAAACTGAACAAATGTCTGTGTCTTACAATGTGAAGGCTAGAACATGGATGTCTGATGAATTGACCTTAATTCAGCATTTTTTTCCCCCAATATTCCTTTGATTAGAATCTCCTTCTCTGGAGACTTTCAAACCCACCTGGATGAGCTCCTGTGTGATCTACTCTAGGTGGTCCTGCTCTGGCAGGGGAGTTGGACTGGATCATCTTTCAAGGTCCCTTGTAACCCTTAAGATTCTGTGATTCTTAATTTTTTCCCCCTCCTCAAACACTTTCAGCCCATTCTGAAGAACATCTTTTGCAACATAACCTGCATTTTATAAACCATTGCTTAATTCTGGCCACTGGAATATGGATTACTTCACATAACGTTGCTTTCTGCCAGCTGAGGCTTTATGTAATGAAATATGGTGCCTTTTTTGCATTAGAGACACACATTGCTGTCCCCTGTTGCCTAGTGAAACAGAAAGAAACATTTTGCACATCAGTACTAAGCCCGCAGGTTAAGACTCAGTAGTTCTTCCAGCTCCTTCCTAAGGAGAGCATGAGGTATGTCTGTACATAGGCAACAGTGTTCCTGCAGGTTACTGGCACGCAGCTGGAGGATGTCCTACCAGCAATACCAGCTGCAGCTCAAAATGAAGCAGGGCAGCTCAGACAAGTCTGCCCTCAGATGCTTTCAAACCCTTGAAATAAAGTGTGCAGGGGATGAATCTCAGCTAGAGATTCAGAAGAAAATCCAATTTCCACCTTTCTGCATAGGTGTTAACCTACACATTCAGAGCTTTGCTGATGTGCTGGGAGAGCGAAGAGGATTTTTCCACAGCATGATCTTCTCTATTCACAGAGGCCCCACACAGTAGGAAAATACAGCAGCAGTTTCCTTGCTCACAGTTTCCAGTCCTGCTTGCCCAGCCAGCTCTGTGTCTCGAAGAGTTCAGTCTGTCCACTCCCTCTGAAGGCCACAATCAGAGGGGATGTTCACCTTCTCTGCCTTTTCATCCATTATTATTGCAAATAACCCTGAAAACTAAGCACTGGCAGCCATTCTCTGAGAGGCCTCCCAGCACTCTGCTTGGGTTCCTCCTGTCGGGTCAGAATGATTCTAGTAGTGTTTCTGCTGTTTCCAGCTACTGCCGCATAACAAGATTCAGGGCTCTTTAGAGCATTTCATTTCACCTCTTAAAAGATGCTAAATCCATCCATCAGTTTTAATCCAGAGTTTGACAGCTGAAAGATCAGAACCTGCCTCCTGGCAGCCATTAGCCCCTACAAGCACACATCCAACTGTATTATCAGTTGTGCTGATAGAAGGATGTTCTGCTTTTGCAGCTGTTGATCTGGAGTTTTTTAACATTATCAAAATGAGGAATACTGCTTGTGAACCTTTCTTACTCTTTATCTTTCTGTTTCTTTGGCTTTTAAATTTATCACCACAGGGGAAAAAAATAATATCTCATTGCTCTTCTGTCGGCTCTTTCCTCAAAATATCCCAGAGAGTTTCTTTTTCTGTGGCACTGAGTTGTGATTATAGTAGCAGATCTTTTCATAATGTGAGGATGCTCCACAGAGCTCACGGGTCACGCAGGTTTCCACCCTATGACTGAGAAACCCAGCAGAGAAAAGGGATAGAGGTTTACACTTTCCCTCTCTTTGTCTCTGAGTAATCAAGTTAATGAATTTTCATTGACATTTGTAGAGCAGTTGAACCTAAGTTAACAGAGAGGGGTTTTATGGGCTCACACCACCTTTCTTTGATGGCAGGAGAGAGGGAGTCCTAGATGGGAACATCTCTCTACCAGCCTGACACTAAGCAGTCAGCAACAGTCACAGACAGTGTCTTTTGTCCATCCTAATTGAACAGAAAGAAGTAGAGAACTGGAGCTTTAAGGTGCTGCAGGCATAGCCTTTAAGTCTAGAAAAGTCTAGTTTACCTAATCACCCTTAACATCATTCTCAACATTTCAGTTATTATTGGTATGCCTCCAGGTCAATTTCTGGATAAGAGTATGTTTTCCAAAAGACCTCTGGTCCCAGCCTGAAAAATACTGAGTAATGGAGAGCACATGGTCACAGAAAAAGTTCAACTGAGGAAGCAAATTACACTCCTTGTTAAACACTCTCCTGCAGCCCAGACTTTACTGGCTGCAGCATTGCCTGGCAAAGGGACGCAGTGGTGTTGGTGATGCAAAGGCCAGGTGGGTGGGCTACCCACAACTGCAGCATTGCCCACTGCTGTCTACAGGAATCCCAGTGTCACTGCATGCATCTGCAACATGTTCCTTCTTTGGTGCACATTTTCACAGCTTCCCCTCTTTATTGAGTGAGTAGCACATGGGTGCTCCCCAGGGAGTAACCACCCAGGAGGAGGGAAGGAATGACAGCAAAGTGAAGACACTGCCCATCCTTCACTGTGGGGTGGGTGGAGAGCCAGCTGGAAAAGCAACACATGAATCAAGACTGACCTATAAGGATTCAGTGCTGGCAGTAACTGTAATCACAGAATCTCAAGGATTGGAAGGGACCTTGAAAGATCATCCAGTCCAACCCCCCTGCCAGAGCAGGACCACCTAGAGTAGGTCACACAGGAGCTCATCCAGGTGGATTTTGAATGTCCCCAGAGAAGAGACTCCACAACCCATCTGGGCAGTCCCTTCCAGTGCTCCCTCACCTGAACAGTGTGGAAAATTTTCCTTGTGTTTCTTTGGAACCTCTTATGTTCCAGCTTGTAATAGGTCTTGACAAGGACCAGGGCCTCTGGGTCTCACGGTGGGGCAGAAAGGGTGGGAGTCCTGTTGTACATATGGGCAAGCTGAGGGGAGCAAACACAGGACACCCACTCTGAGGAACTTTTGAAGCCATGGCAGGCTGTTGGTTTTTATGGGACCATTTTTCATGGTGCCTTGCACAAACAGACTAGCAGGAATCCCAACTGAGTTGATAGCCCTGTGTGTTTCAGGTTCCTGATCTTTGTTCCTTTCTTCCTCAGGTCTTCTGCAATCTGCCAGCCCCTATTTCTGTGCCAACCCTGGGAGGAGTCTGAGAGAGAAGTAGTCCATCAAAAGCCTCCATCTCCTTTACAAGAATGAATTCAAACCCCCATGAGCCTGTCATCTTTGCACCCTAGGTTGTGGTGCAGACACCTACCACCAAACCATGATGCTTTAGCTATATGACACAGTGGAGTAAGAGGCACCGAAATGATATTTTGCTGCATTTCCTTCTGACACAAGGCTAATCACTCAGTGCCACGCAGTAAACACATCCCATGTTTGGAATCAGGCTGTTGGCTGCAGAAGAACATGTCAGTTTAAGCACTAGGAAAGAAGCTAATTTCTGTAAGTAGGAGTATTTTCTAGTGGTGTGTAACTGAATGCTACCACCGCGTCTCAGTCACCTGCTTAAGAATTCTTCCAATACACCAATCACTTCCAATCCCATTTGAGAGAGGCAGAGATCCCCCAGATATGCCATCCTACTGGTTTTATGCAGCCATTAATTTTCATATCCCCAGAGCAGCCCCACGAAGGGAAAAGCACTTTCAGTCTCTTAGCTGTAACAAGAGACAAGAACCCGCTGGCTGGTCAGCTCATGCGTAACTTCAAGCACGGCATAAAAGATGCTGCTGCTTGCCTGGCCAGGCAGAGAGGAAATGAGAGAGCCAGGAGGGAAAGGGAAGGAATGTGGAGATTGAGAGTCCAGCCCCATGGGAAACTTCATTTCTAAGCCTCACAGAGCAGCATATTTCAGTGAAGATTGAAATTCAGAGGTGGCCTTGCTGAGATGCCTCCAAGCCTGGAGCATTGAGGGATAGAGCTTGGTCCAAGATCAAAGGTACCAAATCCAGCTGTGAAATTCCAGCCCAGACCAAATTCCTTACCACAATAAGAGTCTGTACTTCAACTTAAATATTTACCTTCCTTGATGAGATTATTGGAACTGACTGGGCTTGCCCCTGGGTTGTTGAAACATTTCCATCTTGTCTCCTACAGTCCAAACCAGGTCTTTTAATCCTCAGAAATCACGAGCAGTTAATATAATGATGTGATCCAAAAAGATACTGAGCATCAGAAGCCTCACAGCAGCAAGGATATTTATATACATATATAAACATCTGTGTTTCAGCTGCAGGTCCTTTAAGAGCTACCAGTTATTCTAACCAATTCACATGATTTGCACAGTGGGACCTTTTGCTGGATTGATAAACAGTTTACTGTAAACAACCATTTCATGGTATTTGTATAAATACAAGGTGCCATCATTCAGAGCTTCTCTCGTCCCTGTGGGGGAAAAGATTCCAGGCAATTCCCAAAAGGGCAAGTCACATTTGGATAAGGCTGGCATCACTCCAAGAGTGTGCAATTGCCAGAGAAAAGGAATTTACTTGATGACAAATGAGAATATATCATTATTTACCAGCTAAGAGCTGATCCTGCAGCGGGTAGAACATCGTTTGTCTTGGTATCAGAGGAGATCGAGGCCGCTCCACATCTTGGCTCCAGGTTTAATAAACACTGACATGTTTGCACAGTATGTGCTTGCAAGAGGCATTTCTGTAAGTGCAAGGAGGCAGTTTGTGCATTAGCAAGACCGGCAGAGACATTTTCTGAGCTCCTTCAGTATCAGAGTTGTCAAGTGCAACAGCAATATCAAAGGTTCAGCAGAGATGGGCTCATTAATGTACACTGTTTCTGGGCACAAACCATCAGCAGAAGGCTGTGGTTGCTGTGTTCTGGGTCTTTTGCTCATCTAGAGTCTACCCATTTATTTATTTATAAACAGTAAAACTTACATGTATACCAATGAAAAAAGACCTTAACTCTTAAGGTCATATGCAGCATACACATTTGAGCATACCTTTAACTCCAGAGAGAAATCAAAGCACTGTTGTTTTTAAAGCACCCACCTTCAGAGAGCACATTGTGCCGTCCATCACGTGCCATTTGTTTTGGGAAAGTGCTGAAACAAGGGAAGAATGGATGTTATAAAGATTTTACCACATGCAACACTGCCAGTTAGTGCCAAGAGACAGCATGTAAATGCAGATTCAAAGGCACTGTGCATCACTCTTCATTTCTACCTGTTTGAACCATCTAGTAAATACCAACAAGTCTGGGCACAAAGTCAGCACCTTCCTTCCTTCCTTCCTTCCTTCCTTCCTTCCTTCCTTCCTTCCTTCCTTCCTTCCTTCCTTCCTTCTTTCCTTCCTTCCTTCCTTCTCGTCCTCTTTTCCTTGTCTTCCTGTCTTTTCTTGCCTTTCTTTCCTGTCTTTCCTTTCTTTTGTTTTTTCTTCTGTACAAGTCTTCCTCCCACTTCTCCCAGTTCCCTCCAAGACAGCACCCAAGTGACTTTGAGCAACAGTGAGACAGTACTGGAACTTTAAATAGTCAGAAATTGTTTTCTCAAGGGTAAGTTTTCTCCATCCTGGTTAATTGGTACCTCAGTCAAGGCTGATGGAAAAAATGCAAATTTTCTCTTCCCCCTTTTATAATGTCTGTATTATTGTAAGCAATTCATGCCAACTGAAGTCAAGGGAAGCAGGATGTAGCTGGGTCTGGTTATGATAACTTTATACTGATTTCTATCACATTCCAGCCTCTACAGGCCACGTAACAGCTCCCAGCCCATGGCTAATGAAGCACTTTTTAACCGTCTAAAAACCATTTAAAATATGACATTGCTGATGTGCCAGAAAAGACTTGGTTGTGTTCTCTGAACTGTTTTATTTCTTGGTGACTAAATTAGAGATGGGCTGGAACAAAGAAGACATACCTTTTTACATGACTGCAAAGAAGTGGTATGTAAGACCACTGCACCCTGTGCTTCACTGAAATAACACACTGCTGTGAGAAGTACTTTACACTAAAAATTTACTTGAAAATCCTGAACCTCTCAAAGAAGGGTCCCCTCTCTACATTTCAAGCCATTTTATTTGCTTCAAAATGCAACAGCTAAAAAAGAGGAAAATGTCTTTATTTAAGAGTATGTGGTAGCTGAATGCATCGTCCATGAAAATAGTAGTTAATAACCTGAATCCAAATTCAACCTGGAAGAATGAAAAAGCTTGGTCAAAGAAAGCAATTCATTTTTTGTCAGCTTGAAAGCTTAGAAAGCTGGTAGGGGAAGAGCTGTCAGAAATGTGCTGCCTAGAAGACCTTCCACTGAGGATACCCTTTAGATATTGATCTAATCTGGGTTATTCACAGAATCACAGAATCGTAAGGGTTGGAAGGGACCTTGAAAGTTCATCCAGTCCAACCTCCCTGCCAGAGCAGGACCACCTAGAGTAGGTCACACAGGAACTCATCTAGGTGGGTTTTGAATGTCCCCAGAGAAGGAGACTCCACAACCCATCTGGGCAGCCCCTTCCAGTGCTCCCTCACCTGAACAGTGAAGAAATTCTTCCTTGTATTTCTGATTGTTACAGGAGTTCCCTCTAGGACTTCTCTCGCTGAGTGGTGAGGTTTTTCCTCAGATGTTATTTGCTGCTCATGCTCTAGCTTAGGATGTGCAGGTTCTGGGTTGAGTTTCCTTTTCTGCCCAATGCCCTGTATGATTTTGACCATTTATTTAATCTCCTTGGGCTTGGTTTCCCTTGCATAAAATAGAAAGAAAAACCACCAAGCAAATCTTCCTTCTGAGCCTCTCCAGCATGGTATCCTACAGTTCCAGGGCCAGTTGCTGAAGTTTATAAGGACCATGTAAATCTGACGTATAAAGTAGTTTGATCTGTAAAAAAGAGCTGCTGTAGTTGAACTAAACCATCATTTTCTCCCACAAAACACAAGAGTAACAGCACGTAAAAAAGTCAGTGGAATTATACTGCCACAGGTCAAATCACTCTAAAACAGTATCAGAAGTGGTATCTAATTTTGGCAGCACTTGAAAAGCTGTGCTCTCTGTTTTGTCATCCTGTGTTAGGATGGCATACTGTTTAAGCAATTCAAATCTGCCATAACGAGTTATACATCCACTGCCTTGTCACAGGGTTTGTGATAGTTGGTTAAGGCATCGTTTCTCAAGCACTTATTAAAGCAGTTTAAAATCTTTGTTCTAGGAAAAGGCAATACAATACTAAATCATTACCTCATAGCAATTTAGCCACTGTTCTACCAGTTACATGGGGTATTTCCTTAGTGCTTTCACTGTTAAAGCTTTGCCAAAAGCCCACAGTTCCCGTTTCCTCACTCAGGGTGAGATGTTGGAGCCTAAGCAGCATCATGTTAAGTCAAAGGAACTGCAGCACTTTCCACTCCATAAGACACTGACCTGCCTATAACTCAAGGAAATAGATCTGTCTGAGTTCATGCCAGGCATGTTCTTAGCTGTTAAGGTAAAACCTTCCCCTCCCAGGTTTTGAAATGTGACCCCATTTTCTGGAGGATGTCACTGACTGCTTTTCAAATTTCTGCATGAAATTGGCAAAAGCTCATACTGCTGATGTCAGATTGACAGAAGAACTCTCATCTGTTTTGCCTAGTTAACTTGGGTGAGTTTTTACAGCACTTTCCTCCTGTTATCCTTGGAGGTCTGGTACAATGAAGTCTTTGTCTAACCCCAGCTGTAATTACCGGTAAGACTAGAAAGAGGAGGGAAAGTAAAGGAGAGATGAGAAGGGCGTCCCTGAGGGCACGTTGCAATCTGCCTGTGACATTTAGGGTACAGGGTCAAACAGCCACGTGTTGCAGAGATCAGAAAGACTTTTGTGCTTTGGTGGAGAAACCTGAACATATTTGGGCCAAGGCGGGATTGGGTTTGGATTTCCTCTCTGCCTCATCTGAAAAAGCCTAATCCATGAAAAGGAGAGGGAAAAGGTGGAGATTTCACAGCTGCCATGTCCTATGGCAGAAGAAATAAGGAGAGAAGAAGCCATTTCTATCTTGCCAAGTAGAGAAATGCATCAGCAGTCAGAGTGAAGAGCTGCAAGGTCCCCAGCAGTCACTGGGCTTGTGCATGGTGAGGAGCAAATGAAGCAAACGCTGCAACCGTGGAAGATGAACTCCAAAAAACAGGCTGAGAAACCAATGACCTCGCAGGGCTGCAAATCCCAATAGAGCTGGGAGGTGGGCCAGGGAGAGCAGGCAAGTGTCCTGTGGCTACAGAAGTAGTGACTGGAGGGAGGAAAAGAAGAGGTGGCTTTTTGGAGATGTTTCTGGGACTTCAGTTGTCATGAGAGTCTCCTGAAGAGAAGGCAGCAAGCTGCTTTTGGCAGCTGAGAGAAAGGGGTGAGGGTGCAGAAGCAGAAACCAGGAGAAGACAGTACAGAAAATGCAGCTCATGGAAAAGACAAGAGCAAAAGGCAGAAGTGACAAGAAACAATGCCAAGTTTTTTGAGCCGTCCCTTCTTTCACTTTATAAGGCCCAAGTGCAAAATCAGCCCATGGGCAGAGCACCTTTGCAGGGCTATGCACAACATTTAAGTGTAGTGGCAATCTCAAAATGCCCCACTGCAAGACACACGAGCTGCTCTGCGTCCCCTCTGCACAAGAAAAGAAGCATTACCTTTACAATTAATGCTCAGGGTGCCGCCAAATTATTGTAACCGCTTGTTTTTTCTCAAGGAGTCCGGCCTCAGGGTAACCATGGCAACACCAAGCACCTTTTTTCCCCCTCCAGTTGTAAGCACTGAGGAGGAAGTTAGTCCTGGCTTTGCACAGCATGGGGGAGGCTGTGCATGGCTGCACCTGTCTCCAAGCTCAGGCCTTCAGCTGAAAAACCTAAACATCTTTAAATAAAAAGGTTATTTCACCCATGAGCTTACCTCCTTCATTTAAAAGAGTTCTGCTTTTCCCAATAACAGTGCTAATTAATGGTTCTCACTTCATTCCCATTGTCACATGCAATCATTTCCCATGGCCTGAGGCCCCGTTGGTGCCTGCATCATCTTGAGATGCAGGTGAGCTTCCCTGCCCAGATGCTTTTCTCTGCCAGCACCAGAGACAGATGATGATTTTTTTTTCATTTGCTTCACTCTATGTGGATCATTCGATTTTCTCAGCCTGAGGCAGCCTGCAAGAGCCAAAGTATTAAATGAACCTGCCTGCTTTACAGTTTGTAGCCATCCCACGTGGCTGCAGATTTACTCTGTGTGGCCACATCCCTCTCCTGAGGCTCACGGAGATAGAGAGGGACCACCAACACACACAGAGCCCCAGATGACAGCTTCTCTTGGCTTCATGGGACTCTGTCCTGTAGTCCCATTTGCCTCCATCTGTGACTGGAAATTGTGCATCAGGTTTTGCCAATCCCTCGTGCTGGCCTCAGGAGGCATTGCCTCTCTCCTTTGGCAGCCAGGAGGGCTGAGTGCTGAAGGCTGCATGATGTGAGCTCTCAGGGTGGATAGTGAGGCATTCACCTGCAGAGGAAGCAGTAAGCTGGGAAAAGCTCCATTTCCAGTCCAGGTGCAACCCTCTCCACCTTTGGTCCAGGTGTCTCATCAAGAAAACGCATGGAGAAAAATGTCTTCTCAGTGTTCTCAATACATTTCATCTCTAGCAACAGCACTCTTCTGTCTACAAGCTGAAGTGATACTTGTAGCATTCCCACATCACCTCTAGAAATAAAGGTATGTACAAATATCACAAAGGGCTGACAAGCTGAAGACCCTGAGTGAGCTGAAGTGCTCACTCTGTCTGGCCCCCAGTCACACCATCTCTGCTGACCTTCTGCCATTTTTCTAGCTTACCTCTCACCAGCATCCCCAATATTGTGTTTTGCTGTGAAAATATTGCAAGGTGCAGCTCGGTTCATGAGAAACACAGTACAGTCACAGTCTGCAATGGTGGCATCTCCCCCAGCTCTGCCATCCCTTTTGTACAGTTTGCCTCTCACAAAATTCCCTTGTGCTTGGATAAAACAAGCAGGATCACCTTGGTTTGCAGGAGGACAAACGCTATGAGACTGATCTACACCACAGTGTCTTCCCAGGCCTTCACCTTATTTATGGTGATGTGTTGGAAAGGATCTCTAGGATAGTCAAGACATCACGGAGACATTGCAGCCAACCCTGTGGCAGTCAGCAGAGCTATTCCATGTGCACAGAGTGAGGGTGGATGACAATACCAGGCTGCTTGGATAAGATGTGTTTAAAGGAAGACAGAAACAACAGCCTGACTTTGTAAGTGTCTGTGTCACTCACCTATTTTTTTCTACAGGAGCTGCTAGTGCTTTTCTGCTTTGTCTTTAATGAATAAAGCCTTTCCACAAGAAGCTGCACGCCTGCATTACCACTTTGTCCATTAAGAGCCTTAGATTTGCAGGCTATGAGACCATTCCTTTCCACAGTGACATCAGCCAGCAGAGGATGTCATTTATTTTAGCACGATGCAACTCCCTGTGATCAGAGTTACATTGCTGCAACAGCCACGGGCTCCCCCCACGGCTCAGAGCGTTTTGACACAGTGCAAAGACTCCTCCTTGCGATAACAGATGCTGAGAGACGTGCTCGACAGAGCTCTGTTGCTGGTGTTAACATAAGCCTTGGAAACAGCACCCCAGGGCTGGGCAGCGAGAAGTGTGGGCCCAAGCACGCTCACCCTGCTGTCCCCCAGTGCCCAGGGCTGCTGAATAGAGGCTGGCAGCCACCAGCATCAGCCCGTGTCAATTGCAGCCGCCTGTGTACCCTCCCCTGCCATAAACAACAGCTTGAGAGCACCTTGGGGAAGGGCAATGCCGTTTAATTCCCCTGCTCTTCTCTGGACACCGCATAAAGCTGCTCGGCTGTTTCCAAGGTGATGCCTGGAGGTGAAGCCTGTTATATATTCTCTTGCAGGTAGCAGCAGCTGTAGCTGAGAAATGCCCTTGGACGGGCCATTGTTTGAAAGGAGGTAGGAAAAAGACAGAAAGAAAAGATCTATTTGTAACAGGGGTTTTTTTTGACCAGCAAGAAAATGAGACAATTCAGGGCAGTAATTTTATGAGATGGTGAGTGTTTTCTCATGCAGTTCAAGCCCTTGCACCTGGGAATGAGCATTGAACCTGCAGTGTAAACAACAACATTAATCATTCCATCCTCGTTTAGCTCCGTCCTCTAAGGTGATGGGTACAAATGGTGTTTGTGCCTAACATTAAGTCTTAACCTGAGCAAGACACTGAGTTTAAGGTTTCTCACTTTATAAATCAAAAGGTGTATGTGCCTTTCTGTGGGCTCCTTAGAGGGGAGGCTTGCTGGGGATGCAGCATCTGGCAACTCACTGCCTCTGGGACCCCCTGAAAACATTTGCTAAACTTTGAAACTACTTTCTGGGGTTTCTTCTCCAGAATTTCACCACAAACACACACATTTATTTTAAGCTTGGTTTACTCTCACTGAAGTCCTTCTTCTGACCTCCTTCAGCTCACAATTTCCTGAACACTTGTGGTTTTGCAAGCAGTGGATTCTTGGTTTAGTAGTTACATTTCAGTTAGTGTCCTAAGAAAACAAATAGAAAGCTGAGCCCAGGAGATGCTTCTCTCCCTTTGGCTTTTCCTTCTGGTAATTCTGTGGGGCAACAGTAAGCATGTGCTTGGATGTAACAGGAATTTCTTTATGACATTAAAATCCATTCTTTCAGGTTGTCTTTGATGTCCAGCTAGGTCAGAACAGCATCTTGTCCAGGCTGCCATCTGCCTCTGAGCAATCAATGACAGACATTTTAAATGAAAACTGATAAAACCAGCCCTGGGCCTTGAACACAAGTGGTTTGTAGGACACCTCTTTGTAGGCGAGTTTTGGGAGTTCAAGATGAATTGAAAGGTTGGGAGATGGTAAGCAGAACTGAAGTTGTCAGCCTGTTGAAATGTACTGGAGGTTGGAACAAGGCAAGATCAGCCCCAGCCCAAGAAACTTCTGAAGTCCAGAAAACGGGGAAAGAGGGGGATGGCTGGAGATGGAGAGAGCTCTAACCATTTCCCCTCCTCCCTCCAGTCCTCACCCAGAGCATAACACAACTGTGGTGATGCAACCAAGAACTCGCTGAGCTGGAGGTCTTCTCAACCTCAGCCTCTGATGCAGTGGAGGCTTGTGGAGTGTGGGCTGCTGTCTGTGGTTGTTGGGGCAGCAAAAGGAGTAAGGAAGCCATCTGCCACAGGAGCACTGTGTTTTGGTGTGAAAACGTGATAGACAACGAATGTATTCATGTCTCTGTGAGCTGGATGGTTTATTCCCTTCCTTCTTGGGCACGAACCCATGGCAGCAGCATCATTCCCAAGGCAGGATTTGTTTTGCAGTAAGAAGACTGGGGGACTCTCCTGCTTTGCAGGCAAGATGGAGAGCAGGACCTATATTGCAAAAGAAAGACCCCAGGGCAAATTTAGCAGCTCCCAATTACCTGTTAGCACTGGCACAGACTAGAGGCAGTGCAAGAGAGCTCGGCTGCCCTTCTGCAGCTCAGGTCTGGTCCCATAGTGTCTTTCTCCACAGCAAGATAGACCCTGTGCAAGAGCTGCTGGCAGCTGTGGCACGGTGCCTGGGCATCAGCATGGGCTGCTGCCAAACCTCAGCCTCCACATCCAGCAACACAGCACTGCATTTGGTGTTTGTACTCAAAGAAATTGGAGTGGGGGGGTGGCAGGGAAACAGCAGAAGTTTATTTTCCATGGAAAAGAATGAAAGCCATGGCAAAATCCACGCCTCACTAACCCCTGCACTGTGCAAACCCCAGGCTTACAGCAGCTCTGCTTTCTGTCTGAGTAAGAATATGCGCATTAATTTGCCGTGCTGAGTTCAGGGCACCCAGCTACGTCCAGAGGGCACAATATGCATCTGAATTAGGGTACAAGCATCAGTTCAACAGCATCTTGTGTATATAATCGCTGCCAGAATATCCACTCCTTATGCATTCCTTTTAACTGTTGCAGGGAGCACCAGGGAGCACCAAAGCTGTTTCAAAATAAATCTCTCTCAACGCTTGCATCTGTTCATGAAAGTTATGGCCTTTCATCTGCCTCTGACATCCAGAACTTCTGCAACACACTCGTTGGTATTGATTTATATTTCTTCAAAGTGCATTCGGGGCTTGCAATAAGGTGCAATAAGGGAAAAGGCAAAGAGGCTGCTGCAAGCAAGGGCTGCAGTCCTCTGTCTGGAAGCAGTCACTCTCCCCAGCTTGGGCTACGTCAGGTAGCACTGCAGGCTCTGTTTGTGCAGCAGCAGTGGGGGTGAGATGATGCCCTGCCCCATCCCTGGGGCACTGTTACTGTTGTCCATCTCCCTTTGGCACCTGACTGCCCACCTAGGGGTGGGCTGTGCATCTGTATCACTGGGAAGCGCTGGGGAGAACACACCTTGAATATTGTGTTCAGTTTTGGACCACTCAGTACATGAGGGACACTGAGGTGCTGGAATGTGTCCAGAGACGGGCGATGAAGCTGATGAAGGGTCTGGAGAACAAGTCTGATGAGGAGCAGCTGTGGGAGCTGAGGATATTTAATCTGGAGAAGAGGAGGCTGAGAGGAGACATGATCACTCTCTACAACTACCTGAAAGGAGTTTGTAGCATGGTGACAGTCGGTCTCTTATCCCAAGTAACGAGTGATAAGACAAGAGGAAACAGCCTCAAGTTGCACCAGGGAAGGTTTAGATTGGATAGTAGGAAAAAATTCTTCACTGGGAGTGTTGTTAAGCACTGGCACAGGCTGCCCAGGGTGGTGGTAGAGTCCTCATCCCTGGAGGTATTCAAGAAGCATGTAGATGTGGTGCTTAGGGATGTGGTTTAGTGGAGGACATGGCAGTGTTAGGTTAGTGGTTGAACTCAATGACCTCAAGGATCTTTTCCAATCTAAATTATTCTGTGATTCTATGATTTTGGTGCTTTGCCTGGGGAGCCAAGAGGTTTGGCTGCCTCTAGCAACCAAAACCTGGACGCTATGTCTGAAGCTTCTAGGAGAAACTGGATCTGAACCCAGAGTCCAGTTCCTCTCACCCATCAACCCTCTGGGCCATTCAGTTTCCTGAGCTGGCCCAGTGCTGTGTTGCAGGCAGGTGCCACAGCTGCTCTGTGGAGTAAGGCATCATCTGTGCCTTGCTCTCACGGGAGCACAGAGCCTCAGCTGGCTGCAGGAGCAGCGGTGAGAGGGAGCAGCAAATGTGCTGCTGGTTGTGCTGCCGTGTGAGTTGTGGAATGCAAGTCCTGGCAATTAAAGGCTGCTTTGGGAGCATTGAGGTAGAAGGAGGAAGGTGGGAAACCAAAGCAATGACTTCTCTCTAGTTGAGTGCTTCTGCTATAGACTGACATCATGAAGACTCATGTGCCCAGCCACACGCAGGTACATAGGGTGTGAGGCACACACTGGGCCTATTGCTTTCCATGTGCTCCAGTTATCAACTGTGTTATGCAGAGCATGTTCTTACATCACAGCATTCGGCTTTTACATCAATCTGGGAAGCCCTCACAGCATGAAAATGGTTGCTAATTAAATTGCAGTGGCCAGTACCACTGATGACACTTTTCATCAGTGCTTCTGGAGAAGGGATGTCAGACACAGAAATTGTGTTAGCCTTGGTGGAAAGGTGCTGAGCAAGCGTTTTGGACTATTTAACCACCTGTATGTATGCATGAGAAGTGGTGATTACATCATGCTGGGACTGAAAATAGAAACCAGTGATTCAAGGCACGTGGGCAACATTTGAACAAAGGTCAATATTCACTTTTTGCACAGGGCTGTGGCTGAGATTGGAGCGCAAGCAGAAGGGGATGCTGCAGGATTGCTGCTGGCCTTATCAGATGCTGTTAGACCTACTAAGGTGCCTGACCCACAGCTCCAGTGGAAGAGAGGAACTGAAGGGGCTGGTGGAGCCAAAGGGCAGTTTGCCAGAGCACACAAGCATCTGCACAGGAGATGGGAATCGGCAAAGTCAGCTCTCCAGGCACAGGCACAGCTGAGCACCCTTGCAGGGTCACCTCGGTCAGGTCACACAGGAATGCATCCAGGAGGGTTTGGAAACCTCCAGAGAAGGAGACTGCACAACCTCCCTGAGCAGCCTGTGCTGGGGCTCCTTCACCCTCACAGGAAAGAAAATTTTCCCTGTGTAGTCCTGTTGCTGGACACTACAAAAAAATGTCACCACATCCTCCTGATATGCACCTTTTAGGTACTTACAAGTATTGATAAGGTCTCTCCTCAGTCTTCTCCAGGCTAAACAGCCCCAGTTCCTGCAGCCTTTCCTCATAAGAACGTTCCAGTCCCCTGATCATCTTGGTGGCCCTGTGCTGAACTGTCTCCAGCAGTTCCCTGTCCCTCTTGAGCTGAGGAGCCCAGAACTGGACACAGGACTCCAGATGAGGCCTCACGAGGGCAGAGTAGAGGGGGAGCAGAACTTCCCGTGATCTGCTCCCCACACTCTTTTTGATTCCACTCCTGCCTTTGGCCTTCTTGGCCATGAAGGGCACATTGCTCTGTTTTTAAGCTGAGCTGAGTAAATCATTTCTCAGCAGTTTCCTGTAAAAAGAAAGAAAATAACCCCTAACCAAAATAGAATCATAGAATCATAGAATGGTAGGGGTTGGAAGGGACCTTTAGAGATCATCCAGTCCAACCCCCCTGCAGAAGCAGGGTCACCTAGATCAGGTCACATAGGAACATGTCCAGGTGGGTCTTGAAGACCTCCAAGGAAGGAAACTCCACACCCCCTCTGGGCAGCCTGTGCCAGGGCTCCCTCACCTCAACAGTGAAATAGTTTTTTCTTATGCTTAAATGAAACTTTTTGTGTTCCAGCTTCATCCCATTACCCCTTGTCCTGTTACTAGCTACTACAGAAAAAAGGGATGTCCCAACCTCCTGACACCAACCCTTTAGATATTTGTAAATGTTAATAAGATCCCCCCTCAGTCTCCTCTTTTCCAGACTAAACAGCCCCAGTTCCCGCAGCCTTTCCTCATATGAAAGATGCTCCAGTCCCCTGATCATCTTGGTCGCCCTGCACTGGACTCTCTCCAGCACTTCCCTGTCCCTCTTGAGCTGAGGAGCCCAGAACTGGACACAGGACTCGAGATGAGGCCTCACTAGGCAGAATAGAGAGGGAAAAGAACCTCCTTCGACCTGCTGCCCACACTCTTCTTGATGCATACTTCATAAGCTCACTCGTTCCACTGAACTGTTCCAGTCACACAAAAGCTCCCACCTGTGCTGAAATGGTTAATGTTAACATTCCAACATGTCATTTTTACATAGACCTTTAGAAAAATAATTTAAGGTTGTTATAATGGTTTCATTCTGTGAATAAATGTGAGAAACTTTTATATTAATGGGAAGTCATTTCTTCTCTGATTTTTTTTGAAGCTGCAGCAGAAGAGCACGTTTACACAGCTCATGTTCATTGGGGTGGTCTGAAGTACAGCATGATGGCCCTGGAGGGTTGAAAGTCATGGACAATGTGTTACAGTGACCAAGTCCTAAGAGAATATCAAGGATTCAGATGAAGAGATTTTTAGTTCCTGCAGAAGGCGTGAGAATACTTTGCAGTGTCTCAGGTCCCAGCTAAAGCGCCTCAGTGCCGATGGCTTTCGGGAGCTACGATACTTTTCAATTAGTGCCACCTAGGCCTGGACAGGTGTCAGTCTGTTTTACAGATGGAAACACAATGGAATGTCAGTGTAAAAGTAATGAAAGGGCCATTTTTAAAGCTGTCTGTGGGCATGTGTAATTCTGACTCTAAGGACAGGCTCCCCAAACTGCTGCTGATCCGGGTACCTGTCACTTTCAAGGAATAGAGCTCAAGGAAACAATAGTGATTTTTTCTATGAAACCCATCCTCCACCACTCACTTCCCTGCTGACACCATACTGCACCTTCAGCTTCCCCATCTGTGAGCAGCCTGTGCAGGGATGGGTGGACATCCAGCAGGTTTCAGCACCCGTGACTGTGCACTCTCTTCTCCAGCCTGGGAGAGCGCTGCCTGCACCATATGAGGTGTCCCTTCTATCTCCAGCAAAATGCTGAGCACTTTTGGGCAGGAAGCTGCCCGTGCAACTGGCAGAGCAGCTCAGCAAGTGGAAAATGGGGAAGCCAGGCAGAGAACAATGCCAAACCCCTCACTCACAGCCGAGGGAATTGTCGCAGGAGCTGCTCTTGAGGGTTTTCCCATGCTGAAGTGATGACTTCTCCCTCTCTGCCTTATCAGCCCGTGCCCTTCAGGGAGAGTGGCAACTAAACTTTTTAATGATCTGGGCTCCCCTTAGCTCCAAAACCCTCGAGACTCTTAGAAATTCCCTCCTCAGCAATGGGTCCATCACTTTCTCGGTCAGGTCAGGCTAGTGAAGGAACCCAATGCCTCCTCTGCAGTCAACAACCAGCTTCCAGCTATACACAGAGACAGGCTGAGGTGCTGCTAATGGGGACCCAAAGGGGAAAACAGCAGCACATCCTGAGCAAGAATGTGTACATTTTATTCATTTCATTTCATCAGGATAACTTTGGAAGGATGGGTTTGCAAATGCTAAGGAGGGCAGAAGAGGCAGAAGTGCTTTGCCGTGTGGTGGAGGGGCTCGATGCAGATGGGAGCCGGCAGCTCCTGGCTGTGGCCATGACTTGGCCTGACAACACAATCACCTCAACCGGCACTTCTGCAGGACTCCAGGATTAACAATCAGGTTCTGGTAAGAAGTGCCAGGAAACCCATTACCACCCCATAAATACTCAACAACATTTTAGAGTGTTAATTTATTTTCCTCTCCTCCTCTCTTCTGCAATTTGCATTACCAGTCACACTCCTTACTCTGATTCACTGCTTCAAAGACCTCCCTGTAGCAATTTCATAAGGAATTCAGTGCTTGATCTTACAACTCCAGCACATATTGTCAACCACAGGAGTTTTATTTCAGTCCAAATCACCATCCTCTGGAAACTTAATATCCATTCTTTTCCTCCAGTAGAGTTTCATCTGCTCTGCAGCAGTAGAAAGAATATTTTGGTCTAACTGGAACCGTTAGGTGGAGATCTGTGTAACAGAGACATCCCAATGCTGCCTGTTAATTTCTCTGCTGGAGCTGAGGTAATTTGGAAAATAAGAGCTTTCACTTTGTTCATCTGTGATCTCTACTCTGGGGCAGAATACCCTTTCTGCCACACAAACCCTAGAGTAAACAAAGACATCATTTAAGCACATCTGGCATCTTACCTCCAGGAACAAGGCGTTGCTGTGTGACCTGAGCTAGGTGGACCTGCTTTGGCAAGTGGGTTAGACTAGATGATTCTATGATGTAAATTTATATTGCAAGGGTCCTCAGATCCTTGCTGGCCCATGGGCACGTGATGTGGTGTCATGGACCATGGCACCAGTGACCACCTTCTGCCACAAGCAGATCTGTAGGGTTCTGGCCACTGTGCACAACAGCCAGCTCCCAGAAATCCTTCTTGTCTTGTCTCCTGAGAACAATACCTTTTGCAATACCTGTTGGATATATATGAAACAAATGTGCTGTCCCTCAGCAAGGGTCTTGGAAAAAATAGCTTTCAAAGGCCTTGTGTTCTAAACAGAAGCCTGGTCTTTGCCCCTCCTAGTTATGGCAGCAATATTTTGTGGCATTGGCATACTGCTGTCCTTCCTCCAGCCAGAGGATGAGGAAAATGGCTCGTCTGTCTCTGCTCCTGGACTGTTCCACACTGACAGTGCATCTGGCATAGGCACAACTAGCTCACCAGTGGTCAAGACCCTGACATACCACGGCAAGGGAGCAGGGGGAGACACTGCTTCTCACCAGTCACTGCCTCGAAGGGTGCTCGGCTATTTGACAGACAAATTACCAAAACAAAATAAATATGAATTAAAATCAGCATGAATTGAAATAAATCTGGGTGAGGAGGGGAGGAATTTCTCTCTGTGCCCAGCACAGGAGCTCACAAAGGCCTGTGTGCAGCCATGTGGGGACGTCTGCAAGAGCTGTGTGCTGTGGTATCGATGTCCTGCACTGGCCTGTCACACATAAATAAAAATGCTTTCCAAGAAAATACTTAGTTCTTGAAGAAAAATATTTTTCTCCTTACTTATGATACCCCTGGGTAGCTCTTCAC
This sequence comes from Colius striatus, assembly GCF_028858725.1. Taxonomy (NCBI): domain Eukaryota; kingdom Metazoa; phylum Chordata; class Aves; order Coliiformes; family Coliidae; genus Colius; species Colius striatus. Next base: position 90,443,182 of record NC_084761.1, read on the forward strand.
TCCTAGGCTGCCCAGAAAACTCTGAGAGGGGCCTTACTTTCTTTACAAATATTTTCAGATCTTATTCCTCAGTGAGAGGCAGGAGGGTCTTCTCCTGGGTCAGCAGGGTTGGCAACCATGAGAGGCAGCATTAAGAGCACGAGCCACCTAACACTGTGAGGCTGCCAGCCCTGAGAGTTCCTTCAGGGCTTGTGCCAGGTGCACTTCTCCCTTTCCAGCATTGGTGTGTTGGGTTTGTGTAGAGCTCCTTTTTCTCAGTAATGAGGAGGAGGCTGCAGTGCTGTCCCTGTACATAGTTCTCACAAGTTCCTCCAGCTGACAACTAGACCTACCTCTGTCCCAGCCAGGCCAATCTGCTGCTCCTGCTAGCACTATTTAAGATGGGAGACTTGCATCAGAAGATGAGGTGGAAGGAGTGGGACAAGATGGAAGTGACCAGGTGGATGTTAAAGTGAGGGAAGGGGGAGGGCAAGAGGTGTGCTGGACTGGAGACCCCCCTGCAGCTCACGGTGTGAGATAAGGGAACTGAAACCCACCTGCAGCTCTGGGAGCATCCTGCAGGTGAGGGGTGGCTGTGCCTGGAAGGGCCAGGGCTGTGTGTGGAGCTGGCCCCGGTTTGAGCTTTTGTGGAGTGCCTATGGGCAGCACAAACCCACACAGGAGGTGGAGAGGAGCTGCAGCCCTTGGGATGGGTGCACCTCTGGTCAGTCCCTGGACTGGTGAGGAGCCCGCCTGCCCTGAGGTGAGACGAGTGGCAGGAGCCATCGGGAAAGGACTGACTGAAACACCCATTCCCTGACCCGCTGTGCTGCTCAGGAGGGGAGGAGGTAAAGTCAACTGGATCAGTGCCTGAGCCTGGGAAGAGGGGAGGGGCAGGGGGAAGGAGGCCTGGTCATACTCTTCATCATTGTGCTACTCTGCATCTTCTATTTATTAAGCTTTTGGTTGGTGACACACTAAATGGACTTTGTTTGCTTCCTCAAGTCGAGGAGTCCTGCCCATTCTGCCCAGGCCCACAACTGGTGAGGGAGCCCTCCCTGTCCTTGGGGCTTTCCCTGAGGCCCTCGGTGCCTTTTCTCTTCCCCATCCCGCCACGTGCAGTCGGGGCAGCGAGCAAGGCAGCAGCTACATGGGCCTTGTGCCTGCCTGGGCCTAAACCACAGCAGTCACATACTTGCCGACTCCCCCGCTGTTAGTGCCAAATTCAAACTGCCCTTCTGTGGGTTCCAGCATTTTGCTGCTCATTCATCCACCTGTGTGTTGGCCAGACATTTCTTCTCTCACATGTAAGGTGTTGTTGTGATGCCTGGCTTGCAGCTGAGCTCTGCAGAAAACAAAGAACCACGACTACACCTTAAACATGCACCAATAGCCTTGAACAATCCCTTCCCTCTCATACTGGGCCTGTATATACTTCAATATAATAAATACATTAAATCCTTTCTAACAGTTCCCTTGTCAGGCTGAATAAAAGTCAGCTTTCTTCCATATATCCCACCAAGATCCCTAATCATCTCCATTGTTTCTCTTTTGGCTTCCTTAATATTATCAGTAAGCAGCTTAAACAGGAATTGCCAGCTTCATCATCTGCTTTAATAATGTGTTTAATAATTGCAGGTATAATTATTCACAGCACTGACAAAATTTGTCATTCAATACTAATTTCTTCAAACTACTGAAGGCATAAAGCAAAAACAGACTAGCTAGACATTCATTTCTAATAGTTCTGCTCATGTTGTTTGATGAACAAAACCTTCAACCCAGCATTCCAGCAGTATTCCTTTACAATATAAAAGGAAAGCCAACAGGACTTTGGGTTCCATCAACAAGGACATCACCAGCAGAGATAGATAAGTCATTATCCCTCTCTACTCAGCACTTGCCAGGCCATACCTGGAACACCGTGTTTGGTTTTGGTCCCAGCTATGCAAAAAAGATGTGGGCAGGCTGGAGAAGGTCCAGGGGAAGGCCACAAAGATGATCAAAGGACTGGGAGGGAAGCCTGCCGTGTAAGGAAAGGCTGAGAGAACCGGATTTATTCAGCCTTGAGAAAAGAAAGCTTGGAAGAGACCTTCTCACCACGTTCCAGTATTTGAAGGGTGGCTACAAAGAAGATGGAGACTCCTTTTGTACTAGGAGTCACTTGGAAAAGATGAGGAGTGATGAGTACAAGTTACTCTACTCCTGTGAAGTTTATGACTGGATGCAGGAGGAAACTAATCACAATGAGAAGACTCAGCCATTGGAATAATCTCCCCAGGGAAGTGGTGGGCACCCAGCATTGGACATTTTATAAGATTTATCTTGACAGACTGCTGGGCCATCTTATCTAAGTTATGCTTTTGCCAAGAAATTTTGGACCAGATGATGCTTGAGGTGTCTTCCAACCTAGGATTCTATGATTCTAGGATAAGGAAAATGAAGGTAATGGTAGCTTACACATGCACACGCTTTGCATTTTGGTTAGAAACACCAATCCCAGGCTTCAGCATGTTTTCACACTGAAATAGTGCAGCACCAACACACAGAGTATTTCTCCACCTTGCTTTTATCCCATTTATATGTGTTATTTCCACAGCCAGAGAATAGGGAGATACAGCACAAAATTCCCCTCGTGCTGTTACCTCCTGCTGTCCGTGAGGTCAGTGCATCCAAAGGGACATTTCCCAGCTGCTCCCACCTGGGACCAGATCCTTTTCCAGAAGAAATCCAGCAGCAGAGTGCAGCCTCCTGTAGCACATGGGGCAGGTCAGCACTGGGTCCAGGCTGATGTGGCTGTACCATAACGTAAGAGCAATGTAACTGGGTTTGGGGAGATGAGCTCCAGCCCTGGGAGTGCTGCCTGTCCAGGAACAAGCCACAGCTGTGCTGTCAGACACCAGGCTTGCCCTAGCACAGCCCCAAACTCTTCCTAAGTCTTAGATCTAAGCTAAACCAGTTTTCTACCCTAGGGAACTGCACAGTATCATAGAATCATAGAATGGTAGGGGTTGGAAGGGATCTTTAGAGATCATCTAGTCCAACCCCCCTGCAGAAGCAGGGTCACCTAGATCAGGTCACATAGGAACATGTCCAGGCGGGTCTTGAAGATCTCCAAGGAAGGAGAATCCACAACCCCTCTGGGCAGCCTGTGCCACTGCTCCATCACATATCCTGGTCTAGGTGGTCTACATATAGACATGTAAATTCATAAACATTTCTTTTCACAATAAAACCTTTTTTTTAGGCATTCTAACAGGTATGAAACAATAATAAAGCCAATACAATCCTGCATAGCACCTAGGTAGCAATGCTGAGGTATAAGAAAAGTATATATAGCTTTCCTTTCCCCTTCTTAATGTCCAAGGATATTGGATATTTCCCTTGCATTTCCAAGGAGCTCTGGTGCACCCAAAACAATTATTTCATTCATCTCTTCAGGAGGCCAGGTATTGCCCTGCTCTGGCACTGTGAAACCCCATCTCTGCCAGAAGAAGCAGTGGGCTCACAGCAAGTCTGGGAAACAGGGCACCAGCCTTTTCCCTCAGCATCCCCAAACACATGGTAAACAACAGCCATGCTTTTGCAGGGGAGGGGGCTCTGAAATGAAGGTTCTCTCTAATTTTATGCCTGGGAACCAGCTGGCATTTGTCAAGCCACCGGGCTCCACCACCACTCAAATTGCTCTTTGCTGCTCTCCTCACACAATGCCTCCGGAGAACTGGCTGATTTTTACTGGTCAAACAAAAATAAGAACAAAAATTGATGTTAGGGTCCAAGCACCTCCAGCTGGAAGTCTCCTTTCTTTCTGAGTGCTGGCAAGAGTCACACGGCCGAGCAGCACTGCTTTCCATGCAACGCGCTCTGCCTTCTAATACAGGAGGCAGGAGAAGGTGAAAACAAGGCACACTGACTTGCAAACCTAATAAACTATCTCTATTGACAGAGAGTCCTCAGTACGACAAAAGCACTTCAGATATGTTTTAGCCAGAAGTATCAGGAAATCAGCCTTCTGCAAGCATTTCTTCTAATCAGCTCTTTGCAATTCATGAGGCCCCGTGTGGAGCAAGCAGCTCTCTTACAATCACAGAATGGTAGGGGATGGAAGGGACCTTTAGAGATCATCCAGTCCAACTCCCCTGCAGAAGCAGGTTCACCTAGATTAGGTTGCAGAGGAACACGTCCAGGTGGGTCTTGAAGTCCTCCAAGGAAGGAGACTCCACAGCCCCTCTGGGCAGCCTGTGCCAGGGCTCCCTCACCTCAACAGTGAAAGAGTTTTTTCTCCTCCAGCAGAGCCCTGGCTGCTCCCGCAGCCTCACGCTCAATTTGCTCAGCTCAGGGGTACGAATGCTTCAATATGCAGCAGGCATTTTCTTAAACATTGAAAGACTTAAACAAATCATAACCATCCTATAATTTGGCAGGTTAAAAAAGCAGCTTTTAGAGCCATGTAAAACGAGTGACTTAACCCCTCACCCCAGGCTATTTTTAGAACTTGCCTGCACTCCAGCGAGGAGAAAGGCACAAATGTATGCGTGATCCAGGCCTGAAATCGTGATTGCTGAATTAGTTAGAAAGAAGCTGGGATCTTTGTGGCTGTTGGTAAATGATTTGGGGAAAAGGTGTTGGGCCACTGGTCACTGGAATAGGCACAGCTTCATACCTCTCCACCACGGAGCGAGAATTGCAATGAGATTTATGGCAAAGGAGAAGCCGTGGCACACCACCTCCCTGCAGCACAGCTTGAACACTTAATTTACACGCTCCCTTCCACTGCAATGTGTGTGCTCTTGACCAGGGTAATTATAAAGTACCCACTTGCCATGATGCTGCAAATCAAGGTATACAAGAAAAGCTACATAGGAGTTGGTGTGAAAACATAACACCATTCTGTGTACCCCATTTCACAGAGCCCAGAGGTGCCTGTGCTAGACATTTCTGCCATCTGAAGTGGTGGGAACTTAGGGAGTACAGCAGCACACCTTGCTTCAGCTGAGATCTTTGCAGCAGGGAGAATATTTAAGCTGGCACCTCCAGATGCTCTGCAGGAGCTGAAGGCTCAAGGACAGGTTGCTTCCGCTCTGTTGCCACGTGTGCCAGCAGGGATTGGGAAGGGCAGAGGGTATTAGAACAGCTAATGAAGGGATGAAAGTTTCCTAAAGGAAACGAAGGATAAACTAGTGCTAGAAGAAGCAGAGGTCTTTCACCTTCCCCAGGAAGCAAGGAATCCCTCACTACACGTGAATGCATTTTGTGCACTCCCTGGGAAACAAGTTGCCATATATATAATTACAATCAGTTTAAAATGGGTCTGCAATTGCTTGGGTAGACAGACATCTGAGACCATTCATCCCTCAACCTCTGTTGCCCCTGTATTAAATCAATACCATAACCTAGGATTTTTCTGTGTAAGATTTTTAATGCTAATGCCTTGTTCTTACAAGTTGAGCAAGGAACCAGCTTTAGAAATAAGCATAATACCATTCCTACATTTTCATTCACGCTGTGTGTGCTTTTAACTGTCTCATCTACAACCTGAGGGCAACATCTCCTATAGAAGACAAAAATAGACTGAGTTTGAATCTATAATTTGTGGGTAGCAGAGTTACCAGTGGGAAGTAAGGCTTTCAAGTTTATGTTGTTGGTGCAATCAAGGGCTTTACTGAATGAAAGATGTTGCAACTATTCAATGGGGTTTTTTTTAATGGTCTGAGACCTCTATCTCATTTCTAATAAGAAACTCAGTATCACATCACCTCTGTATTCATCCTCCACCACTGGCACAGGTGGGACACCCCTCTAGAGAGAGATGTCAGGGTAAAAATCTCTTGGATCACATCTGGCCTTAGCAGTGGAGACTGGTGCAGATGACAATCTCCTCCTCTGGGAAGCTCCAGACCAGATATTCCTGCTCCTCTTACCTTCCCAGAACCCTCAAAGAGCAGGAGAACTTAGAATGTCAGAAATAATATGAAGCAGTTCTGAAGGATCTCAGTGTTAGCAGGCTCTGAGTCAGCTGTAGAAACCACTATGAATTTCGTCTTCAAACACAGCACCACACAATCGACCAAGCTGAGTTTCATGTCATCAGATAAAAAAGAGATAAAATATACTTGAAGGTTAAACATCCTCACAAGCCTGAGGGTTCAACAGCATGCTCTTGACATAAAATAGATTTAAACAGAACATCTGAAATTAGCCCTCGCTGCCACCAAGCGTAGGTCAGGCACAATGCAAGGACACAGCGTTCTACAGTGAACAAAAGCCTGGTGCATAGGATTGCATCGCCTGTAAGCATCACCCCAGAGCTGTGCTACCACCCTGTGAGGCCTAACCCCAGGCAAATCAAGGTTTAAGCTCTGCAACCAGAACTCAGAGGCTCCCTGAGCAGTCATGGCCTTGCTGAGCTCATCCAGCTGAAGTGCTGCAACACTTCCCCATGGGAATTCCCCTCTGGAATTCCTCCTCACACAGCTCAGCTGCAGCCACAGCTCCACACAGTGAGCTGTAGGTGCAGGTTGCAGCTCATTATGCTCCAGCACTGATCACCAAGCCACAGCATTAGTTTCCACTCCAGATGTGCAGGACCAACATCTCCCTTCCCTGTCTCATCCTTCTCTCCAGCCACTGCAGTGCTGCGAGCATCCAATTAAACCTTGGAACATGTTTCTTATCTGGCTTCCAAGCCCAGGACTGCTCCTTCTTGGTCCTGAACTTCAGCTTCCTAATATGGCTCATATTTTTTACCTCATCTCAAAAATGTGACCTAGAGTTAGATCCCAAGTGAGAGCAGCTTTCTGTAACAGCAGAAAGGCATCAGTCTGCTGGTACCAAGGATCAGTAGCAGACATACAGCCTTCTCCTTTCCCCACACCACAGACTCACTGAAGAACTACAAGGTTTGGGGATTTAGGATTCTTCCTCCTCCCCACCTCTAAAAAAAAAAAGATAGATGTCAATCAATACACTGTGATTAAAAGAACAGCTGCTTCAAATGGATCAAATTGATACTTTTATTTCCACCTCTTAGAAGAACTGTTTGCTACCAGCAGAGTCAACATAGATGGGACAGACAGACAGGAATACAATTAAATACAGGAAAATTTGAACTATATACAACAAGACATACATTTACATAGTGAAGAAATCTATATATAATCAATCTGGTTTTGCCAATGTGAAACATCAGTGGAACTACATTGGTTTGTTGGGTTGTTTTGGTTTGGGGTTTTTTTTTTTCCCTAAAAACACATGTAATACAACTCAGTCTTTTTCCATATACTGAGACCTGAAGTTCATTGATGTGCACAAACTCTGTGGGTACTCACAGGGTACACAGAAGAGAAAAACTTTTTTTTGTTCAGTACTTTATAGTTTGTGACATCTCAATTCCAAACAGCTCCACTTAGTTTCTCAAGACACAAACTGTAAAGCAGTGCTTCCATGGAGCAAGTTGTGCAAAGTCATTCTAGGCTATGGCTAGTACACTGTGACAAGACACACGGGTACCTGGCTCTCTTCCTCCCAGCCCCTTGTACAGTCACCACCCAAGGAAAACAGGCCAGAATTATTCTTTTGGTTTTTTTTTTCTTTCTTAAGCTACAGGGAGAAAGCTGCTTCTATGGCCCTTGGGCATCTTGGCAGGTTCCACACTGGGCTGCTTCTCTTCCTGCAGTCGCTGCTCCAAGCAACTTTCAGAATCATCTCTCTGCTCTTTGGAACACAAATGCAGCCCCAGTCATCTCCATCTGCCCTCCAGCTGCTGCAGGCCCTGTGTCCCCTCTCTCAGACCAGAGCAGAGCATCCATGGGAGAGATGGCAACTTGCTATGTTTCACGTGGGAACAGTCACCTCTTTGACACAACGTGGAAGCTGCCTGCTCCTAGTACCAGCTCTGAGCCACAGCCATCCCCCACCCCCGGCAGGGAAGGGGAAGCATTCCTTCAGCAGCCTTTCTGGAACAAACTCTGTCTCTATTCCTACTTCCAGAAATATCCCTAGATTTGGGTTGCAATCTTCAATATCAAACTTAGGAGAGCTAATTAAAACAGTTGCTTCAATTAAAGGCTTCCTACAGACCCCTAAGACAGTTTAGCAAAGACTCAGCAGATGCCAATGGTAACCACCAACACTTGACATAGGAAGAGCTGTAGGCAGTTTGGTGTTCAGCTGACAAGAGCACAGCATACAACTGGCTTCTTATTCATGGCTTGCAAGCCTGGAGAAGACTAGATTCTCCTTCGTGATCAGGAGAAAGTGCTACACAACAGTAGTACCCCCAAGAGATCATCTCCTCACCTTTGAAAAGAAATGCAGTGTTGGGATTCCAATACAGCAATTCTTGGCAGGTCAAAACATTCAAAGAAGTCTTCTCACACTCTACATGTTGCAATTTGCCTACATACCTCAGATCTCATGGAGTTCATAAAGACATCAACATGTTCAAGCCTTCTGCTTAGAACACCCGATGGCTGGTTATCAGCAGGTTCTTTTATTGCATTACCCTGGTTGTCAATTGGTTTATGGTAAGGTATGACAGACCTTACTCCACTCAGGCAAAGATGGTGCAGCAGACAGCAACAGAGTCATGAGCTTCTTACAAGATAAAAAACAAAAGCATAAGGAAATGGCAAGTTCATCTGTATTTTGAAAGGTAACTATTCCATACCTCTATGTGACAGTGTGAATAATTTAAAGAGGAAGAAATAACAAAATATTTAGACCCTTCTTTAAGCATTAAAATAATCAAAGGAAAGGGATTAGCTGCGTCCTTGCTGATACGGGCTGCTGGTCTCATTTAGAGACAGCACTGATGTAACATCATAAGCAAGGAGTTAACAAGCAGCAGCTCAGACCATAAAAAAGCTGTCTCTATACATACAAGTTCTTATAAAAAAAATCATTTCTATTTGGATGTGTGCACAACCTGCTGCTCTTTAAATCTTCAGAGTACTGGAAACTTGACATTTTCTCCAAACCCCAAGTTGAGTCTGTCCTGAGAAACAAAAGTACTCATATATAAATGGGATGATACTGTCTGTGGGTGAGTTTCTTCCTGCAGGTCGGGCAGGAGTTTGCGTTCCTAAGGGAATCTCGTAGACACTGACTGCAGAAGACGTGGCCACACTTGGTTGACACAATCAGTCGTCCACTTTGCACGATCTGCAAGAAAAGAAACAACCACAGGTATTTAGAGCAAAGAACTCTAGTGTGCTGGTGTGTCGGCACCAGGAAAAGAGGACTTGGAGTATTTGCAATCAGGACGGACTACTTTAACCATGAGGAAGCCAAAGACCTTTTTGGTACCATCTTGGAAAGTGCTTTTCCCTCTACAGACACCACTAAGAAGTGCCTTGGGGTTACAAGTTGGGTTCACCTTCAAAGCAAGGCCTGTACTGGACTTCCAGCTACCTGTCTGTAGCCTCCCACATAATCCAGCAGAGTTGGGCTGCTCACCCTCTGCCACGTTCTCCCTCCAACAAAACAGAACCGCTGACAACACGTGGTCCTTACCTCTGAGTAGCCATCCATGCAAATCGGGCAGCTAACGGTACCAGAGGGCCTTGTGGGAGAGAGAATAAAACCAGAGAGAACAGGCATCTGTTAATTTCACCATGTATTGAAGGGTCCTGATGCATCAAAGGGCCCCTCTTAGTTACAGGAAACAGTGTCTTGGTTGTCATTAGGGACCAAAGCCTGTAGCCACCCACTCTATTATTAGAGGTCACAGCAGTCTATGTGCTGTGCAGTCTGCCTATGCCAGTATCCATCTTCCACAGGTCCTCAATAAGTGCACTGTAACAAAAGCACCTAGCTGTACTTTGGGATCTAATCATTCTACAAGGGAAAGAGGTTGTTAGAACTTCACACGTCCCCTATTCTACTTCAACAACATTCCAGTCCAGTAACATATTCAAGGAAGTCCTTCCTTATACAGGTAAGGTGAGGAAATACTCAGCAAGAAATTTCTAGTTCAGAGAAGGAAAGAGACTCAGTGGCTGCTGCCCAGTTGTAGCTATAGATGTACTTCTGCTTCCAGCATCCAGGACAGCTGTATTGCACAGATACTTACTGACAGACATAGCTACTCTGCCTAATAGTCTCTCTTCCTCACCACTTGTATTTACAAATTAACCTCTAGTTTAAACAATCACAGTAATCTGCTTTAATCTTTTCCAGAACATTTGGCTTTATTGTCACTGCCCTCACTAAGCACCAGTTTGCCATTGAACATGAGTAGAAAAACACGAGGTGTCTGGTATCCTGTTATCTTAACTTGGAGCAGTGAGTACTACTAACATCTATCCCTAGTTTCACATACATAATTTAACTCCATTAATTCTCCCATTTTTACTACTAGATTTTTTTTCTGCAGCAGCTACAATACCAGCTCAGCAGTTAATTACAATTGATGATCACCTTCATGTAAGCAAGAGTAGTGCAACACAACAGAGTAAGACTGCAGCCAGCTCTGTGGCAATCTCCAGCAGCAGTAGCTCTCTGTCAATGGCAAACGCTGCAGCCCTGACCTGTTTCAGCCTTACCTAAACCTTGCAGAAAGGCACGTTCTTGAACAGAGAAGTTCGAGATCCAAGGAACACTATTTTTTTTATATATCAACTAAATAGTTGGATTTATTTGACCATATTCTTAACATCCTAAACTTCAAAATCTACAAGTCCACTGGCAAAACATACAGTGCTTTAGAATACTTTAAGCCCTTTGGGTGGCCTATTTAAGACTTGACACCCAAAACTTCCATACCCAAGGGTTCTCCTCCATTGCCTTCCAGTAATCTAAAAGGCTCAAAGCACACCATTTTTAGCAGTACATATATCTCCCCCCCCCCCCCCCAAAACATTTTACAAAACACACAACAATTCTCATCTTTGCCTTCCCTAGTCATACAGACGCCTGACTTCATTTAGTTAGTCATCAGAGCTCCATGACATAGCCAGGACAGCACAACTGGCTGCAACAGTATGAACTCCACAACCTCCTTGCAAGTACACCTCGGGAAGGACGGCTGTTGCTCCACGAGATCAAGGCAGACAACTGCCACGGCAGGGCAGAAGCACTGAATCAATCCTAGTTTTTACTGGAATTTGTCAGGTTGCTGCCTGCCAGTCTTGTGATATCAAGGCTCACCAACACCAGTGAAGATCTTTCCACATCTAACATCACTACTAGAGCTTTGTATGAACAGTAAAGGCAATACACTATAAGCTATGGCCTGTGACTAACCCTCCTTCCTTGCCAAACCCCCCATTCCTCTTTTAAGGTTGTATGCAAAGTTAAACATCTGTCTTGGGCTGCCTTTTTACCCTCAAGTGCCAATGCTATCACGTGGTTACCATGCAAAATGTGACATTATGGAAAGGAGGAACTAGAGTAAGTTACGAGTTCAAAGACAAGCCAAGCTATTGCAATATAACTTAGCCCTGTATGTATAAGCAAAGCAAAAGTCAACGTTTGGTAGGTTGTAAGTCACACGTACTTCGAACTTGCAGTTTCATCTTCCAGTGGCCCAAATTCTCGAGACACTTTGTCTGTCACATACACATCATTATCTCGTGGTTCATCTTCATCATCACTACTCAGTACGCAGCTGTCCGACTGCCGCTGGCTTCTTAGTCTGAGATTTCTCCTTTGTCGTTGATTCTCTGCAATTTCATTTTGGGTAAGTTAGACATGGCATCTGTCTCTCCCTGGATTTATCCTTGAAATGCATGACATTAAGCCTGTAATGTTTCATATTTTAAAAGCACCATATTCAGCTGAATGAAAAGCAAACCAGTTTCCCACATATGAAGGCTGAACGCTTCCTGACATGGTGAATATTCCACTGCACATCGACACAAAATATTTGCTTTGTTCAGAAGTGATGGAAGAGATATTTAAATCTAAAAATGTCAATTATTGAGCTGCTGGAGTTACTCTACCCAGGTATGGTGCTAAACTGTTCCACTCTGTGTTAAAGCAAAGCTCCCCACTGAAAGGCAGTTCCCACAAAAAGAGTCTTTTTAAGAACGTGTTTGGAAACTACATAAAAACAGTGTCTCCTTAGAAATTGGCATCATCTTCCTCCTGAGTTATGGTAACTTGCAAAAGGAATTATATTGCCCAAGAAAAAAGGAGATGATAAAAATATTTAATTGCCTGGTCTGTAACATCCAAAGGTTAAACAACGGCTGTTCACTTTTTCGACAATTAGAAACTGCATGCAATAGTTACCTTTGCAACACTAGTGTATATGTAATAACAGTCAAGCACTGATCATTTCAATTGATATAGACAGCCACAAAAATAAAGTTCCCTCCTGCATAATTACTCCACTAGAACTTTTATTCCAAGTATTTTCTACATGCTTTTGCTTCATTGAAAGCACAGAAGAGGCTACATTCTAAACTAGCTAACAACATGCTAATACCTCTTAGATATTACAATCAAAACAAGGTCTGAAAGGTGTCAAGGATTAACTTCTTTCTATATATAATCATTGTAACAACTAATATAGCACAAAAAAAAGATATCACACTTGTTCATACTTCTCAGTATCTGAGATGTGTCAGAATAGATAATGAAAGTGAATACCACGACCACAATTAACTTTCTTCTTTAGTTCCTTCACAGCAATATAGGCTAAAAGAGTGTTTTGACATTTTCCTATTCAAAGCAGATAGTCTAGTGTAAAAGTGATAATGGAAATTATTATCACTTGGCTGAGAAAACTTCTGCATTTGGAAAATCTGAAAACATTTGGAACAGATCTGATGTATTTCCTTTCAGATACTTTCTACGAGTTCTGATAGCAACTACCAAACACAGAGTGGATCCAACCTCTAAGACACTGGTGAGGTACTTCAGCACTGTCTTTGTCTCTCACTAAATGCAAATTTAATCTATGATGCTCACATGTGTTGGAAAAGACAAAAAATGTAATTGGCAAATGTCTCCTCACCTTCAACGATCTTGCATCGATACATATGGGAAAGGAGAGAAAAGAAAACACAATTAGACTTTGGTGTGCACCCCAAACATAGGTTAAGCAACTACAGCACAACACGTTAAGAATGGTGGGATATCACTCTCTTATTTTGGTTAAGAAAGTTAAAAGTCATAGTAAACTTGCTGCTGCTCTGAAAGGAAGTCGGTGATTGGTTGTGGTTCTGCTGACACTGCTGCAAAGGGATAGAAATGGAGGCAGGTGATGAACCACCTGAACACCTCCTACTGGCTCCCTGTACCCATACCCTAATTTCATTTAGCCTGAAGGGGATTCTTTCCCTCTTTCTCTCTCAAACAGGCAAATTCAGGTCTGACGTCCATAGACACTTCACATCACATTCACAGTGGTTGAATTAAAAAAATCCCCAAACCCAAACTCCCTGTTGCCTTTGGTGGAACAAGCCCTGGAGTGATGCAGATTATGTCCCAAAGTTGGAAGCCTTTCCTTTGCAAAGGCCCAGGACCAATCCCAGCAGGAGATAACTTCACTCTGTTCCTCCTTCTCACTTCTGGTACGCGCAGCAGCTGGGGCATCCAAGAATGAGGTTCTAAACCAGACTATGGACTGCATCAAATACTATTCCGGCTTTTAAAAGGGCAGTAAAAATCAAGTAGTGGATTTTTAAGAAACTCCTTGGAGCAATAAAATGCACTAGTTTGTGTCATGGTCTGCTGCCATTGTCCTTAGCATCTCTCTGACAGGGGTACTTGAAACCAATGCTGCACCTAAATATTTGGTATTTACCAAGTCAAAGACTGTAGGCTCGTATACTTTTCATTTAAACCATTGGACTCTATCATTGATATACCAATCAAATTGTAAACTTAAAATTGCATTTCCTTATGTTACATTACCCATGACAGGTATAGAATCTCCCCAATCTCTCAAGCAAAAGCTACTTTGGATTACTCTCACTATCTTCAAGTGCACCTCCAGAGCAGCTTGTATCTTGGCCTGTAACACACATCTTTCATGCACTAACCAGTCACCTTGGAATTTAAACTTGTCTTTAGAGCCAGATTTGATCAGGGAGCTCAACAGAAAACTAACCTGACTGCAAGATTTAGATCAGTGTGTTGTTTGCTACTTACCACAACAGAATCATTGTGAGTTAGATCAACGACCACTGGATCAGAAGATTCACATGTCAGATCTACTACTTCTTCACCTGCTTAAGACAACAAAGTTAGAATGAAGATCAGAGACTGACACTGGGTAACAGGCTGAGCTTTAGCTCAACTTCCCATCCTCCCTCTTCTCTTCAGGAAGATTCCCAACTTCTCCCTCGGGCTTGGCCCTCCAGAGTGCACACAGAGTATTACCACCACTGTCTTCTGCAGTGCAAGAGAAACAGCAGCTGAGCTGCTCATACAGTTCAGTTGTACAACAGCTTGCAGAAGGTGCACAGCAACAGATTATTCATCTAACACAGCAGAATGTCTATCATGCCAAATAAAACATGAATCATAATGGACAGAATAATTTTACAGTACTAGCTGTAAATGTTCCCATCTCATGTCTCTTCATAGCTAAGTGCACAGCAAAAGCTGAAAAAGCCATATAACTAGCCAGAGAATAGTAGTTACTTACAGGATGTCAGAAGGCAATTTAAGTATCTAGGAGGTCAGGAAAGCTTTTAAAATCCTGATACTTTTTGAAAAAGTGTATTTGAGTGATGAGGCATGACTAATGACAAACTTTTAATTATGTCCTTAATACTTGGGAGTTTCCAAACTTCAGTTACCACTGTCTGTTGTGGCAGGTGCAGTGACTTTCAGCTCACCAGATGGGACATTCAGATGTCTAGGCAGCACTTGAGGCCCTTTCTCACACAATTCCTCTGTCACTAATGGTCAATGGGTGGCATCTCAGTAACAGACTAAAACAGCTGTCAGCAGGCTTGGTGTTTATAGGTGCCACACTAGAGGCTTTCTAACAGCAGAGGTTTCCCATACTTCTCAGTTAAGGGACCAGAAACCAGGAATTAAGTGAGACTCCAACTTTCCATAAATAGCTGATGTTCTTACCAAGTTAAAAAGAAAGCTTACCACTTTCTTCAAGTTCTATTGGCTCTGCTTCTGAAGCCATCTCTGCAGTAGAAGCTGCCAGTCTGCTGCGTTTCCGAGCTTGCCTAGAACTAACTGCTCCTCCACGGCGCTTTCGTTGAGTCTAAGAGAGAACAAAGCCTTTCCATTTTCCTTAGAACAAACATTTACGAGGCCCTTGTCCTGGCAGCACCCATGAAAGCACACAGGATACACAAAACCCTCCCCAAAAAGGCTGCAACAGGAATCTAATGCTGGCATGGGTCATGCCTACCTGAATGCATCTCATGAGGGCAAAGACATCACCCCAGACCTCTTACCAGCTGGGTCACAAACTAAAACATATCGTGATGGTTTGCAAGTGAGAAAATTGGTTTGTGACTACATCAAGTCTTTGCTTACCCTGTAAGCATTTCTGAACTACTGCCAGCACTGAGAGTGATTAAAAATCTGAAGTATCACAGAACAGTTACATGAAGTTTTAATATGCTTATGTTCCACTTCATTTACTATAAACTCCCAAAACCTGCTTTGTACTGAGTAGTAAAATACTTACTGTGCTCATAGTGTTTCGTGACCAAAAGCTACAGGAAAAGCTGTACAAATACCAAAAAATAAAACTGCAAGAAAGCTGCAAGAATCAATTCCTTGTATCCCCTTAAATAGGACACTTAAGCAGTCTGGATTGCTCAGGGTCTCAAAATGACAGTCTTCTGAACCTGTAAGAAAAAAAGAAAAGAGAGAAAATGACCCAACTGTAATGCTCCTTCTCTTCAATACACTGTCTCTCTCTCTCCAAGATTCCCATTTCTGAGCCACCAATGGCTGTTCAGGGCTAAAGGGGAATCCTCGGAGTTTGGGAGTTGAGCCTCGGACATCTGCAGCTGGGCCTGCAGTCTCTGTCATTCCCACTCAGAATAAGCCAGTTTCTTAGCAAACTCAGAAAGCACTATGGAAGCTCAACTAGGTTTCACTGAAAAGTAACTGACTGACTCTCAAGCCAATGTCTGTACGAGAGCAAGAATCACTGGTGGTTGTCAGGCAGTTCTCCAAACCGTCTCCAGATTCCAACAGTAGGTGCTGAACATCTTGAGAGGAAACTAAAAGCAAGTGCAGCAGAGAAATTACAGTTTAGAAATCCTCATAGATCTGCAAGAGGATACAAGTTTGCAGTAACTACTCCGTGGTAGCTGTAGGTATACATGCCCCTGCCCTTCAGACAGCAAGCTGCTAAGTGGGAAGAGGTGAAAAGCATCAAGGCAGAGATCGGTAGTTGACACGGTACTGAAGACCACATCTTAAAACTTGCTCTTGGTACAGCTATTTTGTGTCCAAGACACCATGAGGACTGTTTAGAAGACTGAGGAGAACACAGGCAAAATCCAATTATGTTAAACAAGAACTGCAGAACTGTCTTCCCCATACTGATCCTGACCTACACTACAAAGACCAGCACAACGCTGCTGTTACCCTGTTCTCAGGTTAACAAACACTGAGACTGTGAAGTGAGAGAATGGCACTGCAATCAGTTGTAACCCCAAGGTGAAAGAAGCCTGACTGGTTTTTTTTCTTATTATATTTTCTCCCTGTATTTCTTAAATAACTTTACTTCTTAAGAGATTCACTAACATTGAATTGGGACATTATTAAAACAAAACATACTCGAGAAAAATCCTTCACCTACATTTGGTACTTTTACAAAGCCCAAAGATACATTTACACAGAGTTTGAAGCAACACATTACTCATGAATTTTCTCATTTTAAAACTGGCACTGGATTGCAAAAGCTAAAATGAAAGTCAGTATGTCTTTTCAGTTTGTTTTTTATTTGTTTGAAGGTTTTCTTCCCCACTTGGACTACTTGCTGTATGCCAGACTTAACCACCAGGGAGCCTAGAGGCAGATTTTCTGAACTGGTATGCACAACTCCTTCTTTCAGCATGAACCTGATAAATTTTGATAGTTTTTAAAAACTACACTAAAATGTATAGCTTTTCAACAGTTTTTCCTCATAAATGTGAGCAATAGCCTTATATACTTATGTGGGACACCAAAGACTAAGGCTGAGTGTGTGCTGTCAGAGAAAGGCAGGAAGTGACTTTGCATCTCCCCCATTCTCAGTGCAGGACTCACACAACCATCTTTCTAGCATTCTGTGCACAGCTAACACGAGTTCTCTTTGCACACTGCGCGCCACTGTTCTTATGGTCTAGACTTTATCTCACCTGTTACGAAAGCAAGCTTTTCCATCGGCCTTATCAACACAAGTGGGAAGATCCTACTTTATTGCACTGAATTTTGGGCTTAAGGAAGGAGAACTCCTAAAACAAGACCAAGTCTAATTGCACCATTGTTACAAACCAAACCAGAAAGACTGCTCTGGGAGCACATTATGGAAGAAGGAACTCCTTTATGACTATTATTCAGAGGTTTGGAGCTCTTTGAAAACAAAGAAAAAAAGGAAATGAAGCAAGAAGGACACATAGCACAAGAATTGAGGGATGGGGACAAGGAGGAGAAGCATCCCTAAACTCAACACATCTGCTTTTAAGCTAGTTGCTCTAACCACCCTCATCTAACAGCTACAATTGAAATGGAAAATAACCTAGGTGGTTTTCTGCACACAGCAGGAAGATGAAAAATACTGAGCAACACACGAGTACATCAAGAAGTTAAGCCATTGTACTCTGCAAGTTTATTTAATCACTAAAGCCTAGAGATCTTTCCCTGATTTTTCCTCAGATATGGAGTTGGAAAAAACACTTAAGACATTAAAAACCTGGGAAATGTTAGTTGGTACACAAAGCTGAGGACTTGAGCAAGCTAGCTGTAATTAAGTTGTTCAAACTGTCTTTAAATAGAACCTTTTAGAGCGATCTGATCCACTGACATAGCCACACTGCTGAAAAGACAGCAAAAGCCAAGGCTGATGGATTCAGTGGACAGTGGGCTTTTGGAGGTAAAACACCAGAAGGTTTCACCAGACCCAGTGCTTTTCAGATTTAATGCTGAATACAATCCAGTGCAATGGTGTGTTGACAAAGTATCTTTAAAATGGTAAAAAATATGGAGGGAGCAAGCACCTGGGATGACTCCAAACAAAACGCTGCATAGGTTCTCTTTGGCCACAAATGACTTCAGTGCCAAAGAGGCATGGTATAGTCACTTTCATCATTAAAAAATATCCCACAAGTCAAACCACAAACAGAAAAACCTTCTAACTTGAAAATTACGGTAAAAAGAAAATCTAACTAATACAAGACCTCTCATGCTAAGACCACTTCATCCATGTTAAATATTCACTCATTTTACCAAGATACTAAGAAACAGATTTATATGACTACTATGATATGTTTCAGAAGATCTAATATGAGACCAAAAGGCAACACAGGGCAGAGAACATTTCTCAAACTAAGTGACAGCACCACCACTACTTAGTTTAATTTATACTTAATTTTATACTTTTATACTTAGTTTTATTTATACTTAATACAGAGCATGTATATAAGGCACAAATTTTCTAGTTGCTAATGGTTGAAATCTTCACCTCTTCAGAAGCTGCTTCTTCTGAAGGAAGTTGGGAATGGGTATCTATAAGGAAGCTCATAACTGTAAAATCACCAGCACAGGCAAGTACACCAGTATCAACACAACCTGACTCTGGGAATTCACCTTTATAAAGAAAACAGTACTGCTGGAATTAAGATTATGAAAGGAGCCTCATGACCCAGCAATATTTGTGTCTTGTAAGACTTAACCTCTTCTGTGGGACTACAGATTTCCACATGTTATTGGCTTGCTTGGGAAATTTCACTGACAGTTAATTACCCAAACTGTAAGAATGGGTAGCAAAAATAAAGCAAAGTTTACTTTCTTAAATAGGTCACAGATGAAGTTAGTAGCACCCAAGAAGAGAGGCAAACAGAAGCATTCCAAGGTTTGCACATTTCCAAATATATTCATCAGTAAGAATTCCTAAAGACTTTGAAAATCTCAGGGCCACTCAGTTTAATAATATAATTTGTTATACAGGATAGTCCAAATTAAACAATATGGTTTATATGCTCCTTGTGCAACAGACACTGTGAAACCCAGCACCAAGGCTGGATAACACAAAGGGAGTCACTGCAATGACCCCCATCCCTCAACCCATAAGCATGAAACAACCCCAGCTGAAGCTGGTTGTGAGCTCAGGCATTACACTTGAAGCAAGATAACATGCATTCAAGACATCAATTCCAAATTCCACAATTTCGACTTTAAAAGTAAAAAAATCCCAAACAAACCCTTTTCCTAAATGTGAAAACGAAGCAGACCCATTTAGGAAGATAACAAACACATTTAACTTAACAGACTTTTTATGGCATCACTGCAGGATGACGTTCACTACCCCAGAGGCCACTCCCCCCCATAGGCAGAGCTCGGCATATGCAGTTATTGTTCCTGCCATTTAGCTCTGCCAAGGGCTTAAGTAGTGTTGTCCTCATAACAACAAATTTCAAGGTTTATCCTTACTGGCATTTTAAGGACTATGTCTACTAGCTTTTCTCCTTACAGGTAGATACTTCAGAAAAGCAAAGGCTGAGCCATATAAACTAGTAATATTGACTCCCATACTCATCATTTTAATCTCCTGTTCATTTTTCCCTCTATAAAAACTTCAATATATTCATCAAGTTTAAGTTGAACCAATTTAACATGTTTGAATTACAACTCACAAAATACCAAAAGGACTCTCTAGACAACATAAACTAAAAACTTCTCTTACACTACTCTGAAAATAGTCTTGGTGTCCTCACGCTTAGCATGAATTGAGGCAAATTAGCTTAAGCAACAAATAGATATTTTTACCACATCTCACTAACACAAACAAGACTTGACTTTGTAATCATCCTAAACATTACAAATACGCTAAATAATGACTTGAAAAAAAAGCAGTAATGTCAGTCTAAATGCTTGGTGTGTGCAAGGCACAGATGACAAACTCCACACACACTGTATTTGTCAAAACATGATAGGCTATGCTTTTCAGACTTTGCTGGTCTGAGAGAATTTCTCACTCTCTCTTTGCACTCCTAACAACAGGAAACAGTGTCAAAGATGTAGCATGCATAACAAAGTTTACTGTGGTCAGAAAACATATATACCAATCTGCTTTGATTTTTAATCACATAGAACAGTAATCTGCTGTTTTATTCCTTCAAAACTTTCCTATCATGTATTTCCAGTTAAAGGCATTCTATTTATTTCAGATGCACTACACCAAGCTCACTGAAAAAAGAAGCCGAGACCTTTTATCCAAATTAGGTCAAGCAATCCCTCTTAGAAAAGCCTGGTGAAAGGCACTATAGAACAAGTAAAGATGGAGAGATAAACAGTCTACCATACAGATACACTAGCCTACCTGCTCTAGGCAGTCAGCTAAATCTACAAACAAACAAGACACGGGTTTATAGGCGGCCTAACAAAAAAACCCCAAACAAAACACTACCAAAAAGAAACCTCAAATCCAAAATAAAACGAAGAAGCTAAGAGAACATCCACAGAACAAAACACACCAAAACTTTTCAGTGGTCTGACATCCTATTTCAGAAACAACAACAAAAAGTATTCATTGGCCACAAGAAAAGCTCCTATTTGCATAAGTCTCTCTGGCAGAGGCTATTTACAATACTTCCCAAATCAGAGAGCAAAGAAAGGAAAAAGTTGTCTTGTCACACCCTGTAATGGAGGCGCAGGGGGACACTGAGGTATCAGAGAACCATTCCCTCCGCTCCTGCTTTCATGCAAAAATAGGAGCACACACTTAACAACTTCACGAAACTACGTCCCATGGGCACACTGAGCAGGGGAGGGGAGAAGAGGAATGCCATCGTCTCGTTCTCCCCCAGCCCTCTCAAGGCACCATCCGAAGGGCTTGAGCAGTAAACGCGGTTTATGAAGCAGTGAGCACCACAAAAGGCCGGACAGTGCGTCTGCAAGAACGGGCCAGTCTCGCTTTTGAGGGAATACAGGGCAGAAAACAGCCGCAGGCTTTGCAGTCCCCCGGAGCTAGCGGCCGCTCGGCAGGGAGAGCACGAACGGCCGGGGCCAGGCCTGAGGCAGAGGCGCTCGCAGGCCCCGGACCTCCACAGAGCGACGCAGAAAAAAAACCAAAACACCACACGGCCGAGGGAGGGGGGACGCGGCAGCCCAGGCCGGGAGAGCGGAGAAGAGGCCCTGGGGGCCGCCACAGCGGCGAAATGAGTCGAGACTCCGCCCCGCGCCCGGGGAAGGGGCTCGGTGACCGCCGCGGCCCCGCAGAAGGCGGCAGCGCCGGCACAGCCCTGCTGCGCCGGGCCCAGCTCCGCGAACCGGCGGCAAGCGCCTCTTTCCCCCCGCTCCCCTCAGCGCCGGCCCGGCCCTCCCCGCCCCACCGCGGCTCGGCGCGACCGCCTCCCCTTCCTCACCCCCCTGCCCTCACCTGCCGCCCGCCACCCCGGACGCCTCAGAAGGGCAAGGCGGGCCCAGGGACGCCGGTACCGCTCCCGGGCACCGCTCCACCGCCCTGGCAAAGCCGCGCGGCCTGCGGCACTCACCCTCACCGCCCGACCCGGCAGCGGCGCAGGGTAACGCCCGCCCCCGCTGCCCGGCCATTGGAGTGGCCGCCGCGCACGTCAATTAGGAACGGTGATGGCGCAGCCCCGCCTCTTATCCGGCCCCGGGGGCTGCTGGGAGTTGTAGTTTCGCGAGCGGCCCACAGCCCCCTCACCGTGGGTCCCTCAGCGGTGGTGGCCGCGGGGCCCTATCGTGCGTTTGGCTCTGACGGTGGCCGAAGCAGGACTGTGCTTTTGCTATGTCCTGCGGTGTTGTTCCACCGGGGTATAGGTGTAGGAGCTTTGAGGGTTCCTCTCCTGCCATGCCAGCTCCCTGGGAATGTTCCAATACATTGAGCAAAATTCATCAGGGCCTAGGAGATCATTACCTGTTGCCTGCTGCATAATTAGTCCAGATCCTCTATGTGACCTCTTGCAAGAGCTTGTACAGGTGTCCTGAGGCCCTCACAACATCACTGAAAAAGTTTTTCCCAGCTGCTTTGCCTTAACACAGGGATCATCTGGCTTTTCCTGGGTTTTACTGCTCTGTGCCTGGCTACTTGTAGAGAAATTCATAGGTTTTCCTGGTGACTTTCCTTGCCTTCTCCTCCCCTGGGTGAACAAAACTCAAGATTTGTAGTAGGTTTGGGGCTGGTTTTTTTCTTTTGCTTATCATTCCAACATAACTGACTCTGCATCTTTGGTTCCATTTTATAACATATGGGATGTTATAAATATTATTACAGTCTTGTATTCATGATCTAGTAATCATATAATAAAAATCTTTTAATATATTATTCTATAATATTATAATATAAAAGCATGTATGTGCTTTCTATAGCAGGTCACATTACTTGGCCTGTCAGTTACTGAGCATGAGCTTTGTCTCCTTACCAGCACTGCTTTGGAAGATGGAGCCAAGCATCACCCAGCAGCAACTGTGTTGCACAAGGAGCGAGCACCCTCTGTCCATCTCATGCTCACAGCAAAGCTAAAACCCTTCTGTCTTCCTGAGGTAATCTGGGCCTCATTACCATAGTTGCATGTGAAGGCCTTTGTGGTCTGGTCATTTAAACTGAAACAGTAGACCTTTAGAACACACAGCTTTTGGCAATAAAAGGGTTTCTTAATGAGTCTGTCACTAAGATCAGACAGGTGAAACCTCAGATTTGTTGTAATGGTGCAAATAATACTCATCCACAGATGTAGAGAAGCTAGGAAATACACATAGAAAGACACACATGGGCAACAGAGTAACCAGCAAGGTTAACTCAAAGCCATTCTTTACTTCCTAGCTACTTCCTTATATGCTGCTTCTGCCCATGTGCTCACAGGGGCTCGATTGATTAACCTGTAGCATCTGTTTCTGATAACTGGAAGCAGCTTGCCAGCTGCATGAACTTGTCCCTACCATCTTTATTTAAACTGAGGAAGTATCTGGCTGGTCCAAG
This sequence comes from Colius striatus, assembly GCF_028858725.1. Taxonomy (NCBI): domain Eukaryota; kingdom Metazoa; phylum Chordata; class Aves; order Coliiformes; family Coliidae; genus Colius; species Colius striatus. The sequence goes on from NC_084761.1 coordinate 90,466,241, forward strand.
TCATGTTCGTATCCACACTGATTTTGTAAGTCGGTATTGTTAGACAATTTAAGAGTCAGGTTTGTTCACTTACCCTCATCTTCTTGGTTGCATATAGAGCAAGGAAGCCTTTGTGAAGCCAATGAGTGTAGAGGCATTGCTGACTCTCAGTTATCTGGGCATGGACATTTTAATCATGTTGTGGATGGTCTGTGACAGAGATGAGCAGAGGAAGCAGTGTAAATGCAGCTGTATTGCTTCAAAGTTCATTGGGCTTCTGGAGACTGAAGCATCTTATGAGGAAAAGCTGTGGGATCTGGGACTGTTCAACCTGTAAAAGAGAACACTGAGGGGGGACCTCATTAATACTTGCAAGTATTTGAAAGATGTACGTCAAGAGGATGAGGTGACACTTTTTCCTGTAGTGTCCAATGACAGGACATGGCATAATGGTCAAAAGCTGGAACACAGTAAGTTCCACTTAAACTTCTTTACTTTGAAGGTGAGGGAGCCCTGGCACAGCTCTGGAGGTTTTCAGAATCCCCCTGGACATGTTCCTGTGTGACCTGATCTCCATGGACCTGCTTTAGCAGGGGAGTTGGACTAGATGATCTCTAAAGGTCTCTTCCAAGCATGACTACTCTCTGATTCTGTAGTTCTAATGGCATTACAGCTGCTTTTGTGACAGAATGCTAATAAGCCCTACCAGACCTTTCCTGTCTCTGCATTGGATCACTTCACATTTCTGTGTACCATATTGCTGGAGCAGGAATACTAGAGAAGATACTCTAGTGGCCAGGAGCTGAATGGTTCTGGATGGGATCTGCTGGCTTCAGAATCAAGATATCCACATTTGTCAGGAAGAACGTGGCATTTTTGATGTTATTCTGTATATTCTGTTGCAAGAGCTCCCATCACTGGGAAATCAATAGGCTATACTGATATAAAAATATATTGCTATTTTTCCTGACAGACTCAAGTCCTTTTATGTTTCTCAGCACATTGATTTTGAAAATGACTTTATGCATGAGATTCTAAAGTAGCAATAGGGCTATTTGTGACTTCTGAAGTTAAAAATTCTACAGCTGGATTATTGAGATTCCTCTGTTCCTCAGTCCTTTCGAGAGCAGGGAAATTACAGAGAAGGAAATAGTTATGAATCAGCTTGACTGCAAGTCAGGAAGAATTCTGAAAACTGGGTCCAACATCACAGAGGAAGAAGCATGCAGTATGATGGAGTTTTGAAATTGCCATATTACCTACCTAAACACATTTGCCATTTATTTACCTAGTGATGACTGGTTTGGGGGTTTTTTTTAACTCTCAAAATGCAAAACCCATTACAAACTTTAAGAGGAACTATTCAGCTGTGCAATATCCCAGGCCAGGACTGTCAGCCCTGGTAGTTGCTAGCTTCAGCAAAATCGAGGTGTTAAAGTCACTGCTTGGCTTTGTGGTTCTGGAATACAATGCAACAGAATGCTGAACAACTGCAGATAGGGAAACTTCCTGTCATCGAGGGTTTGTCGTTTTTAGCTATTGCAGTCCCCTGCTGGACATAGTGATGTAGTTCCCTTATCTCTGTAGTTTCCCTTCTTTTGCTCTCCTACCTTTCTTAGCTCTTCCTATGGAGCATGAGCCCTGCATTGCTTTCGTGCACTAGTGAAACATTTACTTTGAATGAAAAATACAGCACATTTTGTCAGCCTGTAGATTGTGGAAGTGATCTTCACAGCTAGATGGCAACAAAAGAATTCTATTACACTTCCTTCAGTAAAAAGTGAGAAATGGACTGTTGTGAGAGCACTAAAAGCAGCTACCTGACTAATGTCAGAAATAGTCTCCTTCAATTAAAATATTTGTAATACCCATAATTAAACACTTAGTAACTGGCATCAAGTTAAAATAGAAATGGATTACACAGTTTTACTGCTGTGCAGATTTTATTTCAGATGTACATCCTCCTTGGCTTTGTGCTTAGAATGTCTTGTGATTTAAAGGCTGTTTCACACAATACAGCAATTGTCATAAAGCGAAAATTATCTTCTAGGTGACTAACAGAATTTCAACATTTTCTGGAGGCAGCTCACTAAAGAGGTCAAGGAATGTTAAGTTCTCTTTCCACTGAAGACAGAAGACATTCACATCTGTGGGAATGGTCTATCTGGGTCACGGGACTCTGTCACATCATCTAAACCTAAACAAGTTTTTCCCTCATCCTCTAAAACCAGTGTTGAAACTGGTGATCCTCTTACACACAGTTACTGTAGGAACACGTTTTGGGAGCTTGGGCTGAGCATGCCTCCTGAAAAGATGCATACGTAAACAAATGCTGTTTGATTTTTGCCCTCATTTTTATTCTTTTGGAAGGTGAGCATAGCAAAGCATGGCATAGTATACACTGATAACAGAAATATAGATCTCAACACTCTTATGCAGATATTTGCAGTTGTGCTGTAGGAGCTCCAACGGTAAGGTTTTGGTTTCTTAAAGCTTTTGATTCTAACAGAAAAAATATGTGTTGTTATGGAGTAAATATAACATTCTATTACCAAAAAATTAACACAATTTCTATTCTGTTGTGTCTGTATGACCCACATTTTCCTAATCACACTGTAAAAGTGAAATAAAGATTAAAATTCAACCTTGTAGTAGCTAGGCACATTGGGAGATTTCCAGCAGACCCGAGTTTCTTTCAAATGCACTTTATTTCACTTGAGAACGCAAGATACAGGCTGTGGCTCCAGTTCTTGCTGCCTCATAGCCAGCCATTTTCTGAGCTGTTTCTCTGGCCATGAAGCCACGTTGAAGGATCTTGAACTGTCTTTCCCGACTCCCTTCCAATTCTTTCCATAGGTTCCACTGAAAAGAATCCTGCAGAGAAGACAGGCAGATGATCAGATAATACAGTGCTTCTCTTTAGAAGTTACACTGAACTTCTGTTTGATGATCTGGCTGGCTGGGAACAGTTTATTTGCTAACATTACTGCAAAACTGGTCAACCTCAAACTGGGTATGATGAACAGAAAGGTAACTCGAGTGGGTTATCCAGTTTAAGATGAATTAAACGCAGCTGCAGCACTTCACAGAATGTTAATTCAAGATAAAACTCCATCTGGATGGTTTGCTCCAACGCTACTACCTTATGTTCTTTCTCTGTCAGCTGTTGATTCTTGAAGCCCTAAATGAACCGTTGCAGAAATCCTATCAGTGTCTATTGTTTTGCTGATCCAAAACTGGATTCCCAAAGGAGCATTACCACAAAAGCTCAGAACAAACAGAAAACTGCTACTTAAAACAGTAGAAAAATATATTTTTTTCATTGATGGCAGCTTTCTTTATGGTTATTTTTCCAAATTTCCTCCAGAGGAGGAGACTCCGCACCCTCCCTGGGCAGCCTGTGCCAGGGCTCCCTCACCTTCACAGTAAAGAAGTTTTTCCTTAAGTGGAACCTTTTGTATTCCAGCTTTTGATTGTTACCCCCAGTCACTGAATGTTACAAAAAATTAGTATTGCCCCATCCCCCTGACAAACACCTTTCCAATACTTCTAAGTATTAATGAGATCTCCCCTCAGTCTCATCTCCAGACTAAATAGCTCCAGTTCCCACAGTCTTTCCTCATATGGAAGATGCTCCAGTCCCCTGATCATCTTGGTGGCCCTGTGCTGGACTCTCCAGCAGTTCCCTGTCCCTCTTGAGCTGGGGAGCTCAGAACTGGACACAGGACTCCAGATGAGGCCTCACCAAGGCAGAGTAGAGAGGGAGCAGAACCTCCCTTGACCTGCTGGCCACACTCTTCTTGATGTACCCCAGGATGCCATTGGCCTTCTTGGCCATGAGAGCACATTGCTGGCTCATGTTCAGTTTATTATCAACCAGGACTCCCAGGTTTCTCTCTGCAGAGCTGCTCTCCAGCAGGACAATCCCAGCTTGTACTGGTGCATGGGGTTGTTCCTTCCCAGGCGCAGGACTCTGCACTTGCCCTTATTTTAATGGACTTGGAGGTTTAGTTGTAATTTTACATTGCAGTTGTAGAGCTTTTAAAAAGTGAGCCCCTCCTGACTGTTCCCTGCAGTGATCCATATGCTGTGGCACAAGTACTGTTACTGGTGTCTGAACTACTGCTAAGTGTTAGGCACACATGAGACAATGGCAGAGGCAGCAGCGGCAGGAGCAGCAGTTCCTCACCACTTCTCTTTACATTTGCCAGGAAAACACAACCAGTGTGAATGAGCATAAAGGCTATAGGCCCACTGGTGCTTCCTTTCAGTGTTGTGGGAGCAGGCAGAGGAAATGCAAGGTAAAAACCATGGGAATGATTAACAGTGATGTGCCTTGGGTGAGAGAGGGGGTGAGCATATCTGTTTGGTGTGATGGGATGTGTGTGATAGGAAGCTGAGAAAGAGAAAGAGTTAGAAATGGGGCACAAGGTCCTGCTTTGATGGGCTGAGAGTGCATGGCAAAAAGAGTGGAAAGCTGGGTGTCGCGTGGATGAGCCCTGCTCTGTGATAGCAGAAGGTGTGACAAGAAGGTGAGGTCAAAAACATGGTTTAGAGAAATTGTGCCTATGCAGGAAGCAGGGTGTTGCTGTTGCCAGCCATGTATGGCACCATCTGCCTCTCCCCCCCTTGCCAGTGCTGGCAGTTGAGCAAAGGTCTGTGAACAGCAGGTCTATTGCAGAGCTGTTCTCTTTATGTAACTCCCAGACCTTCCTTGATGTGATGCTGGTTTTCTGGGGGGTGATCTTAAGAAGTTCTGCTTGCTTTTTACGCTCCATTGCTTTTTCTTCGATCTTTTTCTGCAAGTTTAAAACACGTTCGTCTTTTATAGGCCTTGCACCACACTGGGACTTTATTTTCTTTTCTTCTTGTCTGCAAAATCAAAAAGAAGCAATGAGAAGGTTAAAATGATATCAATCCTCAGAATAAATCCATCTGAGCATATATTGTCTTAATAATAATGAATTTGCTCTTGCTTCTGGGAACTAGTAAGACCCAAAACAGGGTTAAATTATGTAGCTCAAACGTGGTCTTCACAACTTCCTTCATGTTGTTTACAAAACAGCATTACTAAACAGTATAGAATAATTTCTTCCCACAGGATGCCACGATGACAACATCTGAAGCCTGACATGACATCCTTTAGAACAAGCCTGTGCAAAACCTGTGACAACACTGCTCCTTTCTGCTTATGAGAACTATGAAGTTTTGCTTATATGATCATTAGTGTTCATCTCAATTGCTGTATCCCTTGGCAAATGAAAGACATTCTTTACTGTGTAATCTCAATGCTCAGACTCAGAATCTATGGGTTGATGATGTATTAATTAAGGTCAATTGGTCTAGGTGAGCCTAAATTGATAGCACCATGTGCAGCATAGAAGTAAGGAATAAGAAAGAGGCTATGGGTCTTCCCTTTTTCTGCCTTTTGTTATAGCTACTTTTCTGCCCTCTGGACTTTACAGCAGGTGTTCTTCAGAACAGCTGTTCTGGACTAGAGTTTCCAAAATCCTCAGGAACTGGACAAAGGGCAGATTTGACCCAAGTAAAATGAGATTTGACCTGTCGCTGCAATGTGAGTGTGAACTTTAAAGAAGGGGCACAGTTTAGCTTGGCTTCTCATTTCCAGTTACTTTGCTGAGAGACTTCCTCAAACCTCTCTGTGTCATGCTACCTGGTTGGGATAACACTTCCTTATGCTCCTTAATGCTGTGATATACTCTGTTACACTGAGATTAACACTATTCTCTAAATCTAAAAATTATGTACTATCACTTAATCCAATTGAGAACATGGATTATTTCTATTTCCATTGTAACAAAGCATTGCATTACAAGGGATATAGGAGAATATAACAATCTTCTTTAAATATCATGATAGGTTTTATGTAAATACTGGATGGTTAAATATTATAAGTGGGAATAAACAAAAGCCCTTCCCTTACATGAAAATACAGATTCTTGTAAAGACAATTATAGGAAGTACAGTAAGAGGTTTAATATCATAAAGCAGCAGCTGCTTTATTTACTGTTTTAACAGTATTTACCTTTTAAAAATGTACTTATTTTTTAAATGTACTTATTATTTACTTTATTAACATTGTAAATAGTTGCTTATCCTCAGAGTGATATTAGTCCTCTTCTACATGTGCCAGTCACCTACACTATTCCAAAAAACCCTGTCAATCTCATATACTTTCAGATCATAGAATCATAGAATTATAGAATCATAGAATCATAGAATGGGAGGGGTTCAAAGGGACCTCTAGAGATCATCTAGTCCAACCTCCCTGCAGAGGCAGGTTCATCTAGATCAGGTCGCATAGGAACATGTCCAGGCAGGTCTTGAAGACCTCCAAGGAAAGAGATTGCACACCCTCCCTGGGCAGCCTGTGCCAGGGCTCTCTCACCCTCACAGTGAAACAGTTTTTTCTTATGTTTAAGTGGAACTTTTTGTGTTCCAGCTTCATCCAGCTTCCATCAGCCCTTGTCCTGTTGCTAGATACTGTAGAAAAAAGGGATGTCCCAACCTCCTGACACCCACCCTTTAGATATTTGTAAATATTAATGTGATCCCCCCTCAATCTCCTCTTTTCTAGTCTCCACCACATTGTAACAGAAACTCAAAGAAGGAAAGCAATAAAAGAAGATTTTTTTTAATGGTGTTTTTCCATGATGATCAGCTGAGAACTTGCAAGACTCAAGCTAGAAAAGTTATTTGTTCTCTGTCACTCCATATCACCTATTCCCTAAGGAGATAAGGTAACAGCTAGTCAGAATGGAGTGGTACATAGTCAGAAAAAGCCTCTCCAGATTCAACAGAAAATTATGTGATAATTACATATTATAAATACTAAATACATATTCTATTATTTTATATTATAATCCATAACCATTTAAATGTTACTTTTCTTTACCAGCTATTGGTATTGAATGAGCTCTTTGAATGAAATAAACTCTTAAGAGCTGTACTAGTTCCTAAAATGTAATGTCAAATCTTTAGTCCAAAAGAGAAGTTGTTAATTTGCTTTCCTTTTGGTCTCAGACAAGCCTTCCATCCCTTTATGAGTCAGCCAGAATTAAAAAATAATTCCCCACCCAAGACTTTGAAGGATTTTTAATATCTTTGAAGTCTGCGTGTTTTGAAATGGTTTGACACACTCTTGGTTTTGCTTAGTTGACTTATCAGAAAGTACCTTTTAGCACTAAGGAACGAGACAAGATTCTTGACTGTGTGTATGGAAGTTTGTAGTACTGTGGGGTGTGTGTGTAAACTTCCCAGAGGAAGAAAAGTCAGGGATGAATGAAACATTCACCAGAATCTGGATAGAACAGCAAACAGTGAAAATGTAGTTAACTACCACTCATTCCGTTCTCTATTCACTTTCCATGTAAGCTGTGTGTGCAGTCAACAGCAGAAAGATTTGGGCTCATTATGATGAATTACAGCACAATTCCATCAGTGATAGGTAAAATGTGTCTTTCTATTTAAAATAATATTCCAGCTGTGATAAACTGCAGTTGACATCCCATAACTGCTGTCTTCATGATTTCCTTTGTAAATACAATGATTTTTAAAATGTGCAAGTATTTCTTTACTTCACATTTAACAAACCTGTCATGGAGTCTGGCAGTCCAGAGTCATCTTACTTACACATTCCTTGTAATTATTTAACTATCTACCCTGCAATTTTAACATCTGGCCAACTGGACCCTAGGTCTAGTAGGTCATCTGGCCTTTAACTGAAGAAGTAGCAATTCAGCATTAAAAGTTTTCCTGCCAGAAGTGAAACACATGGAACAGTTGGATTAGGTCTCCTCAGCTGTGTTTAAAAAATGGAGAATTTGAAGATTTGCACAGAGGATTCTGCCTGAAAACTCCATTTTGCCCTTCATATACATTTTCAAACTCCAGCAGTGCATACAAAGTATAAGGGGACAGATGTATGACAGCTCCTAACTGACTCAATATTGATAGGAGATGAAGTAAAAATGGCTACTTGACCATTCTAGGCATCAAAATATCAACTTAAGCAGCTAGGACTATGTTTATAAGCTCACCTTACAAACTGTGCATTAAACACAAATATATTTGTGTTGGGTTGCCTTACAGTGCAATAAACAACTCTATTTTTCCCATTTCCTCTCAGTCTCAGTGACTAGGGCTGTCTGTATTTCACAGCACCTTGTCTTTTCTTCCACCCTGCACTACACAAGTCCTGCTTATTGCAGTGAGGAAAATGAATGTTATCTGTTAGCAGTTCCCTGGTATGGGAGTCATTATTTTGACATTTAAGAGCACCACACTATTAGATTGATTACTGTTTTGTGCTAATGTGAGGGATTTCAGCACTCAAAATCTGACTCCCTTCCAAAACAATTAAGTTATTAAGCACCTAATTTTAGGTAAGGAAATGATTGTTATTCATAACAGTGTTTTCCTCAATTGAAATAAAAGACTATGAAGCTGTATAATCAAAGTTCATTCACTGAATCACAGAATGGCTGAGGATGGAAGGGACCTCTGGGTATCATCTTGTCCGCTCTCACCTGCTCAAACAGGGCCACTTAGAGCCAGTTGCCCATGACTGTGTCCAAACAGCTTTGGAGACACCACAGCCTTTCTGGGTGACCTGTGTCAGTGCTTGGTCACCATCACAGTAAAAAAGTGCTTCCTGATGTTCAGAGGAAGCCTCCTCTGTTTCCTTTTGTACCTCTTGTCCTCTCATTGCTCACCACTGAGAAGAGCCTGCCTCTTTTTTCTTTACAGCCTCTTCACATGCTTATATTTCTGATCCATCATTGCTGATAAATTATTTCCTCCTCCTGTTTCAGTGTTAGTAAAGAACTCATCACAAGCAGTAGGGACTGAGAAACTAGATCTTTCTTATTGCAAACAGAATTCTTACGTATTTGTGAAATGGTGAAACTAACGAAATCACAAGTATTATGAAGTACCAAACCAAAGTCCCTTAAATTGGTAGTTATTCAGCTTTTTTCATTACTCTAGGTTGGTTTTGAAGTTCTGAAGCAATAGCCACACATAGGGACAGGATGGCACATGTTCCCATTACATCTTTCCACCTCCATATGCTGTCTGCCTCTTCCCTCAGTTGTGCTGCCAAGATGTCTTATAGGTTTTGGAGAACAGTACTCCATTCTCCTTACTCAGAAGGCCTTTGACCCCCTAAGTCAGACCTGAAAAGTCCAGGAGCTTGTTCTACCTGGAAAGGAGCATCAGTTATTCATTCATAACCCTCTCTTCCACTTGTTCTCTTCCTCCTCCTAACCAGCCTTCCCCTTTGTCCTCCTGCCATGGCTGCCCTCAGGCTATCCCCACCCCTCCCCAGAGCAGGCCAAGACAGAGTGTCACACTGGTGTGCAGTCGGTACCCGTTGCCCATGAGGGCTTTGAGCACTAGCAAGGGCAGGGAGAGAGAGGCGTTCTCTGCCACCTGGGCAAACACACCAGTATCTGTAATGCAGTGCTGAGCTCTCAGCGTGCTACACCAGCACAGTGGCAGAGGGGCATGTGGTAAGCTGTTATGTTGGTGAGAGTCTGTGTGTTTGCCTCATATATAAGGAAGTCAAGGAGGATTAGTGTCAGTTCCAAGGTTCACCCTGGAACTGCAGCTGCTACCTTCACTGGGAAGTTGCCATGACTTGGAGCAGGGAGGAGGCTCAGGCAGCAGGCACTGTCCTGTCACTTGAAAAGGATCAGGAAAACAAGGCAGGAACATGAGCAAGAACAGAAATAAGGCACCTTGCATATGTGCCAGTGGCTGATGGGGGTGTGGATGTGCTACTGGCATGTATGTGAGACAAAAAAAAGGGTAGTGTGGTGTTCACTAGATTAGCTAACAGAGGAGACAGTTTTCATAGAACCATAGAATTGTAGGGGCTGGAAGGGACCTTTAGAGATCATCTAGTCCAACCCCCCTGCAGAAGCAGCTCCACCTAGATCAGGTGGCATAGGAACGTGTCCAGGCAGGTCTTGAAGACCTCCAAGGAAGGAGACTCCACAACCCCTCTGGGCAGCCTGTGCCAGGGCTCCCTCACCTCAACAGTGAAGTAGTTTTTTCTTATGTTTAAGTGGAACTTTTTGTGTTCCAGCTTCATCCCATTACCCCTTGTCCTGTTACTAGCTACTATAGAAAAAAGGGATGTCCCAACCTCCTGACACCCACCCTTTAGATATTTATAAATGTTAATAAGATCACCCCTCAGTCTCATCTTCTCCAGACTAAACAGCCCCAGTTCCCGCAGCCTTTCTTCGTATGACAGATGCTCCAGTCCCCTGATCATCTTGGTGGCCCTGAGCTGGACTCTCTCCAGCACTTCCCTGTCCCTCTTGAGCTGAGGAGCCCAGAACTGGACACAGTTTTGTGAGATGACTTCCCTCTGGACAGCTCTAAACCACATGAGAGAGCATGCTCACTCAAGACCACACTAAATCCAACCCGAAGTACAACCTCCCAAACACAGATAATGTGAGTAGGAGGAGCCTCAGCACCAACTGGTTTATCTGTTGCTTGATTTATCTGTTGATTACTTGCAGTAATAGATGTAGCCTGAGAGGAATGAAAGGTATTGTACCTGAAGTATGCAGGCACGTAACTTTAGTACATTAGCATGTATTCAAATACTCATAAATCTTTTGGTGCTCACGTTCCAAAGGTGAGAACTCAAATGTTTGTCCACACACCAGTGCTGACTTTCAAACTGTGTGACAGTAAGTCTAGCAATTAAAGGGACGTCCTGCGTACGTATTGAATTGATTGCTGAGTGTTCTGCAAGCACTCACAAAGCCACCGCTGTGATGGATGTCATGGCTTGCGGTCTATTAAAGGCTGATGTCTCTCTAATTTTTCATGATCCATTTCCTATTTTGTTTAATATAGCTCATTACATGCTTGTTCAACGTGCTGCTTTTGTGCTGATGTATGTCTGTCTGTAAATGATATTGAAAGGAACCTTCTTGGGTAGGGACCCAATTAGACTCCAGCTGACACTAACTAAAGCACATTTCTTTAGCAAAGCTTAGATGCCATACTTCAGCTGATTAGCAGTAGCCTTCAACATAATGCAATAGATAACTATTTCAGGATTCAAGATCTGTAAATCAGGTTTAACCCACTAAAACCTATAGCTTGTTTAGAGAGAAATCAAAGCTGCAGCCAAGTGTTTAACATTTGTAAACAGGCAGCACGCTGTATTGCTGTGTGAACAGAAATAACACCATAGATTGGGATTCCAGATGAAAATGCATGAAGTACACTCCCAAAGAACAACATTTCTAGTATGCTTTGATGATGCCTCTTTATAGTAGATGCTTCCAAGTTATGTAAATAAATTGCCTGGGAGCCATGAAAGGAAATGTCATATAACATCTACAATGAAACTTTGCATTTTCTTTATTTGGTGAGCAAACAGGGCTCCATTAAAATTACTTTATTACTTATCAGGAATCTGACTAGAAGCTTGCAAATGAAGTGTTTAATTTTATTGGATTCTACCACATTTGTCATGCTGGTCTGTTGCAAAAAACATTTCAAATGTCAGGACAAAAAGCGAATCAAAGTTAGCTTCTCATTCGAACACAGCTTTTTCAGGATCACAACAGTTCTAGATCTGAATTAAGCCCAAGAGTCTATTTTAAAGGAACCCAGTACTATATAAAATTCACAGACTGCACATCTAGCATAACAAATGATTCTTTAAGTAGTTACTAGTGAAACAGGTTTTATGTAGTATACAAGGTCTTAATGCCTAGTTTGCATCTCCAGTGCAAAAGCATTGGCTGGAGTTGCTCCCACAGGCTTTCACTACACTGAATGTTCAGCAGAGAGTGTATTTCCAACTCCATTTAAAGTTCTTCAGTCTTAAAATCTTCCCTCAATATATGCCATAGAAGAGAGGGTCACTAATCTATGGAGTCAATCCACTGCAGCTGCAGTTATTGATTCATTAAATTTATTAAACTGTCTTCTTCAGGACTAACATAGTGAAACCCCAGTCTTTGGAGATTAACTATCAGGAAGAAACCAAATTAGAGCTGGGAGTAGTGAAAACTAGTTAAATGAATACATCAATATTGCCTTCTGTAGTAGAGATTTAGAGCTGGATGATAAATCAATAACATGAATCGATCTCTAAGAAGCCACCCTCAGTGTCTCAGCAACAAACGTGAGTCTAAGACGTGTCTAAAGGTGTGTTTTTAGCGTGACAGAATATGTCTTCAGAATGTCAGCCTGAACGTCCGTTTGCAAAATAAATATGGCATGACGGTGACTAACCTCTCACACCCACAAAAGGGAAACTGTGAAAGGTAACTTGCAAGAAAGCAGTGGCAAATAGTCAAGATGCAGTAAAAATGGTGTAAAATCAAGAGGTGTGCTGTATTTCATGCTTTTACATTGGCTTTCTTCCTGCCTAGTTTTGTAAATGGTTTTAACTTAAACTTTAAACTCTTTGTGGAATGGCCCTGTCTTCTGCATCTGTGAAGCTTCATTGATGGTTACAGATTCTTTATGATAATGAATAATAAATATGATAATGAATTATAAATATGACTAATGAAGACAGAATTTGATCAGAGAGCCTGTAAGCAAAGAATTTTTTCTTTGATCTACTGCTATATTATATTTAATTTATAACTTATTATTGTTATCAAAAAATCTCCTTCCTAAAATATTTTGAACTTCTAGAGTAAGACCTGCCTTTTCACATAACAAATCGAACTGTAGCCCTAATGTGTTGCTTTAGATGAAAATGAGAAACCACTCGCAGTGGCATGCTAGAATGATACTAATGACATCAAATTAGTTCCGATTAGCTGAAAAGGAACAGAAGAAAGGCAGAATTTCTTTCTCAATATAGATTATTGTCTCTGAATCCTGGGGCAATACTGTTAACACCAGCCTACGGAGTGTCTTCAACCATAAAGAAGGAAAAAGCTTTGTTAAATCTGATGCAAATTATTTTAAGAAGAAAAAGGAAATGTTGGCTCCAGTGTAATCCTTGACAAAAGTCATACTGATTTATAAAAGGGCAGTACTTTGCTCTCTACTTGTTTTTGTCCTTCAGGGGCTAGCAAAACATTATCAAAGTGGCAATGTCTTAAATGTCACATGCTGTTTTATACTGACTTTAAAGCAGCTGCTCGTCCAAGTTCTGCTCTGAACAGGGAAATCTGGTCCAGTTTGTCTAGAAGAAGTTGTTCCTTAGCTTGTTTTTCATGAATTATCTGGTCTCTCTTCTCTTCCTCTGCTGCCTTCTGTGCTTCTCTGAGTAGTGCGAGGCGTTCACGTAGTTCCACTATTGACATTTCACAAATTAAACCATGGCCACCAGTCTAGAAAATATGGAATATAGGTTTAAATACCAAGGGGAGAGTAAGTGAGTAAAAACAGAATATCTTGATTGTGTTCCAAATCACACTGAATATATTTTGACTTCAAGAAATATAGGGATGCCCAAACCTGTTATTTGCAAGCTGTTTTTAAGGTTTAGAACATACTTTTCATATGTGTAAAAACACAAGGCTCATAAAAGAATTCATGAAAAAGCACTGAAATATACAGCAGAATGATCATAAATACAACACATTTGCCATCCAAAAAGTTATAGCTGACTTATCTTTAAGTTTTAATCAGGCTTTTAAAATGTGTAAAACTGCTTTTAGTTTGTAGCACCAGAACAGACTTTACACTTACAAGTATGCATTTTTTAAACTTATCCATCTCCAAACTATGTATCTGATGTACGGTAGCATCTGCTATTTTTATCTGAAAAGACTAGGACTACACAATGCTTTGTAGCCAGAAAATTCAGATTGTAATGTCCAAAGTCAAAATATTCAAAACTGAATATTTAATGAATGTTTTTTAATAGAATCTTTGCAATTAGAGGGATAATGAGCCTGATTCTGAGATGTAAAGAGAAATTTCTGCACCTCAGTTTGCATCTGACTACAGATCATTTCCAAACAGATTTGCTAACACTTGAAGTTTTTGGCCCTTGCTCTTACATATACTCCCCCTTTCTCTAGGCCTACACATACATGCATCTGCATATATGGACAACCTTCCTAAACTCACACACATACTGAGGTTCTCTGTAGCTTTCTTTGCAAAATCAATCCATTTCACCCCAACTAATATTCTTTTGTCTATTAACATAGTATTGGTGCACATCTTTGGTGTGTATCTTGTACTATACCATGTTATAATGGAATACATGTGTGCAGGAAGTCAAGATGCTAATCTCACTCTTGCTATATATTTATACAACATTAAGAGTGAAATATTGATTTGGAATTAATCACAAAACCTTGGTCTACTTAGTTCCATGGAAGTAGTTGCAGCAAATTATAGTGACAGTTTGGAAGGTATGAAGGAAGTGGGATGAGGTAGCCAAAAGAACAACCACTCCTCCAAATTGTATTTCTCAGACTAAAATGAATGGTAACGCTAAAGATATGTAAGTAAAACAATCTTTACAATCTTTTTAATGAAGAGAAATAAGCCAGATAAAGAGCCTTTATTTTTTTCAAGCAATCCTTGTATTGAATACTGAGTGGGTTGTTGACACAATAGTAGTCACCTTTCTGCTTTTGAGCTTTTCACAAGAGAGTACATGAAGGGCAAGTAAAATGGAATTTTGAATGATTTTTTTTGCATATGACTTGAAACCTTTGTTTTTCTTGTTTGTTTTTTGAGATGAGCTAGATGGGAAAATGTGTTTGAAGATATATTCTGTACTCAGAAACAAACAGTATTTCAGTAGAAGCTCAATATGAAGAGTTGACTGCCACTGTAAGTAGCAATGAAAGGGACCCAGTTCAAAAATAAGAAAGTCCTGACATTCCAGTCACCTTCATTTTCCTGAATGAGAGCCTGAATCGTTTCCCAGTTGTTGTGATTGAAAAAGTAATGATGTTTCCACATCTGACTACATCATACTGTTGTGTCTTTGCAGCCTACATCTTGTGACTGAATCATCTGGGTGAGACCATCCTAAGAGCTCCGTTTAGGGCTGAAGCAGTAAAAGACCTATAGACTGCAGTACCTTTTGGCATTTCCATGCGGACAGTTTATAGTATCTATGCTGGATGATAACTCTTTGTACCTGTCATATTTTCCCTGCTTTTTCTGTTGTGGTTCAATAATATTTCTCCATAAACGGATGGAGCGAGTCTGGCCTTGAAAAAAGAGAATTGCCTTCTCTGTCTGGAAAAGCAGCAGAGACGCGATGGCAGAGCAGCCATAAAGGGAACCGAAGAGAGTAAGGGAGGGTGGGCAATCTGAAGAGCTGATTTTATTCTTGTTCGGTTATTTCACACTTGAACACTAAATGTATTCTAAAATCTGAAAAATGAGATGGCGATTTATTTGGTGGCTGCAAACATGGCAAGTAGCTTTGGCATCAAAGTGTCAGATTGACTGTTCCAATAGCTCCATGGAAGGAAGACCTGTTCCTTCTGTGTGTTTTCTGCAGACTAGTCATGGATGGGGATTTTTAATATGTGGTCTTCATTTGAATACATGAGAGAAAGAAAAGAAAAAGGGAAAGGGATTCTATTTAAAATTGCTAGTGGGATTTTATATTATTCTCCGTTATTCCTCTTTCAGCGTGGATGAGCAAAATGGCAGTGTATTTTCAGCTGATCTGTTTCTGATTCAGTGGTAACATAACAGATTTCCGCATGTTGCCTACGTGTGGAAACTCTGCAAAAGTGGGTGTTGCAAAGCCCAATCTCAGGCATATCAGTTGTTGTGCATCAACAGTAAATCCAAGAAGTGTGGGATACATTTAGTGGAGACTTAACCACACACGTACAAGTCATTTGCACCGTATGCTCATAATAGCTCAGCAGGTTTTGGGTTCTCTTGACCATCTTTTTCATATATCTCTATGTTGACAGTTTTGAAAGCAAAGGAAATTAATTTTGCTAATTATCATGGCAATCACCACTGCAATATGAACAACTGTACGTCAGTCCAAACTGATGTATTCATTCAGTGCTTACTCAGGACTGACAAATCTGTGAATCTGTGAAGATGGATAGAACACGTTGCAGTCACATGCCAGACTCTTTTTGAAAGACACCAGGAAACCCAGATTCTACTGGCAAAATTCAAAGAAAGTCCAACATTTCCCTTACCATCCTAATATTCTTCCTGGTAAAATTTTACTTTTAGAAATTTTGTGAAAGTTCCAGTTCAGACCTAACCTTTGTGTCATGGGGTCACTTTGTACTCAATGCTGTGCCTCCAGACTGTGATGTGTACTGCAGGGAGTACACAATTCCTCTGAACACATGAAACATCTGGGATACAGTGTTATGTAAACCCAGTCATTTTTGCTTTGGAGCTTACCTCTGTTAAATCAACAAACTTGTGCCTGATGTTTGGCAAAGACTCAATAGCTCGTATTTGTTGAATTAGCTCATATCTTTTCCTGAGCTTCTCCTCCTCTTCTTCTAAAGCTTGCCGAAGAAGTTCTCGGTTTTCTTCACAAACTTCCTGAACTGAAAGATAAGAACTAATCTCTGTTAGCTGGTTGCATATTTTAACAAGTAGTCCATCTGGAGGAAAATTTGTATGTATTTGTGAAGAACCATAATAATACCAATCTAAAGGCACTTGAGGGAACAGTCTGGCATTGGTGGGAGGAACGATTAGAGAAACAAATGAGTACTTCCCACCTCCACTATCATTCTATTCAGCACACAAACATACTTTAAACATACATGAAGTATCCACTATGAAATACTGCTTTATCATT